>NC_140589.1:1352461930-1353152346 GCF_964204655.1 Triturus cristatus
TAAAGGTAAGCGTCAGCTTCCTAAGGGATCTGATCCTGCCCCTTGTGAAGTAACTGCCCCAGAGGTGGTCATGCCTGTCCTGACCACATCTTTGATGGCAGGGGATCCTTCCCAGGTGGTACCCATTCTGGAGCAGGTATCCTGCCCCTCTCTACCCTGCCTCAGTCAGCCCAGGGCTGCAGAGGTCAGGTGGTCAGTGGACCCTTAGTGGGCCCCTGTCCAGAGGAATCCCCTCATCAACAGATTAGGAACACCCAGCAGAGTAGTTCTAGCCAGGTGAATATTCCTCTACATACTGAGGGATCCCCCTTACCCCTAGGTACAGGTATCCCACAGATAGACTCTGTTGGGCACAGGGAGACCTGGGACATAGTTGCCCCAAACATTCCAATGCCCTCCACTATTCCAACCAGAGGGACCCAACCCCCAGCTGTAGGCAGCCAGAGGTTGACCTTTAGGGCCAGATATGACACAGTCATGGACAGAAAGGTTTCCATGGTGACCAGTGTCCTGAGGAAGTTGAGACCACCCCAAATAGGGCCTCACTTCCAGACGCAGACACCCCACCAGCCTACTTCTGTACCTAAACACAATGCAGGTAATTTCCCTAGACTTTGGAGAAACTCCAGAACCCCTTGGGGTAAGATTTCCCAAGTGGACCATGAGACAGGGAGCAACCATGCTAGTGCAGGTTCTTCCTTATATGGCCACTCAGGAAATAAAGGCTTATCTGGACAAGGTTAGCCTTATCTCCTTTCGTTTGGGGGGAGGGGGTTATGTAGGAAGGTGGAATCTGACCGCATGGTTGCCCCCACTTTTTTCCTGGTGTTTGAATGGTTTTTGACTAGTCTGGCTGGGATCCTGCTATCCAGGACCCCAGCCTATCTGCTTACTCCCTTAAATGACATGGTGTGCACATTATGTGCACTAGTGATTGGATACTGTGGTACCTTATGAGGCCCTAGGATATGGTACCTTAGGTACCAAGGGCATAGGTACTTCACAGGCCTACCAGGGGCTGAAGCATGTATTATGCCACCCCTGGGAAGCAGACTAATTCTAACACCACAGGCCTGCTACTGCAGCCTGGGTGAGGTAGTGTTAGCACTCCTCACTGAGATATAGGTACACGATATCTCTACCTGCACACACATATAAACCTATCAGTCACCCCTAAAGCAGGCCCTATCAATCCTGAGGGCAGGGTGCTTGGTTTCCATGTGAGGGGGTGCCTCTGCCTGAGCAGGGCCCCTCTGCAGCTCTCAGAGTCTATTCTCTGTAGATGTTTGTGGATGCGGTTAAACCATATACTCTTAAGTGCATTATAACCTTGCGGTTAATGCTAACTCTGGGATGGCTGCATCAAAACATGTTATGTTTGGTGTCAAACGCTTTGGAATCATACCCCCACACCAGTAACTGGCGTGGAAGTATGATTCCACCCTTCTAGAGGGATAGACATGTACCCACTGTGGAAATACAGTAGAATCCTGAAGACCCCTGGCATCACAAAATGGCTGTCACCAGTCACAGACACTGGGCTGCCCTCCTGCTGCTGATCGAAACTCGCAGTGGAGGAGGCCCAACAATAGGCATCCTGTCACAGGGAGGTGTAACCACCTCCCAGACAGGGTTTAGTGTATTGGGGCTGGTTGGGTGCACTCCTAGAGTGCTTTCAAGTCCTGCACTGGGGGAGCAGTAGGCTCCTCTGTGCATATGCCAGCTCAAACCGGTTCAGGGGCTACCTGCCCCTGCTCTGGCACGAAACTGGACAAAGGGAATTGGGTGTAGCCACCCACTCCCCTGACCCTACCATAGGAGGAATCCTAGAGCTAGTCCCTCCCTTCCTTGTAGTATAAGTTAGGGAACCCTTGCCATTGAAAACTAGATTAACCTGGACGACGCTCTGAAGAAGAATCCTGGACCTTCGACGTTCCACTACCTCTGGAAGACTGAAGAATCTCCCTTGGAGTCAAGGAGTGACTCCCCTGCTTGGCAGGCACCAAAACTTTGCATCAACGGTCGCAAACTTTCCCGCTCCCGCCGGAGTCCGAAGTCCCTGCAGCCCCGGAAGTGGATTTCCTGACTTCTCCAAGGCCATCGTGAGTCCCCAGCGAAGCTGAGGCAAGTGGACCTCACGAGTGACGAGGAACTGCAATACCTGGGTACCGGGCACTATTTTCGAGTGCAACCCCTTCACGACGTTTTACGAACTTGTGCATTGGACCATGTGTGGTCCAAGCCTCCAGCAGGATTTCCTCCGAAGATCAGATGCCTACCTCGTCCCGAGTGACCGTGGGCTCCTGGTGAGTGAATCCTCCTGTGGCGTCTTCGCGATCCCTTGCCGGCTGGCTTGTGGGTCCCCTGAAGACTTTTCTACGAAGCCAAAGGGCTCCCCTGGTTGCTCCAGGCCTGCCTCAGACCTTGCTGGTCTGCACCGCTGACTTTTTACACTTTCCACAAGACTTGCTCTTCCCAAGGCTTTTTGGCTCCAATCTGGTCGCCGACACCGCAGTAAGCTGCAGACTTCGTGGGACACGCCAAATCCTGTTCCTGGTTGTCGTCGACACCTCCTGGACCTCATGGCTGAAGAGTCCAGACACCCATGATCACTTGAAATCACCCGACGACTGTGGGCATCTATCTTCCTTGCCCCAGGTCACTGCCAAGTGACTTTGAACACTGTCCCTTCTGCTTTCAGGTCTTCTTTCTTCTGAATCCAGCTTTGGATTCCACCGGACACTTCTCCTGTCTTCACAAGCAGCAAGTCTTCTTTGGCTTCCATTGAAAACGACGCCGCAAGCCGACACCAAAAGACACCTATGCACCCGGCTTCCCTGGGTGAGGTAACTCCTGCACTATGGTGCTCCTGTGTGTGTTGGCTATAGAACTACTTACCCTGGAAGTGACTTGCTTGTAGACTTTCCCGAAGTATCCTAAAACTTTAAAATTCCAACCGCGACTTGCTCCATTGAAGTCTTTTGGGATCCGCGGCTGTGTTCTCACACTGCATGCGTCTCCCGTGGGTCCTTTACTTACCTGCCTTGGGTGGATTAGTGAGGCCCCAGCTCTTCTGAAGGCCCTAGGCCTTCTCTCTTCTCAAGTCGATATTCCTAAACCTCTTTTTTAGTATATGGTCTGGTATGCCCCTAGGGCCCCAGCCATATTTGTGCTTAACTTGTTGTGAAACGTTGATTTGTGCATATGTTCCTGACTTCTAATCTCATAAAGAGATTAGTAGAGTGTGTCTAGTAATAAGTACATATATATTTTATATATATATACCTGTGTGGTGCCCTTTCATTTAGTAATTCAAGAGATTATAAGTTAAAACAAGCTGCTTTACATTCCTCTAAAGACTTGGCCTGAAGGCTGCTCTCTACAGCTACCACTAGGATAGCTTTCTGTAAAAGGTTGTCTTTAACCTATCTACCATAAGAGTCGAATTGTACTGGTGCAAGGTGGCCACTTTAACTAGTGACCAGCATATACCAGGCCAACTTCTCACAGCAAGCAACAGTGAAGACAGAAGAATTACATAGCTAACAAAATGGATGCCACAAACAAGATGGCTTCAGCTTATGCTGACGGAAATTATTTCAAATTTCTACAGAATTGGGTACTTCAACAACTGACACCTGGGCAACTGAAGAAGCATCAAGCTTACTTTTTAGTACTTTTAAATGATGCCCACCATGTAATGTAATGTTGTACTCGTCCTCAGCTATATAATCTTTTCTAAAAGGCCTTCTGCGTACAAACAGTTTTTTGTCCAGAAATTACCTTCTAATCTGATCACATTCCGTTGATTACCCCTAGGCTGGATGTTTGACTTGCTTAACTTGGTTTGATCATTCATTGTTACATACCTCCCAATCAATTATTGTTGTAGGTGGACCTATGTCAACCGTACGTTCAATCAATTTGTTTTGTATGTTCTGCAAGCAGGTAGGCTCATCACATTCTTGGCTCCTCACCGTCAATGCTAAATTGTCTAAATGTTCTGCAGTTTATACTTTAGTTCTCAAATTCGATGCCATTTTCTGGACGGAATTAAAGTGTATGCTTTAGGTTGTTCAGTTTGATGCAATCCTTGTTCTATTTATTTAAGCTCTGCTCGATTACCTTTCAAATGGTGCATTTGAGTACCCAAATATTTTTCTGTGTCTTTCAACAAAATTGACTGTGCTACGAGCACCTTCATCTACTTTCTAAGTTAACATTTTTGACGACCATATAGATTGTTCAGTGCCTTCACAATAGTCTGAGCCAGGCTTGGGGTTCTCTTCAGTAATAAACCTTCTTGCACTTTCTGATCTAAAAGGTTTTCCTTTTTGCAACTCGTTGCCAAAATGGATAAGGCAGCAACATATTGTGCAGTTGATCTGAAGGCTTGTTGGTACTGCATCAAACCTTTTGCCTCTCAACAATGTTGAGTAAAGATATAAAATGCTTCTAAAGTCATAGAGTCATGGCTTCCGACACATTCAAAAAATTGACTCACTTTCTATTTCATATTCTGGAAGAGGGGTCAAAAATATTTTGCCACTCACTTCGAAGAGGAAATAAAATAGTGCATTAATTTCTCAGAACCTTCTACTCTATGCCTTGGAAAGCCACAAAGCCCAATTCTATTTCCAAATTTTCAAACATCTGTACCTTGAACCTTTGACCACACTTATTAATCTTGCACATTTCTTTGTAGGTAATATTCAGTATGCCTAAAAGTATTCTCTCTAGAAGATATATTACTTCTAGGAGTAAACGCTAAATTACTTTGAATGATGCCTGCTTTTCACCATCTGATCGGAAACCGATATAAGTCAAAATTCCTCCTAATCTCCTCACCATTGATCTCTAGTCTGGTGCAGTTGTAGCTGGACTTATACATGTACTGGACATAAAACTCACACCATTGAATGGACTGCGTCTTTGTATGTCTCACTAGATAAAAATTTGAATCTATGTGTAGAAAAGATCGCGAACTACAGATGCCTAATAAACTGCAAAGATTAATTGAAATTGTACAGCCCGTGCCCCATGAAAACACATAAAGGATAAAGCAGTACATTCCATGCGAAAGATGGCACAAACAACATAAGTGCTGATTAAACACTAATTCATATAAAACACTAAATACACATTTACTCCATTGCAAACATTGGCCTATACCAATTTAATCTTTTGTTGATATTGACCCGTATTAGCTGAATTTGAATTTAAAGCAGTGGTACAATCTCTGTTCCTGTCAAGATTTAACTTTGTTCACAGGTATTCACAATATCCATCCAGGTTTGTGGAAATGTACCCGAAAGTGAGCACACTGGTGCAGGGTCACCCTCTCGTCCACGGGTCTGAAGACTAACAAAAGAGAGCTCGGCACTGGAGTTGAAGTAAACAACAAGTTTACTAATCACTCATGAGTGGGACCAAGTCCACATAACACTCTCAAGTGTTGTAGGAGGAGGCACACTGAACTCACAAACCATTGTCCTTATATACAGCTTTGTTGCAATGTAAGCATGTGGACAGAAATGGAAAGAACAAGTTTAGAAATAGCTATCAGCAAAGAAGGGCAGATGGATGGCTACGTACGTGGTCAGCAAATTGGGAGGGGGAGCAGGAATGCTTATGGCAGTAGTAAACAGTCATCAGATAAAATCTAAGACCAGGTGCCCTGGCAGCTACAAACCCCCCAGCACGTACATTGCTTAGCCATGTCAGAAGTTCAACTAAAATAGATGACACAAGCAGAGCGAAAAGGCGAACAGCAGAGGACGAAAGAATTATGAAGGAAACGAAATGGACACCACAGCCAAAATGGCTGTCGCTTATGCTAACGTAAAATATTACACATTTCCACAGACGACCCTTTTAGCATAGCTAAGACATTTTCTTATGCTTTAAAAGGGGTAAATCATGGATGTCAATTAACATCATTTCACAGATTTCTCGTTCCATTGCTGAACGGGTATTTACATTTTGGACATTCGTTTTAGATGGTAAAGGCGTTTCTCCCTTCTTCTGATGGGCTGGCATCATTCCACATACCCATCAGTTTGTAGTGTTCGTAGCATTATGAGTATGATGCAACATTTGTATGAAAGTGTTATTGAGATATGACATTCGGTGCTTCTTTTCATGAAAGGGAAGAGTGAAATAATAATGTTCAGTGGGGACAGGAGTAGTAGCAATCAGTAAGTTTCGAGCCGGAGTTACTTCCTCTACAACCCACATTATTACAGCAATGATGACAGCAGTCAAAGTTAGTCCAGTAACAAACATTGTGTATTTGCTACAGCATTCGATTTCTTCTCCTCAGATATGTTCATCTCGTCAACAAACAACAAAACAGATGGTGCCCTAAGGTCCTGGGCAGGCGTTGGTTTCTTCACTAACGTTGAGACGAGTAGTCACTAAAAGGCTACCCCCCTTTTGTAGTCAGTCTTTAACCACCCAGGACAGTGCCTCAAACAGTCTCTTTCTGCGATTAAATTTCTTTTTTCCTGGATCGAAGCAGATATGTAAATGCACCAGGGATCGTGTGGTCTGGGAAGACTTCCTCAGGCCCTTCAGGTGACGCTGCTTGTCCTCTCTCGGTGACCAGGATGTTGCTGTGATTTGTCAGCACAGCTGGGCTCACGAGGGCATGCGGAACCTTTCGGCAATGGGTGGCATGCACCCAGTTCTTCCGGTTGGTCACTCGCACTGCAGTTCTGGTTACCACGACAACTTGCTCTGGGCCACGCCACCGAGGTGGCAAGGAATTTGTCAGTTGAAACAATTTCGTCAGTATGAAATCATCAGGCTGCAGATCGTGGCCCTCACCCTGCGACCTGTCTGGAAGAGCTTCCCGTACCTGCTGATAAATAGAAGACAAGCTGTCAGTTAACTGGGACAAATAGTCACTCAGCAACATATGGGGTACATCATGTATAGGGCGAGGCTTAGGGACCCCCCAAATATTCATGAGCCTTCCAAAAACGATCTCATATGGCGTAAGGCCAGATCGTGTATGTGGTATTGATCTAATAGAAAGCAAGTCTAGGGGCAGTGCATCAGGCCATTTCAAAAACGTGGAAGCCTGTATTTTAGCCAATTTCAATTTCAGGGTGGAGTTGTAACGCTCCACCAGGCCTGCTGATGGTGGGTGAAAAGCGGCATTAAATTTCTGCTTAATCCCCAACCCTTTCATGACATATTCTGCTACTTGCCCAATGAAATGAGGTCCGTTGTCACTCCATAAGACTCGACAAATGCCAAATCGAGGAAAGAACTCCTTTAGGAGAACTTTCGCTGTCGTGAGAGCTGTATTATCCTTCGTAGCATATGCCTCCACCCATTTACTGAAGGCACAAACCACTACTAGGAAATATTTTAGATTATTACAGCGCTCAAACTGAATGTAGTCCGTCTTCGGGACCTCAACAGGTGCAGTTGGTGTCGCAAACCCTCCTGTTGGAGTTTGTGTTCCCTTTCAAGGATTATACTGGACACAGACCAGACAAGACTGGACTATCTTTTTAGCAGTGCTGGCAATATCAGGATGATCCCAAACTTGCATAAGTTGCTTTGCCATTGAGGATGCACCAACATGTGCCGGCCCATGTGCCATGTGAATCAAAGGGTATAAAGAGGCTGTGGGTAACTTCCATTTGGTCATATCTTTATTCCTCCAGCTACCCTCATCATCCAGTGTTCCCTCCTTAGACCATTGGTCTAGTTCGTCAGCCGAGGCAGATTATTGCATGTCCAGCACCTCATGCCTGGCATCATGCCAAAGTTCAGCTTGTGTCTTCACCACATACATGGATGTGGTACTTCGCTGCATCACGGTCTCACGGGCTGTGTGATCCACAAAGGCGTTACCTGCTCCCGTTTTATCAGTCACTTTCTTGCGTGCACTACATTTAACAATTGCCACTTTCTTAGGATAGGTTAGGGCAGTAAGAAATTTATGCACTAATTCTCCATGTACTATCTGTGTCCCATGTGAGGTGAGGAAGCCCCTTTCTTTCCACAAGCGACCAAAATTGTGTGCCACCCTGAAAGCGTACTGGCTGTCACTAAAAATGTTAACAAGTAAGTCTGTACTAAGCTCACATGCGTTCGTCAGTGCAATCAGTTCGGCCGCCTGGGCCGACTTCTGTGGGATACGAGCTGTCTCAACTACTGTCTGAAGTGTTGTAATAGCATAGGCGGCTAATGTAGTGCCATCAGGCAACTTAAAAAATGAGCCATCGACACATAGCTCCCCATCAGCACTAGAAAGAGGTGTATCTTGTAGGACCCTTTGTTTGCCCTTCAGTGAGGAATATACAATCATGTAAATCTTACGACTGAGACTGAGTAGCTGGAAATGGTAATAGTGTAGCAGGGTTTATGGTCAAACATCCTTTCAATGTGATATGAGAGGCCAAAAGTGTTAATTTATATCCTGTCAAGCGAGCATTAGTCAAATGCTGTTTTTTCGTTGGATTTAGCAAAGCATCAATTGAGTGGGGTACTAACACAAGCAGTATGTGTGACAAAGCTATTCCTTCACTCTGACATATAGATACAGCCGTTGCTGCCACTGATCGGAAACATCCAGGCAGTGCGCGAGTGACTGGGTCAAGGACAGCTGAGAAATGTGCACAAGGATGTTGTTTATCACCGTGTGTCTGTGTTAAGACTGAGAGGGCACAACCTTCCCTCCTGTGCACGTAGAGTGTGAAAGTCTTAATGTAGTCTGGAGTTCCAAATACTGGTGCAGAGCAAACAGCTTGGCGTAACTTTTGGAAGGCATTCTGACATTCAGTAGTTCATGGGAGGGGCGGAGTGTCTTTAGTCAAAAGGGCAACAAAGGTTTAATAATATGCGAAAAACTGGGAATCTACTGTCTACAAAAAGAAGTAAGGCCAATCAGTGCACAGACATCCTTCTGAGTACGGGGCACAGGAGTATCTAAAATAATCTGAATGCGGTCTGGTGTGAGTGCATGTCCCTCCTTAGACAGGAGGTGACCTAAATAGGTAACATGCTGTCTACAATATTGCAATTCCTTTCGAGAGACTTTGTGATTATGAGAGGCAAGAAATGATAACAATAACAGTGTTCCTTCTTCACACTGCTCAGGAGTATCTGCAGCTAACAAGATGTTGTCGACGTACTGGATAAGGGCCACCCATTTTGGTACACAAAAGTAATCAAGCTGCCTTTTTAATGTCTGACTGTAAATGCTAGGACTCTCTGTATAGCCCTCTGGAGCTCTGCAGAACCGGAAGGATCTATTTTTCAGGATGAACCCAAACAAATAACAGCTTTCAGGGTGAATGGGTATTGAGAAGAAGGCATTCTTTTTTTTTAATTTAAAAAAAAAAAAACCTTTATTTAACACAAGAAATATGTACAAACATGGGCCTACAACCACAGGGGCCAGCCGCTAGTGTAAAAAAGATTACCAATGACACAAATTACATATCAAGTTACATAATTAAAACATGGGCAGGTCATACATGAACAGGGTTCGAACTTCCCAATACCCATCAGATCAACAAGAAGGTTTCGTTTTCTGTTTGTTAAAACAAAATAAACAAAATGAAACAAAAACAAGACAAAGATTCCGCTATCGCAAGCATGTGCCCTCGCAGGCGGGGGACAGTAATAGTGACGCAATATACTATACCCCAACTCACGTCGAGGAAATCGGGGGGGGGGGGGGGGGCAGGAAGAAGGGCAACTACCATTCGTATAGTTCAGTAAGAACCGGGAACATCACAGCTAGGGGGACAATGGTATGTCTAAGGTGACCTCCAAGGGGGGGGGTGCAAATGTCCTCGCGATAGGAGTTCCACGGGCCCCACATCCTGCTCCATGCCTTAGGTTTGCCTCTAGCCACATACACCGTCTTCTCTCTGAACATACACCAGTCCATATTTTCCTTCCATTTCGACACCGTGGGGGGCCTATGGGAGCCCCACAACTGTGCAATGTCCCTCTTGGCAATCATGTTGCCCAGAGTGACCCAGCGCTCTTGTTCCACCCTGCAATCAGTCGGCTCCCATACATTCAACACACATCGCCGAGCCTCGGGATACAACACCACCCCCGTCACCTCCTCCATTTCTGCATGCACCGCAGCCCAGAAACGCGCCACCATCGGGCACTCCCAGAGAATGTGAAGAAAAGTACCAAGAAGACCACAGCCGCGCCTACACAATCCATCAACCGAATACCCCATATGGAGCTATCGAGGGCCAGTAACATAGACCCTGTGTAGTATCTTCAACTGCACAAATTGAAGGTGAGCCGGTATGGCCACCTCCCTCGGTGAAGCTATAGCGGCGGTCCAATCCTTGTCATCTAGTTCCAGACCATCTGCAATCCAGACCTCTCTCAGATGCGTGAGGAGGTCCGCACGAGTGTTGATCAATTTTTTATAAATCAGGGAGATGGTACTATCAGGGAGATAACCATCGAATATGCGGTCCTCCAACGGAGAGGATTCAGGGATAGCCCCCGGAGTCGGGAAAGCTGAGCGCAATGCATGGCGAATCTGCGCATAACGAAAGAATTCCCTGTCATTCAGCTTGTACTCCACCTTAAGCTCTTCAAATGTCTTAAACGCACCCCTCGCCCAAAGATCACTCGCCCGAGAAATGCCAATCATATCCCATTTCTCAAAACCCTTCGTCTTCCACAGGCCGCCCAGCCTATCTGAAGCATATAGTGGAGTCGCGCGAGACAGACGGCCCTTCCAGCCAGTAGCGGCAGTGGCACAGTGCCAGGCATGTACAGCTGAGTTCGTGGGACCCGTCAACTTGACACCGCCAGACGTGGAATAAAGCGCTCTATTATAATCTCCGCCTGGCAACAGTAGTTTATCCATCTCGTAGGCAGGATTCACAGCCGGGCCGTACGTCCCATGATTCACCGCCACCAGCTGAGACGCCCAGTAGTACCTCCGGATGTCCGGGAGAGCTATGCCCCCGTCATATCACGGGAGGGTCAATTTAGCGAGAGCAATCCGCGATCTTCCACCCCAGATCAGCTGTCTCTGTAAACTCTCTACCTCACTAAAATACCGCGCAGGCACCACATCTAACGTATTCTGTAAGGCATACAAGAAACGCGGACGAGACATCATCTTTAATAAGACCGCCCGGCCGAGCGGCGAAAGCGGAAGCTTCCGCCAGCGAGCCACATCGGCCTTCAGCCGTTGGAGCGGGGGCAATAGATTCCGAGCATAACGAACCGCGGGGTTCAATGACATATAGACGCCCAAATATTTGAATCCAGAATGCGATATCGGGATTGGACACCCGCGGGGGAGAAGAGGGGGATCGCCAACAAGCACATAGACGCAGGATTTCAACCAGTTAATAATGAGCCCAGAATTGCGACCGAAGGAGTTTAACACATCAAACAATACAATCAAGGACCTCCGCGGGGATGTAAGATAGAGCAGAATGTCGTCCGCATAGAGTGACACGCGATCCTCAAAGGTCGGTGTCCATTGAATACCTTTCAAAGAGGGTTCCCACCGCAACCATGCTGCAAGGGGTTCCAACACGAGAGCAAAAAGAAGTGGGGACAAGGAGCAGCCCTGTCGTGTGCCTCTACCAAGCACAAAGGAGTGAGACACTCTACCGTTCACCACCACCTGCGCCAGCGGATCCTCATATAGCAACTTCACCCATCCGATGAATCCAGGCCCGAAACCAAACTTAGCCAGCGCCGCCCAGAGATAAGACCATTCCAGCGTGTCAAACGCCATTGTGGCGTCCAAAGATACCAAAATGGTGGGCTCCTGTAAAGAATCCACTCTCGCTAAAACTCCATGGAGGCGCCGCAAGTTCAGAGCGGTGTTACGATGTGGAATGAAACCAGACTGATCCGGATGAACCAGGTCTCCGATAACTTTAATCAGGCGGTTAGCCAACACCTTGGCGAGAATCTTTGGTTCAGCGTTCAGAAGCGATATAGGTCTATATGACGCACAGCGATTGAGTGGCTTTCCCTCTTTATGAATCACCACAATAGTGGCAAGGCGTTGGTCACGGGGAAGGGAGCCGACATCACGGGACGCAATAAACATCTCCCGGAGATACGGCGCCAACTTATCAGGCCGAAGCTTATAAAGTTCGATCGGAAGGCCATTGGGACCAAGAGCCTTACCGGAGCGAACAGAGCGAATCGCCAAAGCTATCTCATCACTTGTCAATGCGGCATCCATCAAACCCCTATCCTCGTCAGAGAGACACGGCAACGCGATATCTCGCAGCAGTAGGTGAGAGTCCTTTTCAGGTCTATCAGAGACCCGTGAGTACACCTCACGAAGGTGCTCCGCAAAACAATTCACAATCTCTGCAGGTTCTGTCACACTCACACCATTGGCACGCACAATCACCGGAACCACTCGGTTAGCACTCTCCCTTCTGTCCAGCCACGCAATCAACTTTCCGGCCTTGTCGCCAACATCATACAGGCGTCCCTGTTGTTCGCGGCTCATGTGTTTAGCAGCATCAGTAACCAGCGCCCTATAGTCCGACTGCTTAAGGCGGAGGGTATGGAGCTTGTCACGCGTGACACCCCGTCCCAGATCCTCCTCCAACTCAGCTATGTCAGACTCAAGGCGCACCACCTCCTCATTTTTACGTTTCTTGGCTAAAGAAATCAAAGAGAGGGCCTGCCCACGTATGACCGTCTTGAAGGCTTCCCATAAGGTTACAGCCAAAGTGACCGACCCCTGATTTTCTGTAAAATAATGGTCCAGTGACTTAACCAAAAGAGCACGAGTTTTGGGGTTTCGCAAATACCAGGGGTTAATCGGCGCCACCCTCCCTGCCGCCCACAAGGCAACCTCCAGGTGTAAGAACAGTGGGGAGTGATCTGAAATGCCTCGGGCAAGGTGTGTGACTTCCCTAATCATCTGAGCTTGGGCAGCCGGCATCAGCACATAATCCACTCTAGATAAAGAGCCGTGGGCACCAGAGTGAAACGTATATTGGGTTAGCCCCGGGTGCAGTAACCTCCAACAGTCCATAAGCCCCATAGTGCTGAGAAAGCCACCCAACCAAGAATGCGCCCCGGGGAGATCCCTGGGTGGATACCGATCCTCTCTCCCCGACACCACAGAATTGAAATCGCCACCCACAAGCAGGAGGCCCTCCGGGAGTCCAAGTAACAACCGCCCCAAATCTGCAAAGGTGGTAGTTTGCAGTCCAGGGGGGATATAGACAGAGACCAGCAATAAGACCTTCCCCTCCCACCGGCCCACCAACGCAACATAGCGTCCCCGCTCATCGTGTATAACGTCATCAACTTCTAGTGGGAGAGAAGCTCTAACCAGAATCCCCACTCCCCTAGAGCCAGAAGTGAAACCAGAGTGAGCGACCAAACGGTAGCCCCTCCTATTCATGGCTTGGCAGGACTGTCCTATTAAATGCGTTTCCTGCAGTAACACTACATCGGGCGGAAGACGCTTCAAGTACTGCAGCACCACCCCCCGCTTCAATCGATCCCCTAACCCGTTGACGTTCCACGTCAACACACGTAATCCCCTACCCCCTATCCCCGATGCAAAGATTCCCCCAGCTACAGCGAGAACACGAAACAGAAAACCAATTGCCTTGTATTAAACTGAAACAACCCCCATCCCACAACTCCACCCCCACCCACCCAACTCCCGTCACACACCCCCCCACCCTGCACCCCTGCACAAGACTAATAAGCCCCCCCAACTTGCAGTGTGCCTGTCGCCCCAACATCAAACCTACTCTACGAAAAGAAAAACCCCCTGGGAGGAAGAGTCTCACCAGTTACCCCGCAGCCCCCAAATTTATGAAGGAAAGAGAACACAATACAATAACATCAAACCAAAGTCTGAGGTGAACACGATCCCGTCCAGGAATCAGCACTTGAGCGTTCACAGTCGTCCTTCCGGTCCGCTACCCTCGTCCGCGGCCCGCTCCTCATTATTGCAGCGACGTTGCAGAGTGTCCAGCCAGTCCCCAGCCGCCTCGGGCCGATCGAAAAAATAGGTCCGTTCTGCTGATTCAACACGCAACTTGGCCGGGAAGAGCATAGAATACTTTAGGCCCATGTCCCTCAGTCGCCGCTTAACAGACAGAAAGCTCATTCTTTGCTTTTGGACCGATTGTGCGAAGTCTGGATAAAAGCTAATATCCACATTCTCGTACTTCGTCGGACCATTCACACGGGAGGTCTGCAGAATTGCGTCCCGGTCCCTAAAATTAAAGATCCTGGCAAGGATAGGTCGCGGTGGAGCCCCCGGCTTCGGTTTACCTCCCGGAACTCTGTGGGCCCGTTCAACCATAAAATATTTACTCAGTCCTTTCGGCGCAAGTTTATTCAAAATCAGGTCTTCCACAAATAGAGCGGTCGATTCCTCCTCCGATTGCTCCGGCACACCGATGATGCGCACGTTGTTCCGTCGGGCCCTACTTTCAAAATCCTCCAGTCTCTTGACAAAGAGATCGTTGGAGGTACGCAGGTTGTGGACCTCGGTCTGGAGGCCAGACACATCAGTAGTCCGGCTTGAAGTCATGAGATCCAGCGATTTGTCCTTCTCATTAGTTTTCGACAAGTCCGCTCTAATCAGGTTGACATCGATCAACACAGTGTCCAGTTTGTGGGCCAAGGAATCAAATTGTTGGCCGACAGCAGCTTTCATGGCATCAATGGCACCCATGACGTCCTGTAATGTCAATTCCGTCGAGGAAGACGAGCCTTCCTTGGTCCCGTCTGGAGGTCCACTCGATAAACCGGGGGATCCCTTCTGTTGTGCGTAGCGATCCATGTTGTTAGTTTGAACATAGCCGGGTCGCTCTAGACTTTTGCATGTCGTTGTCTGACCGGCCTGTCGTTACTCAGCGGGACCGCAACATCCAGCGCAGGCTGTGAGGCGCTGGGATCTCCTTGGGGAGGCCGCACCAGGCAGTGGTTGGCAGTCCCCTCAGGCCAGCGATCGCCGTCCAGTCCAGTTACAGTCCCTCTGCACACATCCGCTACCGGACTCGCGGAGGAGAATCGAGACCGAAAGTGAAACTAAAGTGGCGAGCCAACTCAAAGATCCAGGCCCGTTGTTGTTCAACTGCAACTCGGGAACAATGCCAACTTGAGTTCGGGGCGGCGTCACGGTGTTGGCCTCAATCTTGGAAGCCACATAGGCACAATTCCCGAAGTCCGATCGAAATTCCGAGAACGGGAGCCACCTCAGCATCAGTTCGCCCGTGTTACCCCTTCAAGATAACAGGATAGTGGTCAGGATAGACGTGGGAGGCTGCGAGGGTCTCGGGAGCTCTGTGCCTACGCGTCCATCTTGGTTGCGCGCTAGGCTCCTCCCTCCGAGAAGAAGGCATTCTTCAAATCGATCACTGAAAATGTATTGGCAGTGGGAGGTACCATATTGAGAAGTGTTGTGATATTAGAAACGACGGATATTGGGGCACTACAATTTTATTAACCTCTCGCAAATCAATAATGAATCTGTAAATTTTAGTGTTGGTGTCTTTTTTTCAAAATAGGAAGGATAGGGCTATTACAAGTATTATAGGGGACTTCTTCCACTATCCCCACTTTATCAAATCCTGAACAATGCGTGCTAATGCTTCTTCACCTTCTCAGGATATTTTGTATTGGGGCTTTCGAGGCAATGAAACACCCTCCTTTTCTTGGATATGTACAGGTAGAATAACCATTTGACCCACATCAGTATCTGTTCTAGCCCACAAAGTACTAGGTAAGGATGCCAGAGCGACATCCTCATTGATAAGACAAGATCTCTCAACCATTGAATAATTGTCATTCAAAATAACACGCACACCTTCCCGGAGAACAGCGTATTGTAGCACGAAAATATTTAGGCATATCGATACCCACAATGTTGTCCGGCGTGTTAGGGGAAAGCAAAAATGGACATGCTGTAGTGAATTTGTCAAGTCCAAATTCAAGTGGCTGTGAAAGCGGGCTAGGTGTAGGCGTTCCATCCCTATCGATGTTATCATTGTGCCCGACGGGAGACCTAGGAACCAATCTTTTAGACACAGCACTACAGGTAGCCCCTGTATCAACCAGTAGATTCCAAGACATTTATGTCAATATAAGGACTCATTTGATCTATTGGCACCTCAACCGGTTCCTTACCCCATCCTAGGCATCCCTATGCGTAATCGGAATCTGCAAGAGAATCAGCAGAATAATAAGACATTTGATATTGATTTAGTCTATCAAAAGTATTAGAGTAATTTGGTCCTTGTTTAACTGCCTCAAACCTGGGACGAGCTCCTGTACCTCCCCTGTTTCCTGAATTCTCTGGGTATCCCCTCATACTTCCCCGCTGGTACTGCTGACTTCGCAAAAGAGGGCACTCAGAAAGCCAATGCCCCGTCTCTTTACAATAGGCACACTGATCAGAGGACATATTTGCTTGAGGGAAAGGGACACTTCAGGTGTATACATTGCACGTCCACCTCTTCCACCTCCCCTAAATGGTGGACCATATACTTGAGCCAACATAACTTTTATCTTTAAGGGCCTCATGTAGGTAGCTAAATACCGGTCGGTAACGGCCGAAATTCGGTAAATATACCGTTACCGACCGGTATTTAGCTATTTGAGATGTAGGAGGCATATTTCAGGATTCGGTAAATTACCGAATCAGTAAAATACCGATTCGGTAAATACCGAATCCTGAATGTAGGGAGCACTCTAAAGAGTGAAAATTAGTAATAAGAATTCGTTATTTACCACCAAATACAGGTTGGTGATAAATAACGAATACCTTTAGGGCATGTATGTGCGCCACATGTGCACACATGCAAGATTCAGGGGTGCAACAGGGTGTCAATGTGACACCCTGCCACCCTTGAATATGCTCCCCCCATTACAGAATCGGTATTTACCGATTCGGTAATAAGGCATAGCTTCCCATTGATTCCTATGGGCCTCCAGGCCCATAGGAATCAATGGGAAGGCATGCCTCATTACCGAATCGGTAAATACCGATTCATAATTACCGAATTATTCCGATTCGGTAAAATTTACCGAACCATTACATGCATCATATTTACCGATTCATAAATACCGAATCGGTAACATTCGGTATTTATGAATCGGTAAATGTGAGGCTACCTACATATGGCCCTTAACCTTCTTATCCTCCCTGCCTTTCGCTTCCTGTTCCTGTCACTCATTATTTTGGGCTATAGTCAAAAGGGACACTGGGGAAGACGTGGTCTAAGAACTCTCGCTATTTCCGGTAACATATTAGCGACAAATTTGTCAACAAACAAATGCTTACCTGTATCATCGGCCAATGACTGATCACTAAAATCATGGCATGTCTCTTCAAATCTTGAAAAGAAATCAGAAACTAACTCATCCTTTTTCTGTTTACGGGACGCTAACATAGTCCAATCTATTTTCTTAGGGGGTATGTGAGTCTTTAACTTAGTCACAATAGCTTTAGGAAGATCTAATATCTCCTTCTGAGGTTTCTGCGCAGGCTCTCTTTCTACATCTATTTCTTCTAAATGTTTCCAAGTATCACCATATCCCACATTATCATCTATTTTACGTATTGTTCTCCACATATCAGGGGGCAGTATAAGTCCGAAGAACATATCAATATCTGGCAAGGTCATAGTGCAGGAGCTGATGGCTCCTTCCACCTCCTCGTAAAAGGCGGCGGGATTTTTCCGAGGGTCTGGTAAAGCAGCCTTAAGAGCCATAACATCTGCTCTACTCCAAGTATTGTAAACCCAATTATATATAAAATATCCTTTTGCATAATCCGAAGTTTTATCATCATCTGTTCCTGCACCCTTCGGAGGAACATACAAGGGTGCAGCTTCCAGCATTGGTTTCATAGTAATTGCTCTACTACCGGGTTCAATCTCATCCACCGGAGCAGCTACTTTCTGTGCTTGGGATTGAACTGCTTCTACCACTTTGTTTTCTAGCTAAATCTTGCACCTTTCATAAACGCAATGTTTCATCTCGTATTTTAACCACTCATCTAATCATATCAGGTAAGTCCGAAAAAGGGAAAGTCCCATCTGTTAGTCATTTATAATAAGTATTTATATCACCTGGCTCCAGTTCTTTAGAAATTTGTCGCCAATCAAATATTACCTCCCAAGCGAATTTTTCTACCAAATAAAATTGCTCTATATCTTGCCACTGTTGAACCATAGCTACGAGGATCGATGCAGTGTGAGGCTTCCTCCCTAGCAGCGGTTTTTAATTTATCTTTTTCTGCTTTAGTCAAAGTAGAGCGAGTCTGCCGCCCACCTTGCTTATCTTTATCTTTTTCTTCTGAAGACAAATGCTCCTCGTCAGAAACCTCATTCTCAGGGGCACTTGGAGTAGGAGATTTATACGGGTTGTGGGAGTCGTTCTAATAGGATGCAATCATCCTGAGGTGTATTAAGTAGCGGATAGATAGGGTGCCTAATAGGGTACTGGCCATTTACCTCTAATCGACGTTCTCTATCTTCTTTTCCTATTTTTTCCTTCATTTCTTTGTTTTAATTCTAACACTTTTTGATACATCTTTTTCCGCTGTTCTTTTTCTGCTATAGCTTCTGCTCTCTTCGCTCTCTCTCATACTTCTTTATCCCACATATGCACACAATCAAACATATCCTGTCTACTTTTTCTTTTAAATAAACACTGCTCTACATATTGAACCTTTTTAGAATCGAATGACCCATTCACTGGCCATTGCAAATCAGACTCTTCCATTGTGTATTTGTTCTACAATGAACTGTACATTATGAGGCAAATACCATATTTGACATACATGTCTCTATTGGGTGTCCCTTCTGGAGGAGCCGGCTGACTTTGTTCCAAACTATTCTTGGTACCACAAGAGCAGCAATACCACTTACGGAGTGTGCTGAGAACATACATGTTTTCACAAGTATATGTAAAATATTACTATTCCAAACAAATATTCCAGAACGAGAAAAATCTCCACATTACCTGCCTTCAGTCTTTGCAAAGAATGAATACCAAAACCAAACCAAAAACCAAGCCAAACAAATCAAGAGTGCCGCTTCAGCGACCTTACCAAACAAAAGTCTCCAACTCCCACCTGCCGATCTCCCGTCAACCTAATGGTCACTGCAGAATTACGCCAAAGAAAGCCCAAGTCGAGACCGGCCACCACCCGGAGGGTCAAATCGGAAAAACCGGAAAAGTCACGTCGGCCTGCAAACGACAAGGGTCTTCTCATGCAGTGCGCGTCCTCTGTAATATTTCGATCCTCCGTCCAGACCACTCCTTCCGACGGCCGCGTCTCCGATGGGGCCCCACTTTGGGCACCAATTGTGGAAATGTACCCGAAAGTGAGCACACCGGTGCAGGGTCACCCTCTCGTCCACGGGTCCGAAGACTAACAAAAGAGAGATCAGCACTGGAGTTGAAGTAAACAACAAGTTTATTAATCACTCATGAGTGGGACCAAGTCCACACAACACTCTCAAGTCTAGTAGGAGGAGGCACACTGAACTCACAAACCATCATCCTAATATACAGCTTTGTTGCAATGTAAGCATATGGACAGAAATCTAAAGAACAAGTTTAGAAATAGCTATCAGCAAACCAAGGCAGATGGATGACTACGTGGTCAGCAAATAGGGAGGGGGAGCAGGAATGCTTATGGCAGCAGTAAACATTTAACAAATAACATCTAAGACCAGGTGTACTGGCAGCTACAAACCCCCCAGAACGTACATTGCTTAGCCATGTCAGAAGGTCAACTAAAATAGATGACACAAGCAGAGTGAAAAGGCGAACAGCAGAGGACGCAAGAATTACGAAGGAAACGAAATGGACACCATAGCCAAAATGGCTGTCGCTTATGCTAAAGTAAAATATTACATGTTTCCACAGCTTCACTTAAGACAACTCTCCATGGACCATCAAGACTGGCCTCAGAAGTGAAACACATTGAATATATCACCATAGTACTCATTACTCTCAACTGGCTTTGTACAGTAGTATAAAATGTATCCAAAATGGCCTTCATCCAGCACAAACCATGGACCAGAGCACCTTGACATTCTTGACACAAACAATTACCACCTCATGCTGTAGCCACACTCTATGATGTTCTGAGTCCAGGTTGCTAAAATTATCTTGGTTTAAGAAATAAAGTACAATTTCCCAATCCCAGTCAAGCAGCGTTCTTAAAACTAGAAGCCTGATTTCTCCTAACATAAGCACAAAACCTCTTCTGAGAAATTTGCAAGGAAATCAAACACCAACAGTTCCAACTGTTTCCTCAAGGATGACAACATACTTGACAATTGCAGGGTCTCTTGTATAATTCGTCTTTCAAATGAGTACCTAGCACAGATTTACACATTTTATATTTCTTTCCTTGAGGAACTAGTTTGTCTGGCCCATTTTAAACGGGAATTGAAAATGTACCACCATATACTGTTTAATTCCTGTGTAAACGTTTTGTGGTCTAATATGTGATATTATCTGATATGATATGTTTGACTTTCAAGTGAATGGGTTTCTTCATTTGAAGTCCCCTAAAACTTCTGTCTCTGTTACATGCTATATAATTCTGAAAATTAAAATAAAATACAAAAGCCAATGAATACCTTACTGCATTCCATGTCCAGCTGAGAGAGCTGACCAGTGCAGATTTTCCAAGCCTCTCCCTTCAAAAGTAAGACAGCTGACACTAAGAAAACTAGACATGCCCCTGCAACTGTCCACACACAGGGGTTCAACTGGGGGCTGGCTTTCGCTACCATACTAATAAATGAGGAAGTCAGTACAAGAGCTGACAAGCTCAGTTAAAGGGTTCTAAGACAAAAAGAGAAACACCATAATTGAGACACCATTGCTGATATTAGACACAAGTAGCTCTACACCCAGCCAGCTGAATGGCAAAAATATTCAGTGTGTAGCAAAATAAATTACTTTGTAAGGGTATGCCAGTCAAAAGCCCCTGCTGAGAAGAATCTGCGCATGGCCAAAACTATCCGTAACCTCCGAGAGGATAATCAAGATGCTAAGTGTGAAGAAGAGATTCACTTTTTTTGGTGACCTACAGAAGCCACAAAACCAGGGGCATGTAACTTAATATAAAAGTAAAGTAATGTACCTAGAAATTTCAGCCCTATTCGGCACCAGTGATACTGAATCTCTATGATGGCATGCTTGCTTAGGCCACCTTGAAATATCAACACCATGCTTTCCTGCGAGCACTTTGAAAAGAACGTCTCCATGCAGACCAACTGGACATAACTCAAAGATAAAGCATGTTAAAGATGAATACTGAGATGATTCTCTAGCACCATGACCCAGGCCATTCTTTGAGTCTTAGTGAGCTGAGTTGCAAGGATCCTGGACATCGCAGTGCATTGTGGCCACCTTCACGTAGCTGTTTGATGAATGTGGGCTTGTGCAGGTCTTCTGATCTGTCAGGAGACGGCTGGCTTCTCTTCACACTGGACAGTGCAGCGCCTCTTAGGGTAGTACAGCAAGCCTCTTCAGAGGCTATATCTTACCCCAAGTCTTTCAGGAAGTCAGGAAACAATTTGCTCATGCCTCTGGTATACATCACTCAGAACCGGGTCTGCAGAGTCCCCTGAAGTCCATCAAGTAAAAAATCCTTAGCTCAGATGGTCAATAATATTAATCAATTGGAGGTACAATTGCTAAATCTGGGCATATCTACGCTTTTTATTGTTCGAGTTTCAAAATGCTCTTCTTGTTAAGAGGAAGTGCCTCCTATCCGTTTTTCTCTGTATTTTGGGGGTGTAGATGCTGGTAACTCTTTTCAGTGTACTTGTAAAAGTTTATGAGATCATGAACCATGAGGCAATATATTCTGATTTGGGGCACTTGACTCTGTAGAAAATTGTGATAATTTAATCTTTGTATAGACAATTTTGTAATCTTATAGAAAGCAAAAAGAGACTGAGTTATTGTAAACAATTATATTTGCTTTTGGTTTTTGTAACTTTTGTCTAGCCATCGTAATCAATCACGCTGCTTATTCATTTTCAGATTGTAGACGCAGGTTTCATATATTATTTTAAGATTTGGTATGTCTGAGTTAAATCATCAGAATGAATGTGGGTATAAAAGCATATAAACAAAACCAAGCTTGGATATTTTTTGTATGCTTGTAAAATAAATCATATATTATACCCAGGTACAAGAAATTGACAAAACGGTTGTAGCTACATGAGATTTCTACTTTGCCATATTTTGATTATATTTGTGCTACATCGTGAGACTAATCCATCTTCTTTCCAGCTTTAGACTGACTCACCATGTTTGTGCTGAAGGAGAAGGATCGACCCGTTGCACAGATGTTGCAGACCTCTGGCACCTGCCCCCGATGCATCCTCCGATTTTGTGGTGTTTCAACGCAAGCGCAGTATGCTAGTTCATATCAGGTTTCAGAATAAATTCCTCGTTTTAAATCAAGGCTGTTACTGCACTTCCTAAGCTGCTTCCTTTTCATTAGCACACTAATTTATGTATAATTCCTTTTTCGATATCTGTAGCTGATGTCTTACGGTCTAAATGTCTGCAACCAAGCAACAACACATTAGGGTTGCATTCAGCAGTAGATTTTCACACAACACCAGTACTTTAACTACATAGGTGAACAGACGTAAACCACATTTTTTCATTGTCACTGAGTTATTGACAACATCAGAAAAATCCTCTTTGTACACCAAGCTATGAAGGACTGTATTAAGTATTGCTTTTTATTAACTTTTCCTATACTCAATGCACTTTGGGGTAGAATGGTTACCACAGGAAGTAAATGGGAGCAATTTATAAATTCGTATACATAGTTCAACTGTTCGTGTTCATTCTCTTGTGATACATGCCTAATGTGTGAATTCTATAGAGTACACCCTTATATACATGATATTCATACACAAAAGTGACTTAAGCTCATGTTCCCAAACCTCTCTGTGCACCTAATGTAAGCAGCCCATATAGAGGTTGAAGAAAAATAAAAACCTTTCGATTCTTTAAATTATTCTATATATTTTCCTTTATGTAATATGTTTTCATACTCAGTTTAGATGCAGAACATACAACCATCCTGAATTTTTATTGATGTACTTTCCCAAGTGTTATTAAGGTCAGATGTATTCAGATGAAAATAAGGTGCTTGTATGTTAGATGTGGATTCTCAAAATGTTTCAGATTTGTTGGTGGAAACTAAATTTGCATTTCTTTTCCTTAATCATTCCTCATATTCCCCTTCGTTTGCACTCTATTTAATTTCTAAGTGGAATTTACGTGCGTGTAATGTATCATGCCATGGCAATATTATGTAAACCTATTTCACATTTGCAAGACCATTCTGAATGATCATATTGTGTATGACTTGCGTAAACAATCTCTCTATTACTGCATAGGATTTAGTTTGGAATCTTCAAACGTCATCATCATCATCTATCATACGTTATTCGTTGGATTAAAAACATAAACGTTCAACAAGAAAAACAAACCTTGCCTGCAGAGCCAGCAATAAGTATACATACTCTATAATCAACAATATAATATCACAGTATAAAATAAAATACATTGTAGAGAACACTAAAAATGGTTATGAGTCTGACTCAATGCTGATACCGATTTGCCTTCTATTACTGATTACATTACGTAAGAAGTTATAGACCGAGAGACAAAGAAACTCTGTCCCAAACCTTTGCAGAAAGTGCACAGCAGGTGTACAATTTCTAATATACTCTCTCCTCAACAGAGGTTTAATAAAGTGCAAACGTGGAAGTGTATAAGATCGACATTAAAAACAGCACGTTAGGTGCTCTGGTTAGAAATACTATTGCAGGGACAAGAGGGTATATGTGTAGGCCCGTTGCTACTTTGAGGAAAAGAGACTAGGTGGTGAAACATGCATACCTAAATATAGTCAGAAGAAATATCTGGTACGGGGAAGCTACAGATGTCAAATAGCATTGAGAAACCCAAACCACTTCATCTCTCATATTCAGTCAAGCGGAGACAGATAAAATAGATCTAACATATTCCCCTTTGTTTGCGCACTGTTTCATTTCTAGGTGAAATTTACATGTGTGTAATGTATCCATGCATTGGCAATATGGAAGCCTATATCATATTTGCTCACTGGACAGACCATTATTAATTATCCTCTTGTGTGTGAGTGGCTTAAACCAATCTCCCTATTACATAGGATTTGGCTCAGGATCTTCAGTCATTTCTGACACCTCACCAAGGGTTGGAACAGTGCCTGAAAAATGAAGTAGAAGCAGATGACCCACCAAGCAAGAAAATCCGATGTGAGAGCACAGAAGAAACGACTTGTAATGAGAGCAACAGCAACACTGGAAGTCCACCAGTGGTGGACAAGAGTAATGTTTTGGAAAACAATCCTCAACAAACCTGCAACGTGTGTTTAGGAATACTTCAAGAGTTTTGTGGGGAGGATTTTGTGAAAAGGGTAAGATTTCCATTTTTCATATGCCTTCTCAAACCTTTTCAGGATACACACATTTTTTTATGTTAAAAGCTGATTTATTTCCTATTGTTATTTTCTCAGTGTCTTACTTTAGTATGGCATGCATAAACAACTTGTTTTAGCCTCACGGTTAATGCAGTTTGATAAGGATTAAAGTGTCCTGCTACACATTTTGAACAAGTTGCATGCTTTTCGCAGAATCAAGTTGTTAAGCCTCTTGTAATATATAGGACAAAAACATTACTTGAGTTAAAAAGCAAATTTAGATTGTGCGTATAAACAAACATTCTTTTATATGCAACTTTCAACTTAAAGTAATCAGTTTACTACGCCACAGTATTCTGGGGAATCTTTTCTTTAGGAGTCTAAAGTGGCTAATCCTTCAGCTCCTCTACATTGGCCTCAGACCTAGGCCTTTAAAGTACTTGGATTGCCCAAGTATCAAATTTCTTAGCAGGAAATTGGAATATACACGGTTTTCCATTCCCGGCTTGCATCAGAGAATACCCTGACAGTCATAAAAATGCTGAACACTTCAGTGAAACCGTAGGAGTTATTTTATTAAGTTGTCTGTCTTTTTCATACAAAAAAGTTAATTTTATTTCTAATTGTTTTTCTACAAACCGACATTGAGCTTTTTACTCTGCAGTACAGTTTTCTAATGATGCACTATTCTTTTCTTACTTGTTTATTTCGTTTAGCCAACCCTAATTGTCATTTTTGAGAAATATTGGTCATTACCATGTGTGTGAGAAAGGCCCCAAGAATATGGAATTGTAGGTGTTTTGCTAATTGAATTTATATTTTTATTTATGAGGTTTGAACATGTCTGTATAAGAAGATATGGAGTGCTCCCAAACATAAACATTCAATGGAGTGTTGCGGTGTCTCTGAATGAGTGGAGTATTTAGGTCTTATCTACAGCATCTGGTGTGAAGCAAGAGCTGGTTTCACAAGGACAAGCACACATACCAACCCTCTATTGTTGCTTCCCGTGAATTTTGTGAGCAAAAGGCTTCTGCTGACAGAAAGAAAATTTTGGTTTACATAAAAGTTGTGAAATGTGACACAGAAAAATAGGGACTAATCACCGTCAAAACAGCAGTTTTGATGTACCATCTTCAAGGAAATGACAATGAATTCTTGGCAGTCAGACAATACTGAAACATAATAAAATTATTTGGGTTCAGCCACTATCAAGGGTTTTATGGATGGTCAAAGTACATTAATTATTTCGTAATTCTATGCTATTAAACAGTGTAAACGCTTGTAAATTTAGTAATAGATGTTTTAATACAAGTTTTGATGATGGTATCCTGTCTTAGCTTTTCTGCTATATCCTTCATCGCCAGTTTTCCAACACCTTTTCTCTAGAGCTGTGCTCCTTTGTGTATATTAACACACAAAAAGTCTCCACTGGATCTGTGGAGGAGGGAACTAAAGGCACAGGGGTTCTAGGAGCTGGCAGCCTCCACTATAACTGTTTACCACAAGAAGCCGCTCCTAGTGTGATAACCCAAACGAGTTACAGGAACGTCGTAGGTGTGGGCATCTCACAAAAAGTTACGGACTGGTCTCACACACCACCTGGTGTCATGCTTCATCATTGACCAGTCCTCGCCCTCTAAAACCTTCGTTTGATAGAGGGCGGGCATACACTTGACGACAAGGACGCACTTTCTAAATGGTTAAGTGGGGGCCCGTGAAAATGTGAGTGGGGTTAAAAATCATTATAGTGGTCAAAAAGTGATTTTTAATGTGATTGACAACTATATGATATTAAAAATTATGTGTGACGGTGTATGGGGTATTTAGTGTCCCCTAACCGTCCTATGTGTGGTCAACATGTTTCTGCCGTAATGGCCCTGTTGGGTCCGTGGCATTCATCAGGACCAAATTATGAGTGAGGGCTCCGTTCTTACCAGGTGTTGGTAAGACACTACCACTGTGTGAGTGTAGCATAGGCCACACTTCACTGCCTATGGTGCTTCCAAAGGTGAAGCCCTAATTGGTTGGACAACTTGTCCCAAGGGGGGAGGAGGGACGGGGGTAATCCACCGTTATGTTACTTTGTAACACAGAGCAGAATGTGCCTGTGTCCTATGCGTCCGCTCGAACCTCCCGAGTCAACCTGTGGGGAGGAAGAAGGCTGACACTGAATGTTTTTTCAAGCAAGGATTCTTTTACAGTCTTGCATGGTAGCGTTTAGATTCTATGTCACGCAGATTGTTGGAAAAAGCAATACAGAATTATGCCAAAGTGAGCTAAGCAAATGCATTTTACTAATTTGGCTTTTACCGTTTACGCAGGTATGCAAGAGGGGGAACTGCTTTTAAGTGGGTAGAAAGTTAATGAAAAAGTTGTTGACTTGAACAACCTCTGTTTTTATTGTTTTTATTTTTTAAAGTAGTTTTTATTGGCATTTTTAACATAAACATACATCCAATATGTTGCAAATAATAAAACATTGTGTCTTGTTCCTAAACAAGAAAAATTACAATAATCAATCAAAATGTGAATACCATTATGTATCGAGGATGCCATTGGATAGAAAGAAAAAGAAAAAACTACTTTTGGAACAGTAAACAATTGCTAAGTGATCAACCTTGAACAGGGTGAAAGGGTGGAAGGAAAGAAAAAGAAGAAAGAAGCGGGTGTGAGGGGCAAAGCACTCGTTCCTGAAGAAGGGTGGTGTGTCATGAACATCTCCAAGCCAGGAGGGAGTCCGTGGGCGATCAGTAGGGCAGTTACTTAGTAGGATGGAGTCCGGAAGTTGAACAACCTCTTTTGATGGATCTGTAGATGACTTGTTTTCTTGGTGTAGAAAACCATATGAAAAATGAGGCCCAATATAAAATGCAACAGTTTTATGCCACTAAATATGTTTCTGTAAGTGACAGAGTGCCCTTTGTAACTGAGAGGGCTGGGGGTGACAAGTAAGTCGGCACATAGGGTCAATCACTTTTACAAAGTTGGAGATTGATGAGTAGAAAGCACTCTGTATTTGGAGTAGCCATAGTATGCAGTTTAGGACCTCGTTCTGAGCACCGTGTAAATCTCAGATCAGGTGCAAACAAAAGTATGCTCCTACATTTTGCGGAATGTATTGCCTATCCAGCACTATTCCCCTTCACATTTCACCAGCAAATACCTTATGTAAAATGTGGGGGACAACTAGTTGAAAATAAGTGAAATCTAAGGTGCTGGACGCACAAAGGTTAAATACTAGCGGCTGTCCTTTACTCTAAGCGAATGTATGACGTTACAACGCATACATTTACAAAGCATGCCTTTACAACACAATTTTTACATCGCAACATCCTTTACAACGCATCCTTTTACATCGCATGTCATGACATCGCATTTTTAGAAACCACCTTTACAGCGCATTCCATTACATCGCATTATACCATTACAACGCATACCATTACATCGCATTTAAGATAAGTGTTGGATAGTGTAGGGGTAATAATTACTATTCTAACTCTAGTGAGTGCATCAGTAAGGTAAGTGTCGGATACTGTAAGGGTACTATGCGTTGTAAGGGTATGCGTTGTAATGACTTGCGATGTAATGCCTGCGTTTTAGTTACCTGCGTTTTAATGACATGCGTTGTAGTGACATGCGATGTAATGGCTGCGTTGTAATGACATGCGATGTAAAGGATGTTGCGATGTAATGACTGCGTTGTAAAGGTAGTGCAATGTAATGACCGCGTTGTAAAGGTTGTTTCTCCTCTAAGCAGACCACTTTAAAATCAAGACAGAATACTGCACGTAGTACTTAATGCAGCCTAGGGTACTAAGGCACCATAATGCAGGGCAATTAGAAAGCAAGCGCAGTGTCTGAGAAATAGAGATGCGTAAGATAGGAGATTGTTTTCAAGATTATTACATTGTTGTGAGATCTTTCAGGAGGATATTAAAACAATTTTTAGCCAGAATCTCATTGAGTGTGCCCGTAGTCCAAGTATGACCACACTTAAACCATGGATGGTTGAATGTGAACCGAAATACCCAGGGTATGTCAAGGGTAGCTGTTAGACTTGGCATCTTTTGGCGTGTTTCCTCCGAGTTTTTGCTTTCTGACCTCCCGGTTTTGACTCTGTTTTTGCTGGTGTAACGTTTCTGCGCACTTTTCGCACTGCTGATCAGTGGTAAAGTGCAGGCGCTCTCTGTGTCAATTTATGTTTTCACGATGGGATATTTGATTTACTTGTTAGTCCCTAGTAAAGTGCACTGAGAGTGCACTGAGTGTGCCAGGGCCTGTGAATCAAATGCTACTCGTGGGCCTGCAGCACTGATTGTGCCACCCACGTGAGTAGCCCTGAGAAGGTACCTCAGACCTGCCATTGCAGAGTCTGCGCGCAGTTTGTAACTGCCATGTCGACTTGGCCAGTGCACACACTTGCCAGTCCCTAACTTTCCCTTTTCTTACATGTCAGGCACCCCTAAGGTAGGCCCAAGGTACCCCTGT
Source organism: Triturus cristatus (assembly GCF_964204655.1). Classification (NCBI taxonomy): domain Eukaryota; kingdom Metazoa; phylum Chordata; class Amphibia; order Caudata; family Salamandridae; genus Triturus; species Triturus cristatus. Next base: position 1,352,490,909 of record NC_140589.1, read on the forward strand.
GGGCAGGGTGCAGTGTATGTGAAAGGTGGGACATGCTCATCTGGATCAAGAAGACTGCCAGGAAGAAAAGCTGGCGAAGCTGTGAGGAGGAACGACCACTTTGCTGTGTGCTTTGCTGGGCTTACCTGCAGTAGCTGCTTCTGTCTTGGGCAGTGAAAGGCCTGGACTGGATTTTCTGCAACCTAATTTGTGAGTCTCTCCAAGGGCTTGAAGTAGAGCTTGCTCCCTGTTCACAAAGTCTCAGGAACAGCAAAGACTTCAAGCTCTTCTGCCTCAGCAATGGGGATTGTGAGTTTTGTGCTGTATCCGAGGAAAAGCAACTCGACGACTTTTGCGACGTCACTGCCAACTCAGTGTCCTGAAGGCGCCGCAGAAGGCACCGCCGCAATGCCGCACCGCAACCTTGGTCTCACCGACGACGGCTGTCGATGCCGCCACCGAGCCGCTGTTTGCACCGCTACCTGCAGGCACCGCACTCCGCACTGCCTTGCTTCACGCTGAAGCCTTGGCCCGCAGAGAGCACCGCCGCAAAGCCGCACCGCAACCTTGGTCTCACCGACGCCTGTTGACGCTGCCACTGAGCTGCTGCTTGCACCGCCACCTGTGGGCACCGCACTCCGCACCGCCTTGCTTCACGGGGATGCCTTGGCATCTGCAACGCCGCTGCTCCACGCCGAAATCTACGCCGCTGCTTGCACCGTGGATCGAGGGCACCGCTCGTAAGTCACACGAAGCACCGCCCTCATCCCGCAACGCAGCCTTGGCCCACCGACAACGGCACCATCGACTCCTGCTCGTCAGCCGACGACTACGCTTCAGCAACGACGACACCGCTGCTTGCACCGTGACCTGCTAGCACCGCGACGAGCACCGCCTTCATCTTGCACCGCGACCCGGGTCTCACCGACGCCGCCATCCGACGACGCCACTGCTCGCACTGCGACCTGAGGGCACCACACGACTGCACTGCGCACCGCAGTACCCGACGCCTGCCGACGCCAGCGCTCCTGATTCCATCAGAGAGGAGCTCGACCTGCAACGCGAATGACTTCAAGGGCCTCATCACCCTGCATTTCTTACAGGTACTGTTTGCGGGTCTTCCCAACAACGTAGCTGGCCCGTGACCCCGCGACCATCCAGAACTGTTGGATTTGTTGTTAACAATGCCGTGGTAGCCCCGGACGAAACTATCGACATCGAGGAACTTTGTTTGAAACTGTTTTTGATAACTACAGACTTTTTTTTTTTTACATATAGTATTGTGGATTTCTGTAGTTTTTGGTCTTGTTTTAATTATATAAAAATATTGGATATTTTTCTAAACTGGTGTGGTGTCCTTTTGTAGTGCGTACACTTTATTACTGTGGGTTATATGCAAATGCTTTACACACTGCCTCGAAGATAAGCCTGACTGCTCGTGCCAAGCTACCAAGGGGGTGAGCAGGGGTTATTTTAGGAGTGTAACTCCCTTATCCTGACTAGAGTGGAGATTTTTGCCTGGCTTCCGCTCTTGTCCTAGCCAACCACAAATCCCATTTCTAACAGTGGCCCACTTTAATGCAAGGGGTACCTAGAATATTTAAATGCATGTCTACAATATAGCAAGGATGTGCCCCCTAAAAGCCATTAGGGGCCTCCCAACCTCAACCCCCAGACATGCATGAACTAATATATTCAAGCGCTCTGTCTTTTTCTTCACTCCCTCCCAGCATACAGAGGGACAGCTATACTGCCTGTATATCTGGTCCACCTCCACTGAAATCCCTGTAAGCAGTAGGAACAATGCAGCGAAAAGGGCATGTGAAAGCTGTCATGGCTGACCCAGGTCCTGGAGCCTGTGTCTCTTCCAGGCTGGGACCCTGCCAAGTCAAAAGCTGAGCTTATCCTAAAGGCGGATACTCCTTTACTTGTTGATCCTGTCAAGTTACCTAACCTAGCTTCGGAATGGGTCTTGGGGTGCAGGGTAACCCCTATGACCTAGAATAAGCCTTGTATGGTTGTCTTCAGTTCAGCGAGAGAGATTCAGGTTCACAAAGCGAGTAACTTGCTTTTCAAATTAGAAAGCATTATCATTGTGACCCTGAAAAACCAGTGGTAAATTAGAGAATCATAGGATACTGTTCAATATAGCAGTCATCCCCACGTCATCCATAAAAGATGTATTGTGGTAGTGATTGAAGTGAGAATAGTGTTGGAGCAAAAGGTACACATTTTGGCAAGAGAGGTAAACCTCTTTCATGAGGACCTACAAAACATTTCCAGGAGAGTAGGGACACATGGAAATGACACTTGAAATACACAAGCAAGACATCAAATCCTCGGTGGCCGAGATGACCCAATGGGGAGGAGGTAGGTAATACCCAATACTGAGGATAGAAGGTACATATAATCAGTTGATCAAGGAGAAATAACTTGGGTATTATAGAGATGCCCGAATGGGCAGAAGGGCAGAGTGTGAAACTGTTTTTGGAAATGCTGATTGGGGACACGATAAATCTCAATGGGCTCTCGGAATTCTTCGCTGTAGAAAAGGTTCATGAAGCACCTGTGCTGCTGCCAAGACCCATCTAAGACCTACTTCAACAAGATTATTGCATTCTTACTTAAATACCGGAACCATGAAATAATTCCACCAGCAACAAGAAAACAAGAACCTTTTGGATAGAGAATGCAAAAGTGCTCTTCTTTACCAACTTTACATAAGCAGTGTAGAAGCAGAGGAAGACTTCTTCCTAGCACATCTGATGGGGTGGCAGAGGGTTAAGATGAGTCATTTTATGTCGCATGGGTCTGGATTGAAGGATGGTGGAGACTGGGAAGTGAGAAGTAGGCGCCTAAGCGAGGTGCCATCAGGAAGAGCAGAAAAGGAAGAAGGCATGAGCAAATGTAGGAGATGGCCATCACTGATATTTGAACTGCGGAGGGCCAGCATGGAAACCAACCAGGAAAAGAACAGTGAGATTGTTAGGACAGGACAATGGCCAAGCCAAAGAAGAGAACCTGGTATGTAAATATATAAGGAAACTGAGGTCAACATTATGTCAAAATGGGGTATCTGCCATCTAACCATACACAGTTTGATTGCCCCAAGTGATGTGGCGTAAGGGGGCGACTTTTGGTGGAGTAAACCCCAGATTGATATGGATTCCAAATACAATGAAGCCTAGTTGAAGCTACAATGAAGGAAGCTAGAAGTGGGTTCTTGAGGATGGCTGGCCTAAGTACAAATTATGTTAAGATTCAGACGGCTGGGTGAGGTAGCAATTGTCTATCCCAGTGTTTGGCACTTTTGTCCAAAAAGGACACAGATTTGAATTATCAGAGTTATGTTGACAGACACATTGTGCAATGGTTTAGCAAGTATTTCAATGCCTGCTACACAGAAGGGGGATTAGAGGTTTCTGTTAACAAATTGTTTTTCAAATCTGCAGCAGGGAAGATGCAGATAGCAAGACATAATTGCATAATACCTGCTTCTTACTCAGTGGACGCTTCAGGGCATGGCCAATACATGACATGATTAACTCAAAATTGTCTCCTGGAACATAAATAGAACAAAGCAGGGAGTAGATACGGAAGAGTTAGACAGTACCAAGCTGGTTATGGTTCTGCAGCAGGAAACACACATGGGTAACAACCAGTGTTGAATGGGATCTAAACGGCCAATCAATGTACAAGGGTCTACTGGTAACAATCAGAATTTCTTATCATAGGCAATGTAGAGTGAGTCATTTCAAAACTGTTATTGGTGAAGTGTTTAATAAAATTGATGAGGGAGCAAAGCATGTCAGTTGTTGCTGGCAAGTAGAAAGCATGTGTTTACAGAAATCCAAGGACCAAGAGGAACACGCAACTTGGAGTCTCATGATATTGTCTATTTGGGCAAAGAGAGCTGATTACCAAGCTCTAGTAGGCAATGAAGAGAAACACAAGTCTTAGATAGCCACAAATGGCTATATGAGGTAAGCAGCAAGCAGGGCAGAGTATTAGTGTGACTTAGCAAAAGAGATGGGGAGCCTATGTGGATTGGGCAAGTAGCAAAAGGGATGGGGAGACTATGTGGATTGGGCAAGTAGTTAAATGCTGAGGGGGGGTAGTAAAATTAAATATGAAGGTCGCACAAACTTTCATGTCTTCATTCAGTCCTCCTACGGCACTAGCAAGGGGTAGGAGACAGATCACTGAGACTTTATTGCGAATTTAAAGACTTTAAAGCAGCCACATGTGAACAGGGAGTAACTAGAGTTATATTTAAAAGTTGAAGAGCTAGCTGAGGCTAGCTCCAGTGTGGGAAGGCACTGGGCCCAAGCCATCTATGCACTGAATTCTGTATGTGTATATCAAGAAAGATGTAGGGCTCTATGCTTCAAATGTTCGAAACAGCAAGGAAGTAACATATATTGTCAGCCAGTCTGCACCTATTCACTATTGTGTTCATTTACAAAACTGGAAAGCCAGACTAAAAGTGTACCTTGTTAAGGCCAAAATCCTTGCCCAAGTCAGAAGCCAATGGGGCACTGCCAGATACCATCTGCCTAGAAAGAGGCATGAGGCGGAGTTGCCCCTGTCACCAATGTTGCACTGTTGTTAACATTAGCTCCTAACCCCCCTGGCAAGTTGAATTAAAGGAGACCTCTTGCTGAGAGGCTTCAGACAGAGCAGATAATTGGGTGAAGTGTAAACCTATGCAGATGACATTGTTTTATACTTGGCAGACCCAGAGCAATCCATTGAAAGACTGCTTGAGAATTTATAGGGTGTTTGGTAGACTCTCACAAATCAAAGATAAAATTGATATTACACCCTTTCAAGCAGTGGAGACCACAACATTATTTCTAGTGCCCTTTTGAGGTCAAGAATCAGGGTTTTAGCTATTTAGCTACATGTGTGAAAATGGACAGCGAGGGTCTCATGGCCTCGAACCGATATAGGATGGTAGTGAAATTTGGTGAAGATGTTAATATATCAAGAAAGCTTACACTTTTGCTTGGGGCTCTCCACTAAATGATAGTGCTCCCTGGGTTTTTATACATACACAAGCACACACTATAATGGATAACACTGGAAGTTTTTAAAATAAAAAGATAGCTGGGATATTCTGCACAATCTTATGGGAATAGGGCACTGCGGAATGTGTCTGACAATCTTCAGTAGGGTAATGTATGATGCAGAATAGCCCTACTGAATCTGCAGAATATTATTGGGCATCTGACTTGGTGATCGTAAAGAGTAGGTTTTTGTTTCAGAGGAGTAACCCTCATTGTCAATAAAATGACATGCACTTGGAAAAGAGGGATGCCTGAGGATATAATACGAAGAGAGGACCTCACACCTATTTCTGGGGCACATAAAGACAATTATGAAGGCTTGGAAAATAGCATCCTAAGACTGGACTGGAGGAACACCCTGACCAAGGCCACACCTCTAAAGATAAATGCACTTTGAGGCAATTAATATAGTTGTATGGGTTTAGGTAGTAGGACCTTTTTGTAATCTACACATTAAGGGATGTTTGTTGGCAGAATGGGCTTGAGACATTTGATCAATCACACGCTGAATACTCATTGGCAGATATGTAACTGTTCAAGTATTTGCAACTAAAACATGCCATATTAAAACATACGCAGCAGTTTATGGAGCATACAGCACTGTTCCCTGATACAGAATAGTATATTATCATAACAACAATATCTACTATGAAGGATCGATGCTGGAATGCCGGACGTCCTGATGTGGGAAGAGCTGGGATCAATGGAAGCTACACCATGCAAAGAATTGCTGTTGTACCCAAGGAAAGTGGCTCAATCTGGACCTGGTTCAGGATGAAGATGCTGCACAGAATATATTATAAAATACACATTTTGAAAACTCAGGATAGATGACCTAGTATAATGGGTAATGGTGGTAGACGATCAGTTTTTTACACAGTACAGCACTTCCCCATGATCCAAAGCGTCTAAATGGAGGTAGTTGCCCATTTGTCCCTGGCCTTGGGTAGTGAGATTGAAAACAAAGCAAAAACTATACTGTTCAGCTTATGGGGTCATTATGCTCCACTTAAATGCATCAAGTACTGTGGAATATTGGTCTTGTTGTATTAAACAGAGACATAACTGATCTGTAGAGCAGTGCAGAGACCCTTACATTGAAACTGTGGTGCACAAACAAGGAAGGTATAACCCAAGAAAATGTCTGTAAATCTGGAGTCAATGGATGAGCTATCTTGAATTAAGCCGAAACTATGCTGAGACTCGGATAAAGAACACTAATGAAGTCTTGGAGTTTGGGTAGAGGGAAGAGACCTAGCAAAGCAATGGGAATGAAGGGGACTCACTCGAATGAGACTTACAGTGGAGAAAAACTGCACATTGAGAAAAGGCGATTGCACTTTACCACTTTCTGAGAATATATATATTGCAAAAAATAATCATTTGTGTAGTTATTTGAATGAAAAAATTTTACTGTGGAGGAAGGTCGCTTTCAAATGGTGATGCTCTTGTGAGTGTATATAGTACAGAGGCTCACAACTGAAAGGGACAGAGAACTGTTACTACATTTTATGAAGCTAATCCGAGGGAACTAGAGCTGTGGTGAAGTCGAGGATGATGAATATGCAAAACAATAGTTCACCAAGGACTCCTTAATCAAAGCAGTGCCCGATAAATAGCATATGAAATTACTGAAGATAGTTAATGTAAAATCTAAAATCGACAGACCTTTATGTATGTGAACACCAATTTAATGTATGAGATTCATTGATACAAATAGTCATAGAATCAAACCAACCAACGGATACAAGAAAAAGTGCTCTGTGTCCCCAGGGATCACACAGAAATAATACATATAAAATGGCTATCTATGCATGTGCAATGAAACAAATGACAAAACCTTTCAGAGTCCCAACTTCTTTCATAATATTTCTATTGGACATTGTCCTTACCAAAAACTGTTCATTTTGTGATGGTACTCTTATGTACAGTGTAAGGGTACCTTTATGGGAGCAATTGTTTGCTGCAAACCTGGTGATCCTCTTTCTCACACCTTTGATCATTGGTATGTTGTCTACAATACAAATCCTTTCCTAAGTTCCATTGTACTTTAGATATTTTACATTAACTTCTATAGTAATATATTTTAATTTTTATCCTGCATTTTCTTGATAAATGATTCCTTGCTGAACTTTTATTTTTACGTATTCATATTTACTCACTCTCCCCATGGCATATTGAGTTGCTTTTGTTTTTCATTAGTTTAGAACTCCAGGGTGATTCACGAAGTCTGCCTGGACTCTCATCCACTCAGTAAAAAGTGGGAACAGTTACAAAAAAGTGCTAGGTTAAGGTGCAGTCATTAATTGGCAAATAAAAAGTGCAGTGTCCAAAGTTTTTCCTAGTATCCTGGCACTGCCAAATGCTGAGGTTGCCAAGTACCAGGGACTCCTAGTCTTTAGTCCAGATCTTGATTCTTTCACCACCATACATGTGATCTCTACTTTCTCCCTTTGTCACTGCTTTCCTTTATTGCACTTTTTCAGACTTTTTTTTCTGCTTTTCTCATGATTGTTAAAATCTAATGATGTAAAATAAGTCCCTTTACCCAGCATGTTATGTCATTCGGATTTGTAGAGCGTATTATCAACCTGGAAGATATCTTGGCACTGGGCATATGCGAATCTAACCACACCTAGGGCCTAGTGGGGCTACTAGCAGAGCCAGGTCTTGCTGCATTCAAGAAACAAGGAGAGGGCTCTCGTGTGTGGCGGCAGGTTATTCCATGTTTTAGGAGTGATGTAGAAGAAGGCTCGACTGCAGGATCTGGTTTTCCGTATGCAAGGAATTTGTGCTAGTAGGAGTCTGGATGGGCGTAGGTGTCTAGAAGGTTTGTGAATGCAGATGGGATTGTTGAGGTATGCTGGGCTAGTGTTATGTACTTCCTTGAAAGTGTGGGTGAGGAGTTTGAATAGTGTGGCATGGAAGGTTGAAAGAGATTCTGACTGCCGAGTTCTGAATGGTCTACTGCCTTCTGATGAGTTTTTTGGTGATCTTGGCATAGTGTTCCTGTAGTCCAGCTTGCTTGTGATCAGAGCATGTGTGACAGTTTTCCAGATACTGATTGGGAGCCATTTGAAAATCTTCCTCAGCATCTTCAAGGTAAGGAATGAGGCGAGGACGACATTGACTTGCGAGGTCATGTCGAGTTTGCTGTCAATAATGATCTTGAGGCTCTTTGCATTGGTGATTGGTGTGGGTGATGGTCTTCGCTCTGTTGGCCACCAGGCATGAGATCACAATTTCAGTCTTATCAGTGTTTAGATTTAGATAGTTGGTCTTCATTCAGTGGGTGAGGGGATTTCAGTCATGGAGGCATTATACTTTTTCCGGGTATTGGGCGTCTTGTCTGTGAGGGAGAGAATGAGTGGCATTTAATCGGTGTAGGAGAGGACGTTGATGTCGTGAGTGCAGATGATGCTGGCTAGAGGGGATCATGTATGCGTTGCAGAATCTTGGGCTCACTGAGAATCCTTGTGGAACTCCGCAAAGAGGTCTTGGGTGTCCGAGCTGTACTGTGCCAAGCTGAATGACTGGGTCCTTCCAATCAGGAAGGAGCAGATACATCAGAACATGTGTCATTGGATTCCAGCGTCGTGTAGGTGTTGGATGGGGATGGCGTGGGAAACTGTGTCAAATACTTCGTCGAGGTTTGGGGAGATGAGGGCTGCCCCGTGCCTACTCTGTCCAGAATAATGCGGAATGTCATCTGTGGCGCCGATGAGGTCAGTTTCCATGATGAAATTGGGTCTGAAACCAGACTGAGTGTTGTTGAGGAGTTGATGGTCATGGAGGTATTTGGTCAGGTGTCTGTTAATAATTTTCTCTAAGACGTTGTCTGGAAATGGTAGCAGGGAGATTATTCGTTAGTTTGTGAGCGTTGAAGGGTCTGCTTAGGGTTTCTTTAGCAGTGGGAGGACAGTGGCATGTTGCCATGCATCTGGAAAGGTCGCTGAAGAGGTGAAGGCATTCAGATTGGGTGTGAGTATGGCACTGATGGGCTGCAGGCCTCTGGAGAAGGCTTGGTGGGGACAGGGGTCTGATGAGGCCTCTGAGTGGATGAACTTCATGGTGGCTGTAGTTTCTCCTGGGGTGATGACAAGCCATGTCGTTAACATTGGTTCTTTGTATAAGATTGAGAGGTGTTCCGCGAGGTCTGTCGGGTCCAGTTGCAGGATGAAGTTGCTGTAAATGATAGTCATTTTGTTGCTGAAGAATTGAGAGAATTTGTTGCAGAGTTCCTAGAAGGGGGTGACTGAATTGGAGGTAGCTGATGGTGAGGTGAAATCATTCACAGTGGTGAAAAATTATTTGATTGTTGTAGGTGCTGGCATTGATGCGGTCCACCAGAGTGGTGCATTTGGTGGTCCAAATCATTTAGTGGTAGCATCTTAGGACGGATTTGAAGGTGCTTCTTTCTCCATTGTGCTGGCTCATTCTCTGTTTGCGCTCCAGTTGTTTGCAGTGGTGTTTCATCAGTCTAAGTTCCCTTGTGTATGAACTGGCCTGGGGTCTGAATCTTGTTGAATTGCTGTGTTTGAGGGGGGTCAGGGAGTTGGCTCAGGGGGAGGTCCAATTGTTGAAATTCTTGATGACTGGCAGGAGGCTGTTGCTGTGTTCAGGTCGGTGAGTGTTGAGAGCCGAGTTCCACTCCTTGTCAGTGATTCTGTTCTGGTCTTGGTGGGAAGGGCTGGCGGTTTTGCGTTGGGCTGTGGAGGGGGTGCTGAACTTGATGTGGGGATGTCTGTCCAGGGGACTGGGGTGGGCTCATAAACCTGGATGTTGTCGAAGTTGGTGAAAATAGGGTTCAAGACGCGTCCAGCAATGTGAGTAGATCCCTTAACAAGTTGGATGAGGCCAGGCTTCCAAAGTCTTCATTCAAGAAGTGCTCTAGAGTTGGGGTCAGTATCTCCCAGATTGATGTTTAGGTCTCTACATAGGATGTAATTGCTAGCAACGAGGACAAGAAAAGCAACTAAGTCCGTGATGGTGTTAGTGAAGCTGGTGCACGGTCCAGGTGATCTGTAGATGAGAGTGCTGCTTAGGGCGAAGTTGGCTGTGACGAGGAGCTTTCTGAAAGACAGGTGTTCTATATTAGCAAATTATTTGTCGTTGAATATGGTGCAGCTGGTGGTGTCTTTGTATATGATTGCGCTTCTACCTCTGGGCTTGTGAGGACTATCTTACCTATAATCTTGTAGGCGGGGGTGGCTGTGGCGATGTCAGGTGCCAATGCAGGATTCAGCCAGATTTCTGTGATGAAAAGTGGGTCAGGGGGATTCTCATTCATCCGGTCCTAGGTCACTGTGGTGTTTTTGGTGAGTGAGCGTGTGTTAAATTAAGCACTGTGTAGTGGGCAGCTTTACCAACCAAAGGTAGGTAAATACAACCCAAGTAGCAAATAAGTTATATTATCACTCAGTATTTAAACTGGTAATTCCTATTTTATGGGAAAAGGTGCTCATTTTGTTTGCGATATGAAACAAGATAAGAAGGTTGGTCTAGTCTTCTGATTGCAGGTTTTCTGATGTTTAGATCTCTTGTAATTCTATGAGCTCCTAATGCAACTTACTGACTGTAGGGCATTTCGTACCCATTCATTTTTACTTTTAATGTAAACAAGCTTGTTCTTTGCAGCTGGCTTTAACAAGTAAATAATTTTATGTCAAATGAACACAATGATTGGTGTCTCTCTTTACATTTCTATTTACATTTCTATGAACAGAATGCATTGGTTTGTTTGCAGGTGAGACTGAAGGTTGAATCAACTGGACACGAGTTTAAGAGCTTTGTTGTATCCGTGTCTCTTCCTCCACAGCTGTCTGTCAGAGAGGTAAGTTATTGAATGATTTTCAAATTTGTTGTAAACTGCGATAGATCAGTGGTCAGGAACTCTACTCACAGAATATTTGGAAAGGAATTCCTGCAAAGTGGTTTAATGGAAACCTCAGAAAATCTCACCCTCAGATGAATATGTGTTGCTGTTAGAAGTGAGCAAACCACTGAAAGAGCCTGGACCCTCGAGCCCAAAACGAACCGAGCTTTTATGTGACTTCTGCCTGACCCCCTCGCACTAACCAAATGTGCCAAGAATTTAAGAAAAAACATTAAAGCTTGATGTAAAACAGGAGAAGGAAATAGATACCCATCCAGTGGTTGAGTGGCACTATGTGAAATCCGAAAACCTCTCTTCCCCCTATTGACCAAATTGTGTGAGCCTAGGCACATTTTTTTATTTCACTGTGCTTCCTTTTATCGTATTGCTTTTGAGAACGGTTTGAAATACGTAAGTTCAGGGTGTGTGCTCTTGTGTCTGATTTAAATAGACTAAAATGTTGTTACACATAAAAATCTAGGCCACATAAAGGGTGCAAATGACAACTGACTTACCCATTAATTCCCAAATTGCATTTTTGTTATAGTGGGGGTCGAGTGAACACTAATATTTTTAATTTCATGTTTAAAACCAGTCACAGTAAATGCCTCTCAATGCAGGCTGATGTACTAAGTTGAAACGCTTCTGCATGTTAAAGAAATAAACATTTTTTGAATTTAAGCCCTTATCAAACTTTTAATGTAGAGTATGCCGCACACTTGTGACAAACATTTTCAGGGCTCAACTTGTGCAACGAGCTCTTGGAGCCCAGCTAGCCCCTTCGCTCAGCTCCGGCTCGACTTTCCCTGTTAATTTGTTGACTCGTCCACCTCTAGATGTTGTTTATTGACAGTGGAAGACGTCCAGCGGTGGTAAGCAAGTTCAAGCTTATTTCGAGTCAAGGCCCATAAAACTTAAAACTTTGTAATCAGTACTTCAAGAACCATATATATATACAATACAGTTAAACTCTTAAGTATGCAAGGCTAGTGTTACCTAATTTTACGGGCAAGCAGACAGCAAAAAATGTGCGATTTTAAAAAAAAACTTTATTTTCAGTTTGCAAACAAACATTATGCACCTTGATCCGTACATTACATTCAACAGCAGCAAGGACCATGAATAACCCATCTTGACATTGAAAGCTTAAATGATGCAGTCATTATATCAGGTATGCTAAGGGGGTGTAAACCTTTACAGCTATGTTTCTAATGCATTGCTATTAAACAAACGGGGATTACACGTCACTCATCAGACGACACCCGGGTCAATCTAGTTACATTACATCTTGGTCCATGAACACATTAGAATAGTGCTATCTATGCATAAACATATCAGCCAACCCTCACCCTGTTCGGTTCTTCCTCCGGGTCTGCAGCTCCCGCCTGCTGTGCCAGATATACCTTATATGAGTCCCATATGTCTTTTGGTTTACAACACGCAGGCATAAGAGCATTGACATTTTCAGAGTGTGTACAACAATAGGTTAAGTCTGCACACCATTCTTCCATTGTGGGGGTTTGGCCCTTCATCCAGCGCCATGCAATCCTGCATTTAGCTAACAAAATACCTAGGGATAATAACTTCCTCGTGGTTTTGGGGTATCCTTTAGTGTAGCCTAACAAGGCTTCCAGAGGAGATAAGTGCAGCCTCCCCCCTCCCATGTCTTGTAGTGCAGCAGGCACTGCCTCCCAAAACATATGAATCCCGGGGCAGCTCCAAGCGCGATGTGTGAAATTTGCATCTGTTGCCCCTCACCTGGCGCATCTATCATCATCTCTGAGACCATACCTATACAAGCGTTCTGGGGTATAATAAACTCTTTGCAGATATTTTAAGTGTGTTAAGTGATGCCTGCCATTTTGTGATATTGATTATGTGCTTGTGCAGCAATATATCCATTATTCATCTGTAATGTCCATCTGTAATTCAACGCGCCAATCCTGTAACGCCCTCGTGCTAAACGGACCAGGGACTGCATTAGATAGAGTGTTCAATATTGATATCATGTGAAGCGAGGATTTGGCACATTATAAATAAGATAATTGTGTGTATTCCTGTGGTTCGCTCATATCCTCCACTAATAATGCACGGAGTGCATGTCTTTCATGAAAGTAATGAAATTTAGTAAGCATGGGTGCATTTAGTGTGTCTGATTTTAGCATGTTCTATTGCTTAACCACCCCGTCGTGAAATAAATCACCTGCAGTGCTAATCCCTACGAGATGCATTGCAGAGAGGAATTCCCTCTCCTTAACCATTGGTAACCAGTCGCACAGCTCTAGTGGCAATTTGGGAGAATAGAGTAGCGACATATTTTGCTTATCAGCAGCTCTCCAGAGCAGGTTCCTCGTGCACCCAACCGGGTCAATCACATGGTAACGTCTGCGTGACGCAGCAAACGATTACTGTGGTAAGGACAGGGGGTGCACAGCCTCATTTTCGATGAACCACTGCGGGTTGTCGTGAGCTCAGTGCAGCCACTGATATGCATGCATCTGTTGTGCGGCGCAGAAGTATAATTCGAATTCTGGGGCATTAAGTCCAACATTTGAGATCTTAAACACCACAACTCTCAAAGTATCAGTCCTTACCAAGTTTTTATTGCGGACCCCCTCAATCACGGTACCCATAATTCTTAATAGTTGCTTAGAGCAGGTCTCCTCGTCGTCCCACTTTGAACAACGATACCATTGCTTTGCGTGGCCATGCTCTGCACCCCATTTACAAATAAAATATTTCAAAGGTAAAATGTTTGTCTTAAAATTAAGGGACAAATCTCTGTCTAGCAACTTCCACCTTGTCCAGGTAGGTTTCCCCGAGCTGGGTGGGCACTTACGTGTTAAAAATACCTTAGTCATGCTCCCTTGGGTGGTGTTTGAAAGCAAAGTCTTCAAGACTTTTCTTTTCTGGTATTTTACCTCCTAGACCTTTTGGTAACAAAACTGATCAAATTTGTTTAAATGAATCTGTAGGCCGCTAGGTTTCTAGGAAACCAATAAAGAGTAGTTAATAAACAAGACGGCTACATTCTTTCGGTCACAATCATTCTGTTATTGCTCATACAAGTATTACCTTCCTCTCCCACCTAATTGACATACAAGGGAATCAACACTGAAGCCAATGAACAGCCTTTCCAGATGTCCTTAGTAACAGGGAAAGGCTTGGTGGTTTCTCCTGCTGGTCCCCAATGTACTGTAGCAAACTTCTCGTGATGGGGCCATACAAGAAAATGCAGGACATGAGCAGGGTGCCTAAATCATTCAATGCGCTTCTTAACAGATACCTGCGGACATTAACAGAGGCAAACCACACATCTACAAACACCACATAAAGTCGATCTCATCTTCAACCCAGGTTTCTGTCCTGGTGAGCAGTACACATGAAAATATTTTCTGGATATTATCCATCCGGTGATTGTTATGTGGATCATTTCAATCACCCTTCTTATATAGAGACACTCTTTCTGCTCCTAACCAGGTTGGAAAGGAGGAAAGGGTGCTCTTTTTAGAGTGGTGCTGCTCACAGAAGGTATGTATCTGCCATAATAAATGGGCTCAGGTCCATACAGTTTAGCCAGTATTTTATCAGGGCTGGATGGCTTTCCTTCCCCTTGCCTATTAATTGATTTTACATGTGTGTTTTTAAGGGGAAGGGCTGAGTCCGCACCAGTTCACAACAAGGCAATGATCAATAGGAATAGTGGCCTGTAAAGGCTCCTCAAGCAGAATAAATAGCTGCAAAATGTGCATACTAATGACATTCAGGTATAAATGTTTCTGGCCTCAATATATTTTGTTTACTACAATTTGCAATGACGTGCCAAAAAGGCGAGCATCTCTAATCCTCACTACCCCTAGAACAGTGCTTTTCAAACGTTTTAGAACCACATCCCACTTTTTAGCACAACAGACTTTTGTGACCCTCCTAACTTTAAAGGCCATGAGGTGGCTGCCTTTTTAATGTAACTAAAGCAGAATGTGGCAGGGCACTGTCATTTACAGACAGTGCATTTTGTATTGAACTTGCGACTAAATTTGTACAGACATACAGTTTCACTAATAATACTATATTACACACACATGATAATGTATGGAAATCGAGTTTCCGTGAATATTTGTCATTTGTGCATCACCAGGTGAAGTGCGTTGATTGATTTGTTTGGATCCTATTAAAATCTTTGCTTCCATTACACTTCAGAATTATAACAAATGTGCTTAATTTTTGCTTTCCTAACTGCTGAATGTGTACAGGTCATTTACGGGTATTTACATTTTGTTGTGTGTTTAAAAAATGACATTCTGCATACTTTAGGTTCGCATACTTTGTAACCCAGCAAGATTGTCATATAATTAGTTTTACTTTTCTTCTCTGACTGCAAAGTGGGAGGAGTTTGTAAACACTGATTCCTGTCTTTTAAAAGTAAGCAGCAATTTGTCAGATGACATAGCATGACATTTGTCTTTAAAGAGCAGTAAATGTGACAATTTTAAATAAAGAGTTTAAAGTCCTCTTTATTTATTTCTTGGACTTTCACGACCCACCAAAAAATAGGCTCATGATCCAAAGTTTGAAAAAAATTGCCCTAGAAGATTTTGCCACCTATAATTTTTTTTTGCTGCCTTTTTTAATTTAGCAATAATTTGTAATCTCCCCATAACTCTTCAAACACCTAATATATTGCTTTTAATAGCTGAAATCAGTGAAACATTGACTGATTTGCACACTTTGTCAAACCAATGGTGCGATTCTGGATGGCTAGCCCTTCATGAGGTAGGTTGAGTTAAGAAGGGCACTGTGTGCTCAAGCACTGCAGATTCTAGTTCTATGTAGTGGTGCAGCTGTAGCCTTGGGAGATCACCTCCACCCTCCAAAATGGTAGTTATAGAATTTGTTATTAGGGGTAGGGTAGAGTTTTGCTCAGCCTCTTCTCATTTTAGCTTCCTATGGTTGTTGGAAACATAAATATTATTGTGGCTTTTGAGGCATGCTGATGGCGACTTGAAGGCAAGTTGTGACAAATACAAAATTAAAGGGTCATGGTTGATTTCTGGGCGCACCTTTATCTTCATGTGAACCTTAAAACTGCAGCGAGGCTAATCCACCATTACACAGGCAATTATGTTTTTATGAAATCCATTATTAAAGGTGTAATGTCTGGCGGAATCAAATTTGGAAGTTCCATTACAGGCTTGACGACCATACTTGAGTGTTAACAGTGCTGACTGATGTCCCATACTTAAGCGATTTTTAATATCCCTACTGACTAAAAACAGGAATTCTCCATGCCAAGTCGTCTTCTTTTGTGATTTCTGTAATCATTATTCGGTTCAAAGTTGGTTTTAAAGTGCCGAGCTACCACTACCATAGGCCTGCATATGTCATCTTTATTGGTTTGTTGTATATTTGGGTGAATCACCAGTATAGTTTTCACCCCTATCATAAACATTGAAGATGTTAGTTTCTTGCATGTATTAAATGATAAAAGTAACTCTTGAATGTCTTGTTGCTCTCTGTTAATTTCACAAACCATACAAATCAAATTAATATGCGCCCAGATCATTAACCCCCCTGAAGATCTGCTTTTGGTTTGCTTACAACCCAAATATTCACAGCAATGTGCCTTGTGATAAAGTGAGTTGCTAACCTAGGTTTCCTGAAAAATGCAAACTGAATGTTGATCTACAAAATTGCACCATTCAGGGTTACCCAGTTTACCTACTAGACCAGTAACAGTCCTGCTTGGTAGAATATATGTCACCCGTTCACATGAGCTTCCCCACTCGGTCTTCATTGGCATTGTTTCCATGCTGGAAAACTCCTGTTGGGAAATATCTAGTGTTTGGGCATTTTCGGGTTTACGATGCAAGGTCTTGAGGGCATCCAGTGTGCCACTGATGCTTATCTGTATCTTTCAATTTCAGCTTTACTAGGAGCATGGCATTGTTGCCTACAGCAAGGATTGTACCAACTATTTACCTTCCATATGATTGCCTCACTTTTTAATGATAGTCCTGTTGACAGTGTTTATAATATGTATGTGTTGCCAGCCTCATGACCATTCTATTGGCTGGACTATTAGTCATTTCCCTAACTATTTTATGCAGAGCCTTATACCTCATAAAACTGTCGGGCTTCCAGTCAGATAATGGTCCTCCCGCATTTCCCCATAAGCAATCAGTGTTCATGTCTGCTGCTTCCAGATTTTCAGGTCTCTTTATACCTTCCTTCTGATGATTTTCAATGGAGAAGGAATCTGCTGTGCTGTCTTTCATGAATGTACTGTAAAGCAAGGAACATGTCTTTATGTCTTTGTCAGAGTTGCGTTCGAAATGCCAATGAGACTAAACAATTCTGCTTCCATCCTCCTTTTAAACTTATTCAGATCCATCCATGCAGTGTTAATCACTACGCATAGTTCTCCAGACAGCAGAGTGGAACATTCCTCCCTACTGTGTCTCAGTTATTTTTGTTAGTGTGACTAATATATGCCTGCTGTTAAAATAATATACCAGTCTTGCACAATCTATTAGCTAGCATCATCATTCCAAATATTAGGTTTCTAGGCCCTAGGCCTTGCACATAGCACTCTAAATTAGTTACTGCCTCACATTATCAGACAATTAGACGTTTTGTGTGCAACTTATGTATTATCATGAAAACCTTGCCACATGCGATAATAGAGTATTCCTGTAACATAAATAGCAAATACAACATTAGTATTGCTTGACTCAAGGATTTGTTCTACTCGATAAAAAAAGCAGAGAAGTAAACAAAAGGCCATTATCAGGAAGGACCTAAGACTAGCAGTGGATCTGAGAGACCCCAAATCCTGCTGTAACGCCCTGAACGTCTCAGGATCGTTTAACAGACACGATAATGAGAACGCAACCACTTTAATGAAGGCAAAAATAATACAAGGAATAAACAAAGGTTATAGTCACTGGAATCCTCCAGGCTAAGTACGTTACCAGCCCACAGCACGGATGGTCTTAACCGTCCTCTGCATATACGCCGATCCCGGCGTATGCCAACAGAGGGCAGAAATGAAATGGCCGACAATGCCAATCGGTAGGCTGTGAGGGGCACGAAGAGTGTTGGGGAGAATCGAGGAGTCAGGGAAACACCCAGCCGGGGTCTCTACCTGAAGGGAGCAGCCGCTCAACCTCTTCCTCAGACTGCACCGGGACGCGGAGTCACCTCCTGGTGATGCGTCACCGATACCCCAATCACAAGCAAAGAAGACTGAACCGAGAGCAGCCGCTCGATCGATCCCGTGGACTTCCGAGTCTGTAACGCGGCAAACACCTCCTGGTGTGCGTTACAGCTGGCAGTCCCTGTATCTCTGGTCGGGCTGGGAGTTACGACTCCAACCAGCAAAAGCGCCACTGCGCTTTGACTCAGCCGAGTCAAAAAGCGAAGCTCAATGGTTATCCGGTAGAGCTTCCGGGTCCTTCACAGGTGACGATGGGGCAAGACACGGCCCAGGGAGTAACGACTCGACCTACCTCCGTTCTTGCCTTACTGGAGCACCACTCCGGAACACTGCTCTTCACTAAGCAGGTACGTCGGTGTAAACACAATATCCGACAGCGTTGTACCTCCCGGTTCCTCCCTTTATAGGGCGTGTTTTCCTTGAGTTATGTAACAGCTCTCCTGTTTACATAAGGGCGTGTGTTCCTTGAGTTATGTAACAGCTCTCCTGTTTACATAAGGGCGTGTTTCCTTGAGTTATGTAACAGCTCTCCTGTTTACATAAGGGCGTGTTTTCCTTGAGTTATGTAACAGCTCTCCTGTTTACATAAGGGCGTGTTTTCCTTGAGTTATGTAACAGCTCTCCTGTTTACATAACCTCTCAACCGCTAAGCATCCTGGGAGATGTAGTCCGTTTTCGCTGGTTACCGTTTTCCTCCCCTCGCATGACAGGAATTCTTGACACCTGCAAAAGCAGCAGCTCATTTCTCACCATCTTTCTCTGGATCAGCTGCCTCAAAACCTTTTTGAAGGGCCCCTTCCCCAGTATCACCAGTTTCGGGGGAAAGGATCTCCCATTTCTCCACCAATTGTCAAAAGATGTTATCCTCAGGTGCTATGACGAAAAAATTGTTTGTGTCACCACTTTCTCACCCATATCCAACACAGTGAAGAAATGCATCCTGAAACATTGGCCTACACTTAATGCTGGCCACCTGAGGTTAGAATGCCCTCTCTTTGCCTTCAAAAAGAGTAAAAGCATCAAAGACCATCTGGTCAGGGCCACTCTCCCAGACACTAAAGAGGACGCCACCATCAGGACACTTTGGAATCTTCCGCCCCTAGTTGGCCACTTCAAATGCACCACCTGTAGTGTCTGCAATCTCACCTTAGACACCAAAAAATGTGTGCATGCCAATATTGATATCACTCTTCGTCACTTTTCCAATTGTAACACCTCTAATGTTATTTATGCGATCACTTGTCCTTGTAATTTGATTTATGTGGGACAAACAACACAGAAGATCAGAATACGGATCTGCCAACACAGAAGCAGGATCCGTTGTAAAACTGCCAATGCCCCACTCGTCGAACATTTCACGGACCACACCGAAGATGACTTAAGGTGGCAAGTCATTAGCGTGATACAGCAACCTGCCAGAAACCCCAACATCGCTGCTATTCTGGACAAAGAAGAACTAAAATGGATAATCCGCACTGACAGCTTGCACACAGGACTGAACCGGTTGGAGGACTGGTCTAACTTGCTCTAACCATCCCATGAATATGTCAGAACGTTTTTGGTTATGCTATGAAGAGTCTTAGTTGCTTATAACCGCTTGGATTTCTTTCCATTTGCCTCCCCCTCTTCTCCCCTCATTTTTGCCCTCCCCTCTCCCCGCCGCCCTCCACCCTATTTCTTCACCCGGCAATGTGAATATTCACCTGCATGCCTCTCTCTTTACTTCCCTCCCCCGACTTTAACCTCTCTCTATTGCTCTCCCCTTCATCCATCATCCACTCGACTTGCCACCCCCTTTTCATCGTTAGGGGTGCAACATTCTCCCCATGCCCTTCTCCTCTCTTTCCCCCCCCCGTTTGCCCCCCCTTTTTCCTTCTCTCCCTCCTCTCCCCTATCACTAATACTCCTCCGACCTCCTATAGGCTCCATCCGGCCCCCACTCCCTTGTTGGGGCCCCCTCCTCCTCTGGTTATTCTCCTCCGAATCCGACTACCTATTCTTACAGTTCGAGGCATGTGGGCTGCTGAATTCATATCTGTGCATAGATCGCCGCCTAGTGTTGGGTCCGGATGTTTGCACGTTGTTGTCCTGGAAGAGTCTTCGAAGTATCCTTGGATAGGTGACTCCTCCCCTGGACTACAGTGCGCATGGGCATCCTCTCCATCCTCAGATTGTTTTTTTCCGCCATTGGGTTCGGATGTGCTATCTTAGCTCAAGTTAGGAAAACAATTTTGTCGAGGCCACAAGGCCTTTAGTTCGCGTCGGTACTGTTTATCGATCGGTTTTCGATACTCTCTGTTAGTTTACTAACTTTCAGCACCGACTTTGTTTACTTCGACGATGGAATCGAGGACGCCATTCAAAAGGTGTCCGGTATGTAATGCGAAGTACCCACACATCGACGTCCATCCGGTGTGCAACAAATGCCTTTCGCCGGACCACGACGAGTCGACATGTATGGCCTGTGCCCGGTTCCGTTCAAAGAAGACTCTGCGGAATCGTCGAGCGGCGAGGCTCGAAGCGCAGCACGCGGCACCGGCCCCAGCTGACATCTTCGACGACGCGGACGACGTCGAAGAAGTAGAAGTCTTACCCTCCAGTCCCGTTTCCGACCAAGAACCCGGATCGGACGAGGCCGACGAGTCACTCTTCCACAGAGGTGAAGACGACACCGAGGTAGGAGACGACGAGGAGGCCTTAGGGGCCGAAGAGAGTAGCTCCGATGATGAACAAGGCCTACCTGTTCAAACCGAGAATTCACCAGTGCCACAGACTATGGCTCCGGTCGAGGGATCGCCTTCGGGCCTTACCCGAGACCTATCACGCAGTCCTTCGGCCCCGCCCTCGGGCCCGGCCTCGGACGTTCAGCGGCAGCCATTACCGCTTAAGCCAGCTGGTTTCCCTTCCACGAAACCGAAACCGAAAGCTGCTCAGGTTCCTACGAAACCGAAACTGAAAGTGGCGCTAGTCGGATCGAGGCCTTCAACACCTTCGACGCCGGCGCACCGTGTCGGCACCGACCGCACCAAGGGGGACTTCGGTGCCGAACTCGAGACGGGCGACATGGGAGTCGACAAACGGAAGAAGGCCATCGGCGCCGAAAAACCTGCTCGGTTACCGGCGTCGACGCCACCGACACCGAGGGCCGTCCCGCCTGCTACGCCTCGCAGCACTCCCTCGACGACACCGAAACCTCACGTGTCGAAGACGTCGACGGTGATCTCCGCACCTCGGCTCGATGCACCACGGGCGCAGAAGATATCTGCAGCCGCCTCGACGACCCTGGCGGGGGCCACGACCTCTAAGGCGCCCCGAGTACGGCCTGGCGCAATGCCAGGCTGCAAAACCAAGGCTGCCCTCCAGGACCAGTCGGGTTCGATCGATCCAGCGGTTTCGTCGGTGCCGACCAGCATTACCTTCGGCTTGCCTCCATCCACAATCCCGAAGGCGTTTCAACTCAGGACACAGGCCACCAAAACTGCGGTTACGCCTGTCGAGCCGTCTCCGTCACGCGTCATCGACGCCGACACTGGCAGGATGATTCTCCACGACCGAAGGATAACTTCGGAACCGCCATTGGAACCTTTCAGGATCCCGCTAAAGAGGAAGCTGCCTGTGGACACAGAACCTCTCCTGTATGAACCCTTTCATTCACCCTACCAGGATCCACACCGGGCCTCCCCCACACGCTCCGACACGGATGCATTGGAGGACTACATGGGTGAACAAGTCCCCTACCATGTGGACACGGACCCTGATGACCAGCAGGACCCTGACCAAACTTGGGGCGACCCTGCAGACCCCAGTGCACCTCTTGATGCACAGGACCCACAACTATATGGGGCAAAAACGTCACCCACAGAGGATACTGCGGCGTTCAACGCTCTGATTGAACGGGCGGCGAACAACCATGATGTACAGCTTCACTCTGATATCATCGAAGATGACTTTCTAATGGACACCTTTGCATCCTCAGAAAGACATGTAAAGACTCTGCCAATGTTGAAGGGGGTCCTTAAGCCAGCCACTGACATTTTCAGGGAACCCACCAGGGCACGAGTGATAAACCCCAGGATCGATAAGAAATACAGATCAGCACCTGGGGATCCTACTTACATCAGAGGACAATTACCACTCGACTCCATCGTTGTGGCGAATGCCCGCAAGAGGGCACACTCGCAGACAACGGGTGACGCTCCTCCCCCGGACAAGGAGTCCAAGGTGCTGGAGACCTCCGGCAAGCGAGTTGCCGCACAAGCTGCAAGCATATGGCGCATAGCTAACACTCAAGCGCTCCTCGCTCGCTACGATAGGGCGCACTATGACACAATGGAGCAACTCCTTCAACACCTCCCTGACCCCTACAAAGAAGGTGCAGAAATCCTTATCAGAGAGGGACAGCTACTCACGAATGCTGCCATCAAATGTGCACTAGACGCTGCTGACACGGCTGCCAGGGCCATCAACACTAGCGTCATCCTACGACGTCACGCCTGGCTACGTATCTCAGGATTCAAGCCTGAGGTACAAAACAATATCCTTAATCAGCCCGTCAACCCCGACTTTTTGTTCGGGCCTGAGGTTGACGCCACCCTCGAGAAGATAAAAAAGGACACGGACACTGCAAAGTCCATGGGCGCCCTACAAACTCAGTCCTTTCGGAGCGGCTCCTTTCGTCGCCCCGGAAACAAGGGAGCAGGCAGAGGACAGGGGTCACAACAAACATATAACAAGGGTAATACGCAGACCACCTACGATAAGAACACCCGAGGTGGCTATCGTGGCTCCAGTACCAAGGGCAGAGGACGTGGCTACGGCAACACCAGGTCCTCCCCCAAGAACAAGCAGTGACGCCCTCTCCCTTCCTCCCGACCACATAACACCTGTCGGGGGAAGGCTACAACGGTTCCTGTCCACGTGGAACTCCATCACCACGGACAGGTGGGTCAAAGATATTATAAAATACGGTTACTGTCTGGAGTTAACTTCCACTCCACCCACAATACCACCAAGAAACCGTCCTATGTCCTCAGAGCACTTGACGCTCTTACAGCAAGAGGTAGAAAGTATGCTTCTAAAAGGCGCTATCGAGGTCGTACCCGTCCACGAGCGGGGCACGGGGGTTTACTCCCTCTACTTCTTAATTCCAAAAAAGGACGGGTCGCTCAGGCCTATATTAGACCTGAGACCCCTGAACCAGTACATTCTTTCGGGGCATTTTCACATGCTCACTCTACAGCAAGTCCTTCCGCTTCTCCAGCAGGGAGACTTCCTAGCATCACTGGACCTCAAGGATGCGTATTTTCACATACCCATCCACCCCTCACACAAAAAATACCTCAGGTTCACTGTTCAGGGGCAGCACTATCAGTTCAAAGTCCTTCCCTTCGGCGTGACAACAGCGCCCAGGGTTTTCACAAAGTGCCTAGCTACGGTGGCGGCACATTTACGGAGACAGCACATACACGTCTACCCCTACCTAGACGACTGGCTCGTTCAAGCGAGATCAGCCCAGCAATGTGCAAGCCACGTGTCCCGTACCATTCACCTTCTTCACAGTCTGGGATTCTCACTAAATTACCCAAAGTCTCATCTCCAGCCCGCACACGTACAACAGTACCTAGGTGCGACTATAGACACTCTGGCGGCCACAGCTCAGCCAAATTTAGTGAGGATCAACGGCATACAAGCGCTGATCTCCAAGTTCAGACCCAACCACTCGCTTCCAGCGCGAGTGTTTATGCAGTTGATAGGCATGATGGCCTCCTGCATCTTCATAGTCCCGCACGCGAGATTACATATGCGCCCACTTCAGGAGTGCCTAGCACGTCAGTGGAATCAGGCTCAAGGACAGTTGAAAGACCTAGTGTTGGTGAGCGGTCGGGCATACAACTCTCTGCATTGGTGGAATCCACAAAACCTTTGCAAGGGCCGACCGTTCCAAGAGCCTGTTCCACAAATAGTACTGACAGCGGACGCGTCTCTCCAGGGATGGGGAGCTCATGTACTCCACTACACAGTGCAGGGACTATGGACGACACAACAGAAGAAGATGCACATCAACCTTCTGGAACTGATGGCAATCTTCCTGGCCATGAAGGCTTTCAAAGTACATCTGTGCAACAAGGTCGTGTTGATCCGGACGGACAACATGACCGCAATGTACTACATACAGAAGCAGGGAGGGACACACTCTCCACAGTTGTCTCATCTGGCTCAGAGCATGTGGAAGTGGGCCATTCAGAGGAACATGTTCCTCATGGCGGAACACCTCCCCGGCAAGGACAACCAGATGGCGGATCTGCTCAGCAGACACAGCCACCAGATGCACGAGTGGGAGTTACACCCATCGGTACTCCAACCGTACTTCCAGCAGTGGGGTCACCCAGAAATAGACCTATTCGCGACAAGCGAAAACGCAAAATGCCAAAGCTTCGCCGCCAGATTCCCACACCCGCAGTCGCAGGGCAATGCGATATGGATGAACTGGTCCGGCAAATTTGCGTACGCTTTTCCCCCAGCACCGTTGATACCGCTGGTGGCTCGCAAACTCCGACAACACTCCCTGACACTCGTCCTAGTTGCTCCCACGTGGGCACGCCAGCCGTGGTACACCACCTTCCTCGAACTTTCCGTGGTACCGCATCAAAGGCTGCGGATCAAACCCGCGCATTTGACGCAGAACCATGGAGAGGTTCAGCACCCAGATCCGCAACAGCTGAACCTGGCGATCTGGCTCCTGAAGTCCTAGAGTTTGGCTATCTCAATCTGCCACCTGACTGTATGGACATCATCAAGGAGGCCAGGAGACCCACTACAAGAGCTTGCTATGCAGCCAAATGGAAACGGTTCGTCATTTATTGCGGTAATAATGACATTAACCCGCTGGACGCATCCATCCACAACATCATATGTTACCTCTTACACCTATACCGATGCAATCTGGCGTACACCTCTATACGTGTCCATTTGACCGCAATATCAGCCTATCTGCAAACCAGGCAGCACCTCTCTCTCTTCAGAGTGCCTGCCATCAAAGCATTCTTGGAAGGACTCAAACGAGTCATTCCACCTAGTCACCCACCGGCTCCAATGTGGAACCTCAACTTGGTCCTCACACGCCTGATGGGTCCACCCTTTGAACCTCTACACTCATGCGAGATTCAATTCCTTACCTGGAAAGTAGCCTTCCTGGTAGCGATCACTTCCCTAAGAAGAGTTAGTGAACTCCAGGCACTAACCGTTCAAGAGCCATTTATTCAGGTTCACGCCAACAGGGTCGTACTACGTACCAACCCCAAATTCATGCCCAAGGTAATATCGCAGTTCCACATGAACCAGACTATTGAACTGCCCGTTTTCTTCCAAAACCCACAAACTGTTGCAGAGAGGGCATTACATACACTAGATGTACGGAGGGCCCTCATGTACTACATCGACAGGACTAAACCCTTCAGGAAGACAAAACAACTGTTCGTTGCCTTTGCCCCACACCACAAAGGTAACGCCATCTCCAAAGCAGGGATAGCCAGATGGATAGTTAAGTGTATTCAAATCTGTTATCAAAAGGCAAAACGCACATTAACTATTCCACCACGAGCCCACTCAACACGCAAGTTGGGGGCTTCCATGGCCTTCCTAGGAAATATTCCCCTGCATGATATATGCAGAGCAGCCACATGGTCCACTACACACACATTTACAAAACACTATTGCGTAGATGTGCAGTCAAAACAGCAGGCAGCTGTAGGACAGGCTGTTCTCAAAACACTTTTTCAGACCGCTGCAGCTGGCACGGGTAGCCGCCGCCAATAGAGGGCACTGCTATGTATTCTATGCACAGATATGAATTCAGCAGCCCACATGCCTCGAACTGAATATGCTACTTACCAGTATGCATCTGTTCTTGGCATGTAGGGCTGCTGACATTCATATCGCCCTCCCTCCTCCCCGGCGCCTGTCGCAGCTGCAGCTCTCAGAATTATTGCAAGCATGGTCATCACTTTCTGTATCTACTCCATCACTGCCACAATGGCGAAAAACAATCTGAGGATGGAGAGGATGCCCATGCGCACTGTAGTCCAGGGGAGGAGTCACCTATCCAAGGATACTTCGAAGACTCTTCCAGGACAACAACGTGCAAACATCCGGACCCAACACTAGGCGGCGATCTATGCACAGATATGAATGTCAGCAGCCCTACATGCCAAGAACAGATGCATACTGGTAAGTAGCATATTCATTCCTTTTTCCTTGACTCCTCCACCGCCTGGTCTTATTCCCTTCCTTCCCTTCCCATTCCATCATGGCCGTACGCCCCTTTGTTTCCCGGTACTTAGTCCTCCCTCTATTTCCTCTCTGAATCCTCATATAGCCCGCCCCTTCCTGTTAATTCCATCTTTCTACCACATTGAGTATACTTCCTGTTACTCTGCATTCCCGGAAGCTCTGGATCTCAGTATACCGCTGGATCCGTACCGAAGGCATTGATTTTCTCGCCATCCGGATCGCACGGCGCGGATCGCCGCACCGTAGCTCACCCGCATGGTTTTCCATCCCCTTGCACGGTAAGGAAAGCCCAGTCCGCCACCCCCGGCCCACGCCCTTATATCGCTACGCTACTTGCATGGTATGTCTATTCCGCCACCCCCGCCCCACGCCCTTATGCCTCTACGCTGCTAGCCTGCTGTTCTCCTTCTACTCCTCAGCAGCAGAGGCCCTCTTCAAATCCCGCGCTTCGGGCCTGGAACGTTTCTCCGTTACCAGACGCTGACCCAACGTTCGCGCATACTCGCCCTTGACATCGGACCTCCCGTGCCGCATCTTGCTGCAATTGCCGCAGTTTTCCGACTCGTCCTCATCCCTGCAACCACGTAAGTCCAATGGCTGCACTACGGCTCTTCTTCCCCTCCCTTTCCTCTTACTTTCCCCCCCCCCATCTTCCTCTGGTTGAGCTGCTCTGATCTGTCGTACCCTAGCTCCCCTTGCCCCCCGCCTGTGCTCATTCGCCCTTTCGGCATCCACGTACCGTTTTGCCATCCCCCACTTCTCTCTGATTCCCTTTTCATTGCATCAGGCCCCCTCAGCTTGCCGCTCCCATCACTTTTCCAACTATCCTAACACTATATCCCTTCTCCAATTTAATCACCCTTCGTCTTTACCCCTCCCTCTCCTTTTCTTCGCGTTTACAGGCACTTATGATCTATTCTCTCATTTTTATCAGGCCTTCTACAGACGCCATTTCCCTCTAACATTTCGTGCTATTCCCCTACCTTCCTACAATCCTCCCTGATATTTCTGTCCCCCTCTCCTCTATCCCTCCTTCTCTATTTCCCTCCTTATTCAGCGACTAATTTTAACCCTAAAACTCCCCCACCTCCCTTCCTCTCCTTCCCCTCCCCTTTATTTTCCCACCTACCCAGGCTACTTCCCAGGCACCCCTACCATCGCCTTGTCCTGAAGAGATCCCACTATCCGTATGGGGATCAAAACGTCGTCGACCGTCGTCTCTAAACTCAATTCTTTACTATATATTTGTTGTTTGAGTATGGGATGTTGATCTGACTTTTACGTATTCTCACCATTCACCAAAAAGTCACTTTTTAAGTCACCAACCTGGGTTAAGGAAATCGGCTGATTTCCCTTTTAACCTCCTCACGGCTAGTTCACTTATTGTTTTGTTCATTATGTTTTTCGAATTTTCATCATAAATAATTTTCTTTCATAAATTTGCATTGATTGCTCCTTTGTATTCCAATCTCTCATTGTAGACATTGTGATAACCATTTTTTACCTCTCTTGCATGGGACCACTGTTCCTTAAAAAATCCTCAGGTGCTATGCCCGCTCATTCGTGTCTTCTCCTCCAGAGTACTCTCCTCCTGCGATCCTTCCTCTCTGGCACATGCCACAATCTTGAAGGCAGAGTTTCTTGGTCGCTGAGCCAAGAATTATGTAATTAGTGGCCTTGGAGGATACAGACAATGTATTTAACTCCTTCTACTTCTTGATCACCTAGTAGATCAGATGCCTGAGGCTCAACTTCAATCTCTGCCTCTTGAACCTTTCCATTTGACGGAGTAAGTTAGAAATCCGGTCCTTCAGTCAGGATCTGTTGGGAAATAGTTTGGTGTCCTTGAAGCTCCGGGACACCCACTTTAATCTACCAGTTATATCAGCCCATATAGGTATTCAACATGATTAATCATGGGGTTTCAGCATTATAATTTTACAATTTTTCCATTTTATCTGATGTCCGTGCTCCAAAATGTTTTGAAGGTGCTGGCTGTGGTGGTAGCTTAACTCAGGAAGTTGGGAGTTACCAAACTGAGGACTGATTGTTGAAGATGTGGTCTCCTGCACTAATTACAAAAAATCTTTAGTGTACAATGATCCTCCTGTACGATTTGCTCTTTATGGTCAACACCCAGACGTTTCCCTTTGTCCCTACATAGAAACTGACTTTCAATGGTGTGGTATTGGACAGGGCCAAAAGGCTTATTCCTCTCAGAGGATTTTAGATACTCTGGATCTGATCCTGATGTTTCTTTTCCACTTTTCACTTGGATTTTTAGATTTTCTTCTATTTATCCATGTATATTATTCTCCATGTTTATAGCATTCGGTAAAGGAATTTATTCACTGTACTGTAAGCGTGATTTTATTCAACAGATTGCACAGAGCTGAAAGCCATTTCTTTTTTAAATGTCTAAATATTTGCTTGCCATTGAAAAGTTGCTTAAGTGTTTTGAGAAAATAAGTGATTATAATGGGGTTTCATTTATGTTTTGATTATAAAAATGACTTAAAATACAAAGTTTTCAGATTGTGTTTATTTGCTGAGATTGACCATTTATTATTTTCTCTTTCCTTTCTTGCCTTCCACTATTTTCTCTCCCTTGGTTTGACAAAAATGGCCTACAGCATGCTGTGTGGTTACTGGTAAAAAAGGAAATGGGGTGAGTAATTTGATAGCAAACATTTTATAGCACTTCTACAGTGACTGCACAGTTCTAATTGCGATGAAAAGGGGAGTTGTTAATTTTGCATATATTTCGGTATTCTTGTTCTTAACATAAACTGCAGATGTTAATGAAAATAAATGTTATAAATGAAATGAAAATACATTTTATAAAGCGCGCGTATGCCAGTTTAACTAGTAAGGGGAAGGGAAGAAGAAAAAAATAAGCATTTGCAATGCAATCGGTCTCGCCTTTGGGACCTTATATGTATTTAGCTATGCAGCACATTAGCCTGGGTGCTGAAACATCTACTGTTCTTTAACATGGAGGGAAAGTAAGCATCAAACTGCGCGACACGCCAGGTATGGGAACACATGGAGAGAAATATTGCCTTTCAGCGGTAAATGGTATAGTCCAAAGCTCTGTACAATTAGGGCCTTCGTTGGTCATATCACTGAAAATACAAGATTTGAAAAAGATATTACTGTCTACGGGTGCTCGTGAAAGACAATTCCTATGGACTGGAATTTAGAGAATGCTAAAGTGATTCTGGTATTTCTGATGGATACATCTGCCAGTGGATTCCTCACCTTGTGAATATCCCCTGCGCCAGCATTCCACAGATTTTTTTCCCCAGCTCTCTACTCCGACGTGGACGTCATAATGCCTCGGCTCCGCTCGCGACTCCGTATGACGTCACCGGAACCATAAGAGAGCCACGTCGGCGTGATGACGTCAGTTCCACCCATTTTTTCCGTGCCTCCGAGGCGAACAGGTAGACCGACAACAGATTCAAAGTATACACAGTATACAATATTCAAACAAATATACATAGTACATATACAAAAAGGAAAGCTAAGGAACAAAAGCATTTCCTATAAGTGTACCAGATAAAACAACATGTCAAGCAAGGCATCCTTTAAGGTATACAAAGGTGGACAACGGTGAGGCGGGTGGGCCAGTGAGGAATCCACAGGCAGATACTGTATCCACCAGAAAAAGCGTTACCGAAGATAAGTTACTTGTTCTTCTGATGGATACATCTGCCAGTGGATTCCTCACCTTGTGAATAGATTCCCACAGCAGTCCCACTCCCAGAGGAGGGTGTCCACCTTCCTATACCAAAAGTCCTGCAAGACAGAGCGGACAAAGTGTCCCTCCCTCCTCATCTCAGAGTCTAAGCAATAATGCTTTGCGAAATTATGGCGGGAGGCCCAAGTCGCGGCTTTACAAATGTCTGCAACAGGAACACCCCTGGCCAAAGCAGAGGTAGAAGACTTAGTTCTAGTTGAATAAGCTCTAATACCCTCAGGAGGAACCTTACCAGCAAGGGCGTAGCAGATCTTGATGGCCAGGATGATCCACCTGGACAGAGTGCGCTTGTGCACAGCCTTGCCTTTAGAGTGTCCAATATAGCCCACGAAGAGCTGATCATCCAAACGAAAATCCTTCGTTCTGTCCAAATAAAAGCTCACAGCTCTTATAGGGTCCAATCGGTGAAGTCTTTCTTCCTCCTTGGAAGGGGGAGGATAAAACACAGAGTAATGGACTGCCCCAGATGAAAGGGAGTAACTACCTGAGGAAGGAAAGCAGCCCTGGTCCTGAGGGCCATCCTTTCAGCATGTAAGGATAAAAATGGGGGTTTTGAACTAAGAGCATGAGGCTCACTCACCCTCCTTGCCGAGGTTATGGCTACAAGAAAGACCGTTTTAAAGGACAACAGCCTCAAAGGACAGCTATGAAGGGGTTCAAAAGGGGACCCCATCAAAAAAGTTAAGACAAGATTAAGGTCCCACTGCGGCATTACAAAGGGAGTAGGTGGAAACCTGTTAGTAAGACCTTTGATAAATCTTAAAACAATAGGAGACATAAATAACGACGGCTGATCTGGAAGACACAGAAAAGACGATAAGGCTGATAAATAGCCCTTAACCGTGGACACTGCACAACCTTGCTGAGCAAACTGAAGCACATTGGAAAGATGGGCTATTAAAGGGTACTACTGGTCCTTTTCTATTAAGACAGTTAAATAGAGGCAGTTGAACAGAAACAAAGTCCCTAAGCGGAAGCAGACAACTTCTAGGGCTGATCTCCAGAGCCCACAAAGAACATATAAGTATATACTAAAGTATATACAAGAGGTCTCGAATGCTCGATCTAAAAAAATGAACACTGAAGAACTAAACCTAAAGATTAAAAAGTCATGTTAAACTAATAGTATGTTGTTTGCAGCTGATTGCTTTGATGCACAAGACTGAAACTGTACCTATTGACTTCACCCGAAATTGGCGTCGTCTTGTTTTTCCGACTAGCCCTGTTCTAGTGCAGTTTCAGAATGTACTGTACAATGTAACAGGTGAAATAGGTATATATACGAGGGTTGCAAGGGGTAGTATCGACGGATCATCTGGAAAAGTCTCTAGGAGGGAGGATATCTTGGTATGAGGTTTGCAGTTGTTGGAATTATTGGAAAAGCATGCCAATGCATGACATGTTTTAGGTACTACTGAGTTTTGATAGGTGTGCATTAAATTGAGGAGTCTAAGAGCTCTTTTCTGAATTACTGTAGAAAAGTGGCAAATCTGATGTTGAAGAGGGTGACGTTGCACAGTTTTAGAGAGTAGACATAGAATGGGTGTCTCCAAGTATGTGTAGTTTGCAATTTTAGCGCTCTAGTCTTGCAAAGGATGATCCCCTGATGTTGCGGAGTCCTTTGGAGGATGTGATCTTCTCTGCTATCCGTGACTTTATCACTCGATCCCAGTTAGAGTACAAATATTGATACACCATCTAAACAGCAGAGAAGGCCAGAAATTGTTATGAAAAATGTCCAGCTGGTCTGGATGTAGAGCAGAAAAGCACACAATATGTTTTATCAAGCTTGACTGGTTGAGGTTCATCCCAGTCAGAAAGCAACTCAAATTTCTTAACTTCTCTACTTGTTTTCACTCCCAAACCCACTTTGAACATATTTGTTCTCAATAACCATTCCTTCTGATTCTTTTCTACTTAAACTTGTTCTCTATCAAGGGATCTTCCTTAATAGTAATATGTGCTGACTGCTGGATACAGAACACTTTTAAAAAAGTGAAATAAAAATCTATCAAGAAAAACAAAATCTAAATGCCTAAGAAAAGGCAACATTGAATTTGCTTTGTGTTACTGAGTGGTGTGGTAAAGAGTGTTGTCATTTGGATGCGACTGATTGGTTTCAGCAAGTGGTGTTGAGAGAGCCTGTAGATGAGTGATGTTAGTGAGTAACAAGTGGTGTCAAGTGGCTCAATTGTAATTCTAATTCGCATTTGTAGAGCGCGTTCTCACCTTCAGGTCTCCAAGCGCTATGAAAGAGATCCCTACCCTTGCATGTGAGGAGATGTCATTGATTAGATTGCGCCCCAGGCTTCCGAAAAAAGAACTGTTTTAACATCTCTTCTCTAAATTTCTATTTATCCAGCGATCCATCCATTCACAAGTTAACCAGGACGCTGCAATTCAGTTAATTATTTTTCTCTACAAGTTTATTCAGATATCCATTAACAAGAGTATGAAATCGAAATGGATTTTTAGTATTCTCCATGCCCATACCCTTGAACCCCACTGGTGAGCCATGTTCCTTTTCTAGTCTACTTGCATTTTTTGATATCCCATGGTTGATTCACCAGCTGTGGAACCAGAAGACCTGACCTGTGGCTTATTCTCATTTGACCAAAACTGTGTACTTATAGAAATAATTCTGTATTGTCTGGTATGTGGGGAAGAAACAAGCTTCTTAATCACAACTATCAACGCTAACGTTCATTTAGTCAGCTCAATTGATATTGTTATGTTAAAAGGTGATTCATTTTACTATTAGGAAGCACATTATTTAAGGATCAATGTTTGCTCATCCAGATCCCCGCTGTCTCTATGGGCTGGAAGATGTTGCTTTCAACAGCACTTCAATAGAATAAAAATACAGATGTAGACATTGTTTTCTTCTAAAAGTTCTATTCCCAGCTTCCAGATTTGAAGCCTTTTGTGATTCTGGACATATCACTGTGGGGCCTATTCACAAACTGCACTTTGTAGTACATAGACTAGTACTGCTCACATACTAAAACCTGCTATTCACTAACCTAGTAATAGAGGCAGGGAATTATATCTCACACGTTTGTGAAATAATATTAAATAAATTAAATTATTTAGACTTTTAAATTCATTATATATAAATTGTTTTTAGTGTTAAAAAGTTGGATTATTTAAAAATGAAATGTTATAATTTAAAAATTGAGCATACGTTTAAAAAAACCTAAATTAAACTTTTGATAATTGTAAAATTATTTTACAGTAATACAAAACCACATACCAATTAATTACACTTATTAAATATTAATTATGTATTAAAATGCTAGTGAGGGTGTTTTCCCCCCCAATTTTGATCAAATATATTTATTAGTTAAATTAATATATTTTGAATATGTAATTATTTAATACACGTTTAATTTAATGAAATAATGTGCTGTAACATTTTACTCTATTAGTTCTAGGTCAATCCGTATTTAAATTAATCTACATTTTTTTAATTGACATATTTTAAATATTTTTAAGTAATTAATAAACTCTTCAAAATTTTCCCCATACTTTCCCATAGTGAGATCTCGGCTGTGGTGGCAGAGAGCTCTGCCTACTTGGGAAAAGTTATTAGTAGTAACATATCTACATTCAGTTTTAGACATCACTACCACATGAACTGAGCAGTTGAAGACATGTAAGCTTGCAATTAGGTGTAACTCTATATTTAAAAATGGTAAAAGTGATGTGTTACACCTAAGCGCAAAAGTAACGTTATATATGAGTAACTACACATGTAAAGTTACTTTTGTAGAAAAGGATGTTTACAACTCTGTGACTCAGTTCCGGAGGGACTAAAACCCAATACCAAGTTCTGCTCTAAAATACTTAAAAATAATTTAAATATGTTGAAGATATCTTCAGGTATAGCAACCCATGATAGGCTGTGCTCTCAATTATCTAACATGGTTTGTCACAATTTACTGCAGAGTACGTGTCAAATACATTCCATCTTTCTTGATACCACCCACAACCTTTGAGTTTTTGGATCCTCAGAAATGGCAAATAGATACATCTTTCTTTTTACACACAAAGAGAGTCCGACAGGATAGTACACAGTGAGAGATAGAGAACAACGAGAAATAGAGAGCACTGAAGGGAAACGAAGATAAAGAGAGAACGGAGATAGATGAGTAGAATGGAGTAAAGAGGATAGATGGAAAGAGTATAATTTATAAGCAAAGGGAGATAGATGTATAGGGATCTAGCTAGATAAATGATAGAGAAATTGGCTAGGCGAACAAGAGATATGCAATGTATAGACCTATATATAAAGCGAAATAAACTGATAAAGGGACCGAGTAAAAAGTGACAGATGAGATGGTCAGACAGAAAGTGATTGAGAAACAGGTGAGAGATATCAAGAAATAGACAGATAAAAGACTGACTCTGGACCGTGATAGACAGAGCAATAGAGTGAGAGAGTAACATATAGCGATATAGTGATTGATACGTAGAGAAAGACAAGAGATGGCGAAATTGACGTAGCAGTAGAGAGAGAGGCTGAGAAAGCCAGGAAAATAGGGAAAGACTAGTAATAGAGAAACTGTGATACATTGATCGAGAAATAGAGAGTGAAAGGCAGAGTGAAAGAGAAATATTGAGTGGGAGACTGATGTATTTGCTAGAGACATAGGGCCATATGTAGGTAAATTACATTTACCGATTCTTAAATACCGAATTTTACCGATTCGGTATTTATGAATCGGTAAATGTAATGTAGGTAAAATATTACCGAATCGGTAAGTGTCGGTATTTTAGAATCGGTATTTACCGATTCGGTAATGGCAACTGGCTTCCCATTCATTCCTATGGGCCTGGAGGCCCATAGGAATGAATGGGAAGCCAGTTGCCATTACCGAATCAGTAAATACCGAATCGGTAATGGGGGAGGCATCATCATGGGTGGCAGGGTGTCACATTGACACCCTGTTGCACCCCTGATTCGTCCATGTGTGCACATGTGGCGCACATACATGCCCTAAGGGCATGTATGTCTGCCACATTGCACACTTCAAAGTACACAAAAATGCTTTTTTACAGCAATTCGTCATTTACCACCAACTTTTAGTTGGTGGTAAATAACGAATCCCCACACCAACGACACACTCCCCCTACATCTCATTTCAGGATTCGGTATTTACCGAATCGGTAAAATTACCGAATCGGTAATTTTACCGATTCGGTAAATTACCGAATCCTGAAATGTGCCCCCTACATACCAAAAGCCTAAATACCGGTCGGTAACGGGATATTTACCGAAAATCGGCCGTTACCGACGGGTATTAGGCTTCCTACATATGGCCCATAGAGACGGACATTGATGGTCAAATGGAAAGTGAAATAGAAAGATAAATAAAAATATATATATAGTGTTAGATCTAGAGACAGATATACAGCAGAGTAAGAAGAGCAGTGTATGCCACAGCCTCCCAAATTATACTCATCACAAAGGCACCAAAATAAGTACTGAACCACTTGACTGTATTGGTTTCTTGGACCAAAGTCACATCATAACATAGTCACGAATTGGCATTCAATCAGTGCATTCGATATGGAATCACCTTAAATATTGCTTAAGGACTTCTTATCGAGGCAAGATGGCCGCCGTGGTGAAGGCTGTGTAACAGCTCGACTCCCTGACCTCTCCCGACTGCTGGTGAAGGTTCTGATTGATATGGCTATTTGGTGATTTCGGTCGGTAAATAACCCGCATTTGGAACCCCTGAATGTTTGGCGGGGTCCTCATCCCCCGATTTATTGCCAGAATACTCAATGGCTGGAGGGCGGTAATCAGACAGAGTCGGAGCCAGAACCGGAGCTGGGGAGCGGCTCAGACTCGTTTACCTTTTTTCGGCGCTCAGCGTGCTCTTCAGAACGCCGTTGACAGGTGCAGGAATATTCAGTGCATGATGCCGCCAAAAGCTGTAACGCGTAGCACTAAGACCCAGGTAGCTCCTCTGGAGAACGCTACGGTTGTGTTTAATGAATCAACAGAAGGGGCGTCCAACGCCAACGCCGGCCTCATCCAGCACTCCAGCAGCGCGCTTCAAAAGAAAGGGGATCGAGGTGGAAAAGAGAAACTCCGCACAGGAAAGCATGGAGCGGTAACCCTCCCAGAGTTGTTTGGAAAGCAGGTAACAAAAAGAGATACTTTGTTGCAACTCGAAAGGGAGGGGGAGCCCCGCTCAATTTTATCGTGCAGCAGCGACACTGTAGCTGGCAATCTCGTACCCTTTGTTGAAAGCGCTAATCTGTCTCTATCCAATTCTCTAAAAAGTACTATAACAGAAGAACAGTTAATGGATAGAAACCAGCTGCTTCCCGATCCTGGAAGGGGAATTCTGGGAGATGTAGTACAGGAAACTCCTGTGTCTGAAGGTTTAACATCACAAACAGAGGTATCGGGGTTTAACAAAGGAGCTTTACCACAGGCAAGTGCAGGGTCTCAAGAAATTACTGATAATTTTTATTCCTTGTCTGACTTCTCGTCAGACGAAAGCAGTAAGGATTGGTCTGACAATGAAGCAGAAATTTATACTGAAAATGAAGCCGATTTAAGCAAGGACTCCCCGATGATAACAGTGAAAAAGACCAAAAAAGGAAAAGAACGTCTTACTATTAACAGCAATAAGGATATAGCTAATGGGGACACGCCTACAGGGCCTCTGAAGACGGGGCCAATATCGGAAAAACAGTCTGACATAGTAAATGATTCTGCTACACAATTATCAGATCACGAGATCACATTATCCACAATCTATAATACTATGATGGAGCACAGAGCCGAGATCAAAGCAGAAAATGTTCGTATGCAAGCCACATGTCGGAAAGTTCAAAATTCTGTGCGTCGGGTTATAAAAATCTGTTTTGATACGGCAATCAGAGTGACTGAAGCAGAGTCTAGAATCTCTACATTAGAAGATACCGTAGCAGCCCAAAAAACGGAAATAAGTTCTATTCGTGAACATAGGGATGATGTTGTGTCCAAACTGGCGGAATTGGAAAATCAAGCCAGGAGAAAGAACCTTCGCATTATTGACATTCCGGAAAAAGTAGAAGGAACTGATGCTCGTAAATTTATTTGTGATTTATTTGTTGAAGCATTTCCGGAATTAACTTTAT
Organism: Triturus cristatus; assembly: GCF_964204655.1. Taxonomy (NCBI): domain Eukaryota; kingdom Metazoa; phylum Chordata; class Amphibia; order Caudata; family Salamandridae; genus Triturus; species Triturus cristatus. The sequence continues at coordinate 1,352,528,243 of NC_140589.1, forward strand.
GGGACTGGTCTATTGAGATTCAAAGGGCCCACAGGATTCCTTTTAATGTTAGGAGGACTAGATTGGGAGAGGAAGAGAAACCTCGTGCCATTTTGGTTCGATTTAATAATTTTTTGGCCAGAGAAGCCGTGTTTGGTTTGGCACGACCTGATAAGAAGAGAGCTGCAAAAGGGTGTAACTTCTTTGTGAGACCTGATTTCTGTAAGGAAACAGTTTCTAGAAGATGGCACTTACGACAATTAATATCTGGTTTCCAAGAGAAAGGTGCTGTTGTATATCTGCAGAATCCCGCCAAGCTCAAAGTTATGTTTAAAGGTCAAACTAGATTTTTCTTTTCTGAGATTCTAGCCAGAGGATTTCTAGATTCCTTATAGATTCCTTATAGTATGTGATTAGAATTATAGGGGATGTCTTTCTTTATAGCTTAACCTTGTCTGCAGTTGGGGGAGGAGGGGAGCGCGGCTGACCATCTCTATTAGGGCCTGTTTGTCCCTATGCCTCATTTGGTGGTTTGGGTGGTTTGGGTGGGTTTGGGTGGTTTGCAGGGGGATTTTGGGTGTGGGGGAAGGGGAGTGTGGGGGGTGTCGGGTTGTGTGGGGGGGAATAAAAAACATCGGCAGTCTGGACTTATGATGTTATTTGATTGTACTGATTTGGAAAGTATTGAATTCTATGATAAAACCATATTAATGTATATACAAGATATCATCTCGATAATTTTTGCTGTTCTATCAAGATGGTGGTCCGTTATGTTTTGTTTTTTTGCTATATATTATGGCTAGGAAATTAAAAATCTGCACGCTTAATATCTGTGGGCTAAATGATGTGAAAAAAAGAGAAGTTTTTGCTAAGCTCATACAGATCATAAATGTTGATTTACTCTGCCTACAAGAAACTCATGTGGCATGGGCCAGAAGGGGTTGTTTGAGGAAACTTGGATTAGAACTGGTTGCCTGCTCCAAACAGACAGGGGTGAAGAGAGGGGTTGCAACTTTAATGAAACGAGGCTTAGGTGCATGTATTAAGTCGGCTGAAGACAAATGGGGGCGATGGACGATTTGTTTATTTCAGATTGGACTATTTAGATTCACGGTTTGTAATGTATATGGACCTAATCTGGATGATACAGAGCTTATTCATTTTCTCAATGTTGAGTTAGCCCAATGGCCACAACCCCTAGTTTTATGTGGCGATTTGAATATTCATTTGAATGCTAATTTAGACGTTAAGATGACTACTTCATATAAGGGTAGAAAACCCCGTTTATATACAGCATTAAGAAATCTGATTATAGATCATGGGTTATTTGACACCTGGAACGCAACTCATGGGGATGACCTGGGATATACTTTTTACTCTGCTCCGCACAAGAAATTTGTGAGATTAGACTATTTTTTTATGTCTCTACAATATCTAGGAAAATTGGAGCTAGAGATTTTGCCAAAACTTATATCTGACCATAATCCTTTAGTTCTCGAGATCTCAATTGAATCACAAATAAAAGCAGGGAATCAATCATGGTCCTTCGAGCGGAGCCTCCTCTTAGAAACCGAATATCGTGAATTTATGCTTAAAGTTATACGGGAGTTTTTCTCTTTTAATAAAGGGACAGCATCTATTCAAACTACGTGGGATGCATTTAAAGCCACAGTTCGTGGGGAGACCCTCAGTTTTTCATTATCTCGACGCAAAAGAATGTTGACAAAATATAAAAAGGATTTTCAGCTGGTCATGTTAGCTGAACATAAATTAGCTGAGGTAATCAGGTCTGGTGGGGACCCAGGATTGGCTCAAAGAGAACTCACTGTTAATAGGGCAAGGGTATACTCTAGCATCGCGGATAAAATAGCCTTAAAATATAAACAACATAAAGAGCAAGCGTACGAATTCGGCGAAAAAACCGGGAAAATTTTGGCTCAAAGATTAAGGCAAAAAGCGGCATATAATGATATTCTTAAAATCATGGATGCCGATGGTGTTATTCAAGAAACAAGAGAGGGGGTCTTGGAGGCTTTTCAGAATTTTTATCAATCGCTTTACAGCGCCCCGGGTACCGAGATTTATGATCATGATGGGGTGGGGTATATGATGGGGGCTCTGACAACAGAATTTTCTGAATCACAGAAAACTTTCTTATCGGCCCCAATAACGTGGGATGAAGTTGAAGAAGCTATTTTAGCATTAGCTATGGGTAAAGCAATGGGTCCGGATCAGATTCCCTTGGAGTTTTATCGTACCTTTAGAAATATGCTGAAAAATGAATTATTGGAGGTGTTCCAACATTCCTTTTCGGGTAGACCTTTTCATGGTCAGAGGCCATCATAGTAATTTTCCTAAAAAAAGGAAAACCAGAAGTAGATATGGGATCTTATAGACCTATATCTCTTCTTAACGTTGATAGTAAAATCTATTCGAAAATTATAGCAAATAGGTTAAATAACCTTATGCCTCTGTTGGTATCTAAGCGACAGCATGGATTTATTCTACAGCGTGATACAACGGACCATGTTAAAAGAATTATCTCCATACTGGATTGGGCACAGGCCTCTAACTCTCCGGTTGCAGTGGCTCTGTTGGACGCTGAAAAAGCGTTTGACTGGGTCAGCTGGAAGTTTCTATGGTCAACTCTAACCTGGAAAGGCTTTCCTGCTGAATATATTATAGCTATTCAGGCTCTTTATAGAGATCCAAAAGCAACCCTGCGTATTGCAGGTCGGTTCTCTGGTAAGATAATGATTACGAGGGGTACAAGGCAGGGCTGCCCTACATCGCCCCTGCTGTTTGCTCTGTATATCGAGCCCTTTTTAAATAGTCTGGACAATAATGCTGGAATTAATCCGGTTATGATACACGACATAGCTTATAAGGTGTTTGCATATGCAGACGACATCGCGATAGTCACAACAGATATTAGGACTGCCCTCCCTAAAATAATAGAAGCGGCGGGAAAATTTGGTCAATACTCTGGATATAAGCTTAATGTCGCCAAGACTCAACTACTTCATTCAGAAGCTGGACGTCCACAAGATATGCATTTTGAGGCAGAGGCTACATACTTGGGCATAAAAATATCTGCTGACCTAGATAAAATTGTTTGTCTAAATACTGATGCGGTAATTGCTTCTGCCAATAAAACTCTGGAGAGGCTTGATAATCTTCGTTTATCGCTATATGGCCGTAGCAATGTCTTAAAAATGCTCATTTTTCCTAAGTTTTTGTATTTATTTCGAACTATACCTCTGCTTTTTTCCATATCAATATTTAACCGAATTGAGAGAATGTCGTCCAGGTTTCTATGGAGCTATCACAGGTCTAGAAGAGCCTTAAAAAAACTTACCTTATCAAGAGATAGAGGAGGCCTGGCAATTCCTAATTTTCAATTAAATTTTTGGTCTATTTTTTTACAGAATATGGGTGTCTTATTGGTCAACGAAACATACTTGGACGAGTCAGTTAGGCCATCTATATATGAGATGGTTTTAGGACAGGAGGCACGTCAATGTTTAGTTCGTATTATCGAGCCGAGCTACTATAAAAAAAAACAAATTTAAAATTATATCAACTGTGTTTGAGATCTGGAAAAAAATAAAGAAAAGAATAGGTCTCAGCTCTAACTTAAATTATTACACACCTTTAATTAATTGCCCTTTGTTACCGGATATATTCAAAGATCCAATCATGTACAGATGGCATCGGGCCGGAATTAGTCAACTGGGGGATTTATTCGTTGGCCAACAAATGGCCTCTTTTTTGTCTTTACAACAGCAATATGGTCTTCCTCGTATAGAATTTTTCAAGTTCTTACAGATTCGTAGCTTTCTCGACAGAAAACGTTTTGAGAATCAAATTGTGATTCAAAAAATTAAAATCATTGAAATACTTCGGAAAAGGTCGAGAATTGGAACTATTTATCAATTAATGCTTGCCAATTATCAAGATGACTTATTAATAGTAGCAGACAAATGGCAAAAGAAATTTGATGTAGATGGAATTGATATGAATAGAGTCATTGAAATATCTAGTAAAACGTTGTATAATGGATCATTAATAAGTCAACATTTCATGTCTATTTACGACTTATATTATACACCGGCTAAAATTGCTAGATGGGCACAGGTCAGAGTGAATAAATGTAATCGATGTAACTTAATAGCAGCAGACACTATACATATGTTCTTTCTGTGCCCAAAACTCAGCCAATTTATCAGAGACATTGAGAATTTTTTATCGATTTACCTAGGGGTTTCAACACAAATTACTGCAGAATTGGTGATTCTGGGGGTACAAACTAGTAGTAATAGTATAAGAACAGATGTGGAGGATAGATTTGTATTTATATGTATGTCAATCTTTCGTTGTTGTATTACTACTCAATGGCTAGACATTGAACCACCCGTCTTTAATAATTGGCAAGCAAGACTACTTTCTGTGTATCACTTGGAAATGGCTGTTTATAAAACTAAGGGCAAGAAAAGGAGAGCAATTGGTCTGAAACTGTGGTCTCCACTTATTAAATGGTTATGAATTGATGTAGTGTTCTCATGTATATATTTTTTGGGACGTGCCTTCTTATAAGCGATGTTTTTCTTTGTCAATTTATTTGTATCTCTTGATCTTCGTCCTGACTGCCTGATGTTATAAAAAACTCAATAAAGAAAATTTAAAAAAAAAAAAGGACTTCTTATCAAAAAAGTTTATTTAGTGAAAAATGGATTAAAAACTGCTCAATTGAATGTATGTCTAAATTGCTACAAATCTATTAGTAAAGGGACGTAGGTCTTGTGTTTGCCCCTGCACACTGATAATATGTTCTATCCATACTATGATAAGCCAACTAGCAGCAGTTCCCTCAACACCTCAGGGGCCGATTCCGATCCGGGTCGGAAAGCACTCCGACCGAGTCGGATCCGGAGTGTTTTCCGACCGAGCCGGACCTCTACAGTCCGTCCGAGCGAGTAAGATGCGCACCGATGCTGTCGAACTCGTTTCGGCGGACTCCCATAGAAGTCAATGGGAGCCAGTTGTAAGACACGTAAATGCGCTCCCATTGACTGAATCGGTACATCTCGAAGACGTGCTCCCCCTACAGTGGGTACGCGTCGGTGCCATCCGCACCATACATGCCTGGGTTGGGGAGACCCACAGGTCTCCCCCTGTGTGCGAGTCGTACGGCTGCGGGTGTCGGGGGTCTGACGCGGACCCCCGAAGTCCGACTCTGGGAGCCTTTGCGAGCCGGACACTCCGGCTCGCACAGGCTGTCCGACACGTGCATCATACTGGCTCGGTCGTGAATCGCATCCATTTCACACCACAGTTGGCTTACGACTGAAAGGTACGGAGCCGCTCGGACCCGGAAACGACTCGGTTGGTGAATTTCATGTAGCTCGCATCATACTGGCTCGCTCGTACAGCTGTACGAGTCGGCCGGAAAGCACGCGTACGGCTCGTAGTTTTTCCGGCCGGATCGCGTTCGGTGCCCTTCCGACCCGGATCGGAATCGGCCCCTCAGTGTTTGAATGGTGTCCGGCTATCAATTTTTCTAACCTCCCAGAATGAGCCCTGCAACAGACCACTATCTCAACCTGGCACATCACTTGCCTGCATCCCTAGTCGGGAGGCATCTATCTGACCCACTCCGCAGTTTGTGTATTAGGCCAGCATTCTATAACGGCTCATCGTGTGGTTCTCCAAAGTTAACTGTGCTTTATTCTAGATCACTTATGTGGTCACAGCATGTTCCAAAGGCTTCAGAAATAAATATATATAATATCTTGCTTCAGTAAAGCATACCTCCTGTTCCACATCCCCACTTTAATCTGTTGGGGCTCCACCTCCTGATTTGTCTTCCCCCTATGGACAGTCTGCATGGACTCTAAGGGGGGAAAAGACTCACTCAGAATTACAATGTACTGCATCAATCTTTACCACTCATTTATACCATAATGGGAAGGCAACAAAACAAAAAATAAGTCAATTTGGTGTCTTTTGACACTACAGTATAGTCCTCCTAAGGCGCTCTTGCTGTTCATGTCTCCCTGTCTTGCAATCAATCAAGAAATATCCTGACCGGTCCGCTAATCAGACAACAAACCCGCTCCTTTCCAGTACTGAGCACATCACCCCCCCCCCCCACCCCCCCCATTATTGCCTACCATCCTCCACTACATCGCTATAGTCCTCTTATATGGCTACAGAGACCCCTGGACCATGTAATGCCCATTCATTCTCAGCCTGTAACTAATCTATAGGAAATGCCTTCCATGGTAGACAGCCAGTCCTGTCCTGCTCCCCTCTATGCTCCTTGCTGAGACCAATCTCACATTCTCTATTCCTGCTGGAGCTTAATGGTGACTCTTTTGTAAATATCCTACCTATGCCACTCTCACACAAACACTCCCCCTTGCCCTCAGGAACACCTTCATTAAAGCAGGGACTGTTGCTGAGTATGCTGCTTACATCCAAACGTCATTGCTGATCAAGCTCCTTTTGAAAACAGTTCTTTCCCGCTGAACATTTTATAGATTCATGTGATATTGAATAATCCGCACATCAAGTTGGAAGTCCTCTGTTAAAAACTATGAAATATGTTATGCTTTCAAACAAAAGCTATGCAAGGAAACACTGTTGTGCAGTTACTTGAGCTCAGGTTCACCCATACCAAACTGGCATGCTTCAATACCTCCCTCTGGCACCTCCTTTGTTCAGATTCTTACTCCAGAAACTACAGCATGAGGGTCTTCCAAGAGCCATGCTGTTTGTCATTTATTAACAAGGACTAAGTGGCTCTCTTGGCTGCGGGTTTATGTCCTCATCGGTTTTTCCTGTGCTGTCTGTACTAGGTAGAGTGTCAATTTTTGTTGAATAGAGCTTATAAAGATGAAAAACGCTTTCTTAAAAATGTGTGCCCAGTGTGGCTAGAGAAACAACTCTGAAAGAAGACCCACTGCCTATAGCCTGACCATGTGACATATCCAATTCTCTTGATACAATAGCAAGAAATGAAGGGTACATAAAGATGGTATACTTTGAATAAGAGCAAGGCAGCTAAAATGGTCCCCTCTTCTAAAGCTCCAATCCGAGTCCCCACCAGGGGGAGGATACTAAGACTTTAAGGCAAGGACTCCAGAAGCCCTGAGTCTCACCACAAATCACCCTGTTACGCCACATGCACCAGTGATGGGAGCAATCTTCCACTCAACCCTATGTCATTCCTCTTGATATCGCTCTGGGCATCCTCGGCAGCTATAATGTCACGTCCAGTGCTTAGCACAGCTTCGGATCCAATCAGGACGAGATCCTTGATGTTGATTCTAATATCAGCACCTCTGTCATCGAAGCCCACACTTTCATTAACTTCAACTCCAGCAGCTAAACTGTACACATCAACACCTTTAGTGTTTCACCGTTATTGTCAGCCTCAGTGGCCTTCCGTACAATGTTAACTTTGTTGTCTTCTTCTTCATCAGTGTATGAAAAAGCTGCGGTAAATCTAGGTGTAGCAAGGAAAGGCAGAGAAACACCACTTCTGGGAGGAAGTAGTGGCTAAGTTGAAGGAGCGAGAGCGACGTTGCCTAAGCAAGAGATGTTAATCATAAGATAAAAGCTAAACCTCCCAGGCCCAAGATGTCAGATAAATATATCAGGCCTCTCAAGTACATACTTAAAGAACACAAGGAGAGGTTTCCTGGTACCCAGGAGAGTGAACAGGAACAGAGACAGCCATCAATAGAGGTTGACCCCTCAGTAGAGTGTCTGAAACCCCATCCAAAGACGCTGTGTGGCCCTAGAATATGAGGAGTACCTGGCATCTCTTCTTGACTGTGACATGGGTGAGGGAGACCACTGCAAGGACTTACTGTTGAGGCAGAGCCTGACCCGTTGGACATGTATATTTCATCCAAGGACATTCTTTACTCTTGCCCGATGCAACATTACTATCCAAAGACATGGCGTCCTGTGTGGCCCTAATGTGAGGGTGGGGATACTAGGCTAGTTTAGCCTGACCATGTGGTCACCAGCTAATGGGCCACACTTTCTCTTTGCATTATAGCAGGAGCTGGAGAAAACAGTGCTGGCCCTGCCTCATCTGGGCCACATCTGGAAGAAGGGAAGGGCCCTTTACAGGAACCTGACCAGATTAAAATTAATTGCTAGGCTCTGCCCCTCATTTGCCTAAGGCTATCACAAAACGAAACACTGTGATAATTGAAGCCATATGCTGATGTCCTGTGAACTCTGTTTCCATCACGCTGATGCCTTCTGAAAAAGACAACAGTAATATGAAGGGCATGGACAAGATTCCTGAGTTAGCATCCCTCACCATGCATGTGGACAGTACAGCAGTGCTTCTCAGTAGACACAGTGAGAACAATGGCATAAAATGGCAAAACTGCTTTAATTTCAAAGAGCATAAAGCCAGAAGCATCCTAGCAGAGGGGAGGCTAGAACAGTATGAAGGCATGCATAGACCTTGCCGAAACATGGTGCCCTCAAATGTGTTAGGTGCTCCACTGCCAAGTATGGCTGAAGTGCACAGGCTGCCTACCTGAGGTGCAAGCCAGGGTACATGTCTTGCCTTTAGTGGTGATGTACTCTTTGTCAAAGAAGTTGACTAAGCACTCCAGACCATCAAGGCCGATATTGATGCTTCAATGGCTATTAGGAGGGATTCTGTTGAAGAGGCCCCTGTCTCATTTTTGTAGAGCTAGAGGCCGGTTCACAGCCCCATTAATTCTCCCTCTATAGTTCCAGTAGTGGTGATTCTCTGCTCAAGCCGCTGGGAAGAGAGGAATGAGGGGCATAAGAGGCTGACGAGATGAAGAATCCATAAACATAGTTGGGCAAAGGGTTTTCAGACCATCTTCATGGGTGTGACCAGAGGTTTGCAAACTTGCGGATCTATCCACAAGCTGTTTTCATGCACCTGGAAAAACAGGGGCCTAGCATTTTAGCCTAGGGTCACATGAAAGGCAGTGCTGGGAATGACAGATTGGCAGTAAAATAGTCATGTTCCACTCTCTAAAGCAAGATGGCATTCACTCACTGACCTTAGCGAGCCACCCATTCGAGACTTTTGGGTCACATTGCCATTGCTTACACTTGTACATACTCATTGCAGAATTGTTAATTTAGTTCTCTAAAAGTGTGAGAGAGACGTAGTCTGAGTAATGCTTCCATTGCATAGTGTAGCATAAACATATTCTGACAGAGTTTGTGTGTTCAATTCTTGGAAAGGGTTCATGATTTTTAATGCAAATTGTTGTATCCTTTTGAGATGATATTTACTAGAAACACGGTACTTGGTTTTATGAACATGGTTGATTTATATATCTGTTATAAATCTCATGCTGATTTTTATTTTTTGTATTAGCAGCACAGTAAAATGTTTTACTGAATGAACTTGTAGTTAAATATACTACAGAGCTACATGTCTTCATTGGTAGTGTGGTGGTTTGGATATTAATACTAAATACTGCTCTTACATATTAATCCTATGTACATAGAGACTGATGAGATTCTGTTCTGTTTTACTGGTGCCTTTGCAGCATTACAGGTTGGGTGAGTGGTGTGTTCATATCAGTCGACGACATTCCACTTGTGCAACAAAGCTCTATGTTAAACGTGAAGGAATGTTTTAGTACATGGGCAGGCCTAATTACTTGAGGCAGGGATCTCAACAGACCGAAAACACCCTGTTTGGTCTTTTGGGTGAACCAAATTTAGACCTTTTCATGAAAGGAAAAACAGCAGAAACTCTGCCATTGGCTCTAGGTTCTCCAGTTAGGCTCCCAGTGGGAATACATATATTACGCCTCTTTCTCTGTGGACTAGGAAGGAACATTTTTCTGTGCATTCACCTCTGGGCCACTACTTTACTCTTATTGTGTGGAGACTGAGGGAATGTAGATGCCAAATGGTTCTGGTTGCCTATAAGTGGGAGAGGCAAACCTGTTTGCCCCAGCACCTCTGCCTTTCATTGAGCTATTACTTTCAACTGCCTTTCGGCGAGTCATCACTTTCAATAATGACAAAAAGCAGGAATGCAGAATGGATTTTGTGCCATGACGCTGTCTTTCTCGAATCTTTCAGCTGTGCCCCTGCAGCTCTAGATTTTGGACACTTGGGCTTCAAGACTGCCTGGAGGTGCTGGTCAACGCCAAGTCTGGGGCTACCAATGCTAAATACTATCTGAAGTCAAAGCGTAATTTGCTATTGCCCACCTATGGTATTCACACCCTGCTAAATGAACCACAGGAGCTGTTACTGGAGTTGACCATATTGCGTCTGCCACACACATTTATAATGGTGCTGCTGTAAGTGATGTCTCACAAAGAGAAGGGATCCTGCGGAGCACCTTATTCATCCAACTTGTGTTTGGCGAACCTTTCAAAGGCCTATTACAGATGTTCACGCGGCATTGGCCTAGTGGGAACTCTAGGTGGCACTTGCCTCATGTCGAAGGTCTTCAGACCAATGCATGACTCTGATCTCAAGTTTCATATGTGTAAGGCGGTCTTCCTGGTGTATGCCACTTCTGCCAGGGTAGGGCATATTCAGCCATTTTTCTACAAGTTTCCTTGCATGGAGTTTCGCCCTGACAAGGTCTGTCTTTAGGCGCGATGCTCATGAGGTACATGTCGAAGTTGGTGTCTGAGTTTCAGCTGAACCAGGTTGTTCTTGTTGATGTTCGTCAAGTTGCCTAAGTCTAGTCCATAGAGAGTGTTCTACATATACTGGCAATCATGATTGCACTCGGCTGTTAGAGTGACAGTACAAGGACACTCAGGTCTACATTTTAGAAAATGTGTCTTTCAGAAATCCCTCTCAGGAACAAGCTGGTTTCCAATGCCATCACAGACAAGTGGTGGTAGACTGTATCATGTTTGCCAGAAGTAGGACAGACAGTTGGCTGAGGGAATGACTGCCCACTGAATGAGAGGGAGTTTGCCACAGTGATGTTCATTGCCCCTTTGGTGTACATTTGCAAGGCAACCACACAGAACTCATCACAGACCTGCAATGGCCATTGCTGCATGGATGCAGGTTTGAAGAACTAATAAGCCTAGTAAAAGCCATGCTGAAGAACCTTTTTTGATGGTGCACTTCTCCAGGTATCTAATACTTGGTGTTTTATTCGTGTAGCGTGTGACTGTATGAAAGACCCAATTCATGTATTATTTACCCTGATATTTCAAGCAGAAATGCCGTACATAAAGGCAGAAGCAGTGGCTAGAATTAAATGCAGTTACAATTGGGAAGGCAGACCAAGTAGATAATTGAGCGATTGTACAAAGTCACTGATTTGTAAAGCAAAACAAACACAACACATATGCAGATTACATAGTGTAGTTCAATGATGGATATATTTACAGTTTGGTAATGAAGTGCATTATTGGGCATTCTTAATCTCTGACCTCATGAGGATTCATAGACATGCTCTAATTTTGTTGAGACTGTGACAGGCTCAGATATCCAGGGACATTGTGTTCCAGGTGATGAGGCATAACTGTGCTTCTTGGGGTTCCTAAAGGGTCATAGTCCGCCTTTCTTTCATCTTGTAATGTTATGAATAACTAAGTGTTTGACTAATTGCTTTTAGTTTATTAATCATGCATGAGTAATTTTGCAAATGACTGAGATGATGTACTCTATCTCCAAGGAATAAAACATATGTGCTACTTTATTCTCTGGCGTCCTGTATGACTTGCAGAGAAAGTAGCACATTGTACCATATGTTTTTGCCTTGTTCTTTTCTTTGTGCATGCACCGTACCATATGTTTTTGCTTTGTTCTTTTCTTTTTGTTCTAGAAAGCTGGGACAAACACTACAGAAAGAGGACATCGTCCAGGTTAAAGAAGCATACAAGTGGATTATTCATCCCATGTTTACAGATGCTCTGGGGGTTCAGGTTGATGCCAAGGTATTTTTCATTAATGCATCTATTGTTTCTGACTGATTGGTGTTTTATTAGACTTGTTTTTATGCATTATCATGCAACCATGTTGAATTGATCATTTATCCTACAGGGTACGAAACAAGACTGTTTCTCCAGCATTGATTCCCTAGGATGAATTATTACATGACATCTGGGAACAGGCTAGGGTGCCTCAGTAGTCGCTGTTAACATAGCAGTATTTCAATGCAGCAATGGACATTGAAGAAAAGGAAAACCTTCATAGACCTCACTTAGACCATCCACCTGATGTTATGAACCAAAGTCTTGCCAATCAAGTAGAGGGGCCCAAGGATCCAACCCTCTCCCCAGGCTCCAACTGTTAGATTTTCTACTGCATGGTATCAGGCAACAAAGAATCGTTTGAGTTTTGCTCAGCTTTCCACAGATTGACATTTTGCACCCACTTTTCACAGGACAATATACATCTTTCTTCAGCTACAGAAAGTAGGCATTGTCTCCGTCTTCCTGTACAACATATTTGAGATGGGTTTTTTTATTACTTGGCTGGACACCATGGCTGAAGCTTCCAACTCTAGAACACTTTTCAAACCATGTGAGATGTTTGGTGCTAGGGACGTTTATCCTGATGAGCGCCAGTCAAAATGCATATTTCTTTTTCATATATCTGGCCACAAGCCTAGCAGATATGAAATCTGTGCGTCTTTCAGAAACAAATCCCTTAAAGACAGAGGGTTCGCTGCTGCAATTCTTGAATTCAGAATCACTTGAAGCATCATCTGAAAAGAGTGCTTTGAAAACCAAAATGCTCTAGTTGGTGATGACTTTAGCAAACAAACCAGTCACTGGTGATATGTCTGAGTGTGGTGCTACTCGCACCAAGAAGCTCTCTGTTTCTGGGTCCAGTTCACCTTCAAAGAAGACAATATCTGTCACTTAGACTTCCACTGTGTCATTAACAACTTTGACGTTAAGTGGTGTCTCTACACCTTCAGATGTAAAGCCGTAGAAGAGTGCTTTGCCAACAAAATCAGGACTGTTGTCTAGAGAAGACAACGCTATTTCTGAAAGTTACACCGTACGTGAAGCCTTCATCGACAAGTAAGTTGCCATTGTCATTAAGCAAGATAACACCTTCGATGAGCAAGCATCTGTTGCTGACAACATCAATACCAGTGACTAAACAGTCATCGTCGAAGATGAAATGGCTACAGTTGATGAAGGCACTGACAACAACAACAAAAACAACAATGCCGACACCTGTTTCTTTCAACATGTCGTCTGCCTATTTTGACTTGTATGCCAGTGATAACCTCATCTTCTGCCACTCACATTACAACAATAATGTCTGCATTGCTCCATGTTACAACTCTTGCAATTGATAAGGATAACACCTAAGCCACCTACACAAATGCTAGATGACTCTTCTTAAGTATATGTATGTGGTGAGGAGTTCAAAGATCAAGAATCAGATTAAGATCTGGCATTTTCGGATTACAACATGCTTTCAGAAGCTGCCTTACAGCTGAGCGGTCCCATGATCTCAACATACATTATCTACCGGACAATTCATAACGTGCATTTGTAAAGCGCACGTTCACCCGTAGGCCTATTAGTGCTAAATAAAAGATGCTTATTGTTATCCAATCAATGTTACTCATTTAATCGACCTCAGATGGATGAAGGGCTGAGTGGACCTGCCAGGATTTGAACCTGTGAACATTAGGCCGCACATAGGCCCCTGCATTGGACGCATTAGTCCACTGAGGCACCAGACCCAACAAAAAAGAATTGGATAAGTGCCAGGAGCCATTATATTTTGGTCATCCCCACAGATTCAGACATACCTGCAACACCAGATATACAAATGGTTGAGGTGCCTATGGATTTTTTAAATTCAATGAAAAAGCTAGTGGTAGATTTCTACAATAGGTTACCTCCTACTCGTCCACAAACTCCGCCCCAGGGACCTCCAGGAGACTTGACTCTTCTTCCAGCCCCAGATGACACAATCTTTCATACCACCTCCAAGAGTAATTCATCTTACAAATCTGTCGACTCATCCTATTATAGTGTCGGAAAGTAGGCCATGACACACCACCTGCGGCTGGTGATGACAGGTTGATGGTAGACAATTGGATCAAGACAAGAGTGACCATTCACATAATAATCACAAAGTCCCTGATTGAGAGGAATATGCTCCAGCAGAACAACTATGTCCGGGGTAAGTTTCGAGAGACTCTCCACCAGATGATGTGTGAAAAAAAAAATTTATGTTGGTGGACAGAGCATCTCAAAAATTAAATTAACCCTTGGCCACAGTGGAGAAAAAAATCCTTTCTTTTCAACTTTAGAGATAAACCATAATCCATGAGGACAATTCTAGTCCTGAATCACATCTGGGGGAAGGGTCTGTCTTTCATGCACAATCTGGCAGCGGTGGCTCCTGCCTAGTCTTTAGGGCGGGGCCATGGGGTATGACAGGCTGCAGGAGGAGTGGTGGGCACTGTTGTTAGTGTGCATGGCGATTTGGCAGGCTATCACAGGCCGGCCAAACCTCCATGCGCACTGAAGCTGTCTTTGAGAGTGCAGGCACAGGCTCCCAGTCTAACTGGGATCGTAAATTCACGGTGCTCAGGTCAATCCTGATGCTGCTTTCATGCTGCCACCAGCAGCATGAGAGCAGCATCAGGATTGGCCACAGTGGAGTCTGGCAGCCTGTGCCTGAGGAAGAGAGGAGCAGAAAAGCGTGATGCAGCCGGCTGCAGGGAAACGTTTTTGCTGCAACACTGTATAAAGACAGAAATTGCTCATATTGCATTATGGCAAGCAGCTATGGAAGGATAGCGCCCCTTACTTAGAGAAATTTCCTGATAATTGCTGGAGCTAGCAAAGAATGTGCATTCTTGTCCCCCGGCAAAGCGCAAAAGGGACCAACCTGAACTGGAGCGGTTGGAGTCACGTATGCACCGTAAGAACTTATGCTAAGGACAGCTGGGGCGCTGTACCTGACTCCTTCAGGTATCACCGCTGAATTCACCATCTTGCTACCCTTGGGTCACTGGTTTTGTATCAAATTCAATGTCTGGGCTTTTTTGCCTTGCTATTAACAATTTCTTCATAACTTTTAGACATCACTTTCACAGCAGCAGCTCACTTAAGACCCTGAAGAAAGCCACAACACTCTCTAGGTCACTGGCTGAAACATATCGGTCTAATGATTGCATCTAATGGCTCCTATCGTACCTTCTGTTTTTAATCCTAGCACAAGGTAGCCAGAATATAAAGTATGTGGTAAACCTTATAGCTACTTTTAATCCACTTCACCACTAGCACTGCAACCTCACTACACTTTGTTAGCTCGCATTGGGTTTTAGTAATGACCCCTCTCTCATACATAAAACATCCCTGAGCTCCTCCCTTGCAGTGGGGGCTTGTAGCCCGCACCATGACTAGGCTTCATGGTGAGAGGAGGATTCCCAATGATGAAGCATTCCACAAATCAAAGCTAATATCAAGAAACTGAGTCTTCTGAGAGAATTTGGCCTTAAACTCCACGGGCATAAGTCGATCCATGTGCCAGTATTGAAGAGCCTATTCTTCTGGGTGAACTTCTGTGCAGATCTTCTAAAGACTTATCTGTCACAAGAAAGAGCATAAGAATTATTACAGATGGTTCAAGATATAGGCGGAAGGGAACATATCACAGTCAGAAGATTCAGTATCTTTCTGAGAAGTATGTCATCTTGCATTTCTCTGATCCCGCATTGTCAGATTTTAATAAGACCTCTATAACAAGGACTAGGCAAGCAGGCATGAGCACATTTAAATAACTAAGGGCATGAAATAAGTCATGGTTTGGTGAATGTCCAAAGACAGCATCTATGCAGGGCAGCACTTCAAGAGGTAATACTGCATTCATCTGTCTACCTACTATTGCCTCACTGAATGTTTGCGGAGCAAGACTTTATACAAACAGTCTTTGATCTCCTTAGAAAGGAAGTCCACTCATAAAATTGCTAGAATTGTGAGCAGTCAGTATAGATATGAAGATCTTCCAACCTCTGATACCAATATGCCAGAATAAAGACAAACAACATGACAACTCTATATTCCAATTGGAAACAAGGAAGGGAAACTCACAGCAATTTGTAAAAGAGGCTCAGCACTATGGCATTGGATTCTGCATCACAATATCAACATAACAGGGATCATGTTCCAGGATTACAAAATGAGACAGCAGATGCCATAAGCAGAAAGTATGTGGAGTGCCACAGCTGTGAGCTGGACTCGAGGAAATCGAAACTCCTATTTCAAAGATGGGGCAGTCAATCTCTACACTTCATTGCTACTCCAGAGAATGCCAAATGCTGAAAACATTAAAGCAGGTGGTGGTATCCCGACTCCCAATTGGAAGTGTTTTCATCAGGGAAATTTGTGTACACTTCCCCCCCGACACTTCTCTTCCAACGCTTGCACTAATATTGAAAGTGTCTCTGAAAATGAAAAAGGAGCCATGTACCCTTAACATTAGTCACCACTCCATAGGACAGATTATTTTGTTTGACCATTCTTTGGGATCTCTCAAAAGAAACACAGATCCGCTCCAAAACATATACCTTCTCCCCAAGAATCCTGGGCAAGTGCTACGATACAATGCAGTATCTCTGTACCTGACTGCTTCAGTCCTAAAATATGGTTTTATGAACATTACACCAAACAGCAAGAAAATTCTACAGGCAGCTGGAGAAACCTCCAGTCTTAAATCCTAGTCTTTAAAATGGAAGAGATTTTGCATTCGGACCTCAGTGAATAATATAGATCCTCTTTCTTTGCACCTCATGAAATGCTGCCTTATCTATTTCATTTGGCAGAATCTGGCTTGAGATATTCCTCAGAGCATATCTAGCAGTCGTATCTAGGTACGTGAAGACGCCATCTCCACCATCCTTGTTCTCTTTAAGGGTGGTTAAAGAATTTGAGCAGTCTGCTCTGCACCGTTCCCCCTCTGTCAACAAATTCATCAGTATGGGAACTGAACACATACCTAGGGCAACTAATAGAGGATCCTTTCAAACCCATACACAAGGGATCTCAACAAACGTTGTTCTGGAAGAGTGCCTTTTTATAGGTGACAATGTCAGCAAGACGTACAAAGACTTTTTCCATTAAACCCCCTTACTTAAAATTTGATAAGTTCACTCATACTGTGTACAACTCAAGATTTTTACCAAAGATACCAACTTTGTTTCTCGTTAATGTGAAGTTCCATTTACTAGTGACTTTAACAAAACAGACCAATTATTTGTTTCATATGGCAACTTTAACAATTAATGCCTTTAATTAAAACATGTCATATTGGGTTGGATTACATCATGTCTCTTATTCTACCATGCCAAAGCTGGCAGTCTCCTGAGAAACAGAGTAGGGGGTCCGTGCATTTGACAGGAAGCATTGCTGCTACAACTGCACCCTTCTCTGGGGTGCCTTAGGAGACATATGCAAGTCAGCAACTTTGTCTTCAAACCATATATGTGCCAGGCATTACTGTCTGTATGTTAGGTTGGCAGCTGAAGCAGCGTTATGACAGGAAGCCCTGTAACTCGATCATGTTTAAAAGCAAGGGTTACGGAGGTACATGATTTGTGTCATATGTGTGGCAATAATCACAAAAAAGATAGCATCCAGATGTTCTGAACTACTCTTGAAAGCACAACCTCAACCTTTCATTGGTTTGAGAAGGTATTCTATTTGAAAAAACCAAGCCTGGTTCCATGATTGTACTGAATTCCCTTTTGTCAGGAAAAATGCCTTTAGTAAGGGAACCTTGAGTCTGTCTAATTTAAATCGGATTCAATCGCAGGAAAACATCTGTCTAACATTTCATTTTTAAAGTTATTATAACTGAATAGGTTTATTCACCTCTTAAGATTCTGTTTCCACCAACGTTTCAAACAACGGCTCAGACCCTCTGTGTCTTGAAGGCTTCTTCTCCTAAGTTCCACTCTACATCCTCACATTCCTAAAATAAAGCTCTAATTCCATTGATGATATCCCTTCCCGAGATACCAGACGTTTGTATCCCCTTTTACGATAAAGGGGGAAGCTTATGAGACTTGATTGTGTAGGAAGAAGATTTAACATTCCTAAATCTGTATTTTTTTTTTTTTTTTTAAATGTATTTATTGAATTTTCAAATAAGGCAGACATTCAACGATACAGGGTCATTGAAGGCAAAGGAAACATAAAAATCCCACAACCCCCCCCCATCCAAGCAGAACAGCAGCATAAAGACTGTAAACTGTGGACAGCAAAGCTGCATTTGATAATATAACCGAAGAAAGAATCGGTTTTAGGCGAAGCCCATACTTCATAGCTGTGTAACTATTAGCCAAGGACCCACACCCATTTTAAGGTAACTATGGGAGTCTACTGAGGGGCTGACAATATGTATCTGTTTGAACCAATATGTCAGGATGGGACATCAGATACTCCGTCAAGAGGGCCCAAAAGTCTTTTGGACGAGAGGATTCCGGTAGTTCCTCCTCATAAGTCTGGAGCTGAGTTTTACAGAACACCAGGTTCCGGAGCCACTTCTTCACAGTTGGTGACGTTTTTGCTCCCCAGCATTGCGCTACCGCCCTTTTGGCAAACAAAGTGGTAACAGCAACAATTCTCCTATTGCAGGGCTTAAAACACTTGACATACCCCAGCAAGCAAATCACTGGAGAGCAATCCACAGGCTCCAGCACAACATCAGACAGAATGGCCACCACTGCCGTCCAGAAAGCAAATACACTCCCACACATCCAGGCAACATGGAGAAAGTCCGCACCCTCTGCTCCACATCTCACACAATTGGAGGCTTCCTTTAGACCATATGTATATAGCTGCAAAGGGTAATAATATACCTGGTGCAGGAACTTAAAGTGTATAATTCGGAGATTACAATTGGCCGTAAGACGGCCAATGAGCTGGCAACACGCAGTCCAGACCTCCGGCGCGATAGGAGCATCCAGCGCCGTCTGCCAACGCAACCAGGAAGGGGTGTACCCCGAGATCTCGTTCGCGCAGAGAGGCATTATAAAGTCGAGTAACTAATTTCTTTCGGCTCGCTCCCGTCAGCAGCACCTGCAGGGCTCTCAAAGTGATGGGTTCAGCGGGGTAACCCAAATACGCCGCGCGGATAACCTGACGAACCAGAACATATTTGAAGTTAAACATAAAGCCCCGCTCAGAGCCACTCTACGCCTCCTTTAACGTTTTAAATCTACCCTTCACATTTAAATCACCCAGCCTGTGTATGTCAGCCGCAGCCAATTCTCGCAGGGCAGACGCCTCCAGAGCCGCCGAGACATCGGGGTGGGAGAGTAACGGCAATAATGGTGCGTACAAATAGGAGAGCTGTGCTTTTGTCGTAAGAATTCGCCAGGCCCACGCCGTAGACTACGTAGGGTTGATCTCGGTCCGCGGATAGCCAGACCGACACCCCCGCAAGTGTCATCGCCTGCAGCGGCACAGGTAGCACTGCGTCCGCCTCTATAGCCACATGCGGCTGATACCGTGGAGGGAAATGCCAGTAATGCTCGAACTGCGCTTGGGCGTACAAATAGTAAATGCGAAGATCAGGAGCCTCAAAGCCTCCTCGTTCGAATGGCTGCACCAACAAGTTCCATCGACACCTTGGCTTCCTGCCTCCCCGCACAAACGTGAGCAACACAGACTGGAGGGTGAGGAAAAACGCAATGGTCCGCTTGATAGGGATGTTAATGAAGAATTACAGCAATTTAGGCAAAAACACAATTTTTATCACCGCAATCCTATCCGCCAAGGAGAGGGGCAGGTGAGTCCATCTTGCAACCTGCTCAGTGATACGGGACACCGTGCGGCCGTAGTTTTCAGAGATCACAATGTCAGGATCTCTATGCACCCAGACGCCCAGATACTTCACCGGGTCAGTGGTCCATGTCAGTGGAAAATCCAACTCCACCTCTTTGGTGAACGCGGTTAGGGGAAACACCACCGATTTAGACCAATTGATCCCCATGCCAGAGAAGCGCTCAAATTGGACATATTCACGGAGTAGTGCAGAGAGGTGGATCTCGGGCTCTCTGACATATAACAGCATGTCATCTGCGTAGAGAGAGACAATCAAGGGCCGTTGTCGAAACCACAGTGCAGCTTCAGCGTGCCGCTGCCGTAGTTTGCAGGCGAGGGGCTCCAGTGCTAAGGCAAAAAGCATAGGCGACAGCGGGCAGCCCTGCCTCGTGCTCCCTCCAATAGGAAACAGTGAGGACACCCACCCATTAACACGCACCCTGGCGACAGGCTCTCTGTACAGCACCCAGAGCCACTGCAGGAAGAAAGGGGGGGAAGGCCAGCCTTTCCAGCACAGTAAACATAAATGGCCATTGTAAAGAATCGAAGGCCTTAGCCGCATCGAGTAGTACGGCCACCGCCTGAAAGTCGGGCTCAAAGTAGTGCAAGGTGGAGAATAGTGTGCGCAAATTATCAGTGGTGGAGCGCTCCATGACGAATCCCGATTGGTCCGGCAGCACCAACAGGGGAATCAAAGGTTGCATTCTAGTGGCAATAATTTTTGCTAGGACCTTTGCGTCTATGTTAATCATAGATAGCGGTCGGTATGACCCACACTGATTTGATGGCTTATCCGGCTTTAGGAGTGTGACCAGTAGGGCCTCCCGGAGTGAAGGGGGCAGCTGCCATTCTCGTAGGCTTCCACATAAACCTCCAAAAGCCGCGGGCGAGGTCTGCCACATATGCCTTATAAAATTCACTGGGCAGCCCGTCCGGACCCGCAGCCTTACAGGTCGGCAGTGACATAATAGCGTTTCATACGTCCTCTTCATCGAAGGGCTGCACAAGATACTCCCGCTGTCTTTCAGAGAGCCACTCGAGCGCCACATCATCAAGGTACTCGTGGATCTCCCCCGGCGACTGGGTCGCCTTGGCAGCATGGAGGCGGGTATAAAATTGCAGCATTACGTCGCAGAGCTCAGCAGTCGAGTGGTGAACCTCCCCGGTTTCGTCAATAAGTTCTGTTATTTGCTCCTGGTATCTCGGCTCCGACAATTTCTGCATCAGCGATCGGCCATAATATCGTGCTATTCGACGCCGAGAACAATGCAGAAACTCCTGGTCAACAGTCTGGTTATGCTCCGTGACCAGTTCCCGTATGGTGGCCAGTTTTGCAGGGGATGGGTCAGAGTCATATTCCCGCTCCAATTTGGAGATATCAGATGCCAATCTCTTAATTCGCCGACGGATGTCGCGCAGAACCCCCGACTGGGCGCCGATGCAAGCCCCCCGCACAGTCACTTTAATCGCTTCCCAGAGCGTCCCCGTGCTGTCCACCGTCCCCTCATTTTCCCTAAAGAAATGTTTTATGGCCTCTGCTATCTGCTGTTTAAAAACAGAGTCCGTGAGTTCTGAGGGCTGCAGCCGCCAGGCAAACGGAGGAGTCCGGTACGTAGGCATCTGTAACGTCAAAAGCACCGGAGAATGGTCCAAAAGAGTGCGGACCTCATGCGACACCACCACCGTCCAGGCGCAAACAGACTTTGAGACCAGCCAGAAGTCTATACGGGACGACGAGCCATGCACCGAAGAAACGAAAGTGCTCTGATGGTCCACACGATGACAAGTTCGCCATACGTCATACAGATGGCCAGTGTCCAGAAGCCCCAGTAGAACTTCCGCAGCGCGTTTGTGTCTAGCCTCACTGCCGCCAAGGCGGTCCATGGTGGTGTCTAAACATAAATTAAAATCCCCTCCCCATATAATCTGTGCCGGAGGAAAGAGCGAAATCCGGCGCCACACATCCGAGTAGAACGAGGGGTCGTCTATATTTGGACCATATACATTCACAATCAGCACACTCTCTCCAGCCAATCGACCATGCACCATCGTGACCCGGCCTTCATCATCCACTTCAGTCCTGATCTCAGTAAAGGGCACCCCTTTTTTCACTAGAACCATGACCCCTCTAGAGTAGGTGGAGAAACAAGAGGAGACCCGTAGTCCCACCCAGCGAGCGCCCAGTCTGCTAGCAGATTCAGCAGTAAGGTTGTCACGTGGATTAAGGCCACTCCCTATTTACAGTGCTAAGTTAGCTTAATCGCGTTAGCTGTTAGAAAGCCATCTTGTTGCTTTTGCTGACTTTGCACCCGACACTGTTGTTACATGTTATTAATTTGAGAAATGCAGAGTCGCTCTTGTCTCAAGGGAATGTTATTTATACATCCTTAACAGTTGCTAGTGCCCTTGGTCTGTACATCGAGTAAAGAACTGTTCTAGGACACTAAACGGTGCCGGCTGATTGTGTTCAGGGTGATCGTACCACTGTTTAGTCACAACATGCACGTAGCTGCAAATACCAGAAAGTCTTGTGCTTTAATATCACAGCGCAGCATATTGTTAGAGCATTCGATAGAAGAGCTGTTGCAGAGAACACTGAGCTGATCCTGTGATGTGACACACCTGAGCTGATCTATACGGTATGGGGTCCCCTATGCAAGCCTATGAGACCTTCTAATAGTCTAATAATATTTTATTAGTTGCTAGAGAAAGGAGGGTGGTTATTTTCCACTGTCATTATTAATATGATCGCTCCTTTTGTATTCTATGGTATTGTAACAATGTTAATGGTAATGATCTTAACCATTTGTCTACTTATGTTAGCCAAAGTACTTTATAACAGGACTCGAGGTTTATGAATAAATTCTTTAAACTTTACTGTGTCTTAGTTATTCTGTTGTGGACTGATATATATGTGCAAACGGGTATTTCGGGTTCCCACCATTCCTGAGAATAATTAAGTCGCTTGTTCTGGGTTGTCTATACATTGGGACCGCCGAGCTAAATCTCGGATAACGAATGTGACACTAAGCTAGTCGGATAAGGGGTTCTTAGTTCTGAGGGGAGTTTCTGGTACACCACAATTCTCTAAGGTTCTGATTTCCTGCGCATAGTTCTGTGCATACGCAGAATCCCTACAACATGGCGCACCTAACGTTTGGTCTTAATATCTGAGATGCCTTAGTAGTGTTTTATGTTGGTCCACAACGCCCTCACTCTGGTTTCCGGATAACGGGAGTGACGGCTTAACCTACCTAGGTTTTAGGCTATAGGTTCTTTCAAGCTTGATAATAAAAAAGGTTAAACTAATATAAGCCCAAGTGCTACTAAAGATCTCGTTGTGATTTTTTTAAGTCATTATGGCGATAGAAATTCCCGCTCATAGTAGGGTGTCTCTGCGTGCTCATTTGAGGACGTATGGGGTGCCTGATGACGGGATGGCAGTGGTATTTGTCGTAAGTGCAAGTGCTACATACCCTTATGAGTTGTTTTACTCTTGGGTTACCTTTGAGGCTGTGGAAGATGTCGATAAAACATTCCACAAATACACTGCAACACCGGTGCCTCTACGGTATACGCCATATGTGGCTCTGGAAATTCCAATCTCAACCTGGCAGCAC
The DNA here is from genome assembly GCF_964204655.1 of Triturus cristatus. Lineage (NCBI taxonomy): Eukaryota > Metazoa > Chordata > Amphibia > Caudata > Salamandridae > Triturus > Triturus cristatus. Next base: position 1,352,551,656 of record NC_140589.1, read on the forward strand.
ACTATTTGGTTTAATGGCGCCCTCCCCCACACGGTCACCCCGGCGAGACTGGGTCCTTTGTCTATTGAAGGAGCTACTTGGCCGGTGCTGGCCGGACATACACCTCATCCACGCTACCTGACGGTAGGAGTGGATAGCTTACGTATACTACACACGACCCTGATTACGGTCCATAGGGCGTTAGTGCAGTATGTGTCGCGCACTGTACAGGTGGGGGCACCTGCAGTTGCGGGACACGGGGCTGATCACCATCATGCAGTTGTGATCAGTCCTGTAATGGTAAATGCGGTTGTTGGCAAGCGCCCCCAGAATAAGGATGAATATCCTTATTGGCTTGCAGAAAAATTCGATCAACTAGAAGCCGTGTTTCCTAACACTAGTCCTGTGGATAAACACAGGATACTCACTATTACTTTGCCGAAAGAACTGGTCCCTGACATTGTCGATTGTGACAATTGGGGCAAGGTCTTTGCCGCGACCTATTCGAAGTGCTTCGGTACTACGTCTATGTCGGTACTACCTTCCGTTATCAAGAAAGTCCAGGAGGACCATGGTGCGGAAGCAGCTATTGAATTGGGAATGCGGCTTATCGACAGCTTCGATGTAGTATGTTCCATGATCATGGGAAATCTCAAGGGAGATGCCATGCAGTTTCAAGTGGGAAACATGATGGCACTTATTGCGGATGAAGATAAGCCGAGGGAGTTTGCAAAGGTTATTGCGAAGGCCTACAGGATGGTTGGACGTAGCGCCCTAGGCGTGAAACCTGTCATCAAAATTCCTGATGTAGTACAGCACACTAAAGTGAGTTCGTCTAGAAAAGACGATAAACCTAACTTTCCAAAACAAAATTGGCGAGCCAAAAAACAAGATAAACAGCAACAGAAACAGGAGACTCGTCCAGCTTCTCCGGTTCAGGCATATGTTGAACGCACTTATGATTTGCGTGATCGTTCTCGTATTAAATCACCTGAAAGGTTTCAGGTTCCTGACCAGCGCTCTCCTCGTTCTTCACAGGAAACAGCGGCTTCACACTTTGGTGGAGGAGACCGTGGGAGAGGCCGGAGTGCTCAAGGACGTGAGCAACCCAGACAAGCGGACGTAAAAAGCAAGCAGGAGGATTCTGCACGTCCGCGTCCTCCGTTTCAGAAAAAGAAAGTTGCTGCTATCTCAGCGAAGTATGCCTCAGATGGTGCGGACACAGCTTCTGAACATGAAGTGGGCTTTGACGCTGCTAGACAGCGCGGCGGAAGTTACAGTAGTGCGGGGAGCACTGCGTCCATTTCTGGAGGCGACAGCAACTAAAATCTATGTAACAGTAGAAACTGCTGATACTCGCGTAGCCCCCCCTGAGAGATTATTTGACGTAGTACTCAATATTGAGGGTGACATACAACGCAAAATTAACGCGGTATTTTGGGATAATCTAACTACCACCTATGATATACTTTTGGCGGAAAAAGATTGGCCCCCGGCTTTCGTTCTAAACGCTCCAAGGGGGGAAGAAGTTATTCTTCCTTCTTTTGGACACGTGGTGCCCAAGGAGGAGTCTGAGAAGTTAGCCGAGGAGTGGGCGCGGGTGCTTGCACCTGCGTTGTATCGTAATCAGGTGGGGTGGGATAAAAGTTCTACCCTCCACGATTTTCCATTGCGGTCCGACCCCCAGCCACAACCCCAATACCCTATGCGACGTGAGGCTAGGTCTCACGTCGCGGCTATCCTTGAACAATTGGAATATCAGGGTGTAATTGAAACGTGTGTGTCATCCATGAATAATCCTTTATTCACTGTAACGAAGCCTGACGGATCGTACAGCCTAGTTTTGGATTACCGGCACTTAAACTCGCACTGCCGGAATTGTGCTGTGCAAAATACCCATAGTTCGGCTCTCGTTGATAGTCTTGTGAGAAAAAGGTTCAAAACCACACTTGACTTGTCCAATGGTTTTTATTGCCATAACATATCCCCTCATAGTTATGAGTGGACCGCTTTTACTTCGGGTGGTAAACAAAAAGTATTCAAAAGGCTTCCAATGGGCTATAAAAATAGTCCGGGAGTTTTTGCTGCCCGTGTGGTCTCTCTCTTAGAGATGGTAGACCCGGAGGCATACTCGTACGTTGATGACATCTACTTAACAGATGACGAGTTGCTTCCTCACCTTGCTCGCGTGGACAACATAATTTGTATGTTTGCGGACTTTGGTTACAAGTTTAACTTTAAGAAGTCCCACATTGCCGAGTACACAGTTTTATTCTTGGGGTACGAACTCAACAATGAGGGCCGAGGCTTGGCTCCGCAGTTCCTTGAGAAATGCGCACGCCTTCGTATCCCTACGACACTGAAACAACTTCAATCATTGCTGGGCTTTCTGAATTTCGGTCGTACCTACATTCCTGAATATGCCCAGCGTATCAAGACACTATATGCCTTGGTACAACCTACTTTTACCAAATCTTGCTGGCTGCCAGAACATTCAGCTGCATTACACTCTTTGCAGTCTGACCTTCTTACTGCGATATATTTACAAACTCGTGATAACCACAAAAACCTGGTCATTAGAATTGTGCCGGGTGCTGAGGGGTTCACGTACTTAACTTACAATGAAGGCGATACAGTCCCCATTGCTTACAAGTCTCATTTATATACTTCGGCTGAAATGTGTTTCTCCACTGTCGAAAAGGTTTTGACAGCAGTTCAGATGGCAATCCTGAAAGAACGGGCGCTATCACAGGGGAAACGCATGATGGTGGTAACACCATTTCCTGCCCTAGAGGCAGTCACTAAAGCAAGTGTGCCGAATTCTAAAGCTTTGCATCCACGGTGGATACAATGGGCGACCTCCTTAGCCTCACCTGATGTCGAATACATTTTTGACGCAGGACTTCAGACTCAGGAGAGTTTGGAGTATGAATTAGTTCATCCGGCTCCACTTACATTGCGCCCGTTGGAGGACTTCCATTGTGTCATTTACACTGACGGGTCTGCGCAACCCGCAACTGGATCAAGGCACGCTTATTCAGCGGCTTGCGCAATTGTGGTTGGTACTTTCGTGAATGGAGAATTCGTCCAGGATGCGGTGCATACGCAGACTTTGGGTGATTGTACCGCACAATTGGCGGAGCTTAGAGCTCTGGTGCTTGCACTGGAGTTTGCTGATTATAAAGTCACAACTCTTATAGTGAGTGATTCTTACTATTGTGTACAATCTTACAACGACAATCTGATGTTTTGGATCACGAATGGTTTTCGTGATTCAAAAGGTAGCACAGTAAAGCATAAAACGCTTTGGGCTAGGGTGGCTGAACTAAAAGGCAGTCTACCCCTTGTGAGTGTTATTCACACTCTTGGTCACCAACGAGTTGGTGTCCATGCTGTCGGTAACAGTTTGGCTGACGAGGCAGCTAAAACAGCAGTGGCAACATACTTAGTAGCAGCAGTTACAAGATCCAAAACTAAGATCGATGATGACATCTTGGCAGCTATTGCTGCAACAGAGACTGGGACAAACTTCCCTAGAGGTTTCCCTTCTCGATACCATTATCACTTAAGTCCTGATAACGTCCCGTTAGTGAGGATTAATGAAGTTGGGGATAGGGTTATTCCCAATTCGGACTGCAGACCTGCTTTGGTTCAAGCTGCGCATGAGGGTGTTGCGTCAGCGCACGCCGGAGTGTCCGCAACTGTGTCACTGTTGCAACAGCGTTATTGGTGGTACGGTTTGTACAAACATACACGGACTTATGTCCTAAATTGTGGAATTTGCCAACAAATTAAGCCATCAACGGTGGCACGTCCACCACAAACGCAGCTGCATATATCTAATCAACCACTTGCGTGTGTTTATTTAGATCACTGCGGTCCTTTTTCCTCAGACACTGCGTACAAGTATATCTTGGTTGCAGTAGATTCGTGCACACGTTTTCTTTGGGTGTGGCCACAAAGGAGTGCTGACGCCAGGACTGTCATCAAAGCATTGCGTGTCTTTATAGGGAGTTTTGCATGTGGCACCCTTCACTCTGATCAGGGCCCTGCGTTTGCCTCTAAGGCTTACAAAGAAGCCATGAAAAGTTTGGGGGTACAAGTCAAATTTTCGTCTCCATATCGGCCTGAGGGCAATAGTGTTGTGGAACGAATGAACCGTGACCTAAAGCAATCATTGACGGCCCGGGTGTTAGGTACTGGCAAAAACTGGCTATCCCATTTGTATGACGTCCAACGTGCACTTAATAATCTCCCTAGAAGGTCTCTGGGTGGGAGGACCCCGTACATGATGCTCTTCGGAGTTCGAATATTTGTCCCTGACCTAGAGGGTCTCGACATGGCGGCCGCGCCTTTTGACTTAGATGACCACTGTACTGTTTTACAGAATCTTCAAGAAACAAGAGATACTCTAGCAAAAGAGCACGTGTCTTCTGCGACCGAGGCTGGACTGCAGATTCCGGTAGTCGGCTGGCTACCCCGAGTTGGTGATCTGGTCCGTGAGAAGGTGGAGAAGAAGAAGGAGTTTGGACCCTCTTATCGTGCACCAGTGCCGGTGCTTGGAGTTGAGGGTACCCGCACAATTGTTTTGCCTCCCCTTCCTGGTCACAGAGACAACAGGTACATTTCGGTTGACAATGTCAAGCTACACAGGGTGGCCGATACTTCATAGTCTGACACCTTCAGTTTCTTGCCCTTCAATGATGCGCAGTGCTGTTGTGGTGCGACCATCTGACGTAGTACCTGAGGTTGCCATTGAAATGCAAGTACTTTCTGATTCTGCTGTTTCACCTGCGGATAGTGCTTTACCTGATGATGCTGAATATTCATATCCTACTGATGTCCCATTGCCCCTTTTGCATTCAACTGACATTGTCCAGTCTAATTCTTCCTTTGGAACTGAATCATTGACTTCCACTGCCCCTTCCAAATTTTCTAAATTTTTTGCCTGGTTCAAGAGACAATTTTTGGTTCCCCCCTGGATTTACATCTGGTTGGTGCTCATTTGCATTTTTTTGTTCATGTCCATTGGTTTTGTGGTGGTGTTTTTTAGATTGATAAATGGACACTACCTGCATGAACGTTCTACGATTGGATTAATTAATGGAACTTTGGCCCCACATTCATCATCGCACATCATGAAGAGGGACCAGACCTTTGTTAATATCACCGCCTGGCCTGTCCGTGATGGAATAGCATGGGATGCTGTTAAATTTCAAATTCATGGCCCCACGGAAGTGATTAATATGCCGTCTGTATATCGTGTCTCTATGGGTGATGTGGTAAAGCAAGACATTCGATCTGATGATTGGGATGTTAAAACTATAGAGACACTGTTTTCTGATTTAAAATACTATGCCGCTTTTGATGCTGAGGATTTGTATTTGAATAATGAGAACTATGCAGAGCAATTTTGTTATCAACATTATGGCACACATTTTCTCCATAGGGCAAACTCATTTCGTAGTTTGGTTAACTTTACACAGTGGGAACATTGCCCGGCCCCAAAGATTGGAAGTTCAAAAACATTGATCGCAAAGTTTTCATATTTTTCAGATTTTAGTGTAACTAATAATGCTTCTTTTTATTTTAAGCTTAATAATGACCCTGTTTCAAAGGTGCGTTTGACCCACACTAAATTGTTGTTTTCTAAATCCTTCATGGATGATTTGGCAATTGGTGGGTATGACGTTTGGAAACAGGCTATTGATCTCAAATCAGTTTGGGGTACTAAATCTTGGCAGGTGCAGGGTACAGAAGCTTTACATCGTGCCTGCCTGATCCCTAACCACATGCTGTTTTTAAATTCTACTGTTTTCCAGACAACCTGTTTTGGATTGGCTATCTCTAAAAACTTAAATTCCCCCTCGATCCCGGATCTGGGAGCTTATCCTGGTTGGGAGAATCACACAGATCTGTCCCTTACTATGTTGCAGTCTTTTATTTCCAATTCCACCTTCAATATTAGTGCATTAGACCCTACTGGTTGGTTGATATGGCAGAAAAATTCGGACACCTGTCAACGTAGATTTTTGGGAGTAAATCCTGGGTACATACAGGATAGAGTAGACCCACGTTTTCTGTCATCACATACTGTCACTACCTACTCGGTTGGTAAATTATGTCAGACATGGTTGCAACATTCCACATTAGATTCTGTTAAACTTCACTTGTCACGTTTGCATGACAACATTGATTTGAATGATTTTGTTAAGGGTCCCGCATTAGGAAGATCCAAAAGATGGGTGTATGCTGTTTACAACGAGGTTTGGAAGTTGTCACAAATTGAGGCTGCCTCCAGGCTCCGTGCTATTGACCAAGCCAATATGGAAAAAGTTTTGGCAGTAATAGATAATAGTATTAATACCTTATCTTCAAGAATATATACATTGGATAACATTGTTTCATCTGTTGTAGATATTGTCCAGGACGATGTGTCTGTGTTGTATCATGGTCAAAATCAATTACGATCGATTATGCAATTTGCTTGGACTTTGCAGACGTTAAAGGCGGGGAAAGTACCATGGGATTACATGAATGTTTCGTCTTTATTCCGCCCATTTAATCTGTCAGCAAAACAACAATTCATGTCCATGAAAGATGCTACATATTCCCTATTACGTATAGAAAAGTTAGAACCTTTGCCTTTTTCTGTTGCTGAGTCGGATTATAAAGTTTGGCTCGTACATGGAATGGTAACTTTACCGATTTCTATGTATAAGTTTAGTTCTTGCATGAAACATTATGCATTAGGCAGATTTGAAAAACTTGGTTCTGCGTTTTTGCATGAGGTCTGGTCTCTCCCATTTACATATCGATGTGAGAGAGACGGCAAAGAAGTTTATTTGAAGGGTGAGGAGTGTACGACTGCTCCTGATCATTCGGTAGTGTGTAGACATATCCAATTACATGGATCATGTAACATGAATGCCCCTAATTTAGCTTGCGTGTTGAAGGGCATTCCTGTACAAGTTATAACGCCATCATTTACGTTGCTTGCTAATGGTAGTTATCTGCTTTTAAATAGTGAGGCTTGCTGTGGGATGTTAGCTGGAATTCCTTATATTGTTTCAGTTTCACGAAGAGTAGTTTGCTGTAATAACGTGCTTTTCCCACCCCCGCAAGGCCGGCTTGATATATCCATCTGGCCGACGATTCCAACCTTGAAAGCAGAGTTCAATAGGATGAGCAGAATAAGGGCTCTTTTGTCTCAAAAGGAGGTAGCATTGACTTCGTCACGAGAAACATTTCTCCTTCAAGTTGCGAACACTCGCACGGAAGTTCAAGCGCTTTTGAATACTGACCTCCCCCTACATTTTGGCACACTAATACACACTATCTTCAATGCTTCTTCTACGACTGGTCTGGTGCACTTTTTTAAAATTGTAGGCTCTGGCCTTGTGACGTCTTTCCAGTCTATTTTTGGTATAATACCAGCTATTTTTCATTCTATTTTTTCTGGGGTTTTCGGAGGGTTTCCTCTGATACTCGCATTAATTGCTGGCATACTGCTGTTGGTCTGCGCACTACGCTATGGCTGCACGACTTGCGCTTCTCGACCACGGCTTCAACATGTTCCATCTGCGTAGCCGAATGTGGGAAGCCTATGGGACTTTACCACTGGCTACCTTGAGCGTCGCTTATGGATTATCCTTCAGATTCCCGTTTTTCACTTGTGTACAGCCTGTCTTTCACTGCCTCGAATGTCCGTTCCAATGGGCTCTGAATATGTGTCTGTCAAACTTGGTGTCACCGGACCTGGATTTTGATCAACTGATGTATCCCTTAGTGGTACATGAGTTTGACTGTTCTGGAGTCGGGTTTATGGCCTTGGGTGCGGCGCAAGGAGTCCTTGGGTTATGGGATATAGAGAAAGCAGCCATTGACTTCCTGACACGCAGTTACATCGAGATGCCTGCTTCTTACTGTGTCTTAGTTATTCTGTTGTGGACTGATATATATGTGCAAACGGGTATTTCGGGTTCCCACCATTCCTGAGAATAACTAAGTCGCTTGTTCTGGGTTGTCTATACATTGGGACCGCCGAGCTAAATCTCGGATAACGAATGTGACACTAAGCTAGTCGGATAAGGGGTTCTTAGTTCTGAGGGGAGTTTCTGGTACACCACAATTCTCTAAGGTTCTGATTTCCTGCGCATAGTTCTGTGCATACGCAGAATCCCTACAACAAGGTGAGTTTCCTGGAGATGGGCTACTTGCACTCCCATACGGTCCAGACATGCAAACACTGACCTGATCTTTTTTGGTGTGTTAAGGCCCCGAACATTCCAAGTAAGGAACTTGATCACACTAGTCATCTTGTAAGAATGGTCCATATGCAACCTCCTAGCCTAGTGGCTAACAAGAAGTGATACCAACAGTCTCGATATTCGTCCGACAGTGTACATTTGTTACATTCCGGCTGTCCCGCAGTGACCCCACCCCACCCACTTCAGCTACCCCAACATGCCAAAGCCATCCCAGAAACCCAACACAACCCTCCCCCCAAACACCCATAATCGTAAAACAGAAGTGGGGTACACCCAGTTGTGGGAAGCGCAGAGGCGCGTGCCTCCTACAAGTAGGAGTCAACGGAGCTCAAAAAACAGTATTTTAGCAATGCATGCAACCAGCATGATGCAAACCCCACTCAGAGGTAGCACCCTCGAGGACCCAGGCGACACATCCCAGGGCAGAGGTGACATCATATAGGACTCAGAAATGTGCATCATAACAGAGAGCAAAAGCAGTATACAGGGTTCGCGCTACCAGTTGACATCCGCAGAGCGATAAACACTGGATGAGAGCAAATAGTATGTCGAGCCAGGCAAAGGACAGTGAAGGCAGTGGGTACAACCTGGCAGGGGACAAGCACCATAGACAGAAATAGACCAGAAGCTGAGAGCCAGCTGGGCATGAAAAAAATATTGCAGCCCATGCAGGCACTGAAAAAACAAATGAGTCCGTAAGCTCCAACTAGTTGGCACAGTGTTCACTGCTCCCCGTACTCGGGCACAGCTGCAGAATCCCTCTTCTGTCGCTTCAGGTGCTTAGCATGCTCCATTGCGGCCTTCGGAGAAGAGAAGATCTTATTATTCTCAGCAGTGCCTATACGGAGCCGAGCCGGATACAGCATGGCGTACGGTACCCCCTCATTGCGCAAAAACTGCTTCACATTGCCAAATTCTCGCCTAGCCGCCTGAACGGCCACTGTAAAATCAGGGAAGAAGGCCAATGAGTTGCCCTGATGAACAATAGTACCTTTCTCTCGTGCCAGACGCAGTATGGTGTCCCGATCCCTGTAGTTTAAGACTCTGGCAATTCTAGGGCGAGGGGGGGCACCTGGGATCGGTCTCACAGCCAAAGAGTGGTGGGCACGCTCCACTATGAACACGCTGGATAGGTGCTCTGTGCCGAAGATATCCAAGATAAGACGCTCTATATAGGCCTCCATTCTGCCCACATTGGTCGACTCCGGTAAGCCTGTAATACGGAGATTGTTGCGCTGGGAGCGCGACTCCAATTCCTCGTTTTTTGCTTGAATAAGGGCCAAGACCTTTTCCATATTCCGGGTTTTGTCTGCGACTGTACTCAGACCATCTTCAGTCGTCGATACTCATTGTTCCACCTCCCCCATGCGCACATTTTGTTTCTCAAGCTGAGATGGCATGTGGTCTAGTCGATGGTTTACGGCAGCCATCGTGCCCTCGATAGACTGCAAGGTGCGTTGCATAGCTAGCAGTGTGGTTTCTAGCGTGGGGGGGCCTTCCGCGCGGGCGTCGGCCTCCGCATCAGAGGCGGCTTGTTGCGGAGTCTTTGGAACCCTACGGTACTCGAAGGTAAGACACGGCTGGGATTTATCAGTCATCCCCATAATGATTGAATAACCGCACTGAAGCAGTAGACCATGAGCAATGAGCGTGAAGCCAGAGGCAAGCGTGAGTGAAAAGTCCAACCTGACTACTCTCGTCCCCCCCCCCCCCCCAAGCCAGGGGAAGGCCCCTCTGTCCTCGAACGGGCATGCAGGCCGATGTATGCAGCAGATATTTGGCGGATGGCAGCTCGGTTTGGCAGAGCCTCACAAATGTGCGGCCATTTTGCCGTGCGCCCTCTAGCGCTCCCCTTAAATCTTTTTTTTATACATATTTTATTAGTTTTTTAAATTGAGGTTTCCAACATGGCCTACGCAGCCTACATAGTACAATGATAATATAAACAGAAAGAAAATTCAAAACTATAATACTAAGAAAATGCACCCAGCCTTCAAATCCCCCTCCTCCTACCCATCTATTGCCATACATAAACGTAGTCTAAATGATGCATTGATCATCGCACCCCTGTGTATCCCCCCTTCCTAGAATGTCTGAAGTTCTTCATCAGTTAGGTGTTGTATTGGACGGACCGGTCTAATTTTGGAGTCTTTGATAGCCCCAGCCGCCTTCCTCACACTGTGTAAACTGATCAACCTATTGATTTCACCTTAAACATTTGATGGTTACTTTTGTTGTGTGGTGGTCAGATTTGCTGTACTTTGGAGCTGGTGGTAGAGGTCATTTCATAGAAGCCAGTTCGAATATATTCACATGGAACTCTGAGCCCACCTCCCCCTCCCACAATCAACGCTGCTCCCTATGATATAACTTAGTTTTGCTTTGTATTGTATTTGTTTCTGCAGCTGAATATCTATCTTCATATTTCTATCATCTGACTTATGTTACAAAGAACATTTGCACATGGTAATAATTGTTTGTCATAAGATTACTTTGAGCAACTCAAAAGAAACACCTGACTGCTTTCTGTTTGAACAGAGCAATCTTCCATTATTTTATTGAATCTTTCTTAACCTCTTCTGTGCCCATGACAAGATAGTCTCGTCATGGAGCACGGTCGCGCTGTGCCCATGACGAGACTATCTCGTCATGAAACCCGCCCACTAAGGAAACGCCCGGCACAGGAGGGGGAAAGGGCGTGGCACTGAAGGGGTTAAAGCATACGACGGTGCCATAATGGCTGCTGGCTATTTGTGTGTATCATTGTTGTTCAAAGCTTCCTGAGCGGGAATAACAGCGAGTGATGTCATCAACAGCAGTTTGTGTTTACCAACTACCTCTCAATGAGCAACAAGTCTCTCTAGAAGATGAGATGGAGGCTTTGAAGCTTTGCTTATTGAATCAATGATGTTGATGTTACAACCTGACAGTTGTACTCTCAGAAAACACTAACCATTGCATTTAGTAATGTGTGATTATTAATTTAATATTCCAGAGTGAGTTTGAAGTAAGCGTGGTCTTTGCTCACCCAGAAACAGATGGAGACTGCCACTTCCTGTAAGTACTTCTGGTAACAAGAGATGGTTTTGAGATAACAGTGCTGCTCTGTTATAGAAAAATGTAGTTCACAGTAGCCTTGTTTGTGCTTTTCTCTTCTGTTGATTTTCTAAGGAGAAACTGAATTAATTCATGCCTAATGGAGATGTATTAAACACATGCATGGTTTATTTTGTCATGATTTAATTATCTTAATGTCTGACGCCATGTTTGTTTGAAATATATTTGCTGTTGTATTCCATCAGCTGATCATTACTCATCCTACTACTTTAACACATTGTAAAAGGGAGGTGTGATCTAGTGGCTAAGCTGTTGATCATGGAATTTGTAGGCCTCGGTTCTGCACTTAACCCAAACAGTGTGATTCTGGGTAAATATTGTCATTCTGACATGTTTAAAATTCTTAAACATGTGTTCGAGGCATATGAGCTGCAGATTGTACACTTAGCATAGGTCGCCATCTGGTGTTGGGCCCGGATGTTTGCAGTTTGTTTTTCTTCTTGGACCGTGCTTGGAAGTCACGAGTTTGGTGACTCCTCCTTCGGTCCGTACTGCGCATGGGCTTCGGCTCCATCCTCAGATTGTTTTTTTCCGCCATCGGGCTCGGATGTGATACTTCGTGCTCCGGCTTCGAACTTCTACGGTTCCAGCCTCGACGGAAAATCCTCGATTCTTCGAGTTCCTTCATCATCTTCATCTCTCGAAGCGGCACTTTTTCCATCCCGTACATCGACACCGGCCTTCGGGCCCTCCGCGACTCCGGTCCCGGCCGATGGAAAGGACTCCGTTTAAAAAGTGCCCAGAATGTGGGTCTAAATTTCCCCACACCGACCTCCATCAGGTGTGTAACCTTTGCCTCTCTCCGGAACACGAGGCTCGAGACTGCCCCGCCTGCAAGTCTTTTCGATCGAAGAAAACGATCCGAGATCGAAGGGCTCGACGCACCATGGCGCACTCATCCTCGACAGTTCCACCGGACATCTTCGGAGACGACGCCGAAGCTTCGGGGCAGACACACACCGAACTGGGAGAAGACATCGTCAGCGCTTCCGAGGCCGACGACTCCGACCTGGAGGACGTAACACCAGGACAGCGGGCCGTGAGTACAATGCCCCCTCCCAGTCCCGCACCGAAAACCAAAGAGACTCCGGTTACTCCCTCGCCTGCCGGCCTGGGCAAAACCAAAACCAAAGCCTCGATCACCCCACCTTCGGGCCCGGTGTCGAAGCACTCAAAGTCTCACGGCAGCTCGGGATCGAGCCAGCCGACGCCCGGTGCCGATAAACACCACTCGGCACCGAAGCCTGCAAAATCCAGCTCGACTCCGAAACCACCGGTGCCGAAACCTGGACACTCGGCGCCGACCAAACACAAACAGAAATCGGTCGGCACCGACGCTCCGGCGCCGAAACAGCATTCCACGCCGAAACACACGGAGACCTCCAAAAAGCAAGGCGGACACAGAACATCGAAACCTCCGGTTCCGAAATCGCCGGTGCCGACAGACGACTCGGCGCCATTGGCTCTGTTTACACCAGACCCTTTACAAAAGACTTTGTCCAGAGATCCAAAGACTGGCCTTTTGACTGTGATTACTAAGAAGCGTCGCCTTGAGGCTCCGGCTCCTCCTCCTCCACCCAAAAAGAGGGACTCAGCCACTTCTCCCCTTAGAGTACCCTCCCCACTGCCACCCCCCCTCCCACCACCACCCCCTCCACCTTTACCTCACTACGATCCGGCCCCATCCCCAGATCCGGATGACGGGGACCCGGACAATGACCCAGGGGACGCCCCAATGGATCCCACCCCACCAGGGACCCCAGATCCATGGGAGGATTATAATAACCCTGATGTACCCAATGTACCTCAAGACGACCTATACCCATCAAGGCCGTCTCCTCCAGAGGACTCTTTAGGGTTTCACCATTTAGTGCAGAGAGCAGCACACTACCATGGGGTGGACATGCACACGGAACCAGTGGAAGAAGACTTCCTACTGGATACATTTGATTTACAAGATCGTTCCACTGCTATTTTACCCATGCTTAAGGGTGTCACCAAGCACGCTACAGAAGTATTCAAAGACCCTGTCAGAGCCAGAGTACTAAACCCTAGAATAGAGAAGAAGTACAAGGCGGCACCCACAGACCCTGCATACATCAAGGGCCCTGCTCCTCTAGATTCCCTAGTTGTCTCCACAGCTAGAAAGCGGGCTAACTCCCAATCCTCAGGAGATGCCCCACCACCAGACAAGGAATCTAAACTTCTGGACGCGTCTGGTAAACGCACCGCCTACCAGGCTGCAAACATGTGGCGCATTGCAAATACACAAGCTCTGCTTGCGCGATATGATAGAGCACACTATGATGAATTAGAGGCTCTTATGCAGCACCTTCCAGAGAAATACAAACGCCAAGCTCATGACTCGATACAGGAGGGCAAACTAATCACAAACACCTCCATTAAGTGTGCCCTCGATGCAGCAGACACTGCTTCTAGAGCCATAAACACCAGTGTCCTGCTTCGCCGCCATGCCTGGCTCAGGATATCAGGGTTCAAGCCTGAGGTCCAGACATCAATACTTAATCACACCTTTGACCAGCAAACACTCTTTGGCCCAAAGGTAGACGAAGCGCTCGAAAAAATGAAGAAAGATACAGACACAGCGAAGTCTATGGGAGCGCTCCAGACCCAAGCCTCTAAGCGTTCCTTTCGACGCTCGTCCTTTCGTGGCACAGGTAGAGGCTCCTCCACTGATAATGCCTCTACCTCCTACAAATCCCCTCCTCAAAATACCTTTTCAAAGGGCAACCAAAGAGGTGGCTACAGAGGCAACAACAATAAGGGCAGGGGCAAAACCAACAATACCCGTTCTGCCACCCCACCCGCACAATGACTCCCCTTCCCTCCCCCCAGACCATTCCACTCCGGTCGGGGGCAGACTACAAGATTTTATCCACGTATGGGAGTCCATAACATCGGACAAATGGGTGACCCAAATCATTCGGTCAGGGTACTGCCTCGAGCTAACATCTACCCCACCCAATATCCCACCAAGGCACCGTCCAATGTCCCAAGAGCATTCCACACTGCTCAAACAAGAGGTACTCTCGCTCCTCCAGAAACACGCCATAGAGCAGGTACCCGACAATCAACGAAATCTAGGGGTCTACTCCCTATATTTCTTAATCCCAAAGAAAGACGAGACCCTCAGACCCATTCTGGATCTCCGGCCTCTAAATGCCTACATACATTCAGACCACTTTCACATGGTCACCTTACAACAAGTCCTCCCACTCCTCTGCCAGGGAGACTTTCTCACAACACTGGATCTGAAAGACGCGTACTTTCACATTCCAATACACCCCTCTCACAGAAAATACCTCAGGTTCGTGGTGGACGGGCAACATTACCAATTCAAGGTTCTCCCCTTCGGGGTCACCACTGCACCACGGGTGTTTACCAAATGCCTAGCAGTAGTAGCAGCACACCTCAGACGTCAACATGTTCACGTCTTCCCTTACTTAGACGACTGGCTCATAAAAGCCGCGTCCTACCACCAATGCGTGCAACATACAAACAGCACCATCCAACTGCTTCATCAGCTAGGCTTCACGGTGAACTACCAAAAGTCCCACCTCATACCATCTCACACAAAGCAATATCTCGGGGCCACCATAGACACCTCAAAAGGTATTGCCTATCCAAACCCAGCCAGAATCACAGGCATTCTAGCCTTACGCAAAATATTCCTTCCTCAACACTCTCTACCAGCAAGAGCGTTTATGAAGCTCATAGGGATGATGGCGTCTTGCATCTTCATAGTGCCCCATGCAAGACTCCACATGCGTCCACTTCAGGAGTGCCTAGCACAACAGTGGAACCAGGCCCAGGGTCAGCTAACGGATCTGGTGTTGGTGGACGGCCGCACACATCACTCTCTGCAGTGGTGGAACACCACAAACCTTTCCAAGGGACGGCCGTTCCTGGACCCGGTTCCCCAAGTGACTCTAACAGCGGACGCATCGCTCTCCGGCTGGGGAGCGCACCTCTTACACCTCACAATGCAAGGTCTATGGACGCCACAGCAAAAAACGCTCCACATCAACCATCTGGAGCTTTTGGCGATCTTTCTAGCCCTAAAATCTTTCCAAAAGCAGATTTCAGGCAAAGCAGTCCTCATTCGCACAGACAACATGACTGCGATGTATTATATACAGAAACAGGGGGGGACACACTCTCCCCAGCTCTCCCGCTTAGCCCAGAGCATATGGAGATGGGCAATTCCCCAAAACATTTTTCTCCTGGCACAACATGTTCCAGGCGTACAAAACACCATAGCAGATCTGCTCAGCAGACAGACTCAACAACTACACGAATGGGAACTGCATCCACAAGTTCTTCACCCATTCTTCCAACAGTGGGGGCATCCTCAAATAGACCTCTTCGCCACCCACGAAAACAAAAAATGCCCAAGCTTCGCCGCCAGATACCCACACCCATTGTCCAAGGGCAATGCGATATGGATGAACTGGTCAGGCAGATTTGCATACGCCTTTCCACCTCTCCCACTAATTCCATTAGTGGTCAGGAAACTACAACAGCACTCCCTCACACTCATTCTGGTAGCTCCGACGTGGGCCAGACAGCCGTGGTACACCACGCTACTACAACTATCAGTGGTACCACATCAAAAACTGCACCTTTCCCCATGCCTCCTAACCCAGAACCATGGAGAAATCAGGCACCCGGACCCAGCTCAGCTCAACCTGGCGATCTGGCTCCTGAAATCTTAGAATTCGGGTACCTTAACCTTCCCCCTGATTGCATGAACATCATCATGGAAGCCAGACGTCCTACCACTAGAGCATGCTATGCCGCAAAGTGGGAAAGATTTGTAATGTACTGCCGTAACAATACAATCAACCCTCTAGATGCATCCATACAACACATCATATGCTATCTGCTCCATCTTCACAGGTGTAACCTAGCGTATTCATCCATACGCCTACACCTAGCAGCGATCGCTGCCTATCTACAAAACAGACAGCATTTGTCACTCTTCAGAGTGCCCGCTATTAAAGCCTTCATGGAAGGCCTTAAACGAGTAATTCCTCCCAGGGCACCACCCTCCCCTGTATGGAATCTAAATTTGGTCCTTACACGACTAATGGGTCCGCCCTTCGAACCAATGCACAAATGTGAGCTACAATTTCTCACCTGGAAAACAGCTTTCCTTGTAGCTATCACTTCCCTTAGAAGGGTTGGTGAAATACAAGCGTTCACCATACAGGAACCTTACATACAAATGCATCACAGCAAGGTCATACTTCGAACTAATCCGAAGTTCCTGCCCAAAGTCATTACCCCCTTCCACCTCAATCAATCAGTGGAATTACCTGTCTTCTTTTCGCAACCCCAATCTGTTGCGGAAAGGGCCTTACACACACTAGATGTGAAAAGAGCGTTGCTATATTACATGCAAAGAACGCAACCCTTCAGGAAGACCAAACAGTTGTTCGTTTCCTTTTCTCCACCACATAAAGGCAACCCCATCTCAAAATCAGGGATAGCTAGGTGGATTGTAAAATGCATACAAATTTGCTATCAGAAGGCAAAGAGAACATTATCTGTTCCCCCTAAAGCCCACTCTACAAGAAAGTTAGGGGCTTCTATGGCTTTTCTAGGGAATATACCCTTAGATGACATATGCAAGGCAGCCACATGGTCTACACCGCACACATTCACAAAACACTACTGTGTAGATGTGCATTCCCAGCAGCAAGCTAGGGTGGGCCAGGCTGTACTAAAAACACTCTTTCAAACAGCTGCAACGGATACCGGTGGTCGCCGCTAAGGTTGGGTACTGCTATATAATCTATGCTAAGTGTACAATCTGCAGCTCATATGCCTCGAACGGAATATGCTACTTACCAGTATGCATCTGTTCTTGGCATGTAGAGCTGCAGAGTTGTACACGCCCACCCGCCTCCCCGGCTACCTGTATCCGTTCCAGTCCATCTTATTTAGATACAACACACATGGGTTTCTCACTGTTATTACTACGCTCCATCATTTCCCTGTTGGCGAAAAACAATCTGAGGATGGAGCCGAAGCCCATGCGCAGTACGGACCGAAGGAGGAGTCACCAAACTCGTGACTTCCAAGCACGGTCCAAGAAGAAAAACAAACTGCAAACATCCGGGCCCAACACCAGATGGCGACCTATGCTAAGTGTACAACTCTGCAGCTCTACATGCCAAGAACAGATGCATACTGGTAAGTAGCATATTCCTTTATGTAATATAAATATTTTTTGTTTTAAAATAAGTATGATTTTAAATCAAAATGCACGCTGTTTTGTTTAGTAAATCACAAATCACAAATAACATCCTGGTTTCTGTAGTCCAGGCTAGACTGGATCCCACACACAATACTGCTATTTGTACTGCAACTCATGATTACTATAATCTTTCAATAATAAAAAATATTCCCTAAAAGGCTCGCCACTGCTTCTTTGATCAGGCCTGGATTACATCAAGTAAAAAAAGAAAAATACAAAAGCAATCCGCTTCAGATCTTGCATCAACAGACAGTTTTAGTATTAGGGCAGGACGATACAGTATACCTTCACAAAGTTATCATTAAAGACACCACTACTCATGTTTTAAAGGAATGCTACTCATGTTAAAAAGGAGTGCTGGGAACAGGCATGGAGCCCCACCTGGGAATGCTGTGAACATGCACTACAGCCTTGGAATCTACAGCAGTACCCAGAAGTAGGACACAAAGATGGGTTCTGGGGAGATTGCAGGGCACAGAGGTATTTAAATATCTGCTGAGATCTACATGAGCTGTAGAAAGGAGCTCCGAGGGGCCCACATCCCATTTAACAGCAGAGGGGCAGCAGAGACAGCTGTTTTATGAGCATTTGTAAAACACGAGAACTGTAGGAACTGTGTCTAAAGATTTGCTGGACAATATTGACGATATTGCGTCTTTCCAGTCTCAGGGATGCTAACACACTGGTTGAGATTAGCTCTAGTCGCACACAACGGATCTGCAGGCAAGTTTTGACAGTGGTCTGAGATCGTCGATGCTAGCACCATAAGTAAAAGTTATTGACTATGTGCCACCCTTTCTGAAATACAGTTGCGCCAAGTCAAAGCCAGAGCATTGGTTTCGTATGTTGGGGTAATGCTCTGTTTTATCTGAGAGGGTTGTAAAATGAGTCTTGTTTCCTGCTTTTTTGCCAAAACTTTTGATGTCAGGGAGTAATTTCGACGAAATCTAGTGTGCCAGCCATTAAAAACGTGGGCTGAAAAGCTTACACAACCCAAAAATATCTGCCTCCAAAGGCTTTCTCAACCTACTGCCAATGGCAGAAAGTGGCATGTTGCTCCGTCAGTAATTGGCTGCTGTGGAGCCGACCATTTGGACATTTATCCATTCTGATTAAAAAGCACATTGGCGCTGATAGCACCAAGTTTAGAAACCATTACATCACATCCAAATCAGAGCATTGGTTTTACACTATGGAGTTGCATACTCCAGGCACACCCACTGCCATCAACAGAACCAATTCCTTCTCTCATGACTCCATCTAAATCAAAATCAAGCTCGACCGTTATTGCAACCAAAATACTCCCCTAATTCGCACCTGTGCATGAATCAGCCTTGGACTCTCCCCACTGGCCTCACCACCAAGGTTACATACAACACGTAGAACAGCAACAAGAGGTGCACTTAGCAGTTCACAAATGCAGACGTGTCTTTCCAGGGATCATTCTTCAAACTCTATCTACTGGCACTGAAGAGCCCAGGCTGCAGCAGCACCAATTGGCAATAGAAGAAGAGCCTCTTACCTGCAACCTTGAATCCAGCTCCCTATTCCCTCTAGACAGATCCACTGCAATTATGCGGCAGGATAGGGGCAAATTATGTGGCAGGGTTGAGTAAATCTTGTGGTAAGAAAAGCCAAAATGTGCAACGTAATGCTGCACATGTGATAGTATTACTTCATTATTTTTTTGTTTTTCAACTTGTTAACACTGTCTGGGCATTAGTAGCGCCTCATTAGTACCAGTTAAACACCCAAATATAGCAATAATCAACAGAAAGGTGACCAGTCAACCTCTATAAAAGGCCTTCACTTCACTGTAATACGTGTTGCTGCATTTTACATAACTTTTGAACTGTTTGCAAAATATGCGGTTGATGGTGGATTATGTGGCAAATGCAGCAAATCTATAATCGTGCAAAAGCGCCACGGCACCACAATCGCATAATTCAGCAGTGAATATCAAACAGCAGAGTCCCTCTGCCTTAGTGTTTATCAATTCAAATGGTGGAAAGAGTGGAGGCTGGACCGTGCTTTGTTAACTGAAAGGTAAATGTTAGAAATGGAGGTCTCTTGTTGGCAGGTTGTTACCCTGTCCAGCTAGGGACCCTTCTTCCTAGCCAGGATAAGGTAGCTACACTTCTCACCCCCAAGGTAGCTTGGCACGAGCAGTCAGGCCTATCTCAGAGGCAGTGAGTAAAGCATTCGCACATAACACACAGTAATACAGTGAAAACACTACAAAAGGACACCACACCAGTTTTAGAAAAATATCCTATATTTATCTGTGTAAAACAAAACCAAATTGATAAAAATTCAACATACAACAAGAGGTGGCCCTGCACACTTGTAAGTATTTGATTCTCAACAATCCACAAAAAAGTACAGTTATAGTGTAATTGTATGCTTATATAAAGAAGCAACGTTATTCAGTTGAAGTTGGTTTTTCATCTTTATTCATTATGTAACCGCCAACGCGTTTCGTCCAAACTTGGACTTCTTCAGGGCTACAAAAATATATGAGAAAAAGTACTATTTACAATATTATATGTACATACATTAAAAACATTTTATACAACAATATATACAGAGTCGTCTTAAATTTATTTTAAATATCTCTTCTTAAGCATACAAAGATTGAATATATAGCACTGTATAGCAAGTATATATATACCATCTCAAACTTAATACAGAGATCGAATATAAGGAAAGAAATGATGGAGGAGCAAAATAACCAAAGAAAGTTCTTACTGTTCTTTTTTCTTTAAACAAAACCCGGTATATTTTCTTTAGTCACAATGGAGCAATTAAGTCCTTACTAGAGAGCCATATTTAGTTACACACATACCTTAGCAGTAATCTTTTATCTCTATTGTCAGATATTCATGGTCAACATAATTAACACAGTTTGTTTGTGAGCGGAATTATCCGGACATCGTCCATCTTATGTTTCCATTAGGGTAGTTGGTAAGTCCTGGAAGGGTATAGAGATTAATGATTCAAAATAAGGAATGTGTAGAAAACTGTCCTATATTGCTCAATGAATATATTTCGAGGTTCTGTCAGGTTTTTGAGTAAGGTTAATCAAAGTGGTACATACATATGAAATGGCTAGAATAACTAACTTTTATTGTTTTCCTCTCTGAATTATAATTATTAATGTTTTCTTCATTTAGTACGGTTTATCACAGCAAAGAATATATATATAGCACAAAGAGACAGGTAAATATTCCTGCCTCGTTATAGGTGTCTATTCATTTTACCGCGACTAAGTCTATACGAGTTTATTGTCTACAGCCATTTCTGGATAGTGGGAGCAACTATAGGACATGCTTTAGCGAACATATTCTAGATGGTGTTTGCTAAAATCTGAAGATACAACAAGTATATAGTGTCGTTCAATTTACTAGTCTTATTAAAACATCTGTCTGAATTTTTATTTAAAAATCTGAAAAGGATTACACCTTCCCGCTTCACTATGTACACTTATACATTGAGCCAAGACAAGGTCTATGCAGGCGATGTTATGGACAGCCATTTCAAAGTGGTTAGAGCGCCCATAAATAAATAAAGTTTTTAAACTAACATATTCCTAATTATGTCTTAATTTGATTAATGTTTTAGAACATATTTAAATGATAAGAGAATCTCATAGAGCAAACGCAACAATAAATTGCAGCGAAAAGAAGAGGCGTCCAAATAACACTTACGGTCACAGTATTCATCCGTCTCGTACGGCCGTCTAGTTCGATTAGTGAGTTTGAACAAGTCTGTTTTGGACCGTATATTTATACGGAATGCAATTGGTAAATTGGGTAGTATAATTGTGCAATTAGTCTAATTAATGCCTTTATTAGGCGCCAAAAAATACTGATAAAGTAAAGAAAAAGACTCGATAATACGCGCCATTTCGAAACAGGTAAATAGAATAGGATAAAAACCTTTTTATAGATTTGTAAGCAGTCAGTCATATGATCTAACTAATGCAAAGATATTGATCCAAGTTTATATTGTAAACTTTAATTCTAGTACAAAATCTTATAAATTTAGTGTTAATTTGGGAACCAAAGTGAGTCAGACCGAAGTTGTACAATTTGTTTGGGCGCCATCTTGTAATGGTGTAAATTACTTCAGAGGAGTAAAATACGGAACCAAGAATGGACGCAAAAATATGCGCCATTTTGGAACAGGTTAGTTAAATAGGAAGAAAGCCATATATAAATATATAGGCAATCAACCATATGATCTCGCAAATGTAAATGTATCTACACACATATATAACTGACTTTTAATGTAGTGATTGCTCTAGTTCAATGTCTATCAATCCAAGATCTGAAGTAAAACAGATCGAAACGAAAGCGCTTTGGGCGCCATCTTGTAATAGTGTAAATTACTTAAAATATAGTTACTATGTGCATCTCTTATGTAATGTCTATCAATTTAAGATCTGAAGTAAAACAGATCGAAACGAAAGCACTTTAGGCGCCATCTTGTAATGGTGTAAATTACTCAAAATATAGTTATTTTGTGCATCTCTTATGCAATGGTACTGATTACTCAAAAAGTGTACAGATTCCAGTGAAGCATGAAATCAGTCCACATAATAAATTCTTAATAGAGTATATATGTTGCACTAAGCTATGATAAAAATGTATATAGTGAAAGCAAAAAAGGGGGAACTAAATCAAAGGCAAAATCTATTCATACGTTTTCGTTAGGCAGAAATGTTTTTTTTCTTCTTACTTTTCTTTCTCTCAGTTAGCATAGAAAAAACTTTAAAGAGAGATGTCTTTTAACCCATATGTTGCTATGTTTTAATTATGTTTTGCTCAGAGGATGTATAAATATCCTATTATAGGAAGAGGTGAAATTTCCTATATATACACTCCACCCTGGTGATACACATTTACATAATATTGTAATGTTATTTACAGAAAATAATGAAATTCCTTATGAACATTCAGGCCCAAAGACACACACCGTAACCTACAGATCCAGCGTGCTTCCATCTGTCTAAGTTGTAGGGTTCTATTACCACCCCTAATATTGGTGTCAATATGGTCTATAGCATGAAATGTAATGTCCCTTTCATTAGGATGAACATCTACAACATGTTGAGCCACCGGATTTCTTGCATCCCTATTTTTGATATCCCTTGCATGTTCTTGAATCCGGATTTTAAGATTCCTAATGCTACTACCTACATAGATCTTATTACATGCACATATAATGACATAGATAGTATACGTTGTATTACAATTGATAAAGGACATCATCTCATATTCTTTTGGGCCATTGTATTGAAAGACCTTCTTTTTGTTCAGACCATATTTACAAATAGAGCAATTTCCACAAATGTGAAAAACGTTGGGTTTTACTGGTAACCATGTTGAAAGAGCAGGTTTCGGTGTTACAACATGACTTGGGCATATAATTTTCTTGATAGTGGTCCCTTTCCGGTATATTATCTTAGGTTTTTTTGAGACAAGATAAGGTGGAAGACTATCGTTTTTGAGCAAATGCCAATTTTTTCTCAATATATTAAAGATAAGGTTGCTGTATATCCCATATTCTGTAATAAATGCTAACTGATCAAAGGTAGTCCTATTAGTTTCTCGTTTTTTATGTGTTAAAGTGTCTTTTCTTTTTCTTAATCGGATTTTATCTTCAGCCTTCTTTAGGCAATTAACGTCATACCCTCTTGCTTTAAAGTCCCTTTTTGCTTTGCAGATGTGATTCTCAAAGTTAATGTCCTCACTGCAGTTTCTGCGGATGCGTACCATCTCACCATATGGGATGGCCACAATAGTGGTCTTGGGGTGACAGCTAGACGCATGTAACACACTGTTGCAAGCTGTAGGTTTTTTATATAGATCACTGTAAATAGCACCCTCTTTTTATGTAAAGCCTCAGATCTAAGAAAGTGATCTCATGCTTCGAGCTATTCACAGTGAGTTTGATGTTCCGTTCATTATCATTAAGAAAGAGAAAATAGTCATTGAGTTAAAAAATGCTACCTCTCCATATCAAGAAAACATCATCGATGTATCTAGTATAGAAGAGGATATTGTCGATCCATGTTTTGGCACCCGGGCCCCAGGCATGCTCCATCTCATACAACCCCATAAAGAGGTTAGCATAGGATGGAGCAAACCTGGAGCCCATAGCAGTACCTTGTTTCTGGAGGAACCACTCCTCCCCATGCATGAATGCATTTTGAGTCAAAATCATTTCAGACATGGCAAGTAACATATGAGTGTGTTCCAAATGGCATGCATTGCGCTTGAACAAGAAGCATTTTAAAGACCTAAGTCCATCTTCCAGACCTATACAAGTATATAAGCTTTCTACGTCCATGGTTACAAACGTAAAAACATCCTCTTCCCATCCAAAATCTTCAAGTTTACAAAGTAATTCACTACTATCTTTCAAATACGACGGGAGATTTTGTACTAAAGGCTGTAGAAAGGTGTCAACATATTCAGCCAGATGTTCAGTGGGGCCATCATTGCCAGATATTATTGGTCTTCCTGGTGGAAATAAACCCCCCTTATGGATTTTTGGAAGTGCATAGATGCAGGAATGTCTCGAGTTGGTAGCTGTTAAATAATTGTATTCTGGGTCAGTTATTAAACCAGATTCGTGCCAATCTCTTAGTCTGCCATTTATGTTTTTTTCAATGGTTCTAGTAGGATTACATTGCAATCTTACATAACATTCTGAATCTCCCAATTGCCTATCTATTTCAGTTATGTAATCAAGGCGATTCATTATCACAATATTACCGCCTTTATCGGCCTCCCGGGTGACCAGATCAGGGTAGTCTCGTAGGGTTCGAAGAAAGGCTCTTTCATTTTTAGTAATATTATGTTGATGTGTACATTTGGAGTTGAGGGTATGATTATCCTCCAACTTATACAGATCTTCTGTTACTTTGTATGCAAATTCCTCAATCCCAGTTCTAGTAGAAGAATTGGGGGGTATGAACTTTGAGGTGTTTCTAAGCCCACTGTCAACCGTAGTATCTTCCCTGATGTTCAAATTACGTTCCCCCTTTTTTGCTTTCACTATATACATTTTTATCATAGCTTAGTGCAACATATGTACTCTATTAAGAATTTATTATGTTGACTGATTTCATGCTTCACTGGAATCTGTACACTTTTTGAGTAATCAGTACCATTGCATAAGAGATGCACAAAATAACTATATTTTGAGTAATTTACACCATTACAAGATGGCGCCTAAAGTGCTTTCGTTTCGATCTGTTTTACTTCAGATCTTAAATTGATAGACATTACATAAGAGATGCACATAGTAACTATATTTTAAGTAATTTACACTATTACAAGATGGCGCCCAAAGCGCTTTCGTTTCGATCTGTTTTACTTCAGATCTAGGATTGATAGACATTGAACTAGAGCAATCACTACATTAAAAGTCAGTTATATATGTGTGTAGATACATTTACATTTGCGAGATCATATGGTTGATTGCCTATATATTTATATATGGCTTTCTTCCTATTTAACTAACCTGTTCCAAAATGGCGCGTATTTTTACGTCCATTCTTGGTTCCGTATTTTACTCCTCTGAAGTAATTTACACCATTACAAGATGGCGCCCAAACAAATTGTACAGCTTCGGTCTGACTCACTTTGGTTCCCAAATTAACACTAAATTTATAAGATTTTGTACTAGAATTAAAGTTTACAATATAAACTTGGATCAATATCTTTGCATTAGTTAGATCATATGACTGACTGCTTACAAATCTATAAAAATGTTTTTATCCTATCCTATTTACCTGTTTCAAAATGGCGCGTATTATCGCGTCTTTTTCTTTACTTTATCAGTATTTTTTGGCGCCTAATAAAGGCAATAATTAGACTAATTGCACAATTATACTACCCAATTTACCAATTGCATTCCGTATAAATATACGGTCCAAAACAGACTTGTTCAAACTCACTAATCGAACTAGACGGCCGTACGAGACGAATGAATACTGTGACCGTAAGTGTTATTTGGACGCCTCTTCTTTTCGCTGCAAGTTATTGTTGCGTTTGCACTATGAGATTCTCTTATCATTTAAATTTGTTCTAAAACATTAATCAAAATAAGACATAATTAGGAATATGTTAGTTTAAAAACTTTATTTATTTATGGGCGCTCTAACCACTTTGAAATGGCTGTCCATAACATCGCCTGCATAGACCTTGTCTTGGCTCAATGTATAAGTGTACATAGTGAAGCGGGAAGGTGTAATCCTTTTCAGATTTTTAAATAAAAATTCAGACAGATGTTTTAATAAGACTAGTAAATTGAACGACACTATATACTTGTTGTATCTTCAGATTTTAGCAAACACCATCTAGAATATGTTCGCTAAAGTATCTCCTATAGTTGCTCCCACTATCCAGAAATGGCTGTAGACAATAAACTCGTATAGACTTAGTCGCGGTAAAATGAATAGACCCTTATAACGAGGCAGGAAAATGTACCTGTCTCTTTGTGCTATATATATATTCTTTGCTGTGATAAACCGTACTAAATGAAGAAAACATTAATAATTATAATTCAGAGAGGAAAACAATAAAAGTTAGTTATTCTAGCCATTTCATATGTATGTACCACTTTGATTAACCTTACTCAAAAACCTGACAGAACCTCGAAATATATTCATTGAGCAATATAGGACAGTTTTCTACACATTCCTTATCTTGAATCATTAATCTCTATACCCTTCCAGGACTTACCAACTACCCTAATGGAAACATAAGATGGACGATGTCCGGATAATTCCGCTCACAAACAGACTGTGTTAAATATGTTGACCATGAATATCTGACAATAGAGATAAAAGATTACTGCTAAGGTATGTGTGTAACTAAATATGGCTCTCTTGTAGGGACTTAATTGCTCCTTTGTGACTAAAGAAAATATACCGGGTTTTGTTTAAAGAAAAAAGAACAGTAAGAACTTTCTTTGGTTATTTTGCTCCTCCATCATTTCTTTCCTTATATTCGATCTCTGTATTAAGTTTGAGATGGTATATATATACTTGCTATACAGTGCTATATATTCAATCTTTGTATGCTTAAGAAGAGATATTTAAAATAAATTGAAGACGACTCTGTATATATTGTTGTATAAAATGTTTTTAATGTATGTACATATAATATTGTAAATAGTACTTTTTCTCATATATTTTTGTAGCCCTGAAGAAGTCCATGTTTGGACGAAACGCGTTGGCGGTTACATAATGAATAAAGATGAAAAACCAACTTCAACTGAATAACGTTGCTTCTTTATATAAGCATACAATTACACTATAACTGTACTTTTTTGTGGATTGTTGAGAATCAAATACCTACAAGTGTGAAGGGCCACCTCTTGTTGCTTGTTCTAGTGTAACCAGTTGTCTTTCTTCTGGTTTTCCTAGTTTTGGGATATAGGGGATTGTGTCCCAGACTCGCTTGCACCTTGGTTGCTATCTAAAATTTATTGAGACGTTCTAGACTGGTGCGGGTTCTTGTACTTCGATCCCCCTTTCTCTCTGTGGCTTAAAAATTCAACATACACTTATTAAAAAATACCCATAAAGCAAAACTAGACTTTAAAAACAGTTCCTTGAAGTGGTTAGCTCTGTCCGGGCTACCACAGCGGTGTGGATCAACAAATCCCAAGGTTCTGGCCGACCATGGCGGTGTGGCCCGGCTGAGGTATAGGAAGACTCTTTAAACAGTACCGTTTGTTTTGGCCGACCGCTGTGGCGTGGGGCGGCAGCGGAGGGCGTCGAGGCTGCGGTGTGAAACAGAGCAGTGCAGTGCCCTCAGGCCTCGATGCAGGCAGCAGCTCGGTGGCGGTCGTCCAGCGGCATCAGTGAGACCAGGGCTGTGGTGCAAAGTGGGGCAGTGCTCATCACGATGCTGATGGGCTCGGTGGAAGTGATGGCATTTGTCGAAGAACGTCGGTCTTTGGGGCTGGCTGCGGTGGGCCGAGGCTGCGAATTGTGGAACGGGACGGTGCTTCTTATAGCTTATGAGAGGTGCCCCCAGACCACAGTTCAGACCGCAGTGACAATGTCAGCTGGCAGCGTCGTCTTCGGTGAGACCAGGGCGGCGGAGTGAAGCAAGGCAGTGCGGTGCCCACAGGTTGCGGTGCAAGCAGTGGCTCGGTTGCAGTGGGCGGACATTGTCGGTGAGATCAGGGTTGTGGTGCAAAGTGCGGCGGTGCCCCCTGCAGTGCCTTCAGGTTACGGAACCACCAGCAGTCTTGGTGACGGCATCGGATTGCAGTTTCCCTCTACAGCAACTGAGACACGCATACTAAACTCCACTTTTGTTTCAGCTCCCCTTGGCCAGCTACATTTGTAAGAGAGTTACAAAGCAGCCCCATGTTAACCTACGGGAGAGACACCCTTTCAACAGTGAAAACGAATTACACCGTAGTTCAATATCAGGACATGTACAACACACCAGTACATGTCCCACCTTTCACATACACTGCACCCTGCCCACAGCTGCCTATCTTACCTCGCCTCTGTCTTTCTCAATATCAAGACAGGCAGTGACAAAATAAAGAAGTAGGTGAAGCCCAGAGCCCACGTTTGTTCTGCCCTTGCAAATACAGATGAGGAGCTTTTCTAACTCCACCCCTGGCGACTGCAGTCAGTGCATCGGAGCAGATTTTTCCTACACCACTGTTTGCCGGCCATGCCCAACACACGAAGTAACAACTCTGGCTTCTTATGTCATGCCTACAGACAGATTTTAGCTGTCTCTTGTCAAAAGACTTTGTGCGGACCGTGCCAAAAACGTACAGTGGGCCTAGAGCCTGTCCATTGCTTACCATTGGTTGTCTTTCTTGTTACTCTCATTAGCTTCTCATTAAATTGCGTTTCTTCCTTTCTTTGTGTTTATCCCTCCTCTGGAGCATAGCTTCTGAACTGGCTTTTTGATTGGATGACTTGTATCCTTCTACGACTCACATCAAGGGTTTTCTTTTTCTTTTAGCATTTCAAGAGCATTCCAAGAGAGTGCATGTGTTCTCTAGCTCTGGTCCTCGTGCGGATTCTTCCATCAAATAAATCTGTGTGCTCCATATTTCTTCCTCCTACTCAAATCCCTAATTCGTGCATTACTCCCATCACCCTACCTGGAGATATTTTTCAATTTTTTTCCCATTTTCTGATCCCCACCTCAAGCTCCTCCATTGCTTCCCCACCACCACCCATTGGCCATTGCTTTCCTCCCTTGTTCACTTTGCCCCGAATCATTATTACTCTCCCCTCCTCTTCTGTCAGAGTCTTTAAAAGAAAAACGTTTATAATTATATCTTTGTAGAGCTCGACAGCTGCCATTTACTGCCAGACCCCTTCTTTTTTTAAACACACTTTCGCATATGTTATATATTTTTTTTAATGTACTGCTGAAAGGTTGGCATAAATAAAACAAGCATT
This sequence comes from Triturus cristatus, assembly GCF_964204655.1. Lineage (NCBI taxonomy): Eukaryota > Metazoa > Chordata > Amphibia > Caudata > Salamandridae > Triturus > Triturus cristatus. The sequence continues at coordinate 1,352,580,766 of NC_140589.1, forward strand.
GGCATAGCCAATAGGTCTCGCCTTTGGGACATTATAATTGGATACCGAATAAAGACACTAAAAGAGTCTTTCGGATCATAACTAAGAGTGTATTATCAATTGTGATATATGTATTTGATGTTTTTCCTAGAGTTTCACATTATATTTATGTAAAATGTGATTGTGATATATGTTGAACGGCACATTTATGCTTTATTGATTTATGTTTATTAACAACTTTTTGTAAACAAGGTTGTATAGAGTTTTGATATGACCAAACACTTTCACACTGAAAAAAAGTAGTGAAGAACAAAAACTTAGTGACAATAAAAAGGTTAAATTAAAATACCAGTTCAAACTGAAATCAATGTGTTTGACTATTTAGCAAAATTATTTAGCTTACAAAGAACACAAGGCACAGGCTCCTTCTCTTTTTTCAATTTATATTACGGCCCTGCTTGTGCTTTGCCCCTCGGGCCTAACTCTTCTTTTTTCCTGGTTGTATATTGATGGCACAAGAAGGTGAGCAATAGCTTGAATATGACTTCACCCAGTCACTTGTTTATCTTTATTTCTTTTAGGGCCACAAAATGTCCAGATTGTTTCAAGCCAACGAAGAATAAATTGGTAGGATTCCACTGTGTTGCTTTTTGTTTTGTTTGGTTTATTTTTAGAAACTATTAAATGATTATGCATTAACAGCGATTTAAATATTCTATTGGTTTTTGAAATATCAATACACTGTCTTGCTTGCAATTAGTTATTCGTGCATGCAGTTTAATATTACCTGCATCTTTTAATAGTTGTCAGTTCCTCTGTATACATTCCAGAGAAGGTATGTGAGCTAAAATATGACCACTCTGTGTTACTTACCCCACCCACCAGGCACCCTTTCATGAACCAGACTTATGATTAGGAGATTTCGTTTTTGAAGGGTAAATACTCCTCGACATCAAAAATATAATAAAGGAGACAGAGAGGTAGTGAGAGTGGTAACCGTTTTCTCCTTTTTATGGTATGGCCGGACATCGCTGCTGTTGAGAGACAGTTATTGCACTAGAGAGGGGCCTTGGCTCCACCCTCCTATAGGGAGCCCAGAGTACATGTTTTGATTGGGCAAAAGTTGTGTGCTTCATCAGAAAAAGTGCTTACCCACCACTCAGCTAAGATCATTATGTTTATTTATCCAGCTGCCTAAGCTTGAAATTTCACGGGCACACACATGACATTGAAATGCTATAAAAGTGTCTGAGATAACTAGATAATGTATGTTGTTTTCTTCTGCAGCAGCCCAGATATGAGAAGGGCAGTCATTAACCTACATGAATATTTTGGTCTGGCTTGACAGTGCAACCTACACTAATTTTATTCTCTTCACAAATACATACTTCTTCCCATGCTATTTACTTGTAATTCTTCTCATTACCATACAGCATTCCTTTAAAGGCAGACATATTGGCATTGCCAATGCTTGTTAGAAACAATGATGCAATATGGGGAGATTGTAAAAAACACCACAAAGTGTTTATCTTGATTATTGTCCTTTCTATGCCATTAAACTTTTATAGAACATTCGCACCAGTCCAACTGCAAGACATTATACATCAGCACTTTAAAGAATATGAAATTGTTACACACGGTGTATATTGTTCAACCAGCCTCCTGCCCACACCCACTTTCCAATCATACATGTTGCTGCGAGATCCATCTTGAGTCTGTGATTTCAGGGGTCCAGTTCTCTTCTCTAAAAATATTAATCAGACCGTAAATCTGATATCTCTTCTGATTGTCGGCTTGTGCCTTGGCAAGCCACGTATTCCCTGAGTGGCCCCAAGAGGTCCAACGGTATTGAGACAAGTGGTAAAGTCTCAGCATATAGCGCAGCAAGTTCCTTGCACATCAACATGCCCTTTAGCCAGTGCTTGAATTGGGAAATGCCCATGCCTCCCTGTGTCATTGCCACCCTACTTGGACCCAACAAAATGGCCATCACCAGCACTTTCCTGTAATGTTTGAGGATATCACACACATAATTCAGCAATGCCCCTGTCGAGGATATTGGTATCATCGCATTTACACTCAATACCTGTATCACACGTGACCAAATTGCAGCTATTGCTGTACAGCCCCAAGAGGAAGTGGAAATAAATCTGCTTGAATGGCAAAGCAGCAGCAGTAGCTGGTGTCGGTAGATAAGTTGCGATTAACCATGCAAATGGAGAAATAGTATGCCTGATGGAGATATCTGAAGTGCAGTAAGCTATAGTTCTCATTGGAGGAGATCTCTTTAGTCTGTGCACAGCAGAACGCCCACTGCTTTTCCATAATTTCCATGCCCGGGTCTAAGGACCACAGTGACCGGGCATTCAGCTCCAGCTCAGAGATTAATCTCATGATAATGTTGTACATATGTGTGATCAAGTGCGTTGGAGATCGGTTTGCCAGTAAGAGCAACAATAGTCCGCAGTCTGCTGGAGCCTCTAGGAACGATGGCAGCAGTTGTTTTAGCATATGTTTCAGATGATAGTAACCCAGGCTGTTGGTAGCCGAAGCGGGTGACTGGGATTGAAAGACCTCAATGATCCTTGATGTTTTGTTTGGGAATAGGTTCCCCATCAACCTAAGCCCCTTGCAACGTAACAGTGGAAATAGTGCAATATTGGGGGTCTGTTTGGGCGCATAGATAATGTGTGACGACTTTAATCTGAATATCTAGCATGGTTACCCTACAATTCTGTGACCCACTCCAAAACCCATCCGGTGCACCTCACCATCTCGATCTACAGTACAGTTTGGCCTGTAAGGGGGCAAGGTCTGCCAGCCGACCCTCCAAGCCCACATGTGGGGCACATGTGGGGCATATTATGTATCCAGTGGTGAGCAATGTGGGCCTGTGCTACCAAATAATAGATTTCAAAATTTGGAATGCCAAAACTCCCTTAATCATATGGTTTCCGTAGCTTGGACCAGCCAGTGCGCAGTTGTTTCCCTGCCCATACTAGATTGATCATGATGGATCTCAGTTGAGTGAAGAAGACTCTTTGTAGAGGGGTAGGAATATTTTGAACTAGATATAACTATTTCGGCTAAACCACCATTTTCATGAGGACAATTCTGCTGGCCATAGTGAGGGGAAGTGTCATCCATTTCTATACTAAGATTTTGTATATATATGCCCCGTTATTTACTTTTATCATCGTGTCGATGTGCCTGTGGTACATCACAGCGGAAATTCTAGCTCCGGCTGTGCCGTGGCCTTTGTGAGTGGCATCATTATGCAAATAACACATTTTAAAGCACACTGAACCCCTAATCTTGGCCAACAGTAGATGGGATTTTGTGGACCTGTTCAGATAGTATGATAGAGTACAGTGAGCAATGGGACTTTAAACTGAATCAACTATTAAATAGGATCTCCTGGGCTTCCTCTTACCTCCAAACAAGCGCCAGGATGCTCCTTTTAGAGTGGCAGTTTTGCGCTTTATAAATACCTCATTCATTCATTCATGCATTCATTATCTGGTGTCTCAAAGATAGATTTTGTACTCCTCTCGCTATCATACTATCATTCATCTTTTGGTAAAAGAACAGTTCAAGCCACAGTAATAAAGAGTAGTTATTGATTTAGTATTAGAAGTAAATGGCATTTGCCTATTAGCTTTATCCAAAATAATCTATTTGCATCTATTACCTCCTTTTTGATGTAGCTGAGCATAATACCATTCAAAACAGGCAAAACCGAACCTCCTGATTTGCCCCTAACGCCAAGGACTTTACCCTGTAATGAAAACGCAATCACAAACTACTTAAAACCGCAAAAAACATGTCCTTGACTGAATGAATGCACTTTATACATTTTACAAAATTATATATTTTTAGCACAAGAATTGTGTGCTGCAGAACAATTTTTAAATTGCAGCAATGGAAATGAAAGGAAAGAAATGATACACCTTTGATCTCAGACAGTTTGTTTTTATGATGGAATGAGTGGTAAGCATTTTATTAGGGGAATCATTTAATAGCTTGTTACTGATGACATAAGACGAAAGAACAGTGTCAAAATGAAGGGGGTTATTAGCCCTTCACTGGATGAAACTCCTCAGTCATACTGAATACCACTGTTACTGAGATATTTGTGCTTGTTATTAAAAAGCCTAGCCTACTTAGTTGCTATGTTTACAGTTTGACAGTTTTCCATAGCAACCTTACTTGTTTAGAGACCACATGGTGTGTCTGTTCTCAATGTTGTGGCATAGCAAACATATTTAAAAAGGATAAATGGGTTATCTAACGATGGCATTGAAAAGTGTTTTTACCACACAGTACTTTGATTCCCAAATATCCACCAATATGAAAAATGTGCTTAGTAAGATGTCTTCTTGGTATGCTTGTAATGTAATTCCCTCCAGGAATACTTTCTATTTTCCCCTACCAGATTCAAAGCATGTAGAGTTGTTTGTAATGTGTACCAATTAAGGAAAGATTCAGATGTGAGCAAAGCGCTTTGCATTAAACGTTAAACTAAAAAAAAAGCTTGCCTGAAGCATGAACTCTTTTGCTCCTTCTTGCCCAGAATAAACTTCCATATTCACTGGAACACATTCCCATATTCACTTCTTCCTAAAGGGTTATTTATTTGAAACTGATCACAAAAATACTGCTGTGCATTGTTATAAGTTGTGTTCAAATTATATCTCTGTCTGTATTGTACATGTCATCTCGGTATTCTAATCATTATCAATTTAAAGAGAACTGTGAGAGTGATATTTTCTGTTAGCAAATGTTTTGTTTTAAAGCAGAAATATTTGTCAAAACTGTAAAGAATTTCAGTTGAATCTTCCACAAACTTTGGGGGAAGGTGGCGTCCACTAGGAAGTGTTTGGAAAAACGATTGTCAAGAAATGTGTTTTAAAATATCTAAGGCCTGTAGAATTGGTGAAAATCTCAAAGAACGACTTGGGAGAATAAGTGGTCATATTTGTAGACTGGCTCAGGGACCTTTCATAACACCTAGAGACTCATTGGCTCAGAAACCTTCCATGCATTGGGGCCTGACATTTCCAACTTACTGAATGCATACGGGTTCTTCTCTGTCCCTAGCATTTTCCACTGGGAGCCAATTTTCCTTCTAGCACAACAGAGGTAAAAGAGAGATGACGAAATGTATGCTTCAATATGTATTTTCTTTCACACAAAATTTAAAAAGACCATTATCAGAAATGACAGAAATGTAATCCACTCACCCCAACCTCCCTCTCTCTGTTCTCCATCTACAACGCAGTGTCGCATGGGGAGTCGGTCACCGGTATAAGGCTCTGCTAAGCGATGAGATCTGTTTGTTAAACTGCTGGTGCTAAGACAAGAACTTTACCAAGCCTCTGGGCTTGACATGTTGTAAAAAGCCCTTCAAGTTCTCAGGACTCATGAACATCATATTGTCCCTTGAAGACATCCAATAGCCGACTCCATTTTCTACTGAGTTGCTTCGCAGTCCCTAGGACATTGTGAGAACTCATCTGTATGTCTAGTGACTTCCCATTATATTGAATCAGTGTCCCAAGAGGGGAGGATCATCTCTGCTACATCTACCCAAAAATAAGTATTGAACCTTGAATAACATAATTGGTACCATTGATTTTCTCCCTTTCTTAGTGCGCCAATGGACCTCAGGCATTCAACCTAGCATGATGCTAGGAATCGCAGTTCGGACCAGATTGCCTATCGCCTGCTGTAGGTTGCTCAGAACCCCCCTCTATCTATAGAATAGTTCCACCAGAGCAGTACGTTGAGGCGTGCCTCCCTTCTATCCATGTTAGTGTGTTCCCTAGTTATGTTGAGGCTATCAGCATCCCATTCTGGTTCATCTAATGCTATCCTCAGTTTCACATCCCAAGTGTTCTGAAACTTCCATTTAGGAGTGCCTTCTGCCGCGCTCATGAACTGATAAGTGCTTGTTTTTATCTGAGGACTGCAGGAGCATTCCAAAATAAGTCAGTTCCTTGGGGCCCCCTTCTGTGACCAAATGATGCTGTGCCCACTCTCTCAGTTGTTTATAGTGGAAGCTCTCGATCTCCTCCGGTCAAACTCCGGTTTAACCTACTCAGGGAATAGGATTGTGCCCTTGAGGAGGTCTCCCAGTTTGAGGCTTCTGTTATCCTTCCATTGTTTAAAGATTACCGGGTTCATGTCAGACTGAAAGTCAGGATTGCTGAACAGAGAAGTGAAAAGGGATGGGTAGTTGGTCAAAGTTTAATTCAGTTCCTATTCCATCCGACACCTCTGATATCATCCCAAGCGGGACCTCTCCCCTAGCAAGTGATCAGTGAAATTCCAGTCGTGCTCTGTTCATTTCTGTGACCACTCCCATATACACTGCAGTTGTGCCACTCTGTAATAACTAAGTGGGTCCGGGATTCCCAAGCCTAGGCTTTTTTATGGAGTAGAAGTCTTGTTGAAGACTTAGCCTTATTTCCAGCATTCCATCCCCCCCCCCCCCTTCCCAATGAAGTTGGTGCACAACTTCTGTATTCTGTCCAAAGTGCTTTGTGGTACCACCACTGGCAGGGGCAGGAAGTGAATTCTTCGGCGAGTAGTCACCTTCATGAAAGCCACATTGCCTAGCCATGACAGGTGCAGATTGCTTCATCTCTGGAAGTCATTTGAAACGCTTTAGCAAGTAGTTCTTAAGAAACAGTCCATAATATATATATATATATATATATATATATATATATATATATATATATGTGTGTGCAGTGTATCCCTTTATACTGAATGATCTGTCCCTCTATTGGAATGGGAGTGTTGTGGGAAGCAGTGAGGTTCAACACCTCCGATGATTTGATTGTGTTGATTTAGTAGCTGGAAACTCTTCTGACTTGGTCCATCTCCTCTGAAAAAGATGACATCAACATGGCCAGGTCAGAAACCAAGGAGAGTATATTATCTACAAACATCATTAGTTTGAACTTGTTGGGTCCTAAATTGAACTCCTTGATAGTGCAATTGTTGGGGATCCTCTGTGCTGCGGGTTCCAGATATAAGGCAAAAAGTAGGGTAGAGAGTAGTCACTCCTGTCTCTTTGACCCTACTTATAGCTACCTTCCCAGACTGTAAGTTGTTAAATCTAATCTACATGATCAACCGTGCATAGAAAACCCAAACCATGACCATGAAACTGTCACCAAACCCCCTCGCTGCCACAAGGTCTCTGATAAAATAGCTTTCTCCACCAAGTTGAAGGCTTTCTTGGCCTCGAGTTAGTACCCTCTCTCCCTTGAGCTTTGGGGATGTTAAATTAGATGGGCAGTCTTGTATTGTTTCTCACTCTCCAACCCCCCACAAAGCTAGTCTGATCCACTTGGACTAGCTGGTGAATGAATTCATTCAGCAGTATTGCCAGGATATATGTAGCAATCTTCACATCAACATAAAACAGCGAAAGAGTCGTACAGGACCCACAGCCTTCCCTATCTCTCTCCACCTTGAGAATCACTTTACTTTATCTTCCGGCATCAAAGGAGCCACTTGTCCCTTCTTCGCAAAAGTGTTAAACAGCCTGGTCAGTAAGTTTTGAGGTTGCAGTGAGAATGTTATGTAGAACAGTGGTGTAAAACGATGTGGGCCTGAGAATTTAGAAAGTTTGAGGCCCTTTATGGCCTTTAATACTGTGTCTTCTTTTTAATGTGTCTCTTGCTTTTTAACATTGATTTTATATATATATTGCTGAAGATAGTTTTTTAAGTTCTTTTTATGTATCTATTTAAGTATCCATTGCTCAATTTGCACATAGCTTGTCTAATTTCTGGTTCCATCTGGCATATAAATAACGTCTGAAGAAAATGACATTCTGAATGGTGCCGCCTCTCTTGTAATGAACTGTGCTGTAACATCTTTTATATTGGTTTTATGAAATGTTTTTTGTAATGTTTTTGCACATGTGCACTTTGATAGTACTTGGATACCGAATAAAGTTAATTTACTACTACTACTACTGTGCCCTTAGTTATAACCTGCTCATGGAGAGGAGAGAGGCCTCTGTACTACGCGTTCCCAGCTTGCGATGTGACTGCTTCTGGGTTGGAGGACTCCGCGTCATAGAGCCATCGATAAATCTATCCAATCTCTTCACCTTCTACCCCTCCTCCATCAACATAGCCCCATCCTTTCCCCTTATAGTGCCTATGAAGTATTATCCATGTTTGCCTTTAACCTGGAGCCTAACAGTCTTCCTGCTTTAGTCTCTCTCTCTCCTAACCTTCTTGCCAGAGGGTATTTCACCTCAAAGCTCCCCACATATGTTTAGAACATTACCCCTCACACACGTTCACTTATGGTGAGTTTCTATCTCCGCCAGGTGATCTTGCTGTCTGCCTCTCATATCCGCTGTCATTTTCTTCATATGTGCCCCTCCACAAATAGACAGTCCCTCATCACTGTCTTAAAGGTGTGATTTTAAGCCTGTTTGTTTTCTATCTTATAACTATGGTTGACGGGATGTCAAGGACATAGGACCTTTACAGCTACTGTTACTATTCAGTATTCCTTTTCGGTCTTCCACATATTTTGTGGTCTAGGGATAAGAAGTGTAGTATGAAGATGCATGATAACCACTGTGGCCCATGCCTGCTCCTGTTAACAGAGCTAGGACAGAGTCTTAGCGGTTATCATGCCCCAATTGTCCTACTAAATCAAATAACTCTTCCATTATTGTGAAGATTGATCCATTTTCGATGTGAATCGTTATGTCAAAATTCGTTGGGTTTGTCAACCTAATGGAATTTGTTGTGTGAATAATTATAAATACATTAAATAGACAACAAAAGATTTAAAACTATTACCGTACTCTCAGACCTCTTTAAAAAAAAAAAATTAAATCACAATGTTGACTTCATTCCTTCATGTGTCCCTAAGGGAAGGGTCCCTGCAAGCCGGTGACTCGTGGGGCTATTCTTCAATCCACAAGTGTGAAAGTGATTTTGGTCTACCTTGTCTTTCTACTTGTTACTACCTGCCTAATCTTTTCAGATGTAGATTTCTAAGTGGCAGGTGTGGCTGTATCAGGAACAACTCAACGGAGTGCTGCACAATTTCAGGATTGTTAACATATTATGAAGTTCTTGCATGGGCCTTGTTCATACATTTTATAGAGTTACTCTGCATGTTTTCACTCAGCAGCTCTTAAAACAAGCATTGGCATAGCCAATAGGTCTTGCCTTTGGGACAACAGTTGCATAACTAAATACTTATAAGGTCCCAAAAGCGAGACCTATTGGCTATGCCAAGCGGCCGTGCGGCCGCGAAAGTGATCGCGATCAAACATCAAAGCGGCCGCGCGCCCGCGCACATGCTCTGTAGCTCTAGGCTGGCCTGGTAGCACTTTTTTGAGCCCTCTCAAAGTGAAACTAATCGCGGTCAAGCGCGGCGCGCGCGCCCGCGCACATGCACTGTAGCTCTAGGCTGGCCTGGTAGCACTTTTTTGAGCCCTCTCAAAAAGTCTCGCCAGACCAGCGCATGCGCTGGGTCAGGCGAGACCTAAAAAGGTGCCATGAAATATCTACATTACTTATATTACTTAGAAAACCCATTTGATGACCATGAAATAATTCTGTTATTTCTGTATTTAAACTTGGATAGATAAATTAAACATGTATTTGTATAGAGTGACTCGGAAAGCTGAGTTGTTTCAAGCATTCTTTTCCCGGCTCCTCTAAACTTTTTTTCTTCATTCTGCAGTCTGTTTTCACTAGAATGGCTGTTCTTAAGGCACTGGAGAGAATAAACGATGAGGATTTCCATAAGTAAGTATATCCTCAGTCTAATTCACTTGTAAAAGCTAAACTGGTCTTGACATGATTAGAAACAAGCATTGGCATAGCCAATAGGTCTCGCTTTTGGGACCTTATAAGTATTTAGTTAAGCAGCACAATATCCTTGGTGCAACAACACCAACTGTTGCATGGCTAAACACATATAAGGTCCCAAAGGCGAGACCTATTGGCTATGCCAATGCTTGTTTTTATTAGGCACGGGGAGATTAAGTGATTTGCTCTAAATCACAGGATGTTGCTCGTCCTTGCCGAGATGTGTTAATTCCTGCTGTGTGTAATTTAGTCGGTGGTTATAATGATCAACATTCTGTAAACACGGCTCATTCTAAGAGGCGGAGGCTGCTGCAGAGCAGTCTGGATTTGTTGATTGCGCCAAGACACACAAAGGAATGAACAGATGAGCCCGCGGGTTGACGGACACACCACCGGCACAAGCTAGATCCTCAAAGAGATGAACACACACACAGATGAAGACAGGTAATCAGTGTGAAGGTGCGACTTACGGAAACAAGCACACAATAAACAGGCAATTCTCTAGACGTGAAAAGGAAACAAAGAGGCACATGGAGACACGCACAACACATGGGCAAACAGCTATGTGTAAGTGTGAGTGACAGAGAAATGCCGCTGCAAGCTGACCCAGCGACACAGATATATACATTAAGCACACAGCAGACAATACAAGTAAAAGCCAGTGCGCACTGACAGACAATTTTAAACAGACACAGTGACTCACAGCGATACGCACAAACACCAAAACTGGAGAAGCATGGCTGCTGATGAGATTGCTTATGGGAAATCTTTAATGTCGCTGTCACTTGGGTTTGCACTGCCTCAGATGCACACAAACCTCTTGTTACACACGAGGCACAGCTCTACCAAGAGTGGAATAAAATTGCTTATGGGAGAACAATTTAGAAAAAAGACTGTTTGAATGACAACACCGTGCATTGGCCAGTGGTCACTGCATTAAAACTGCATGGACAGTCTGCAGCTGTGACTATGTCTCACAAACTGCCCAGAGCTCACGACACCGTAGAATAATCTGCAGTTAGTGAACGACTGGACCACTGTTCGCTTGTGATGAAAGATTTATTCACCGAAGGTGTTGGACTTGGGTGTCTCTCTGGTTCAGAAATCAAAGGCCGCACTGAATCGCTCCAGACCCAGAGGCTAAGGGTTCAGTGATGTGCTTAAACAACGTGACCTGAAGAATTGTGTTTCTGGGAGTATGTGCGTTTGTCTTGCCTATATCCCTTGGGCACCAGATCCTCACACACGCAGCATAGGTCCTGGCCTCTGGCACCGTCTGCTGGGGAGAGTAGGTATTGCACCGTAAGTACTGCGGCTCATTGGTGGGTGGGGTCAGCGAAATATGCAGCTCCCCTGGGAAGGTTGCAAAGGTGACACTTTGCAGGATCACAAGGTTGAAACAGTTGCTTTGCAAAACGTCTGCAAGTTTTGAAAACTGTGGCCCTTTATAAACTCCATAAAGCTTGAAAGGGTTTAGAAACCTGATACAGAGGAAATATTTCCCCCATTGCATACTGTACTGAAGAATACGCTTCAGGCTGGTATCTGAAAGGTGTGCACGTGAGAACCCCCAATCTGAGAGCAGCTGCACATGAGCGTGAAGATAAAGAAACTTGTCGGTGACACATCCAGACAAGGATTGGGACGTATCTCACAGGTGACTGAGTTCAGCTGGTTCAAAGTCCGCTTCCTGCTTGGCCCCGAATAAACAACCACAATTGTTACTAAGCCCAAAAGGATGGCTCAGCGAGTTAAATACTCCTCCCCGAGATTTGCTTTGATCTGCATTTCACTAGTTTGAATGCTGGCAAGGCTAACACAGCCTTCAATCCATCCGAAGTCGCTAAACTGAATACCATAACATAGGTTAATGATAGAACAGGTTAAAATGACAGACATGCAACATGAATCATCAGAAACCGACTCCCAAATGCACGGCGGTGGCATCCCAATGGCTGACTGTTCTCCATATGTGTCAAACACCTACACCAAAAAAAAAACAAGCCCGGGAGTTGTGTGCACGCGCTTTCTAAAAGAACATTTTAAAAAAGCACACGAGTGTTGCGCGCGCGCTACAGCAAAAGTAAAAGCAGGCTGGCGAGTCCAGATGGCGCCTGATCGAGCGCTGAAAGCTGGCGGCTGCTCGCGTGCGTAACCGCAAGCTTGAGGCCAGCAAGAGACAGCGCATGCGCTGTCTCAGGCGAGACCTAAAAAGGAAAATATTAGGAAAATCATTTGAAAGTCACTGATCCCTCAATTTGACTAGCTAATGAGAATTTTTCAATGGCAATAGTAAGTTCCAGCATCTTCAGATTGTCATCATTCAATATTAAACAAATGTGTAAAGACAATGAATTTGGTAAGAAATTTGCATCAGAGTAGTGTTGTAAGGAGACAAGTTCCCTGCAGTTTTTTTTTTAGATGTGCCATACTGGAATAGGTCTTGTTTGAGCTGAAAAGTATTTTTTTCTAACAAATTAATTTCATATGCATGCAAAAGCAGTATCTGGGGCTTCAATGTAAGACAATCTAAATATGTGTTATATAGATCTTTTTTGTTGTTTGCAGACAGTTCCCTAGCCTTCCACAGCCACCGAAAACCAGCTGTGAAGTTCTTGAAATTCAGTGCACTCATTCTGCGCTATTTGTGGCTGGTATAGTACTGTTGGGTTAACTGATTTTCAATGTATTGTATCATTAAAAGATTTGCACATTTGTATGCAGAACCTGAAAGTAATTATATGTTGTCAATACAAAATGGTAGCTGTCTGTTGTAGTTCAGTAATGGCTAAATAAATCACACGGCCTAAAAGTGAATAAGCAAGTATTTGGAAAATGTCACCAAAACCTTAGCTAGTTTATACGACCACAGTACACAAGTCATGCGTTACAAATGTAAAAAAAGAACCTCTGTTTTCTGAAATTTTTGGCGTTTGAGTGCACATGCCTACAGGGCATGTTTTACCCCTGTTATATGCCGTGTGGTTTTGGGTGAAGTGTTTCCCTGGCTGCCCACTCCCAATCTCTGCTGTAGTGCCGAACTTTTCCATTAAGATAGGTAGTGACTGCATGTCGAAGTCCTGGTGAACACTCTGGTATAACTCAAGGTTTCATGTATTCGAAATGTCGACTTCATCTCCATTATTAGACTACTCTCTCAAATTATGCATGCTTTGGGACTATTTTGAATCCATGTAATGACATGTTTGACCAGCATGAAGTATTGCAGCCAATAAGATGTATTTGATTGAGTTGTTATCTCATCTCACTAGTGACCACAACTTACACGCACTGCAGCATTTCACTTTTTCTTTGGAGCACCTTGTTTTGTATTGATGTCAAGCATTTATTGAATTTTGCTATAAGAATTCATCTCATGCATATTATCTTGTGGAACTGTGAGTTTTTGTTCGCTATTGTATGGTAATAATTGATTGATCCTTCAAAGTGTATGTTAGATGGTGGCGTATGTTGCATCCCATTTCATACATTGTGTCAGGTGGAACGTTGCGCAGCCCACGTGCTAGTTTGTTAGTATAGATATGGGTAGTCATTGTGCATGAACAACCGATCGTTTGTTGGAATGTTTGTGGTTTGTCCAATTTAAGTCTTGTGCTAGCCAAGACCTTTTTATTTTACTAAAATGTTTACTTTTAGGAACTTTCAGATAGTCCTCTTCGTCCATTGGTGTGTTGTTGTCATTCACATTTTTTTTGCCCACAGCCGCATTCATCATGGGGCAGTGGGTCAGCACACTATAGCCAGGTCAGCCGACTTCAGCCATTGGCTAATTTCATTGTGAGTGACTTTTATCTGCTCTTTAACAAGAATGATATACACCCCGAAAGTAGTTCTTCAGTTCCAGGGCCTACTATGACAACATGTGCTTTTTTCACCCAAAAACTATTTTTACTTTCAGCCAATCTTTTTTGTATAGCGTGAAGGCTCACCAGCTCCTTCAGCAATAAAGTTTTACATAAACCATGGGGAAACCAAAAAAGCATTGGCAAAGTCAAAAGGCTCGTAGCCAAGCCAGACCTATTGATTTTGTCAGCTCTTGTTATTATGTCTTGGATTTGTAGCCTTGTGTACAGTAATGTAATAGAAGGTATCCATTGCACCCATAAGCAGTGTCGTAGGGAACCCCCCTTAAGCATCTTAAGCAGGGACTGCTTGTGGGCACCAGTAGATCGCGAATTGGAACATTGATTAGTTGTTCCTGGGCGTCTTCTGTCTGCAGGTTTGCAGACAAAATATCTCATAAATAATACTGTTAGGCAATATTGTGAGAGAGGGGTATGGGAAGTGCACTGACAGGGAACACGTAAATAGAAAAAGAGGAATGTTTAAAATAAATAAACCACAGACAGAGGGACAAATATAAAAAGAGCAAATACAAGGAGATTATGGACGAAGCTCTGAAACTTTTCAGACACTCAGCCCCAGTCACAGATGGCTGGGTTCAAACTAGAATGGCATGGTGTGCAAAAAAACGATGGATTTAGGCCCAGATCTCTGTACTGGGGTGAATGTATGAAATTGTTCTGCATTCTGTCCATCAATTGTTCTTTTTGCATTTGTCATCCGATTGGACGGGTAGGCCCAGACGTGGGTCCCGTGCTCTCCATGCCACTGGATTCAAGCTATCCTGGCTGATGAGGGGTGAAACCCCGAATCCGGTCCTAGGATGCTTGGTTCCAGTCCAGGGAGGACCTGGCCTGGCAGTTCGGGCTGGACTGTTCCCATTGGGCACAGGGTCAAGACTGATTTTTATATGGCTGGGTTCAAACTGGAATGGCATGGTGAGCAAAAAAATGATGGATTTAGGCCCAGATCTCTGTACTGAGGTGAATGTTTGACATTGTTCTGCATTCCGTCCATCAATTGTTCTTTTTGCACATATAAAAAGAGAGCAGGAAAAAGGGAAGAAAAATGTAGGATAAGAGACAAAATATGGGGAGATTGAAATAGGAAAAAATGAATGGGAGGAGAAAAGGATGGAAGGAAAGAAACATGAAAAAAAGGATGAAAAGGTGACCAGAAGGATGAAAGGATGAAGGAAGGGTGAAAATGAATTGATGGAAAGGTGATAGGATGGATGGAATAGTGAAAGGATAAATGGGTTAAAGGGTGAATGAATTGAAGGATGAATAATGAACAGATGGGAAGAGTGAAAGGATGGATAGATGATAGGATGAATGAATAGATGTATAACTTAGATATAATGACTGGTGGATTTGTGAAAGAATTATTGTATATATGAAAGGTCGAAAGGATGAATGGAAAGGTGAATAGATTTACAGATGAAGGGCTGACGAGATAGAAGGGGGAAGGATTGATGAATAGGTGGAAAGAGGGTGAAAGGGTGAAGGGACCTCTCCTAGAGATGGCTAGCTTTGCTTGCCTCGCATGCTTGGTGCGTGATTAGATGTCTTGGTCAAGTGGGGGGCGTTTTAATTTTCTGGCTACTGCCTTACCCATAGGTATACTACTGCTGTGGGGGAGTGAATGAAACTGAATTTCTTCTGAGTGTCATTACGTAGGAAATGTCCATTTCTTTCTGAAACTTTAGCATGTACCTGATACTCAGCTGGAAAAAAACGATCCAACGTTTATGTGCCGTAAGCAAATAGGATATTCCACCTGTTCAAACTGTGTGGGTATGTTTTGTAGCCAGGCATTCAGAGACGAGAACAGTGGATGATAAAGTTTTGAAGAAAAACAGAACCTCTGACAAAAAGCCTGATGATTAGGGGAGAACCCCTTAAATTCAATCCTCGAGGTTTACGGTAGCCTGCTAAAATAGGACTGTTGACTATCTATCTATATGGCAGGCGGTTCTGTGCCCAGATATTTCTCCTATATTAAAATTAATGAGGCACAGCGCTGTGATGCACCTTGGACACTTCCTTGTGCACCCTATGTCATTTCCCTTCATAAGCGAAACTCTTTAGTTTGCCCTTTGCGTTTAAACGCAGCTCAGTGTTCTTATTGCTTTTCACTAAAGAGCTACATAATGACAAAGGATTGATACATATCAGTGTCTTCCACATGAGACATGTTTTTTTTTTGTTACCTGTGAGAATGTTATTTTGTATTCACATTTTGGAGACAGAAGAGGGTCGCCCGAAGCCGTTTTTTCAGCCGTGCTGTATTGTAAGCTTTGAAAAATGCCTCCGTGTGGGAAATGCATGCGTCTGCAGAGGCCGTTGGTCTCATTGGTAATTTATGTGACCTCAGTCGCAACTTCCGTCAAGAAACTAGAAGCATCAGTTACTGTTAGTCTCTGAATGTTTTCTTGAGTACCCTGCAAAGTAGATGAACTGTACCAACGTTTAGGTCCGTGGATACACCTGAGGCGGTAGGGTGTTTGGTGATGACGCTCAAAATCTAATGATATATAAAATCTGACTCTGCTTGAACATTGTGTGGTGTGCACTACATCTGCGTAACTGTTGCCATTATTTTCTGAGTAAGTTCAGGTCTACAACATGTGGCATAACGTACAGATCTGCCGACTTTGGAGTCTCCGCGTAGGTTCAACGTGTGATTCTGGCCAAATCACTTCATTTCCCTGTGCCTAAAAACAGTCTGACCTTGTGTAATGTATAATCTGGTGCCCATGATTCGCGCTACGTAATTAACTACAAAAAGATTGTAGCTCATCTGTTGTGTCCTTTTCTGCCATCTAGTGTTGTGTTTGGAATATTGCACTTTTGGTTTTTAGGTCTCGCCTGACCCAGCGCATGCGCTGGTCTGACGAGACTTATTGTGAGGGCTCCAAAAAGTGCTACCACTGTAGCATAGAGCTACAGTGCATGTGCGCGGGCGCGCGCGCCTCACTTTCGGGGCCACACGGCCGCTTTGATGTTCTCCGTGAGCCAGTTTTTTAGGTCTCGCCTGACCCAGCGCATGCGCTGGTCTGCGCTGGGTCAGGCGAGACTTATTGAGAGGGCTCCAAAAAGTGCTACCAGCCCAGCCTAGAGCTAAAGTGCATGTGCGCGGGCGCTCGCGCCAGCTTTACCGCGATTACTTTCACTTTCGTGACCGCACGGCCGCTTTGATGTTTGATCGTGATCACGATCCCTTTAACTTTTGCGGCCGCTTGGCATAGCCAATAGTCTCGCTTTTGGGACCTTATAAGTATTTAGTTATGCAACTGTTGCATGGCTAAACACTTATAAGGTCCCAAAGGCGAGACCTATTGGCTATGCCAATGCTTGTTTTTTCTCCTGTTTATTACTTCTATGTAGTAATGGTGGCACCCGTTCGCCGCCATTACTACAGAGCAGTAATAAACAGAAACAAGCATTGGCATAGCCAATAGGTCTCGCTTTTGGGACCTTATAAGTATTTAGTTATGCAATTGTTGCATGGCTAAACACTTATAAGGTCCCAAAAGCGAGACCTATTGGCTATGCCAATGCTTGTTTCCAAAGTCTTAGTTTTGATTTCAAGCTTGCATCGACGGAGTCAAGATCATGTAAGTGATGAAAAACCAGAGTGCACCAGGGCACAGACCCCACCTTAGATTTCTTTTTTTCCGCATCGGATTCAAAGCTGTACTGACGTAGTTGCGGATCAACTCACACAGAATAACAACTTTTGACTGTAAAACTTATGGACAGGTCATATGAGAATTACTCACTTGTGGGCAGTTGATAGAAAATATTCATCTTTTAAATTCTGTCCCGTTGCAATTTGAGATTATCTTTGATCTTCATAAGGTATGTAATTTATGTTTGCAAGGGGTCATGATGAAAATAAGTTTTTGGCGGTAAAACCGTATATTGCAAAAAGACTGCTCAGCCCAGATGAAACAAGATGGTGGGCTCCCTACGCCTTCATGGAGCAAAAGGGCTCTACCGTGTGCCGACAGCGTACTTTTTTAAAGAGGCTTTTGACAATGCGTAGTTAATAAATGAAGAGGAAGATGTTGACCACCCAAGCTTCATAGATGTCGGCTAATAATAACAAGGCCAGTCAGGGCTGGCTCTAGGGCGGTGCAAACGGTGCCACCGCACCAGGCGCTGACTTGGGGAGGGGGCACCATCTTTATTGTTTTAAAAGCTCCAGATGCCACGTTCCTTGTCCAAGCAATTT
Source organism: Triturus cristatus (assembly GCF_964204655.1). Classification (NCBI taxonomy): domain Eukaryota; kingdom Metazoa; phylum Chordata; class Amphibia; order Caudata; family Salamandridae; genus Triturus; species Triturus cristatus. Next base: position 1,352,598,711 of record NC_140589.1, read on the forward strand.
TCAAGCATCATTAAAAATTTCACCATTGATAACTCCAGTGATTAACATCATAGCCAAGAAGGTTAATATGCCTGCTGCCAATAACTTCTCCAATTCTGCATACACTATAAAGGGGTTATCGCTTTTGTCGGCAAGATCCTTTTGTTGCTTGCAGTTTAAAAGTTGAAATCCTAACATAGAGCAGTAGCTATTAACTGCCATCAAAGAGCTCATGCAAACTGCAAGAAATATATTGCAGCTACATGTTTTTTCCCCAGTCTTTCCTTATCCTAGTATTGCAGAAATGTTTCATTTGGGTAGAAATCAACTCTTATTATTAAACAAAACCCCTAACAATGATGTTACATTTAAAATTCTTAATTTGTGCTTTTCCAGAGCAAGGCCTTTTAAATGATACTGCCTACCACTATGAAGGACATGTGACTCCTACACATTGTAGTCCTCTGCTTTAGGTAACATTTCCTATACACTGATTTACACATGCATGATTGTCTCCGTGCAACGTATGTGTGATGTAAAGTGTTCTGAGACCCTAAACTGGTATGAGGGGTGGTAGAAAACTACATGAATCTAAGAGACAGTGGTTATGGTGACTTGGGGGGCATTGTCAAATGGTGGTAGTGAGGGAATCCGTGATGAGGTGGTCATGGGGGGGGGCGCTAACAAACATTGTCGCACAGGGCGCCACCAGTACTAAAGCCGGCCCTGATGCCAGTCTCCTATTCTTTAAAAGGGTTCTTACTCCAGAGAGCATAAATCTCCAGAGCACCCACAGAAACCTACACTGTGTAGGACAGAGATTACTCTTAAAATGGGTGAAGGTCACTCCTAATGGCTTGCAAAGTCAAAGGCCACTGACCTGGAGAGGAATGACATTGAAAGGAGCTTCAACTCCATGATAAGCGAGAGCCGCGGAAGGAGAACAAACCCAATCTGTTCAATCTCATTGCTTATTCGATGTTTGTGGAAGAGTGAATCCTATATTGGATGATATATGTGGTTTGTATGAACACTTATCAGTGTATCCTTTATTGGATTAATTGGATGTGTTTGATTTTGAGTACTGTATTTTAGTTGTTAACTGTGTGCGGTTGAATGTTGTATATGTCAGAGGTGATTTCATTTGGTAATATTTTTAAACCGCGTTTGCTGAAGTGGTCATTGCTTATTGGTTTGTGTATATGTGACTTTTGTGGCTCTTTTTTCGTCGTTGTTTTGGATTCTTGACTTATTTTAAATTTAAAGCAAGAGGTGAGGCTACTTCTATAAGGATAGGGTCCTGGCTGACGTACACTAGAGCCAAGAAAGGAGTTCCACGTGGGCGTTCTAGAGATGCAAGTTCATAGGGGATGAATTCCATATTCAAGGTACAGGACTCAAGAAAAGAATCGCTACCACGTGATGTGGAAAACATCAACTGATGGTTATTCACAAATGAAATCAATGTAACAGAATGTCTGGTGTAGACTAAACCGTGTTCAACAAAAGGCAGGAGTTAACCATAATCTTCATTGACTTTCTATTGCAAGACGAGGTAAGGTATTACAATTGCTCAGAGCTCAGCTGCCTCAGACGTGAAAAAGTAAGGATTAACACATTAAAATAAGGTGGAAAGAGCTAATGGGTGCTCATTTAAAGGATATAGGGCCAAAATGCAATTATACTGATTTGAAAATGGCTAGTATATTAGTTCAGAATATTTGCCCAGCGCCAAACTGGATCCAGAACGTTTCCTAGCCATGTTCCTGCACGCTGCTTGATGGTGCTGTGCATCTCCACGTAGGTTTCTGTCTGCCCCAGATATGACCGAGTAGATCTAACATCCGTTCCTTTTTTTCTTTGCCTTCAAATTCCTTTCCGGAAAGTGGATCTCCCATGTTCGTCGGTCATTCAAGGACTCCCAAAACAAAATCCAATGTGCAAGTGAACAATGAACCTTCCTAAAACTTCAGGCTCCAAAACATGCTGTGACTGCAGAAAACAGATGTTGGTGATGGACCAGCATGAGGTGTGTCTTTTGTGCTTGAGTTTGGAGCACAACTCGAAGTTGTGCTATGATTGTGCTGTCAAGCACCTGATGGCAATCCGGGATCTGTAGGGGCTCCCAGTCGGATCTCTGTTAGCCATTCCATCCTTAAAGCTGATTCAGACTAACTCTGGTGCAGACTTCCACCCCAGCTCTGAGACCTGCATCAGTCCCTCCATCAATGCCATTACTGATGCCAGAGGAGAATCCAAAAGCAAATCCACTGCTTCACAATTGCATTTTCTTTTTTTTTAAACTCTTTTTATTAGGAAAACACCGACATCAAGGCATAGTATCACAGCAGTACAGCATATGCAGATGCAAGCACAAGGGTTCATCAATACAGAGTGTAGCGATCTAGTTGAAATCACGGAGAGGAGGAGACATCTACATCGTGGAGTCTGGGGGGGGGGGGTACATATTTCGCCTCTATATAAGTTCCAGGGGGTCCAAATCTTGGACCATTTCCGGGGGCAGCCCCTCGCAATGTATACTGATTTTTCTCGTTGCATGCACCAATCAAGGTCCTTTTTCCAGTCCGTTATCGTGGGTGCCTTGGATGCCCCCCAGTGCTGGGCGATATTTCTCTTTGCAATCATGCAAGCAAGTGTAACCCATTGTATGGCATAGGCATTGAGATCTGTGGGTTCCCAGAACAATTGCATTTTCTTGACCAAAACAGGGGTTGTGCTCCGAATCCGCTATTGCGCTCCCAGTCGGCATCCAACATGAGTCTGACCCTCTGCTTTCACTACTGCAGATGCACCCTCAGAAGCTCTACTGTTTTTTTTGGCTCTGACTCTAACCAGAGCTAGCCACTGCTCAGAGAACATGAGGATGGGGACCCTGATGGTTTGCCCCCCACACTAATTATGATGATAATAGTCTTTACAGGGACTTACAGAAGACCAGTGGATTTGATACTTCCCTGATACAGGGTTGGATTTTCCTTTAGGGACCCCAGCAGAAGAGACTACTTCTTTTACTGTGGTCATTTTTTGAGCATCTGAGATTCTGGATGTACAACAGCCTTCATTTGAAGTAAAGACATTTTGCAGCCTGGGCCAGCATTCAGAGAAGAACGTACTGACACTGTAATGGGCACTTGGTCCAAACCCTGTTCATGCCGATCTTCCAAGGTTGGGTGTACCAGTTTTCCTCTATCTTGAGAACTGGCTGTTGATGGCAGGCTTGCCACATTCAGTCATAGACCACCTACATTTGACAGCAAACCTCTTGACTGTTTCGGTTCACGATCAACGAGCTGAAGTCTCGCCTATCTCCTTCTCGGAGGCTTCCATTTATCGCAGATGTTTTGAGCATAGTGCAGTTCAGGGCCTACTCTCGATTACGAGGAGTCCAGAACATTCAGGTTCCTATCCTAACATTTTAACCTTGGTCCTGAACTCTGTGAGAGCAGCCTTGATGCTTCTTTGCCTGATCCTCCTGTATCCTGCTTTTCAACTACACCAGGTGGTATATGTGAGCTCTGCAGAGGAATCTGAAGTCACAGTGGTCTCAGTACCTTGGGAACCTGTCAAGTACCATCCAGGTTTCGGACGTCACAGCGTGCTATCTGCAGTAGTGGCAGCTCAACCGCAGTTGAACCAGTTGCAGGCTCCTGTCCCTCCCCCATCCAGAAATGACAATACTGACGGATGCATCACTGTTGGGTTGGCGAGATTATCTGGCAGAAACCCAGCTCTATATGATTGTGTTGGTGTTGCGTGCCATATGTCTGACGCTAAAAGTTCTTCCTGCCATCCATCAATGGGAGGCTGGTGCAAGTTCTCATGGACAGCACTACTGTCATGTGGCACTGCAACAAGCATGTCAGGGTGGGATCCTGTGCCTAAAGGCTCTGTGCCTTAGCTGGAGTATCTGGGCCCTGTGATCATGAACTACCTGGTTGGATCCTTGAATGCCAGGGCAGATGATCTCAGTCAGCGGCATATGCATCTCGAAGTGGCACTCTACATCTTCTGACAGTAGGGGCAACCCTGGCTAGATCTTTTCACCACCATCAAGAATGTACAGTGTCAAAACATTTGATGCTCCTGTGAAAACTCTGGTTAGGAGATCCTCTTGGGATGGAGGATGGGACTCCTGCACACCTTCCTGCCTCTGTTTCTCCTGCCCTGAGTTCTGAAAAAGATGGGAAATACCAGGCCATCTTGTTAGCTTTGTATTGGGCTAAAAGAGTGTGGTACCTGGAACATCTCTGCATGAGTGTCCTTATATCAGGTTACGATTTCAGGAGGATCTTCTATCGCAGGAACAGGGCAAGGTTCTGCATCTGAAACTGCTCAATCTACATCTCCATTCGTGGAAATTGAGCAGCAGCAGTTGATCGGGTTCGATGTACCACATGAGGCTGTGGATGTCATCCTTGCTGCCAAGTGTCTTTTTACAAAATTAGTTTATGCTTGGCACTGGAACAAATTTGTGTCCAATGTAGAGTCCTCAAGAGTCTGTTGTTTGTTTCGTCAGACTTGACCTTATTTCAACAAGTCATTACTTAACAACTTTCTGTATGTAGTGAAATGCTTAAAACATAAAGTTGTGCTGCACAATTAGTAACATTCAGTGTTTAGCAATCCTACTTTTCTAAAGTGCTGTCATAGATGTTGAACACCATCTTTACGTTAATGGTTTTCCCTTTCGACGCGCAATCCTTCCCTTCTCGAGGGTATTGTTTAGATCGCGTTTTCCAACCCACGCGACCCTTCATCTTCGAAGTCTTCGATTCCGGTCGTCGACGAAGGCCTTCGGGCCTACCTGGGCCTCATTTCCGGCTCATGGAAAGGACGCTATTCAAAAAGTGTCCTCGATGTGGGTCGAAGTTTCCCCACACCGACCTACATGAGGTGTGCAACCTCTGCCTCTCACCGGAGCACGAGGCCAGAGACTGTCCAGCTTGCGCCTCTTTCCGCTCCAAGAAGACAATCCGGGACCAACAAGCTCGAAGAACAATCGCGCTCGTCATCTTCAATCCCAGACGACATCTTTCAAGAGGGTGTCAATATTCCGGAGCAGGGTTGGGTCAAAGAAGCCATCATCAGCGCCTCCGAAGCAGATGATTCCGACGTTGAAGACCTCACTCCAGCTCAAAGGGCCGTGAGTACAGATGTCGACCCCAACCCACACCCCCCCTCGACACTTTCAAAAAAGGCTTCGGTACCACCTTCACCTTCGGGCCCAGGTGCACACCGAGACACTGCTTCCCATGCCCCGCCTTCGGGCCCGGTAAAGAAGCCTATTAAGCCTTTAGGTGACTCTGGCTCGAGTCAGCCTACCCTCAGTGCCGAAAAAAAAGACGTCCTCGTCCTCATCTACGCCGACCGCTGCTTCGACATCAAAGCAGTTGGCGTCGAAGGCTAGCACCGGTTCCTCGGCACCGACAACACCCTCGGAGCCGACTAAAAAGCGCCCACCAAAAGGCCCCGATTCTTCGAAGCCAAAGACCTCGGAACCGAAAAAACAACAACCGGTTCCATCGGATAAAGACACTACAAAACTGCATGGTTCCAAACCTAGAATCGCTACCAAGTCGACGCCGAAAAAGCTTATGGCACCGAAGCCCTCGACTCCGAAGGATCTGCCTCTCACAGACGAACTGTTTCGTCCAGATCCTACCCAAAAGACTCTTGTGAAGGATCCTAAGACTGGTCATTTAATGCTTAGCATCAAGAAAAGACCCCTGGAAACGCCTGCGCCCACACCACCACCGAAAAAGAGAGACTTTGCTACCTCTCCATTAAGGATCCCTTCTCCTCCTCCTCCTCCCCACCACGCCGCTCTCCTACACCATCACCTACCCCAGTAGATGATGATGAGGACAACACCTCTGATGATGCAGGGGGAGGTACGGCCGATCAACCCCTTGGGGACCCTACCCCTACTGGCTCCCCGGACCCCTGGCATGATTACAGTGTCCCAGACGTCCCTTACACCCCACAAGATGACCTCAATCCCTCCAGGCCTTCCCCTCCAGAGGACAATATCGGCTTCAACCAGCTCCTTCACAGAGCTGCCCAATACCACAGGGTTGCCCTTCATACAGACCCAGTAGAGGAAGATTTTCTTATGGACACCCTCGATACCACACTAAGGCCCACCTCAATTCTGCCCATGCTTAAAGGGGTCATTAAGCATGCACCAGAGATCTTTAAAGACCCAGCCAGAGCTCGAATCATCAACCCGAGAATATTTAAAAAGGATAAGGCTGCTCCTACTGACCTGTATACATTAAAGGCCAGCACCCCTAGACTGCTTAGTAGTCTCTAATGCAAGGAAGAGAGCAAATTCCCAGACATCAGGCGACGCACCACCACCAGATAAGGAATCAAAACTCCTGGACGCCTATGGCAAATGCACAGCGTCACAGGCAGCAAACATTTGGCGCATTGCTAATACCCAAGCGCTGTTAGCCAGGTATGACAGGACACATTATGATGAGCTTGAGTCCATAATGCAGCACTTCCCTGACAGGTATACAAACAGGGCTAATGAACTCATACAGAAGAATAAAAACCATCACTAACACCTCCATCCGTTGTGCGCTAGATGTAGCAGATACCGCCTCAAGGGCAATAAACACCAGTGTACTTTTGCGCAGGCATGCCTGGTTACGCATATCAGGTTTTAAACCCAAAGTCCAGAGTGCTATACACAATCAGCCTTTTGTTGAGCAACACCTATTTGGCTCCAATGTGGACGCATCACTTGAGAAAATGAAAAAGGATACAGACACTGCCAAATCTATGGGAGCCTTGCAGTTGCAATCTCCCAGACGGACCTTTCGTCGCTCATCCTTCAGAAGCACCCATAGAGGCTACTCCTCTTATAGTCCCTCCACCTCTTACAAGGCTCCCACCCAATCCACCTTTACTAGAGGTTACCAAAGGGGTGGTTACAGGGGGAACTACAGCAAAGGCAGAGGCAAAAACAACTCCCGCTCTGCCTCCACCCCCACCCCATGACTTCCCTCCACTTCCCCCAGACCATTCCACTCCAGTCGGGGAAAGACTCCACCAATTCCTCCCTGCAAACATCACTTCAGACAGGTGGGTGCACCAAATAATTCAATCAGGCTACTGTCTCGAACTAACATCTACCCCCCCAACCATACCACCCAAACACCGTCCAATGTCACAAGAACATCTGTTACTGCTAAAACAGGAGGTAATCTCCCTCCTACAAAAAAGTGCAATAGAACCAGTTCCCCTGCACCAACAAAACAAGGGAGTTTACTCCCTCTATTTGCTCATACCAAAGAAGGACGGATCTCTAAGGCCTATTTTAGACCTCAGACCCCTAAACCTATACTTACACTCAGACCACTTCCACATGGTCACACTTCAGCAGGTCTTCCCTCTGCTTTCCCAGGGCGACTTCCTTGCTACTCTAGGCCTCAAGGACGCCTATTTCCGCATTCCCATTCACAGAGCTCACAGAAAATATCTCAGATTCTTAGTGGATGGTCAGCACTATCAATTCAAAGTACTCCCATTCGGAGTCACGACAGTACCAAGAGTGTTTACCAAGTGCCTAGCGGTGGTGGCAGCACACCTAAGAAGACAACACATCCATGTCTTCCCATATCTAGATGACTGGCTCATAAAAGCCAGCTCATACAATCAGTGTGTACAACACACTCACGCCACTATTCAACAACTTCATGACCTAGGGTTCACAATAAACCACGCCAAGTCCCAGCTGCAACCATCCCACACACAACAATACCTCGGTGCCACAATAGACACCCCAAGGGCGCTAGCCTATCCCAGTCCCCCCAGGATAGCGAGCATACAAGCTCTTCTCACCAGATTCCAACCGCAATACTCTCTTCCAGCTTGAGTGTTCATGCAACTCATAGGGATGATGGCCTCTTGCATATTCATAGGGCCTCATGCAAGTCTCCAGATGCGTCCTCTCCAAGAGTGCTTAGCACGCCAATGGAACCAGGTTCAAGGTCAGCTAACAGATCTGGTGTTGGTAGACGGTCGTACCCATCGCTCTCTGCAGTGGTGGAACACCAAGAACCTTTCCAAAGGGTGACCGTTCCTCGAGCCCGTTCCTCAAATAGTCATGACAGCGGACGCATCGCTCTCCGGCTGGGATGCTCACCTACTTCATCACACCATGCAGGGCAGGTGGACACCTCAGCAAAAGTTACTCCACATCAACCACCTGGAGCTACTAGCCATATTCCTAGCCTTGAAAGCATTCCAAAAACACATTTCAGGCAAAGCTGTCTTAGTCCGCACCGACAACATGACAGCCATGTATTATATACAAAAACAAGGCGTGACACACTCTCTGCAGCTCTCTCAGCTCGCACAGAGCATATGGAGGTGGGCTATACCTCAGAACATTTTTCTCCTAGCCCAACATGTCCCAGGAGTCCAAAACACAATAGCCGATCTGTTGAGCCGTCAAACACAACAAATCCACGAGTGGGAACTTCATCCACAAGTTCTTCAACCGTTTTTTCAGATGTGGGGGCAACCACAGATAGACCTCTTCACCACCCACGAAAACACCAAATGCCCAAACTTCGCCACCAGGTATACTCATCCATTGTCCAAAGGCAATGCGATATGGATGAACTGGTCAGGCAGATTTGCGTACGCTTTTCCGCCTCTCCCACTCATTCCACTAGTGGTGTGCAAACTACAGCAACACTCCTTAACGCTTATCCTAGTTGCTCCAACTTGGGCCAGACAACCATGGTACACCACATTGCTGGAACTCTCCGTGGTTCCGCACCAAAAATTACACCTCTCTCCACACCTCCTAACCCAGAACCTTGGAGAGATACAACACCCAGACCCAGCTCAGCTCAACCTAGCGATCTGGCTCCTGACGTCCTAGAATTCGGTTACCTCAACCTTCCTCCTGACTGTATGAACGTCATCAAAGAAGCTAGACGGCCTACCACTAGAGCATGCTAGGCAGCCAAGTGGAAAAGATTTGTAATATACTGCCATAACAACAACACTGATCCCCTAGATGTGGCTATCCAACACATCTTAGGCTACTTACTACACCTCCAAAGATGCAACTTAGCCTACACGTCTATCAGATTGCATCTTGCTGCCATAGCAGCATATCTACAAAATAGACAACATCTATCACTCTTCAGAGTACCTGCCATAAAAGCTTTTATGGAAGGACTCAAAAGAATAATTCCCCCCAGAGTACCACCGTCACCCGTGTGGAATTTAAACATCGTTCTCACAAGGCTAATGGGGCCGCCATTTAAACCTCTACATAAATGTGAGCTACAATTCTTAACATGGAAAACTGCTTTCCTAGTAGCTATTACTTCTCTACGAAGAGTTAGCGAACTACAAGCACTAACTATTCAGGAACCCTTTCTGCAAATGCATCATAATAAGGTTGTACTCGGAACTAATCCTAAATTCCTCCCTAAAGTCATTTCTCCCTTCCACCTCAATCAATCTGTGGAGCTGCCTGTATTCTTCTCGCAGCCACAAACAGTTGCAGAAAGAGCTCTTCACACCTTAGATGTCAAAAGAGCACTGCTGTACTACATTGAGAGAACACAACCTTTTCGTAAGACCAAACAACTATTCGTGTCTTTCTCACCACCACACAAGGGCAACCCCATATCAAAATCTGGGATAGCTAGGTGGATTGTCAAATGCATACAGATTTGTTACATCAAAGCAAAATGTACATTATCTGTTCCTCCTAAAGCCCACTCTACACGAAAGATAGGGGCTTCAGTGGCATTTTTAGGGAACATTCCCTTAGACGATATCTGCAGAGCAGCTACATGGTCTACACCGCACACATTCCCAAAACACTATTGTGTTGATGTGCAAACTAAACAACAAGCTAGTGTGGGCCAGGCTGTACTCAAAACACTATTTCAAACTACTGCAACAGATACTGGTGGTCGCCGCTAGGAGGGGATACTGCTATACAATCAATGCATAGTGTGTAATCTGCAGCTCATATGCCTCAAACGGAATATGCTACTTACCAGTATGCATCTGTTCTTGGCATGTAGAGCTGCAGATCTACTCACGCCCACCCACCTCCCCGGCTACCTTTATCTGTTCCAGTATTATCTTACTTAGATACACCATACATGGGCATCCTTCCTGTTTCTTACAAAGCTCCATCATTTCCCTGCTGGCGAAAAACAATCTGAGAATGGAGCTGATGCCCATGCGCACTATGATCCTAAGGAGGAGTCACATACCTCGTGACTTCCAAAGACTTTCCAAGACAAAAACAAGTGCAAACATCCGGGCCCAACACCAGATGGCGATCTATGCATAGTGTGTAGATCTGCAGCTCTACATGCCAAGAACAGATGCATACTGGTAAGTAGCATATTCCTTACAAACGCAAAGGCAGTAAATGAGACACACACTCAATAAAGAAATCCGACACCAATTTACAAAAAATAACATGTATTTTTATGTAAGTGTAGATACCAAGATCATTGGAATCGGGTAAGTACTTTTCGAGTTACGAATTTTTACAGTTTTCAAAAATGGACAGTGCAATTTCTGGATTTCTCATGTTATCCTATGGAGGAAAAACATGTATTGCATTCAGGCACTTAGCAACGACTTACGGGACTGTCCTTCAGGACTTAAGGTAAGTATGGGGCAAGGTCCAGAGCAACAGGTCACTTCGGGAGGCTCTGGGGTGTCCGGTTGCAGAGGTGTGCCATGGCGACAGGTGTCCCATTCACTTCAATGGGAGAATGGTCCGATTACAAAGAGGCTGCAAGCAGGGACTGGGTAAACAGTCTGAGGGAATCCCCCAGGAGGGCTCGACCCTTGAGAATCTTGGGTACATAGTGACAGCTTCCTTGGTCCACTTCTCCGGTTGTGGGGTTCGGGTGCAGAGGTGTCTTTTGTTGTCGGTGCTGGAGCTTCTCGCAGTTGGAGGGGGCTTGCAGAAAGAGGCTGCAGGTGGCTACTGGGAGTCCACTGGGCAAACTCAAGTATGGGATTAGCTCTTGTGTGTCTGGGAACCCGTTTGGCACCATCACCTCTCTTTGACTCTGGCTCTGGAGCACAGGTGCATATGAGCTTGGAGGCGTCTGGTGGCGGCAGTCATAGACTCACGTGTTGGTCTTTGTTGTGCGGAAGAGAGGCAAACAAGAAAGCTGGGCCACACACGAAGTGAGCCTCACTGTCTATGAAGTCCCTTGATGTACAGGTCGGTGTTCCTCGGCGTTGGTGTCCGGACTAGGCACAACAAGCCTTGGTTTGCTGCAAGAGGTTCAGTACCACTGGGTGTTGGTCCTGTGCGGCTCCGGTTGGTCCTGGTGTCCTCTCACTCAGTGGGAAGACAGATCCGATGTCCAGGGGCACAGGGCTCTCTTCCTGCTGGGCTGCTGCATAGGGCTCGCCGTGGAGCGGCAACTCGGTGGACCCCACCATGCGTCTTTAGTGCCGGCACCTGCAGGGGAGTAGTTCCTCTACTTCAAGGGAGTATCTTCAGGCAATCGGCGAAGCAGTGGCAACCCTCTGGGTTTCTTGGAGACTGCCCACCGGCAGGACAAGTCTGTTTCTTCCTCGATTGTAGGGGGGTGTTGCGCCTCAGTTCTCATGACTTCTTCGTCCACTGCTTCTTTTGATCTGTCAGAATCTGAAGTCCTGGTATCAGATGGTCCCCTAATTACTCATCTTAGGGGCATTAAGGAGAGTGAGGGGCAGTAGCCAATGAGCTACATACCACTGGGGTCACTACACCCCCTTGACGGCCAATTTTTGGAGGGAGTGGGCCTCCCCTTGTCCCAGAATTCCTAATTTCACCACAAACAATATGGTGGATTTTCTAAAGTCGTGCTCACTTCAAATTTGGTCACCCTAGAGGTATTCCCAGCCTGGTAGTGTAACACGCCTCCTGTATAGTTAATTTTTCCTTCTGCCCTGGCGCTAGATGGTTCAGGGCAGGGGGGGGTTGTCACGCTCTCTTGTGAGAGAAACCAGATTCACCTACCAAGAGGCGGTGGGCTCATTGAAGCTCCCCTGCCTTCGAATGCTAATCTGTGGATCATCATGTGGGCGTGGGTGTAAGCACTTTCTGCATGAGCAGGCTTGGTTTATGGCCCCCTGAGAGCAAAGGCCCTCACTCTTGGGGTCAGAAACTCGTCACTTGTGGCAGACTGGCGAAAACCAGTCAGTCAGCACACCAGTAGCTGACAGGGTTTCCAGGGCACCTCTAAGGTGCCCTCTGGGTGCAGGTATTAATACATCTAACACTGCATCAATGTAGGTTTATTAATATGAGATGGTTGATAACAAACAATCCCTATTTTCAGTGAAGCCATCATGTAGCTTTGGCACAGCATGTGAGTGAGCCTCAAGCCCTTTGGGTCAACTGCAAAACACCAGACAAACTTCCAAAACCCAGACAAACTGGTTTTGGTGACACAGGCCTCTTTCTTGCCTAACATTGTGATGCCATTCCATGTCGGTGAAAATATCACCTTGCTAGAATTCTACGCTCCGCATCACCTCTGTAAGGACGAGGAGAGACTCCATTGCATGGCCTCCAAAAGAGCACTGAGCTTTTACATAGATCTCGCCATAGGACACTGGTGGACAATCAGCTCTTTGTGGAATTCTCTGTAACGAAAAAAGTCACAGCTGCACATAAGAGAACCATATCCCACTGGGTCGTGCTCTGCATTAAGATGTGCTACACACTGGCTAAAAAACATTCTCAGGAAGGACTGCATGCTCATTCTACCAGGGCCAAAGCTTAGACCACTGTGTCTGTGTGTGGAGACCCGGTCCTAGACATCTGCCAGGGGGTTGTGTGTGTCCTTTCATTCATTAATGAAGCACTATTGTCTGGACAATCAGGTTCTCTCAGGGGAGCATTTTGCCTGCTCGGTGCTGCAGGACTTTCTGATTTGAGACCACCCACAGGTCCATTTCCAAATAGGTAATGCTTTAGTATCTATTCAAAAGCTGAGGAATGTGTGGCTAGAAGTCTGTCAGAAGAACAGGTACTTACCGTCAGTAACGGTGTTTCTGGTAGAGACACTTTCTAGCCGCAGATTCCTCACCCTCCCATCCTTCTTGTTCTGAGTTTGGCCACTACCCATTAATAAGATCCCAAGTCTAGGAATCTGCACGTTGGTCACAACAATTTGCTATTTGGGGCTCTGCATCTGGGGTCGTGGACAGTCTTGAAACCAACTGATGTCAGTGTGCTTGAGTGCTGCCTATATAGGCTCTGCACATCATTTCTGGAGCGGAACTGTGCAAGTCTGGAAACCCACAGCGCCGCCTACCGGATTGCAGAGGTACTGCTAAAAGGTTTCCCGATTCAGTCTGACACCTAGGGAATATTTAAAAGATGAGGAATTTGCATCTAGATAGAGTATCTAGTAGAAAAAAGCATTACCGAAGGGATGTAACCTTTTTTTGCAGCTCATTTGGCACAACAACAACATGATTTTGGCTATCTCTGTAACCTTGCTTTCAATTGTTTTCACCAGTTTGAAAATAGTACCACACCTTTGCAATAAATATTAACTGATTAAGTAAAATTGTTCCTAAATTTTGTTTAAAAAAATATGGTAAACAAAGTGTACATTAAGCGCAATCTAAATACTACATAACATTGATTGAAATCCAAATATGATAAACAGTAAACCAGTTTCATTGCAGCCGTAAAGTTGTTTTCAGCGATATGCTTTACTGTTGGCAGGACGATACAACAAATTTTCAAGAAACTTACCACAAACGCCATGGATCATAGATGGGGAGAGAAAGATGGAATCCTCTGTGGAGGAGTTGATTTTAGAGCCTTTAATTGCAGTTTTTAAACCTGATAGTGAGTATACTGGAATCTTGTTTAGTATGTGAGAGTTGCATTGTAAATTGATGAACAAGTTTGTCACTTAACTTGCTAAATATTTAAATGTACTTCATGATAAATGTTATTTCATTAATGGGTGTTCCCTTGTGTTGTACCCCATCTTATTAACTTTATTAGTAGAAAACTTGGTGGTAAATGGTGGTAATACGACTCGATTCAGTGACGTCGGTATCTGTATTGTGCAGTAAAAAATGTGCATATTGCACTTGAGTTTTTTGTCACAGTAACTGTACATTGACAGTGATGCTGTGTGAGTTAGGTGTGCAAATATAGCTTCAGGTATCACTGAAAACACCCTTGACAGCAGAGCTGTAAATGTACTCCCATCACAGCAAGAGATTGAGATGCAGGTGAGATACAATTAAAGCAAATTAATATATGGAAAGAAGAGGTCAAGTCCACTTTTTTTATATGTTCTCTTTCCACTCCTCTGTTGTGGGCTCAGTTGGGTAGCCGTGTTTGAGCTCACCCCTAAGCAGCAGTGATAGATGCACCTATCTGGTGTCTGGACTGCTGTGTGACTCTACAAATAGTCCTATCTCCATCTTTTCCTCTCTTCCCTCTAATTCCCATCACCTTACTGTCATCTCCCCCGCCGATTCTCCCATCCTCCTTGTGTTGCGCCCTTCAGACTCCAACAGCTTCAGATAGGACATAGGACTGGTTACTCTTCAAAGTATGTATTTCATTGTACAACAGTGAGTGGCATTTTTAATAAACCATTAATAACCAGACAAACTTGCAAAATATGTCAATAGGACGGGGTAAAACGTATTGGCTTATGTTTACTGTCTTATGTTCATTACATGCATAAGGGACACATCTGCGAAATCAGAGTCAAAATAAAAAAGAAAGCTATCCGCCATTATTAATTTATTCTTTTTTGTCTAACAAGAATTCTAGTTTGAAGACAGATTAATAACACAGAACGGTGTCAAGATGCAGATACACCCCAGTTTTTAGAGTTGTACAAAGCAGATGTGAGGCAGATAACTAAACACAATATCTGTGCGACAGGCCATATTTTGGCAGTCTCTGGACAGAAAAGTGAAAGTTCTCCAACCAGCGTAACAAAATAGAAAACAGCATCTCGTGTGAGGAAGTGTTCAATGAAATTAGAAAATGGGCAGCCCCTAAAAGCCAAATTTGGTGATGGCTGAACCTCCAGTCTCAGTTTCCACTCCTCATTCACATTTAGCTCCTCGCCTTACATAATCAGAGAAGATGAAGGCACAAAGAGAAGATAAGATGGGATGATTAAAATAACAATTATCAAATTGATTCCTCAGAAGACGATGTTAGATGCTTATCCAATCAAGGAATCACCCCCAGATTAAACGTTTTCTTTTCTTGCTTTTATACAGCTGGCTTGTTTCCACTAACTGTGGGATTGCAAAACAAGTTGAGAAGGAAGAAGAGGACTTCTCATTGGGACACTCACTTGAACAAAGGGGGCATATCAGTATCTCCAAGTGGTAAAGACCGTATTGAAATCTACTTATGAGAATTTCAAAAGTTCAGGCATGCCGAAGTGTGTCACTCCACGTGTGGAGAGGAAGTACAAGGCAGGACCACAAGACCTTATATTTATTAAAGGGCATACACAACCAGACCTTATAGTATTCTATTCTGCATGTAAATGTGCATTGATTTAGAATAACAGACAGCCTGTCTCCAAACAAGGAAAGCAAACGACTGGACATAGCGTAACGTTCACAGGCTTTAGTTGGTATTTTGTAAATTCACAGGCCAATTAAGCGGGTGAGGTGGATACCATATGGGCAAATTTCTCCAGCATCTTCCAAACTACACCAGAAATGGGCACAAGAAATAATTCAGGTGGGCATAACCATTAAAAATGTAGGGATTTGTGCTCTAGATGCAGCTGACACTTAGTGTAGGTAGATCACTGTCAGTGGGCTTCTTAGAAGACATTCCTGGTTCCAGATTTCAGGTTCAGGCTATGTCCAAATGTATGTGCTCAGCCTGCCATTTGATGGACAGCACCTATTTAGCTCCAAGGTTGACAATACGTTAGAGAAAATAAAGAATGAATTGAAAACAACAATCTATGAGGGAGTTCCAACAACATTATCCTTATTACAAGCATTCCCAGGCAGCTCTGCAGAAGGTCAGAAGTAGCCAGTCAGTCCAGTGAGACATTACGGCAACAGCCTTTCACCTTCAGCTGTGCAGAACAGGGGTTGGACACATGGCCTGTCCTGCAGCAAGGCACCACACCAATCCTTCTGTTTGGTCAGACCTATTTGTGCACTCCATTCAGCTGTGTACAGCAGGGGTTGGCCCTTCTTCTAGCTTTCATTGTGACCTTTGGCTGTGTTCAGCGAAGGTTAGCTGCAGCACTTCGCCTGTAGCAAGGCTCTGTGCCTGGCATCTCGTGCGCATCCTTCCGTTAAGCCAACCCCAACTACAGAAGGCCTTGGTTAATGCAGAGTGGAGGGTAGCTGCAGCGTGTGAGACGAAGCAAGTTTGTACCCTTGTATTACTGCAGAACCCCCATGAGGGCAAACCTTTTTGGGCATAGGTCAGGGAATTTGTATATTCTGGTATCGCTTGACCTTAAAAGCCTAAACCATGTTTTTGTTCTGGCTAAAAGCCCAGGTAAAGTCACTGTAGGGAAATAGCTGTAAAAGTGAGAATAAAGTGACGTGTTACATGTTGACCTCTATATGTTCAGTACAAACATGTTCAAAGTTGGCAGAATATTCTTATAGAAACCTATGAGGAAACTTCTGTGTAGGCAACGTTGAGAGATTGGGTAAATGATAACCCAAATGACCTAATTTATTTTACCTGTAGCAATGCTGCTATTATTTGTTTATTACTGCTTCCTAACTGTAAGAACAGATACGTTTTTGTAACATAGTTTGAGTCCTAGGAGGTAAATAGAGGCATGTGTGGCTGTAGATACACATGCTGTACATATTCCTGCCATCTAGTATTGGGTCCGGATGTGTGCAAGTTGTTTTACTTCAAAGAAGTGTTTCAAATCACAAGGTAGAGTGACTCCTCCCTTTGGTGATAATGCGCATGGACATCAACTCCATTGTTAGATTATTTCTTTTGGCTCAGGTTTGGACGTCTCCTGTGCTCCAGTTCTACACCGTCACTGTGCTCTTTTCGGTTCGCACAGTACCTTCCCTCCATCGCATTCGTCTATTTCGCCTGCATATAGACGTTTAAATATTTCGATTGAGTGGATCCGTTTCGATCACTGCCCCTCCTGGGCCTTGCCCATCGTAACCTACACTCATCTCCATCGCCATTCTTGAGAATGTCTCCTCAGTGATGGAGCGAACGCCCTTTCGTTTCTGTCCTCGTTGCCATGCCAAATACCCTTGGACCGACTTACAGCAGATCTGTAATTTGTGCCTGTCACGGAACACCGCAAGGCAGACTGCGACGCCTGCCGCTCTTTCTGCCCCAACCAAACGTCTTTGCAACCATGGCGCATGTCCGCTTGAGATGTCATGGAGGAGCATGGAAGAAACACCAGACCTTTTCTGTCCCGGCGATGTCGAAGGGGAGCAGCACTCACAGCCATCTGCTGCAGAAGAAGAAGTCTTCTCCATTAAGGGCAACTCCAGATCTGACTTGGATATCAACCTGGAAATAGAGGACCTTCCGCCTACTCAACAATCAATATGGCACCCGCTCCCCTCGACACCACCCCGAGCAGCCTTCTGCTAAAAAGCAGGCAGCCTCTCTGGAACATCACACAGAGGCTTTCGGACCACCACGCCTTCTGACCAAGGTTGGCACTAAACAACTACTTCAGATGCCCCACCCAGCTTGGGCTTGGTGCCGAAGAAGCCATCCAAGCTGAGTGCTTCGATATTGACCACCCCAGCACTGACTCCCCTTCCCAAACCCCCCCCACCCCCCCACCCCCACCCCCCTCGGCGTAGAGCTGACCTGCACCTTCCACTTCATCCATCTCGGCACAAAGTGGACCATTGGCACCAAAACAAAAGTCTCCTTTGGGTCCGTAGAGCTCAAAAACCAAGTATGACTCTGACACAGCAGTTGATCCCATCCTTCATAGACTATAGGAACAGCTCGATTCCATGTATAAACAACTCATCATACACTTTCATAGGGGCTGAATCCTTGCCTACCCTTCATCCCCTGTAGTTCCACCATCCAAATGACAGCTATTATTTGAGGAAGCCTTGGACAGTCCAGTTCCTTCAAAAATACGCAGCAAGGCATATAAGGCCACTAGCCCCTTTCCTCTTGCACCACCCTCCCCACCTCATTCTCTAGCGGATGCACTTGACAATACACCACAAGGATCCCCTCATTCTAACATGGGTGGGCATGGTGGGGTAGAGAACACATTTGATATTCCTCCACAGGATGATCCATGGGACACATATGACTTTGAACCACCAGGGGATACAGACCCTGAATATTACCCTCCCCTCCCCTCCTGGTTACTCTACATCATATCAGGAACTCATTGTAAGGGCCGCCTCTTTCTATCAGGTGGAACTTCACATGGAACCCTCAGAGCGGGACTTCCTTTTTGAGACACTTTCTTCCACTCACGCACCACCAATATCTTCCAATGCTCAAGGACATGCTTCGTCAAACCCCCAGAGATTTGTAAAGAGCCTGTCAGACCTAGAGTCATAACAACAAAAAATATAAGCCCACCCCATCTGGCTTCATTTATATCTGTGGTCAGCGTCCACCAGACTCACTGGTCATCACCACTGCCCTTAAACGAGCTCTCAGGCCAGCGGTGATACCCCGCCACCGAATGTAAACGTAGTGATGTAGCAGAAAAAAGGGTAGTAGTGCAATCACCCAACCACTGGCCAATTGCAAACTCTATAGGCCTCCTGGCAAGGTATGACCATGCCCACTGGGATGAAATGGAGGACTTTCTCCAATACCAGCCTGAGGAGTACAGAAAACAGGGCCAACAGCTTGTATCAGAGGGAAAACTAATTTAGAACACATCCATTCATTTCACCCTAGATTCAGCTAACATCGCTGCTAGAGGGTAAATGCCAGCATTCATGCATACCTCCGCATCTCTAGCTTTAAGCCAGAAATCCAACAATTTTCTGAGCTTGCCTTTTGATGGCGACCACCTTTTTGGTCCCTAGGTGACCAAACTTTAGAAAAACTAAAAAAGGATACAGAAATGGCAAAATCAATAGGGGCACTACAAACACCAGCTCCCCGTAGTTCCTTTCACCGCCCTTTCTAGCGTGAAGGTTCAAAGACTACCTCCCCTGAAGCCTCCACTTCTTTTTACCCCCCAAGCACTCAGTCATCTCACAGAGGTTATTTTAGAGGCTCCTACAGAGGCAACAACTCCAGAGTCAAGGGTAGTTCCCCAAAGGGAGCTGCACCCACCGCCAAACTCTGACTTTCCTCTTCTGCCCCGACCACATACCACCTAGTGGAGGCCGGCTCAAAAATGTCTTACCCGCATGGCAAACCATCACATCAGACCAGTGGATGTGGGGTATTATCCAACATGTTTATTGTCTGGTGCTCACTACCACATCTCCCACCATTCCACCTCACAAACACAGACTATCAGCGGGACATCAAGCACTACTCAAAGACAAGATCAAAGACCTCCTCCTCGAAGGGGCAATAAACCGACCCCAAACATCACCAGGGTACATGAGTATACTCGCTATACTTCCTTATACCCAAAAAGGACGGGTCCCTTTGCCCCTTTTTAGACCTCAGACCCCTAAACGAATACATCCTTTCAGAACACTTACACATGGTGACCCTTCAGGATGTCATTCCATTTCTTCAGCAAGGCGACTTTGTCTGCGCTAGATCCAAAGGACTCCTGTTTCCACATTCCAATACACCCAGCACATCGCCGATATCAGGTTTGTGGTAGACGAAGGCGCTGCCAGGTAAAGTCCTTCCCTTTGGATCACTAATGCACCTCGATATTCACCAAGTGCCTTGCAGTGGTAGCCGCTCACTTATGCAGAGACCTATATGTCTGCCCTTATCTGGACGATTGGTTCATCAAAGGTGCCACCCCTCAACAGTGCCTAAACCACACGCAAATCGCAATAGATATTCTTTATTGCTTAAGTTTCACCATCAGCGCCGCCAAATCCCACCTCCACCTCCACCTCCAACCCCTACAGCTCCAGCTTACCCAGGTGCTGTTCTCAACACAAAAATAGGCTTAGCTTATCCCAATTCTGCAAGGATAAAATTCTTTCATGCATGGATTACCTTGTTCTAACCAAATTAACATCATGCCTTTTAAGCATGATGGCCTCCTGCATAGACATAGTACCTCATTTAAGGCTTCACATTTGTCTGTTGCAGGAACATTTAGCGCAACAGTGGTCTCCGACAGAGGCTCATTGGGATGATCTAGTGTTGGTAGGCCAACGCACTCATCACTCTCTACAGTGGTGGAACACCAACAACCTTTTACGGGGGCAGCCTTTCCTCGACCCCGTTCCACAGACCATTCTTGCAACAGACACATCAGTCACAGCGTGGGGTGCACACCTACATAATTTGACCGTGCAGGGCCTGTGGGAGACCAAATACCTGGGCCTCCACATAGAATACTTAGAGCTTCTAGCTGTTCACCTAGCGTTGAAAGCCTTCCTGCCTCACCTAACAGGCAAAGTTGTCCCTGTCCAGACTGACAACATGACAGCCATGCACTACCTTCAAAAACAGTGGTGGATACATTCTCCAAAACTTTCTCAGCTATCTCAAGCCACTTGGTGTTGGGCTCTCCGTCATAACATTTGCTCGTAAGCGGAGTACCTTCAGGGGTGGACAGCAGTTTCTGCTGACCTCCTCATTTTGCGGCAACAAGTCCACAAATGGGAACTCCACCTGCAAGTCCTCCTCCGTTACTTTCGCAAATGGGGGTTTCCTCAAATAGATCTGTTTGCACCAATGGATAACTCCAAATGCCCAAACTTCTCCTCCAGGTTTCCACACCCACAGTCCAGCGGCAATGCACTATGGATGAATTAGTCAGGGATATTTGCCTGCGCTTTTCCTCCTCTCCCATGGCAGGCGTCTCTCACGCTCATCCTGTTAGCACCCACATGTGCTCGCCAGCCTTGATTAACAGCTCTGTCGAACCTTTCTGTTGTCCCGCATGAGAGGATTCCCAACAGGCCGGGCCTTCTGATGGAGAACAATGGAAAAATCAGGCACCAAGATACCAGGTCTCTCAACCTGGCGATCTGGCTTCTGATGTCATAAAATATGGATACCTTAATCTTCCCCCTGAGTGCATGAACATTCTCAAAGAAACCCGCAGATCTACCACTCATGCATTCTACGCAGCCAAATGGAAAAGTTAGGTCTGCTATTGTCATTCCAAACAAATTGACCCTTTTCATGCTTCCAGCTGCAATACAAAACATTGTCTGTTATTTGCTTCACTTACAAATTCCTGGCCTTGCCTTCACCTCCATGCAGTTGCATCAAGCTATAGTAGCTGCCTATCTTCAAAATAGGCAACACATCTCTCTTTTCAAAATATTAGTAATTAAGGGCTTTATTGAAGGTCTCAAAAGAGTGTTCCTACCACAGGTCCCACTATCACCCTCATGAAATATTAACATCGTACTCACTTGACTCATGGTTCCTCCATTTGAGCCCCTTCACATATGGCCCCTTCAATTTGTCTTTTGGAAGGTAGCATTTTTAGTTGCTATTACATCACTCCGTTGTGCCAGTGAGCTTGAGTAATTAATCTTGGAAGAACACTTCTTCCAAATTCATTTTTTTTTGTTTAAATTTGTTTTTATGATGGTTTTTGAACATTTCTTAACAACCAATATGTATGCCATACATCATATATATTGCATAACATTTCTGTGCGAATCAGTGTATATGTGGCACATTACATCATTGCCAATGGCGCTAAACTTCATATCCTGTATGCAGTTAAATTGCGTAATATCTTGGTGCTCAAAATCTAACTACAATCAACGGAACAACAATATTGATTAACAATTACTCCATCTTCACAAATCCTTTATGTTATGTATGTACATCATCGCAACCAGCATGTTAATTGTTGCTGCATGTCTCCGAATTGCCCCAGCTGCCCACTCTTACATATGCAGTGTGTTTTGATTTCCAGCACCTGCGAGTGTTCAGGTTTGTTGTCAGTACGTCTTCTAGGATCTAATTGTGCGCCGACTGTATTGTTGCCTGCTATTCATCACTTATAGGCGTGTTTGCTGTTGTTCCCGGGCATCCCTGCCAAGCTGTGCGAAAATCTGACAATATTGCATCCCATGCCTGCGCTAGAGGCTGCTTCCACAGCCCAATCCCATCTTCTCGGCAGAGTGTTATGCTTTCTGCCTGTGCCCAGCACAGCAGGGATTGGTACCAGGCTATTGCTGCTGGGGGAGTGGGGGACATCCAACAGTGCATCAGCAGTCGCTTAGCTACTATAAGACCCAAATCTATTTATCTGGACGTCGCCTTATATGTTTTTGGGTCTATGATAGAGCCCTAATATACACACTCCCATGTCCAGTCCAGTGTTCGCTCTGTACATTTCGCCAAACATCGAATGACCACTTCCCAATATGATCAAACAGCTATGCATGGCCATAGCATATGCAAGAGGTCTGCCCCAGCCTCGTTGCATCTCGCACATTTGGCGTTTTCCATGGACAAAATATTTGTTTATTCTTTCCAGCGTTAGGTAGGTCCTGTGTATTATATAATATTGGATGAGCCGAAACCTCGCATTACGAGGGATCCGAGTAGGGCTTTCAAGTATGTGTCCACATTCTTGCTCTGTGATGGGCCTCTGCATGTCTGTATCCCAGTGGGTCCGCAATGAGAGTAATCGCAGGACCGTTTGAACTCTGAGAGATTCTGCAAACCATTTAGTGATATGACGACCAGTGCCCAATTCATGTAAATATTGTACAGTTAAATGAGTAGTGGGTTCTTGTGTTGCGGGTCCCCACAGTTCGCCTAACGTGAATCACTGTGGCGTGGAGGAGAAACTGACCGCATGGCAGACCTGAGTTTTTGGCCAGGTCCTCAAATGAGGTAATTTGTCCATCATTGTATAAGTCCCCGACTGTTAGTATGCCCGCTTCCTCCCACTGCAAGAGTTCCACGCTAGATATTGCTCAATGTCATCTGGGAGTCCCCAGTATAGGGAGAGACGGTGCGTATGGTGTTATCAGATGTGTGATGCGAAGACAGCGGCGGTAGCATTGATACGCCACTCGCATCAACAGCTGCGTGGGAACGCCACCCTTTTTGTTGGGGTGAAACATCGTCACTATCTTGGTCTGGATGTACCCGGGTGTCTGTGTCGCTGTGTCCTCGAAGTGTCTCACACTCAGCCAGCGTGCCACCCATTGTAGCTGTGCCACCAAGTAGTAGTGTTCCATGTTAGGCAGCAAAAGGCCTCCCTGAGTGGTCGACGGGTAAATTTTGGCCATCGTCACTCTACTTCGCGATCTATGCCAGATGAACTGTCGCGTGTCCGACTCCAAGTCTCTGAACAACAGCGGTCTGAGGTGAAGAGGTAAATTTGTGAAGTGATAAAGCAAACGTGGCAGGACAACCATTTGTATTAGTGCAATTCTGCCCATGACTGCCAATGATAGGGTATTCCAGAAGGTCATTTGTGCCCGCAATGCCGTAATGGTGCGTGTTAGATTGCCCTCAAGAAGGTCTTGCTGGTCTCGGTATACATGGACTCCGAGATATCGGAACGTTGTGAGTGCCAGTGTACCAGTTTACCGCTAATAATTGCGGGTCTGGGGTAGACTCTGCAAAGGGTTACAGACATGACTTGTCCCAGTTCACTTTTAGACCTGACATTGAGGCAAAATCAGCCAGCGTGTTCTCGATTACTGCGCATGACTACCCGACATCCCTAAGATATATTAATAGGTCATCAGCATGGAGCAAGACCGCATGTGTGCCGTCTCCCAAGGGGATCCCCCATTCATCTTGAGTTCTGTGTTGCGTCTCGGTCAGTGATTCGACCACTAGCACGAATAGTAGTGGGGAGAGCGGGTAGTCCTGCCTTGTGCCGCGCTCAATAGTTATCTGCTCCAATGTGTAAAGGCCCGCCTTGATTTTGGCTACTGGACGCATATATAATAGTTAAACAAGGTCCAGGAACTCATCTCCCAGGTCATATTTATGTAACACAGCAAATAAGAACCCCCATTCTAGGGTGTCAAATGCCTTCTCGAGGTCTAAGATTAGACACCCAGCATGTGGCCAATTGTCTACTGAGTAATGCGCCACTCGGAAGAAGCAACACAGGTTTAATGACGTGCTGCGGGCTGGCACAAAGCCTTTCTGATCTGTATTTACTAGTTGAGGTACCAGTGGGGCCAATGTATTCCCTAAAATATTCGCCAGCACCTTATAATTGGTGTTGAGTAGTGTCAGTGGCCGGTAGGACCTAATTAATTCTGTATCTCTGTTAGGCTTGGGTAGAGACACTAGCAGAGACTCCCGAAATGAATCTGGCAATATGCCTGTTTACTGTGCGTTCTGGTATACTGCAAGGTGTCGCGGCGCTAAGGTCTGTTGATACCCTTTGTAAAATTCAGCCGGATATCCATCCAACCCCAGCGCCCTGCCTGTGGCACGTGAGCATATGTCAGTCTGTATTTCCAGTAATGTAAGCGGCTCATTCAACTCGTTACGCTGGTCTACTGTGATGTGACGCAGGGCTAAGGGAGTGAGGAAAGAGTCCATGTCTGCAGGTGCTGCACCATGTGTGGCCTGATAGACTCTGGTGTAACGTGTGGTAAACTCACTGTGAATATCTCGCTGCTTGGTGAGTACCGGCCCAGTCGTGGGCCGCAGCCTCAGTATCAGTTTGTGCATATGCTCCTGCCGAATCATGCGCGCCAGCAGTCTACCTGCTCTGTCTGCTGCAGCATGAGTGCGCGCGGCATGTGACGTATAGTTTAAACAACGCAGCCGCTCTAGTATGACAGCGTGTTGCTGGAGCCACTCGTTTATGTCCAATTGCACTACATTACCCTGCGCCAGGTCATCTTCAAGCCAGGTCAGGTCATCTTCAATATGTTTTATCTCACTATCAAGCTGCTTGCTGAGACACCAACTCAACCCCATGCACTGCCCCTAACTACTGCCTTGCCTGCATCCCACAGACAGCTGTGTCCACAACTGACCCCTCATTGTCCGCAAAATACTCCTCCAACGCCGTGCCTACTGCTGTTCTAAACAGGGGATCTTCCAGTGCCAGAGGTTGAAGCCTCCATAAATGACTGACAGGGCCACTATCCTCCCCCTGCAACATGTGGGTTGTGGTCCGAGTGCGTTTTGCCCAGGTAGTCCGCACCAAGGCACCTCGCCAGCAGCGGCCCATTTGTAACAAAGCGGTCAATGCGGACATGCAGCCCGTGTGGGTGTGAATAATATGAGTATAGTCGCATTTGCGCGTTGTGGGTTCTCCACACATCTGCCGAACCCCAGTGACGTAGCCATTCCCCTAAATGCCTAGCATTAGAGGTTGCTGCCGTTTTCAGAAGCAGCGGGAATGATCTATCAAGCGCTGTGTCTAAGACCGAATTAAAGTCACCCCCAGCAGCCAGGGAGCATCGCACCATTGTGACCGAAGGTTTGACAGTGTGTGCCAAAATGTGCCTTGGTCCGTGTTTGGGGCGTATGTGGAGACTAACACTACGTGTTGCCTATTGAGGAGACCCTTTGCAAAAACATATCTACCATATGTATCCACTACCGTCTCTTCCGACTCAAAATGGGTACCTGGTTGAACCCATATTAGTGCCCCCCTAGCATAGGCCGAATAACCTGTGGCCAGTATTTGGCCTTTCCATCTCTGTTGTAGCTTGCGTATCTCTGGTTGTGAAATATGTGTTTCTTGTAGAAATGCAACGTGAGCTGATTGACGCTTAAGGTATGCATATATTTCAAATCTGCGGGCTGGCGTGTGGATTCCCCTGCCGTTCCGGGTAACTACGTTTGTGGGCGGCATGTGATGTGATCAGAACTTATTGTGTCATGCAGCCGGTGTGTTGCGTGAGGTTTGAGATCACCACATAGTAAGTACTGTGCTTTTGCAGGATATGGTTGCGAGACCTGTAGATATGTGAGTGTATTAATCTTAACTAAGGGTACGAATAATAAACTTTAGGGGTGAAACTGGGAGAGTGCAGAGTGACAACATGTGTCTGCCCAAACAGGTAACAGTGCCTATGGCAATTTACGGCTACGTACGCCGCTTCGATTCTAGTAGGAGGTGGGGGTGGGTGCAAACCCTACAGGGATCAGACTATGTATGCCTAGGCCCGTGTTGCTCCCTGGTGTGTGTGCACCTATGTTACGTCTTGTGCCATTCGCTTGCTTCCCGTAGCTTGTACATGTTAGTGCCAGCTCTCCTTCGCGACGAGGTTGCAGATGTGCAGTAAGAGGTTACGTGGTCATGAGACATATGTACCACATGTGTGAGTGCTTCTACATTCTTATACTTGCGTGTCTACGAATTGCAGATAACTGCTACATTAGATCATCCACAGTCTGAGGAGTCACTACCTGGGAGTGATTGTTGATCTTCATGGACTGGCCACACAGCCTGCGAACTGTCTTCACTCAGTGACTGTTCAGAGGAGGCATCTTTGTCTCTGTTGTCCTGACGTTTTCGCAAGTCCGCTAATGCCTGCATTGCGTTCCGTCTTTCCTGCAGCACTTGTGCACAGTCAGGGACCGCCACCGAGGGTATTGGTGATTCTGCTCTTCGCAGCTGCTGTCTGCTGCGGCGATTCCTATGAGCTCTTATGACTCCATGGTGCTGTGCCTCCGGCTTGGGGAGGTGTGGTGTCCCTTGGTCTCGAGCCAGTCCCATGCATATTTTGGTGTATTGAAGAACTGCGTAGTTCTGTCAGCCACTACACGCAGCCGGGCCGGGAATAAGAGAGATTATTTCAAGTTTAGGTCTCGCATGCGCCTTTTAACTGTGAGGAAGGCGTGCCGTTGCCTCTGTACACCGAAGGCGCAGTCTGGGAAAAAGAGAACTTGCGAGTTATCTACCTTGATCGCCTCCACTTCCTGTCTTCACGGAGTACTGCATCTCTATCTTTGAAGTTCATGAGGCGATACAGAAAAGGTCGCGGTCCCGCTCCCGGCAGCGGACGTTTCGATGGCACCCTGTGCGTTCTCTCTACAGCAAAGAAAGCAGAGAGCGTGCCCTCCAGCATCAGAGACTGTAGCCAGGTGTCGGTGTATACCCTTCTTCCAAATTCATGGGGACAGAGTTGTCCTCAGCACCAACCCAAATTCTTACCAAATGTAGTGTGTCACTTCCATCTCAAGCAATCAATCGACCTACCTGTCTTTTTTCCCACAACCAGACTCTGTAGCAGTGCAGGCTTTCCATACTCTAGATGTCGAGAGAGCCCTCAGGTACTACATTGATAGGACAAAAACGTTTAGAAAAACTCAACAGTTTTTTGTTGATTTTTCTCAACCCAGTAAAGGAAAGGCTGTATCCAAATTAGGCATTGCCTAATGGTTGGCTAAATGCATTCAGACTTGTTATGTTACAGCACACAGTATTCGAGAAAAAGGAGCCTCTATGGCCTTCCTGGGGAACATCCCAATAGCCATAACATATAAAACAGCTACACCACACACTTTCACTAAACACTACTGTGTGGATGTTCTAGCACGCCAACAAGCTAATTTTGACGAGGCAGTGCTTCATACACTTTTCCAAACAACACCCACAGGCTTGGCACCACTTTTGGGGAAGACTACTTTACAGTCTATGAACAGCATGTGCATCTACAGCCACACATGCCTCGAACAGAAAATGTTACTTGCCCTGTAAGCATCTGTTTGTGCCATGTAGTGCTATAGTTTTACATGTGCCCCCCTGGACACCTGCAGCCTTTCAGTATCTTCTAATATATCGATTTTCAGGTCGAGGCTAGCGGCAGCGCGCATGCACTGCTCGCTCTGCGAGACTGCAGTAGTAGAGTATGGGAGAGAAGCAACGCCCACTCTCCACCCGTTTTTCATTGGCTTATGTCATTATTTTTCGTAAATGCTGCATTCGGATTCGTTAATAGGCTTGTTAGTCCCTCCTTAGTACTGCCTTGTCATTCTTTGTAACCTCCCTTGGCCACTGCCCCTTTACTTCGGTTGTTTCACGGGACCTGTTATTAGTCTGTAAGCACTATTTACTTTATTGAGTTTCTCCTACTGCAAGCCGGACATGTACTGCTTCAGCTGAAACCGCTTGTGTTTTTTAAGCAGCACGACCACCCCCATTTTTAATCACTTTAACTCAGCATTATATTGTGTCTGTTCCAAGACCCTCCCCCGCCCCCCCCCCCCCCCCCACCAAGTAGAATGGATTTAGAAATGATTAGATTAGCGAATTAAGTCATGTGAATTCCTGGTAGCACATAATCGTGTGCTAATGGGCTGAAGCTGACAACAGCACATCTGTGTTACATGTCATCTGCACTAAAGCCACCTAACAGGTTGTTTTCAAAAGCCTGTTTTATTAACGACACCACCAATACCAATACCACCAATAGCATCACCAATACCACCACCAATACCACCACCACCAATACCACCTCCACCAATACCACCAACAATGCCAAAGCCACCACCACCAATACCACCACCACCAATACCACCACCACCAATACCACCACCAATAATACCACCACCAATACCAGTATCACCATCACCAATACCACCACCACCACCAATACCACCAATGCCACCACCACCAATACCACCACCTCAGCGCCTCTCGCACACTAGTAATAGCAGGGGCACTGTAGAATGCTGGAGCTGCAGTCAAGACCATGCCTCCCCCCCTCCCTCCATGCCTGCCATAAAGCATAGGCCGCCCTGCACCAGGAGGTGAAGCCAGGGCCCTTCTACAGATGGAGTGTTTATTAGGCCAAAGATAGCAATGGCATTATGCAATGCCACACTGCACACTGCCGGTCTCTTCCTCAGATATATACAATTTAACAAGCAGTCGAGAAGGCCCTTTATTGCAATGCAATAGGTCTCGCATTTGCAAGAGTTTAAGCTATTAGTATTGTAAATGACAATGCCTTTTATTTATGTTTTAAAACCCAAAACATAAATAAAAGGCATTGTCATTTACAATGCCAATAGCTCAAACTCGCGTGAATGCAAGAGCTATTGCATTGCAAACGCTTGTTCCTCTTATTCATGGAATCTCTTACCTATCATTTCACTCCATCCTCACCCGCTGATTGCTGTTCCTCTGTGGGCATTTAATGAAACCCCAGGTTTATTTTTATTAATACAGTGGTTGCTGTTTCTCTGCTAAGAATGGGTAATAGTTCGGTAAACTTTAATGTGACAGTTGCAATGCGATTGACAATAAACAATAACAACTTCTACTTTGGTACAAAGTCTCACTCTAAGGACATTGATAGGATGCACACTTCCTTCGTTTCCTATTGCCTTATCAGCTTGCTTACATTCCTTTCTGTTCCCCTCATCACTGCCTGCAGGTGTTCCTCAATGTTATAAACCTAAGTGGTTAACAAGGCGGTACATAGGTTTTGTTTGCAATTTATAGTGGTGCAGTTTTGCAATAAGTGGCAGTCAGAAACTTATTATGTTATTTTATTTTCAAAGGTTTTAACTTTTCATCATCTGGAAGAGAAGATGTAGATGTCAGAACATTGGGAAAAGGTAAAACTTGAAACTTTTTTGACCCTATAAGTGAACCTCCCTTGCCAAGCATTCGAGTCTGTTGGCACTCTACTTTGATAATCTTGTTAAACCACATTTTATAGCATAAAGTATGTAGCAAAACTTCAAAAAGATAGCAATACAAGTTTTTTTCTAGATCTTTTTTGATTGTAGGTAGCAAAACGTCATCTGTAATTGAAGTATGCTTAGTAATTTAATTTAACACTTCCATCCAAAATCTATTATGCCTATATACTGGACATCTTTGTAAAAATCTTCAATATGTAGTTTGCTTTTCTTGGCCATTTTGCGGTACCTTTAGTTTCTGAATCAATGCTGTTAAACATAATGAGGAAGCACATAGATGTTTTGTCAGTATTTTTGAGGTTTATGGGGACATTTTCAAGCTTGTTTGTTTCACTGTGTTACTTAACATGCAATGCACACATCTCATGGGGAATATTTGCACTTGTGAGGATTAGTTCAAGAGTCTTGACTCATGCCGTGGTTCCTCGTTACAATGCCAATTTCAAGTGTGTTTTGTTGCTTACCCACAGCTACACGTGCCAAATGATGTGTGATGAAAGACACATGAGGCTGTTGTGGTTCCTCATATTAGGTCACTCTGTTTCTTAATGCACTTTGGCGACCATGGAATCAAGTTAAAGTGTTGGAACTGCGCAATGTTGAAATTAGTAAGGGATTCAAGTACAGGAGGATCAAAATCAGACTGTTAAAAAGCTGCAGTTTTGCAAATATTGCCAAGGGATGCAACACAATAAAACATACCTATGGTTGGTGTCTGGAATAACAGAAAACAAAGATGAAGTGTTACCGTTCAAATCATTGATGAGGGAGTTGTGGAATCTATACTTTTGTTTGACTTTGGTTGGGTATTTTGCTCCTTATACATTAGGTTTCATCTGCCATTGTAAAAAAAATATTATACTGATGTCGTGTAATAGGTAGTAGTTATATGTACTGTACTTAGTATAATATCTTGAGATTTGATATTTATATACTCTTCTATTATTCCATTGGCATTTATTTGGATGTTATAGGTTCCCAATATAAAATTGTAAATTCATGTTGTAGTGAGCTCCTTGGGGGGCCGTGTGCTCTCGCATGTTTGTTAGGTTAGTGTGAGCTCCTATTGACCCTGCACACTAACTGACAATTACCAAATTAAGTTGACATTTTGAATTCTCGAAGCACCCTCCATATACATGTGCAAAATGTCCCCCCTGTGTTTTTTTAAATGGAAACTCTGCATAAGCTCGTGGTTAGACCAAAGCCATGTAGCATGTTATTTTATTGCTCCTGTTTTTTAATGCATGTCTTTGAAGAAGGGTTATTTTTGCTTTAGATTTTGGTGCAGCAGAACAACACCAACCACTTCTAAGGATAATGGAACACCAAAATGCGTTAAGTGGCATGTGTTCCCAGCAATTCCTGTCTTCTAAATTGAAATAGAAAAAGAATGACTAATGATGTGCTCAATACAGGGACTAGAATCCAGTTTGTGATCATACTGTATACCCAAAATGGTGGATGAAAGACATTTTGTGGAATAACCTGGCACTTTGCACAGCCTCCGCACAATCCGTGCTCAGCAACCTAACCTGTAGAAAGAGCATATCAACTTGGAACCAAAAGCACATTTCCGAATCTATAATAGTATAAGATATAATTTATTAATCCTCATGTATGAAGAAAAGCAAGGATTAATCTGGAAAGGTATGTACATGCATGTGTTTTTATAGCCCTGAATTAGGTTTCAAAATCATTTAAAAAGAAGTAGGATGTTTATGGGTGGCGAATCTTATTGTGTGGAAATTAAGTGTTCTCTAAAGTGGATCTTGAGGTCCTTTCTGAATTGCAGGACTGTGAAAGTTCCAATGTTGATGGGGATGTTGTTCCAGATCCTGAGAGCACAGATGGAGAAGGATTGTCTTCCAGTCTTCTCTTTTTTTTTACTTTTGGTGTGACACTCTTCACTTGAGGTAAATAATTTCTCTGCCAGGTATGAAGCCATACAGGTTCTAGAAGCCTAGTGTTTGATATAGCTTAGTTTTAAGATGATATGATCTTAGAGTGGGAGCCAGTGCAGTACCATCAGAGTTAGAGTGATACACTCAACTGTCTTTAGGCCTTTAATGAGACGTCCTGCTGTGTGAGGGGTACCTTTCTACGGAGCCAGTATGGTGTCAGGGAGGCCACAGAGCAGGATGTTACTCTACCTAGTTGTGAGAGAACTAAGGCTTCAGCTGTTGTTTGGTTTCCAGGAGTTATGGGTTCACATTCTTCATGGAGAGAGTTGGCACTATGCTGCTGTGGTTTTCTTGCTGCTTGCTCTTTGAAAAGGAGGTCAGTGGCAAGGGAAAGACTATGATGTTGCATGCTGTGTCAGTTTGGGGGAAGAACCTTCTGTTTAAGAGAGTACAAATTAAATTTGTGATAGTTTGTTACTGTTGCTGAACAAGAGAAAATTCTGTCTTGGTTAGTTTGAGTTTTAGGTAGGTGGAGGACATTCAATTTTGAATGATACAGAGAAAGATTTTGAATCAATGGATGTCATGAACAGTGAACAATTTCAGGTCGAATTTTGTATCATTGGTGTATTGATGAATCTTGATGCTGCTGTTGATAAGGAGGGTTCCAGTATGTTCTATGTAGAAGTTAAATATGGCCTCAGGTTGGAACCCTGGTGCACACTGCAGAAGACAGTTTACCACATCTTGAGGTTCCCATCTGGACAAATAGGTGGCAATTGGTTAGGGTTATGAATCATTGTATGACCCTCCCAGAGAACCCAGGCACATTGCAACCTGTGGATTAGTGCTTGGTGGTAGACTATGGAAAAGGCTACAGTTAGGTCAAGTAGGAAGAAAAGGCTGGCGTCGTTCATTTAGACAATCAGGAGGGTGTTGTTGACTGTCTGAAGGGTGACAGTCTCTGTGCTTCAGTGAGATCTAAACCCAGATTTCTAGTCCTGTAGGAGGGTATTCCAGCTGATCAGATTTTGCTGTTGATTTGACACTATTTTACTGATCAAAGTGAGGTAGGTGATGAGTCTGGGTCCAGTGTACGCTGTCTCATCCAGTGGAAATGTGTCCTTTTTGATAGTTTCTTGGAAGTTTCCTAAAGGAGGTCTAAACCATATTGAAAAGCAGTTTGAGGACATCTTCATGGAGGATTTTCATGATCAATGATGGGACATTATTGTCTTTGTAGATGGTGGCATTGAGAGAGTTGAGGATGCTGGTGTTCAGTATGTCAGAAGAAGTCGAAGGTAGTGATGGAGCATTGTTCTCTGAGAAGTCTTGCAAGTACCAAGGTGCTGACACTTTAGATTTGGAGGATGGTATTTTGACTGGTGCATTGAAGTATATGTTGAGGACTGTGTTGACATCTGATGTGGGCTGTGGGGAGTGGAAAAACTGATGAATAAATCTGGGATAGAGTCCAAGAGGAAGTCTGAAACTGTACATACATAAATAATTGCTTTGAGACTCTCAGGGAACCTGAAAGAAAAAGAAAGCGTACTCTTTCACTCGTTAAATAGATGTTGTCAGCATAGTGTCTAAAAACACACTCTAAAATAAATTGTGGACTTTCTTTGAATAAACCTTACCTGATTGCCCTAGTTGATTGTAGGGAAGAATCTGTGATTCCTGGTTCATAGACATATGGTGTAATCATTAGCAAGTTTTAAGGTAAGCAGGGATTTTTACAGTAATTTTAGCTAGCATTAGGATTTCTATATTAACTGAGCTGTACTAGTTATTTTAACTTTAAGGAAATGTATATAAATGAAATGTTTGTATTGCCTTAGTGGAAAAATCTCAAACTCTCAAATAAAACAAACAAACAAATTAACTGGAGGAATAAAGATATGTCTGAACTAGTGGGCGTCTGGGAATGTTTTGAGAATCTAAAGGTCAGCAAATGCATTCAAGTATCTGTCAAAGTACTTTGCTTCTCACTCCTGCACATGAATAGTGAAGATGTATCTTGAACCAGCATAGAGAACGTGCAAGGGTACAATTCCTGGCATGTGAGCGTGCGGTTGGTCTCGCAGGGCCTGACTGCCCTCAGACAGAGTTAATTACTTAATGACTATGCCAAAGTGTCACAACTCCGAAATATAAAAGGTGATCCTGTAACCATCTTTCTCCAAAAATCGCCAATAATTTGAATCTGGTGTACATTTCAGTAATTCAGTCAATGCAAACTTTAAAAATAGTAATTTTTATACAATTTTCAATAAACTTATAATAATAAATATACATGTCTGTATGTCTTTATTTTAACAAAGTTTTTATTATTGTGGGCTGAAAAATGTAAAAAGAAAAGCTCTAACACATTGTTTTAAAAAAAACAACAAAACATTTTTTGTGAGCCTTTCATTTAACATTTTTTAGCCCTCAAAATGCAATCGTAAAAACAACCATAAGAGGGCCTTGCACTCCAGCTGAAGAGCATAGAGCTCCAGCTTGGTGTGCTTAAAAAATATTATAACCTCTCCTGGGGTCAGTGTTTTAAGGACCCAGGAGACAGTTTTTTAAAATGTTGCTGGGGAGCGACTTCACTTCCTGCGGCACCTCTGCAACATTAAAAAATGCTTGGTAATGCTCCTCTCTATTCTAGGGGCACTGCCAAGTTTAAAAAATGACTAAACAAAAAAGCCTTCGGAGGAGATTAATGGAACACTTCATGCTGGAGCAGTGAATAATAAATGAGCGCCTCCTGCATTATTTTAATGAGCGCCTCCTGTCGCTCATTTATTACTCACTTTGGTATCTCAGTGCCCACCTGAGACACCCTCTTTTAAAAAAAAAAAAGCAGCACCCCTCTAGCCTTTACGGACCTAGGGACCCCATCCCCTGGAGGTTTTCTTTTTAATTAAGGGGAGGGGGTGCATGGCCTCCCTCCATGTGACACTTTGGGTCCCAGGGACCCTATTCCCAGAGGCTTTATTTTCTAAAATAAAGCCACCTTGGGCCCCAGGTACCATCCCAGGGGTCTTTATTTTTCAATAAGTGGAGGAGTCCATGGCCCCCCTCCAAGAGCCTCCCTGTGCCTCAGGGACCCCCGTCCCCTGGGTGCTTTCTCTTTTTCTTTTTTTTAGTTTAGGGGAGGGAGTGCGCTGCTCCCTCTCTGAGGTTTCTTCGGTCCCAGGGACCACATGCCCTGTGGCCTTTTTTAGGTCTCGCTGGCATTGCAGCGCAAAGCGATCGGGGTCTGTGGACGCGCTTCTGAGACGCGCTTGAGCCGGCAAAGGCGGGGGGAGGTGGCGGTGAGGACATAGAAGAAGGCTTGTGTGTGGAAATTTATCAACTTAGTCGGCCATTTTGAAAAGAACGTTTTGAGTTCCGTTTCAGGGCAGACTTGTGACAACAGCCACAGGTTTTCATGACATTCGGGAATATATCATTTTGAAAAATGAAAGAAACTCCTACAATAGTAATTATTTTGACAAAGAAAAATGAAAAGGAAGGTAAGTTTAAATGTTAGTAGACATCGCCCTCAGAGTTTAACTATTTTACATACACATTGTTCCTGAATTCATTATGGAACATTCACGATTTTCGATGTAACGTAAATGTACCACATCCTCCAAAACAGAAACAACCTGTTGACAATGGTACCCAAATCTATAAGCCAAATATAAAGGAGGTAGCTGACTCATCCGTAAAAAAAAATTCAGCCTCAAATAAGCAAAATGAACATGTAGAAATTTCTGCATTTCCTATTCTACGAAATGAAAATGTTTTTGCAGAGTCAATCGTGTAGCTTGCGCATTGTCTGCGTTGTATTACAAAAACGTTAAATAAACTTGGTAACTAGTGTGTTTCAAAAATGCTTCAGAAATAATCAAGTTATGAATAAATCTCACTGTAATACTTTGCCATACAATATAAAGGTTTTTTAACATGTAAAATAGTAGAACATTCTTTACAATGGTTGCATAATTCGATGTCACAATAGTAAGTGTTAGATATGAATACCATTTAAATGTGGCCGCGGCGTTGGCAGGCGTCTACTACGAAGATTCCGTGCCGCCGGCATGTAGGATGACTACTTTATGGCCTGCGCAATGCTGGTACGTCAGGGTGATTCCAGGGAGGAGGGCTCAAGCTGCTGCGCATCTCTCTCCTCAGGTTCCCGGCTGGCCAATGAGCGGCGTCCACATGCAGCGGCGGCCAGCAGTGGAGAGGAGGCGCAGCTGATAAAGGCTATAGCAGAGCAGCGGCGCCGGCAGCAGCAGAGCGGGACGAGGAGGGGAGGCACTGGAAGAGCCGGGCACAGAAACAGCGCGGGACTGTCAGTGGGAGCACGAGAAACAGGGGGGGACACACAACACGGGACCCTGCACATCTCTGCGGCTGCCGGTAGTGAGCGCTCTGCAGTCCCCACCACCACCACCACCACGCAGTGTGCCCGATGGGGCAGAGGGTCTGAAAACCGTCCGCATCACCTGTCTATGCCCGGCTAGAGCCGAGCCCCCAGGGACTATAGAGAGTAAGACCTCACACGGCCCCAGCATGGAGAGCGCGCACACCAAGACCGGTCAAGAAGCTGAAGGAGTGATGGGGGCCCAATGGCGGGTATACCCCCCTCTACACCAACTTCCCACCCCTGGGTGTGAGGCCAGAGCCCCATGTGCGGATTGCTACTGATGTTTCCCCATTGTGATCCCAGCCTATGTGTCAGCACCCGGCAAAACCTCGATGTGACCCTTTCACCTTATCTGAGGACGAGCTCCCTCCAAGCACATCCTCCTTTCAGTGGACCTCCAAGACAGACCCTGTCTGAGGTGCATCTCTGGAGCTTCCACAGCCACGTATGCGGTTCCCACATTTCCATACAGCCTGTGTGAGTCCACCACTCCCTGATCTATGTTCCTTCTCCATCACTCATCAGCCCTTGTGTGCTCCCAACCTCCCCCATCTGCTCCTTGGGGATGTGTGACGGCTCCTCGTCACTGCTCCTCTTGTCCACGGACTCATGATCCCATACAAGTATTGGCACCACCAGACATCTACGACCAACGGCATACGGACACCAATGGACACCGGAATGTATATACAGACAGCTGGGTGCCCACGGGCTCAAAGTTCTCCTCCTTCAAAGACACTTCCAAATTTAATTCACGCCCTCTATTATCTGAAGGAAGTCCTTCCTTTATAGGAAATTCTGTTCTCCATGCCTATAGAAGTGCTTTCCCAGTGTGTTCTTGTGATTTGAGTGTCTGCCATTTAGTGCAGTATTATACCACACATGTCACCTTTCCTTTTGTAACGTATCGTTTGCTACCTCTTGTATTTTCTTTGCTCTTGATACTTGCACAATTGTCACTATTGCCACATGTAACGTTGCTTTTGTAACATGCTCACTTGTAATTTTCTCCTCATGTATCATTACTGTTCCTATTGTGAAGCGCCCTGACACCTTCGGGTAAAGTCCGCGCTATATAAAAACGCATAAAATAGATAAAACTGTCCATAACCCACAGACCAGCAAGTTCTCAGGTACCACCTGGCAAAGTACCCACAGACCTCCAAATAACAAGAGACAGTCGAATATCAGAACACAGAGCTATTACCCTCGCTCTTATCAGACACTCAACAAATCACTGTCGCCAATAAAACACGCAGACACTCACATCATGTAACACCCAAACACAGTCAGATAGCGTAAGACAGGAACACCCCGACACCCACTGCTAACTGAATACCCGGACATAAAAAACCCAACATAAGACACCCAGAAATAGGTCGATCCATAGTTCATGCGAATCCTCCCCCTGCCCCAAGTACTCTCTCCGAAAAACAATTCAGATTGTTAATGTGTGCCTCCCATACAGATAGTATCAGCCCACCTGTGCCCCTCCACGCTGCAGCAGGCGCATATACCAGCCGTGCCCCTCCACGCTGCAGCAGGCGCCTCTACCAGCCCAGCCGTGCCCCTCCGCGCTGTAGCAGGCGTCTCTACCAGCCCAGCTGTGGCCCCCTTTGTGCTGCAGCAGGCGCCTCTACCAGCCCAGCTGTGGCCCCCTTTGTGCTGCAGCAGGCGCCTCTACCAGCCCAGCTGTGGCCCCTCCGCTGCAGCAGGCGCCTGTACCAGCCCAGCTGTTCCCCCTCCGCGATGCAGCAGGCGCCTGTACCAGCCCAGCTGTGCCCCTCCACGCTGCAGCAGGCGCGTGTACCGGGGAGGGGGGGGGGGGTGGGGGGGGGGAATGGGAGGTCCTCAGACTCCACTGATCAACACCCGGAGCACAACAAATCCAGTCCCTTAGCACGCAGCCGCATAGCGGTTCTGCTGGCATCCGGCGGGGATTCCTGGGAGGGACCACTGCTCACTCCTCCATGTGGGAAGTGGAAGTACACCCCGCGGGCACACTTCACACCCCCAGAGGTGGTAAGGCGAGCCCTTCCCATCCAGTCCCTGCCTCTGAGGTGCGGCCTCTAAGAGCAGCGGGAGGTGTGAGTAGGGGGGACAAACGCAAGACGTGCAAGTTCACCAGGACGTGCTCGAGTTGCACGTGTAGGACTGTGTTAAAGTGTATTCTGGGACTTGTAGTGCTGCTTAACCTCTTATATGATCATGACTAAAACTTTCGGAGTGCAAAGCCACAAACTTGCATTGGCTGATGCTCGTGCCTGGGCACAGCAAACTGGAGCACTTTGAACTTTACCTACAGCTCATTGAGGAGGTGGAACTGGAGGGGGTCAGGGGAAGCGTGGGGTCTGACAGCAACACAACCAGATGCGGAATCAGACTAATACAGCGCATTTGAGTTCCCCCATGTCCATTCAGGAGTAACTCACTCACTCCTGGTTTGTTTGGGTCGAGACGACCAGGCAGCGCGAGCTGTCTGGCTGTGACTGACACTGACCATCGCCAGATTCTCAAGACAGTGGTCGTAAAGCCCTCCCATTGCTTCCATTGGTTGGTTTCAGGCGCGCAACGCCCATTGGCCTCAAAGGGCTTCAACCCCTCCTCGTGTGTCAGCCCGGGCTGAGACAGCTTCCCAGGCACACACACAGCCACACCCGAGTACTTCACAGGTCTTTAAACAAGCATTTGCAATGCAATAGGTCTCGCATTGACGCGAGTTTGAGCTATTGACATTGTAAATAACAATGCCTTTTATTTGTGTTTAAAAAGACAAAAATAAAAGGCATTGTTATTTGCAATGTCAATAGCTCAAACTCGCGTCAATGCGAGACCTATTGCATTGCAAATGCTTGTTCTTAATAAGGAGAGGGGGCATGTGCTCCCCTCCCTGAGCCTCCTTGGGCCCAGGTGACCTCATTACCTTTTTTAGGCGGAGGGGGCGAGCAGCACCCCTCCTTGAGTCTCCTTTGGCCCTGGGGATCCATCCTCTGGGGCTTCAAGTGGAT
The DNA here is from genome assembly GCF_964204655.1 of Triturus cristatus. Classification (NCBI taxonomy): domain Eukaryota; kingdom Metazoa; phylum Chordata; class Amphibia; order Caudata; family Salamandridae; genus Triturus; species Triturus cristatus. The sequence continues at coordinate 1,352,637,771 of NC_140589.1, forward strand.
GCCCCAGTGCCCACCTGGGGCTCCCACAAACCACTACATTGGGGGCCATGGGGGAGCCATAGGGCCCCGCCAGCTCCGCACATGCATGCATCCTGCATGCTGCAGCAGCCAGCAATGCTCCTGCCTGGCGGGAGCAGCTGTTTTTGCTTGCTCCCTCTGGGCGGGAGCAATGGGTGTTTCCCTGCCTACAAGAGCGCTGGCAGGGAGACTGAAGTCTGCTCCCACCAGGTGGGTGTAAAAATGCTACCGCTGGGTGGGAGCAGGTATAGGTTTCCCTGCCCGTGCTAATGCGGGCTTTGAAACTACTGTGTCCCATGGGTGGGCTCACCGGGACACAGTAATTGAGACGGCCCCGGGGGATGGGGTCCCTGGGGCTTTTTCAGACTTCCAGAGGGGGCTGCGTACTGCACTCACATTTAATTTATTGCTGGCTGTTCAGGGGATTGGCTCCCTGGGGCCTCCAAGACGGTTGGGGAGGGGGAGTCATACTTCCTACTTCCCTAAATATGTCATCCTCCACCCTACTAGGCCCTGGTCCTCTCAGGGATACATTTTCCAGTTGCGCAGGAGGCTGCACTTTTTGGCAGCAAAATTTGTTTAAAAAAAGTTTTTGGCCCCCGGGTTCAGGGTATCCCTATTGTGGGAAATTGCCCCTTTTTGTCAGGGTCACCCCATTTTTTTGAACGGTATTTGATACAACTTAGACTGAAGTGCACTGGGTTCCTGCTAACCAGGTCCCCAATGATCTTTCCCAGAAACAAGGTAACTGCAATTGTTCCACAATTGGAAAGACATTTAGCACCCCTGTAAGTGCCTAGTAAATGGCACCCTTGGTACATAGGGCAAGGGTACTAAAGAGGGTCCCTAAGGGTTGCAGCATGTATTGTGCCACCCTAATGGCCCCACCCCCCCCAAACGCATGCAGGCTACCTGAAATGGTGTAGACAAAAATGAAAACACAACATGTAACACACTATGTGTGCCATGTCCCCAGACACTTCATGCAGTATATGTAAGTCACCCCTACAGCTGGCCTTACAGACTTAACGCAGGGTGATATTTATATTTCATGTGTAGTCATATCTGCATAAGCAGCTATGCCCCTGTGCTGTCTAGTTTAGCCACTAGATGGTGCAAGTGAACAGGGAATCCATCTTAAGTACATGTACTGGGCACTGGTCATTACGAGTTCCCCAGCTACATGATGGCTTGACTGAAACATATGGTGTTTGGTAATCCATACTGATGCCAGTAGGGGATTTATTAAGGCATGCACCCAGAGGGCACCCTAGAGATGCCCCCTGAAAACCTACCAACCTCTATCGTACTGGTTGACTGATGTAGCTCAGCCTGCCACCACAGACAGGTTTCTGACCTCTGCAGGTGACAGCCCTCGCTCTCTGAGGGCAGAAACAATGCCTTTTCCTGCCAGAGGTGTTGTTGCCTCCTCCAAGCAGGATGACTAGTAATCAGCATGTCAGGCAGGAGGCTTTAAAGGCCTCTGCCGCCTTTGATATGCTACCCCAGCTTCTCCCACACAAGGTAAATGCCACCCCCTGCCCCAGGCCCAATTGGCCCCAGGACAGGTGGGAAAATTAGCTATACAGGAGGCGTGTTCACTATCAAGCTAGTTACACCCCTAAAATGAGCAATGATGTGAACACAGAAAGTAAAATTCCACAATCATGGTTTTTGGTGAAATTAGATACACTGGGTCAGGGTTATGGCTACTCCCCACAGGAAGTGGTCATATAGTTTGTGTAGGCACCCCAAAGGTAAGTAGCCCATTGCCTACTACCTTACACTCCCCTAAAACACCCCTATATTGAGTATTTAGGTGGCACCCCTTACACCAGGAACTCCTATTCAACCGAAATAAGAAGAAGAGTACTAAGAAGAGCAAAGAAGCGAGAACTGAGAACAAGCTGTGGACTTTTTGGGCCAACTCTGCCTGCAACTGCCCTGACAATGACGACAAACCGACTTGTCCTGTTGCTGTGAATCTGCCTAGAACCCCAGTGGACTGCCAGCACTTAACTAATTGCCAGCAATCTCCCTTGGAGTAGAGGAGCTACTCCCTGCAACTTGCAGGCATCAAACAGCAAAGTCTGTTCCACCGTTCTGCTGCTCAATAGTCTCACCGATGCAGCAGCTGCCCAGGAAGAGGTCGACATGCTCCAGGAGATCTGATCAGTCTCCTCACCTAGTGAGGAGATGCCAGGACCAACTGGAGCCATATACAGCATCAATACCCGGGGTACCGGACTCCGTGCAGCAATCAAAGCCTGTTTGAGTACAACCTGGACTCCAAGTCTTTTGTCTGAGATCAGATGAACTGTGGAGTGCATTATGAATTGTATAGGTAGTTGCTCTATCTGGGAGGCCTGAAAGTATGTCATTTCAAATAACTATGTCAGCAAATAACTATTACTTCAGTTCCAGTCTTAAGCTCATCTATGGAGAAACAATGTTTTCTGTTTTTTTTATTTGGCGTAGATGAAGAGCTGCTTTTGGGCTAGCTTGCTTATGTGAGGGTCTAATGAATGCTTGCTGTCAATAAGGAATCTAAGGCACTTCACATTTGCAGAGCGAGCATTTATAATTCATTAGGACAGCGATTTGGGAAGGGTCAACCTTATTGCTTTCTTTTCGAGATAAATGTATGAACTCTGTTTTTGAGGATTCGGTTTCAAAGAGTTTCCGGATGCCCAGTTGAAGATTGCGTCAAGACCGTCTAGGAGGGATTTTAAATCATTTCATGAATTTTTAAATACATTTGAGTATCATTTGCATATTAATGTTACATTATATTGCTATTTTGAAGAGGGTATAACATAGAGTTTAAAAAGAACACGTGAAAGTATTGATCCTTGGAAGACTCCACAGCTACGTTTTTCTAGTCCGTAGGAACTAATGGCTAGTTTGATCAGGTTCGAGCGGTGTTTTAGAAATAATTTGAAGTAGTTTAGTACTGTGTTTTAGTAAGTGTTTAACAATACTTCATTGTCAACTGTGTAGAATGCAGCCAACTGATTGAGTTGGATCAGTAGGCGTGTTTCCATTAGCATTTCTGTAGTGCCTGTATATTTGCGATTGGGATAGTTATTGCCAGACACTGGAATATATGTGTGTGTATATATATATATATATATATATATATATATATATATATATATATATATATATATATATATATATTATCCAGGGTAATATGTATGTATATGTATACGTTTAAGCACCGCAGCCATGACATACATAGTGGGATAGTGGGTGCCACCGGGTGCAGAGCCTGATATATTTGCTTTAGTAAGTTGGCCCCTCTACATCCCTCTAATCTCCCGGTTAAGTGCATCTGAAGACGTTATCAAGTGTGATTCACACCTGAGGGGTATCGATTGTTGTAAATTTGGTGCTTCTCCCTGTGGAACTGTAGAACTTGTTTTGCATATTGTCTTTGAAGTTTGGTACCTTTCCATATTTTGCAAACTCCTCCAAGATTGCCAGGAGTGAGCTCCTAGTGTCTGTCACACATAGTAGTCCATCAACAGCAAACAAGCATAGCTTGTTTTCTTCACCTCTGAGTGGTATTCTTTTATTTGCTTATCAGGATTTATTTTTTATGGCCAGGGGCTCTGGCACTAAAGCAAAGAGAAGTGGTGAAAGGGGACAGCCTTGTCTTACCCCCTCTTAATGGGGATCCCCAGGGATCTCCCTCTGTTGATCTTGATTGCCACTCTGGGTGATCTGTAGCTTGCTAGTATCCAATTCTTTATTTTACTTCCAATCCCTGTTTTGTCCAGTACTGCCAGCTCATTTGGTCAAAGCTCTCTCTCATCTAGAGACACCAGACACGACATGCGTCTCATCCGTCCGTTTTCCATAAAATGGGCAAGCCACTTGATATTATCACTACCATGCCTCTTTCCAATATATCCCACTTGGTCAGGGTCTGTTAGGCCCGGCAGCAGGCCTCGAACCTCTTAGCCGGATTTTCATGAGTATCTTTGCATCATTGTTTTAGGAGGTTTTCTACCTATATGAGGATTGGCACTCCCAGTGTTTCCCAAGTTTAGGAATATGAGTAATATCTGCTGCTTGCATAGATGGGGGTCGGCCCGATTCTTGTGTAAATCTGCCACTTACATAGATGTGGTTAGGCCAGTTGCTTGTGTAAAGGTGTTTGAGAGACCGCTTAATTGCTTCTGCAACAGGGGTAGAAGTCTTTCATAAAAGACTAGGGGTAGGCCATCTGTTCATGTGGCCTTATTCATACTATTATGCATGGATTTTAAGACCCCTTTTTAGGTCTTGCCTGGCGTTAACAGTGCGCATGTGCTGCTCTCGCCATGCAAGTGCCTTTTGTTATCGATACAGTTTCCAAACTCATTTAAAGGCCCGCCTCTCTTTCCAGTTGGCGCGCGTCATCGTTTATGTTATGTTAAACGATGGCGCGTGATTGGAAAGCGGGATTCTCGGTTACCGCCTTGTCCACTTTTAGGACGGCCCATGTGGACAGGCCGACGCCATCTTTGTTTCTGGCACAGCGCACACTGCCATGCACTCGTGAAGTCAGCCCTCCCAGGTCCTGGCACAGCGCACACTGCCATGCACTCGTGAAGTCAGCCCTCCCAGGACCGGCAGCCCATGCAGTATGGCACTAGGACGCCCAGCAGCGAACCCGCCTTCATGGGCACATGGCAGCCCGGTGAGGCCAACCTGCTCTTCAGGATGTCCCAGCAAGTAAGGGGGGGCTGCGCTGCTTGCCGCGGAGGATAGGTGGGGGTTCTGTGTGGGTCTCTGCTCGTGAAGCGCCACGCTGCCCTGCCTGCCGCTGTGCATGCAGCCAGGCAAAGTTGTTTCACCCTTCCTCTCCACGCCCACCCCGTGCCTCTCTGATCCTACTCCACAGTCCCTCGCTCTGGCCACTCTCACTCCTCCCTGCGGCTCTATTCTGTGTGCCACACACAGGTAAAGCGGACCAAACTTATGTGAAGCTGTGTCATTATTAAGGACTAGCTACAGGTAGAAAGGGGTGCCATCATTCGCTACAGTATAAAGTTTAAAAAATGTTTTTGCTACATTTCAAAATGTCAATATTTGTGCATTATTAGGTAAAACAAACAGTCCTTTAATAAATAAAACGGATACTGGTGATTTGGCAAATGTATGAATGTGCAAATGTATGATTGCGCTATCTATACTTTAAGCATGCAAAGCGCTAAACAGATACTAACTTATACATTGGATTATTTCTCCATGTACTTAGTTGATGGAGCGAAGTTGGGAAGCCTCTGAAGATTTTCTTTCTCTTTGAGGGTTGCTGTAAATAATGTGGTTTCTTACGGCATTTCAAGGCAGGACATGCTGCATGCTAGCTATTTTCTAGGTTTGAGGTGAAGTTGCAAACCATTTATTCAAATCAGGGATTGGGGGAGTAAGAAGCAATTTTGATCCATTCAGCTTCCTGTTATACAGTCAAAAACCAAATGGGGGAATGGATCACTTGTACCTGCCACCAGGGTCCATTATGTTCTATCCGTCAGTACTTCAGAAAAGTACTTAAAAAAACCCTCATTCACGCAGGTAGCTCGTACGGCGGTATATCTTGATTCTCCGCCTCTGTTAGGTGCGTGACAGCATCCTCATAGGTTCTCTTTTCATGCTTCCTCCACCTGGAGGGAACCACTGGTTTTACAGTAGTGATCAGAAATCAACAGTGAGTGAGAAGTGGGGTGTGGTGCTCCTTTAAAAAGTGATCCTCATACTACCCAAAAATAACATTTTTATTCTGTCTGGTGTATGGGAAGACTGTATAAAAAGTTTCTTTGATAATCGTGCAGCGATGGGCTAATTATGAGTTCTCCGCACTGTGGTCGACATGTTTCAGCCCGTTGTTCACCCACAAGGGGTCGTTGGGCTTTCTTCAGGACCTAAGAACTGTGCATGAATTGGATGTTTGCCAATTAAAGTATTCAGAGTAAATACCCTGAAATTAAGGTCAATAGTACCTAGAAAAAGAGACAGAAAGTGGATTTTCGTAAGTGTGATAAATTGTGTGAAAAATGGTGATGCTCATAATAGTTCAATTTGAACATATAGTAAAAACCAAGAAACCTTCATCTCGTGGTACGGACAGTAAAAACGGTAATGTTTGTCATAGATCAAACAAAGAGCGTTTAAAACATAGAGAAAAATAAAGAAACATGGCACTCCTTTAGCTCTTTAAGCATACGTTTAAAAAATGGCAATTCTTTAAATGCTGTTTTTCACGGTATAGCGAGCTGTTTGTACTATCACCAACCATTACATTTAGACCACCGCGTGTAATGTTCTTTCTTTTGGCACACATAAAATGGCAACTCTTTAAATGCTGTTGTACCTATGGTTATAACAGAATCTTTGGACAATAAATATTGGTATGCTCTGGTTAGTACTAGAGGAACCTAAGGTTCAAAAGTCACAATCTGCATGGGGTTAGTTAGGTGGTGCGCAATGTATGTAACCTTGGATGTTATAATCTCATTACGAGGGCAGTATTACATACGTATATCAATAGTCCCTGTGAATTGGGCTCTTGGCGTAGATGTATGATTATCACGCACTGTGTCTTCATTGCGTTATTGGTTGGTTGTGCAATGGGTTAGTAGCCCTATTAAGCGGCATTGCGCGTTTAAGCTTTGAGGTTCAAAAAAGATTTTGATTTTGTATGTTGCAATCTGTATGGAGCAAGCGTGGTAGTGCGCAAGGTGTGTCGCCATGAATATTATATTCCCATTGCAACTGCGTTAATCAAGAGCCCCAGTGTTTTTCAAAAAGCTCTTGACGTTGCCCTGTTGGGCGGCATTACACGTTTAGCTAACACAGAATAAAGTTTTTCTTGCTCGTTAAATCGGATGCATCCCTTTAGGAAGTCTCAAATCGGGCTTCAAACGGGGCCGCTGGCAGCACGGTACCTGCTGTTCGATTTAAAATAAGGTTACATTCGGTTCTGTTCTAGGTACATTACGTGTCTTGCTGAGTGAGGTCCAGCGGTGCTGCACAACTTGTGCTGTCGCTGCTTGCAGGGTCCCGGATTACGCAGGATCTCAAGCGCAGGCATTAAATCGTCAGGAAAAAGAGAGAGACGAAAGACTCCCACAAAACAATATTACCATAGAGAAGAAATATGTTTCTTGAATTCTTCTGTGGTTTTTAAGAGGGGAGAGTCTATTATCATCTGGAAATCATGGAAAATCTGTTGCGTGAAATCTTCAAAAAAGGAGGGGTGTGGCAAGATTTTTAGGCAGAATCGTAATACACGTGTGGCTATTAGATTTTCATATCAATCGTACTCCTGATTCATTTATTAAAAACAATTGTGTTATGACGCTGATGCTTATTTATGCTTTTTTGGGGGCAAAAAGATTTGCTTGACCAAAGGTCTTTGGGATTTCACGTGTGTCCACTTGTTTATTATGTCATTTTGACGGGAATTGTATTTCTGATTCCATTGTTGGTTACATTGGCGAATATGGTGGAAGTGGTATTGACTCAAAAAGGACGTCTCTGAAGTGGTTTGGTAAAAGACGTTGTGTTCCCAATATTCAAGCTTATCTTTTATCAGGAGAGGGTTCACTTTATACTGAGCCACGGGATGTTATCGTTTAGACCAATAATGTTCGTCTTAAGGCGATGCACCCATCTGTGCTCTTTTTTTTAAATAATTTTCTCCGCATTCTGGGTCGTTCTGGTTAGTGTCTCAATAATTACCCAATTGAGTTCATCAGTGGAATGACCATGTTCGATGTAGTGCGTGCTCATCTTTGTCGTTTCACGTTTGCAGTTGACATTGCTTCTATGCTCACAAATTCTCTGCTTGATTTTTCGACTTGTCATTCCAATGTACCTGAGGTTGCAAGGACAGGTGATCATGTAGATCACATGTGTTGTATTACAATTGGTGTGTTGCCTGATCGTCCATTTCAATTCTGGGGTCAGTTGTAAGCTTTTCGTGATGGTTGTAAGTTTGCAAACTGAGCATTGTATAGTGACCCGTAACTGGTGGTATGTTCCACAGTGTGTTGGTAATTCTGTTTATTTGGGGAGTTTGAGGTCGTGTATGTACTAAGATGTCTTTGATGTTCCTTGTTCTTCTATTTGCAAACCTTGGTTTTGGCCAGTCAAGTGTGCCCGATGGTATTATTCGCCAGTTTTTGTTAATTATCTTTTTGACTGCATTACTGGCTGCACTGTAAGTGGTGACGCATGTTAGGGTGTCAGGTGTTGGTTTTTTTTTGTGTAGATTCGAGCAGGCTCTCTCGTGGTTGATTTTTTTCCCGTTTTTGGCATTTTGCCACTGTTTTGTTTGGATAGTCCCTCTTAGATAGTTTCACACAAAGATCTTTTGCTTGCGTTTTGTATTCCGTCAGTTCACTGCAGTTCCTCTTTAGGCGCAAGAATCTCAACAAAGACCTCATAGTCTCCACCTCTTGTGAGCAAGAAGCTTTCTTCAGCGCCTTCATTCCTCTCTCCTAAGAATTCTCTAATCTTTTAAAGACATGAGGCAAAGCAGATATCTTTACTCTACTTCAGCGTGCTGTCATTTTTAATTAAAATTAAATATGCCACTGCTCTATAATAAATAATACATAGAGTTCCAAAGATCTTTTAACTCCAAATAAAAAAATTGGAATGCAATGCAACTGATAGTTTGGGGAAAATATCTATTGAAGCTCAGAAAACATAAAATAAAATGTGTATTCATCAAAGTCCCCAAACCTTATATTGATGATGATTCTGATAGTGATTTTGATGGTGATGAAAACTAGGACTTTGGTACTACAACTGGAGTCAATACATTTGTCCTAGCCTATGAGAGGAAATTAACTGAATTTCAGATGGCATCCTCTACAACCTACCAGATCCTAATCCAGTTATTTAGTACAGTTTATTTTAATGCGGGTACCAACCCAGATTTTAATCAATACCTTTCTGGTTTTGGAGTGGGTAATCCAAACTGCACCCCAACCCCTTATTTTTTTCCTGTTATGGGGTAACCCTTCCTTGCATTCCAATTTGTTTCACAAATATTGTTGTACTCCTAATGCCTTGAACACACACTTATATCTCTCTGTGCTGCTGTACTCCTAATAACACTTATATATTCAATTTTCTAAATGTATTTAATTTTTATTTATTTTGAACTTTACCTCTAGTTTGCATTAATTATTACTTCAAACGTTTCTTACATCATTTTGTACCTTTTTTTTATAAAAATAAAAATAAGCGTTGCGTATATTTTGAACATACTTTATCTTTATCCTATTATTTTATATGTGCGTGTGTGTATATATATATATATATATATATATATATATATATATATATATATTATTGCACAGTAGTGGTCACCACTGTGTATTCATACGTAAGTAAGAAGTTCCATAGCAAGAGCTTTTTTTGTTTTGCTAATAACTTTGGCATAAGCGTCTTCACAAAAATTTCCAAACATTTTTTTATCCAACTCAGCTCCATCTGGGGAAGTTTCAGGGTGATCTGTTAAGCTGGGGTTGAAAAAACATGGTGGGTACCAAAACTATTTTCTCCCCATGCAATGACTGTAGAAAAAATTCTACAAGGATACAGAAAAAATGGCTGAACAGACTTACACCAGATTTGATAGAAAGCTTGACATATACCCAGAAATCTTGCTTTTTGTGACTAGATGTAAATCTGCTCACTTGTTTTAGAGAAATTAAGGTTTAAAAAATTGCGATATCTGCTGCTGAGCATTCTGATTGGTCAGTCCTACAGGACCGTGAGCTCTGGTCATCTGGCTGCACCATGAGCAGGGGCTGCCGTTGCAAAACTCGGGGGCTCATTCTCAGAGTCCTCATACAATAAAATAAGACATAGAAGCAGGCAAGGTATGGATAACCTGAATACCTAGCCCTTGTTGTGAGGGGGTAGGGGGGTCTCATACTCAAGGGGTCAAAAAGGAAACAAAATGGGTTGTCACGGTCCAGGGGGAGTCAGTGTGGGCCCTGCTGTGGGAGTGTGGCAGGAATGAAAAAAATATTTTAAAAAATAAATGTTGGATGGTGTCTTAGGCCGGGTTGGCCCAGGTGTTGACTGCCCGGGGGAGGTGTTGGGCCCAGGACCCAGCCCCAAGACAGACCCCTCCGCAGGGACTTGCCACTGACATATCATAATAACATGTTACTTTATAAAAATTAAAAAAATTAGAAATTCACTAAAAACACAAAGATTAAAGTGGGGTTACACGTGGCCTTTCTTGCTCGTAGCTTACTCCCTCACTTGGCGCTGCTAAAACCTTCAGTTCTGCTCTTCTTCCCTGGCGGGAGCCGGGAGTCTTGCTGTCCCGTTGAGGTCCTGCACTTGCTCCATTTCCCCCCCGCCGCAGGTGAATAGGCGCTGCCGCAGAGCGGGGGGAACTGGCCTAACTACATCACCCAGGATCCTTTGGACTGCCATGCCCCCAAACGCGGCCGGAGGCGCGAGAAAAACGCGCCGTACCTACCGCCTCGCGGGACGCTCGCGGGACGCCGGGCTAAGCCCGGGCAAAGGGCGGGCCGTCTGGGGCCATCCGGGGCTGGCCGAGGCTGGGCTGGGCCACCCCTCTTGTGTTTTACCCCTGTGGACGATGGAACTGAGTATGTCTAGACTCAATTAAGGTACTGTGTCTGTGATTTACATAAGCTACTCTTCTTTCGAACTGATTGGTATTGTCATACTCTGATTTCTTGGAACACATGTGTCCGCCCAGGAGTCTGACTTGCTAATGTGATTCTACCCGACTTCTTGTACCAAGATACTATTGTTAGAAGATAATGACTAAACTGGGTAAGACACCTAAGCCCGCTGTATCCCGCCCAAACACTAGATTACATGCAGCTGCTCCTCAGCCTCTACCTACACTTACGGCTATCGATAAAATGTTACAGCAAACAATTGGAGTAGTCGTCACCGCAATTGAAAATACTGAAAGGAGACGTTCCCTTACTCCTACAGTATGTTTCCAGGATGTCGGAGGGGATTGTTCCGTACTTACTATTGATCCTACGGCCTCTGATTCCTTTTTTGCACCTACCTTTGCTGAGTTACCATGTTCACAGATGCCCTCCAAATTACTAAGTGATGCGGAACTAGGACTGGCTGTAGAGGAGTCTCCTACTAATGCTGTGGATTTGCATGTTACATTGACTCCTTCTTCCCCTGTATTGATTGTGAAAACTGGGAAGCCGGGTCCTAAATTAAGGAAAGATAGTCTCCCTAAAAAAGTTAGAAAACTGGGCAAAAAAATGCCGGCTAACCATAATCATAATCTGGTGGCGGATTTACAGGCATGTCTTGAACAGTCTATTGCTGCTCAAATTAAATCTTTAATTTCGAAATTGGACAGAATTGTTTCCATTTTAAATAGTCGGCCTGTGGGAACAGCAAAGCCAGTAACTCCCCATGGAAAGTTAGTACCTCCTGTTTCCGGTAATTTGGGGGCTGTCCCCGTTGACATTCCAATAGCCCACAACACTAACTCAGGGAATACAACTATTACCCCTAACCCCATTCCCTCTATGCCACCACCTCCTTCTACCCTTTACGATTTAGGCCATACTTCTCAGACTCCAAGGGTTCCAGCTGACAATTCTGGACTTCATTTTAAGAAAGCCGATGTCCCTGGAAAAAGTGTTACACCTTTATTAACAAGACCTGCCCAGCGTAGAGTAGATCCTTGCCAGCTGCCTTCAATAAATTTGCCCCCAGAAGCACAACCTTATGTAGTTGCCTTAGTGGGTGTCCCAGCTCTAAGAGAGGGGAAAAAAGAATTTGAGCCTGACCTTAAAAATAAATGTATCCAGTGGCTAAGTATAAATAGACCCCTCCCTCCAAATATTTCGGGGGAGATTTTGACGGTGAGAAGAATAGAGTGGATTGGTAGGGGCCCTAAAACTGTGGCAGGGGATGTCATAACAATACATTTTAGGGATCCTTCTGCTGTGGACCATATTTGTAAATCTCCCATCTGGCAGAAGTCCCAGATATTGCCGCTCCATCTGTCTTATTTTAATCCCACTTCCAATCAGAGTTTCACTCACTATGGTAGGAATCATCTCTTGCCATGTAGTGGGCCCCGACAGTGGAAATCATCTGTGGCGCACCCCCTAATCCCTATTTCGTCCCTGCAGTCGTACACTCACTGGAACAGGTTTAGTGTCTTGGAAGAAGTTGACTGACTGGCCCAGACTGAAACCCCCATTATAGAACTGAGTATCAGTGAATGTACGGAGGGACTTGGTCTTGGGGAGAATATTCCGACCCTACCCATTGGTGATGACAATGGTCAGGTGTACAAGATAGCGGAAGGCATTCGAGATTATACTCCCCCCAAAAGAACAGAGGTTTGAGCATGGTTCCGATAACAGGGTAGAAGGGTGTATAAAGATTCTTTGCTGGAATATAGCAGGTCTTAAGAATAAACCATCTGAACCAGAGTGGTTCGCATTCATGGCAAAGCATGACATCTACTTAATGCAAGAGACCTGGGCCTTGGAAGAGAGTGAATGCCCCGGCTTTGCGACCTTTGACATCCTTGCAGTTTCCAGGGGTAAGGGTCGCCCTTCGGGTGGGCTATCCGTCTGGGTGGGCACGCATTTAGGAACACGGGCTACTCAGCTAGAAACAAACTCCCCAGACATTCAATGTGTCTTATTAACCATACCTGACAGGCCACGACTGGCCATTATTAATATCTACTCAAGACCCACAATGAATGGAACGGAATCAAGTACTATTATTGTTCTTGACCTTTTCATTCAGTCACTTGATCCCTCGATAATAATAATAGTGGGAGGCGATTTTAACTGCCAGTTCGAACCCCTGAGCTCTTCTGAACTGGACAATCAAGATGAGGTAGATTCACTCTGGTGTATTCCGGCTCCAGCTATTACCCCAGTGAAGGCTTGGACCAAGCTGGTACTACAAATCAAATCCTTCACACTTGCAAAGTCCCTATGGGCGTGCAATGGAAGGTTTGATAATGTTAATTCTGGTTTACCAACATTTAATAGGTCTAATAGCACTTCCATCATAGATTACATTTTATTTGAAGCTAAGCACTGGGATAAGCTTAAAGACTTCCAGGTTGTACTAAGACAAGACAGTGACCATAATGCTTTGGTCCTGACGCTTAAGCCTGGTACATTTGGCCTATCCAACTCAGAGCCAAGCATAGCATTGCCTGCACTACCCTACATCATAACCAATAACAGAAGAAGGGTTAAGTGGTCAATGTGCCTGGAACCATCGACTCACCTTGCTGAAATTTATCAGACTGCCATCCCACTTATAAGTGAAATGGGGGGTCTTCTTTCTCTTAAATCGGCTCCAGATATACACAGAAGACTGATCACGAGCCTTGGGGAGGTATTCTATCCTTTTTCTGGGCCTAGGCAATCCAGGCCCAGAACACATCCCTGGTATGACCAAGCCTGTAAATGCGCAAAGAGAAAAATGCTTGTAGCAATTAAACTTAAAGATACAGCGACTATTAGGGCATCCAGATTACTGTATAAGAAGGAATAGTCCAGGGCCAAGAGAGAATGGGAGGAATCTAGGTGGAATAATTTGAGAAATGCACTCCTCTCTAAGGATTCTAGGATGTTTTGGGCTATTGCCACTTCAACACCTAATGGCGAACGTGAGCTAGGGGTTTCAAATATTGCTCCTTTAGTCTGGGAGGCGCATTTTAAACAACTTTATGCTAGTCCCGTGCTAGGGGCTTTTGTGTGCCTTGATCGGGATATTAGACCATCCCCTGGGATCTTTTCCCTCTCAGATTCCCCCCCCCCCCACACATAGTCAGCCTGGAACTTTGGCCTTTTGGACAGGGACTAGTTTATTGGACCCCCAGGACAGGATTGAGGGTGACTACCCAGACTTAATTACTTATAAGGAGGTAGAATCTGTGTTAGAGGGTTTGCCACCGAATAAAGCACCCGGACTTGACAAACTCCCGGGGGACCTTTTTCGCTCCCAACCTAAAATCTGGGCACCTTACTTGACTGTCCTGTTAAATGCGGTTCTGCAAGGCTCTGCATTGCCAGACACATGGCTCGGGGCTGAGATCGTACCGATTTTTAAGAAGGGTTGTCCATTAGCCCCATCCAACTATAGACCTATCAGTCTGCTGGATACCACCCAAAAACTGCTGGGCCGAATTCTATTGAATAGACTGTTAGATTGGATGGAGGTGAATAAAGTTCTCTCTCCACTACAAGCCGGCTTTAGAGCAGGCATATCTACCCTGGACCAGATCTTCCGGCTCCAGGTCCTATACTGGAAAACTGCAAGAGTGGAGGGTGGCAGCCTCTACCTTGTTTTTGTGGACCTAAGGGCCGCATTTGATCTGGTCCCTAGGGAGAAACTTTGGATGGTATTGAAGGAACTTGCTCCCCCTTCTTATTTACTTGATGTATTGATTCGTCTTCACACAGGGAATTTCGCCCCGGTGAGGTGTGGGAAGAATGGGGAACTATCAGCCCGCTTCCCCGTAACCCGGGGGGTACGTCAGGGTTGTGTATTGGCCCCTACACTATTTAGCCTTTACGTTAACGGATTGATTGATGAATTAAATAGCATCCAAGATATTGACGCTCCACGACTGGCTTCTGGCCGGGTGCCCGCTCTGATGTTCGCAGACGACACATTGCTGTTGTCCCGGACATCATCGGGCATCCAGCGGGCACCGGATGGGTTCGCGGCCTTTTGTGCCTCGCGGGGACTGGAGATCAACCTGGGGAAAACCAAGTTTATGATGTTCAATCCCCCGAGGCACACACGCCCGAATCCCGTACTGGGAGGCGCCCCCCTGGAAAGAGTTAAGACCTTCATTTACCTGGGGGTCACGCTTACCGAGAACTTTGCCTGGGATGCCCAAGTAGTAAAATCTTCTCTGAGGCTATCTCAGGTATCGGGGGGTATTGGTAGTTTCTATAGAAATTCTACTTTTAAACCCGTCTCCCCCGTACTAGAGATCTACAAAACCCAGGTCAGGTCTGCTGCACTGTATGCTGCAGAATTGTGGGGTCATACAAATACATCTAACCTTCTGAAGGTAGAACAAGCTTTTATGCGAGGCCTGGTTGGCCTCCCCCAGAGCACGCCTCTGATACCTTTGCGTTTGGACATGGATTTGGTTCCCGTTAATGACTTGGCTGCCGCACGACCACTACTTTATTGGAGAAGGCTATGGTCTGTCCCCGAGCTTGAATCTTATAGAACTGAATTTACTGCAATCTGGGGGACGCTAAAGTCAAAAAAAAATCCCTTGGCTACTCCATATAAAGTCTTTTCTTTACCAAATTGGCTTACCACAACTCTGGGATACTCCGGACATTAGCTGTATGAGGACCCAGAGGTCTGAGATATTGGCAGCTGTGAGATTTCATAATTGTAATACATTAAGCTGCTCAACTTCTCTGGGCAGGCTGACCTCTGAGTTCCTAATGGTGAAAACTGAATCTAAGTTGGAAGTATTCATGGATTTGGTGCAGCCCCCACTGGCGAGAAAACTTTATATTCAGCTGAGATATGGCTGTCTCCCAATTGGGGCCTTCCTATCAAGCTGGGGAAAATCGTTGGAGGGCAATTGTCCAATTTGTAAATCATGTAAAGAAGATGTTGTGCATATTTGGCTTTTCTGTCCTGCATACAGTACGATCCGAAAATGCTGGCTCTTTCCTTTGTGCAAAAGATTGGGCTTCAGGCATTGTGCACAAGCCTGCAGAGTTCTAACCAAAGATACAGACCCACTTATTGTTTATGCAGTTTCCCGCTTTTTATTTGGTATGTGGCGGAGAAGGTTAAGTTTTATTAACACAAAGTAATGGCCCATGAGCTTCCCTTTTTCATTAACTGATCATGATAACCAATTGTTTAATAATTTTTTAACAATATTTGTCTATTTATGATCTTATGCTTGTACTTGTGTATATTTTATTGTACTTTTATGGTCTTGTTACCGAAATAAAGTTATCCATGAATGAACATGTGACCAGGGCCTGTAAATTAAATGCTGCTAGTGGGCCTGCAGCACTGATTGTGCCATCCATTTAAGTAGCCCTTTCTTTAAACATGTCTCAGACCTGCCATTTCAGCCTCTTTGTGTGTAGTTTTAAACTGCTATTTCGACCTGGTAAAATAATCCTTTTGTCATGTCCAAACCTTCCTTTTTAGTACATATCTTTGTCACCCCTAAGATAGGCACTACACAGCCCAGCGGGCCAAGTGCGGTTATTTAAAAAGTTGAACATGTATCTTTAGGTTTTACATGTCCTGGTAATGAAAAACTCCTAAATTGATTTTTCACTACTGCAAGGCCTACCTCTCCCATAGGAAAACATTGGAGTTAACTTATTATATGTAATAAGCTTTAACTTCCAATTGGGTGCAGGTAGACAGGTGAGTTTTATGTCTAAAGATTGAATTTAAAAGCCCTCTTTAATGGTAGTCGGATTTATAATCACGATTCTGAAAATGCCTCTTTTACAAAGTTGATATTTTCTTGTCATAACAATTTGGTGCCTGCATCCTTATTCTGGGCCATACGACTAGGTATAGCTGCCAGTTGATCTTTGTGTAGTGCGCTCAGACAGTGAGACAAAGAGAAGATAGGTGTTGTCAGGGTAGGCCACTCTGAGTTATCGAGGGGGAGGAGCTGTCACCTACCACACTTGCGCATCACGAAGGCTCTGCCTGAGCACGCTCACAAAGGGCTTGCCATGTGTTTATTGTGACACTAGACAAGCTGGGGCCAGGACAGGGAGGAAGCGGATGCCTCAGAGGGGTGAAAACCTCTAAAAGCTTCCTCCACTTAAAAATGGGCACTAGGTATAAATATTGTACCGCAGACCCCAACTCTTCAGTACCATTCTAGACCTGTGGAAGACTGCCAGGAAGGAGGAATGCTGTGCTACTAAAAGGACTTCCAGTCTGCTTGATTGCTGCCCTGAAGGGCTTTTGCCTGCTGTGCTGTGCTGAAATGATGCCCTCTTGCCTGGGTGAGAAGTATAGGACCTGCATCCCTGAACTCAGGACCCCAGAGTGAGTTCAAGGGCCAGTTGGCTGGCCTTCTGATCAGACGCCTCCGGGGCATAACAGGCTTCCAATCACCTTACAACTAGCATCTGGACTCTGCAAAGCCTCACAGCACAGCTGCCAGCCACATCGGAACCGAAGCAAAGCCCCACCAAACAATGCCGCACAGCTCTCTGGAATGGACATAAAGTCCCTCAAAGCTTTGACGCACAGCTTCATTGCAACTGACGCCAGACAACGCGATGCCTCTCAAAGCAATGCTGTGCAGACTGCGCACCTGGATTTAAGATACTGTGTTCAGCGGACCGAAGTGGGTCCCTGTAACTAGATACCCACAGTTGGCGCTTTGTGCTTTTTGGTGTTGTTTCAGCCGAAATCTTTAAAATTGCATATATCCGGTTCTACTGATTGGATTTATGTTGTTTCGGTCTTGATTCATTCATTAAAAGTTATCCTATTTTTTTTAGGTCGAGCCTAGAACTAGTTTTCTATTTCTTTACCTTTGGTATAATCGCGGCTCCGGCGCTTTACTTTTAGTGTTAAAAATAAAGCGCCGGTGCCGCGATTATAGCGAAAGTAAAGCAATAGATGCTTGTTTCTATTTCTTTACCTTTACGGGTAAAGTAGGTGCAGCAGCTTTTTCTTACTTGCTGTCGGGCTTAATGTTTATCAATTTCAAGTAAATATTGCATTTCTGTACCTTTTCAACTTTTTCTGGCCTGCCCTGTATTTGCTTGAGAATTAGTGTGACGCTGCAGGTGTGTTTTTGGCATTCCATCAACAGACCATAGGGCTCTGCTGACTAGGTGATGTACCTTGGTGTACACCACCTGTATTGGGGAGTAGCTATTGCCTCTTGACAGGCTGTCAGGTAACTGTTGTTGATGACCGCTGTGGTTCTAATGGGAGAGAAGTCTACAAGACCACCACATGGAAATTAAGAATCCCCCAATAACTTGTTTCCCCTTGCCCTTGTATGGTGTTGCCGTCATGATGACGGCCCTCTAAATCAAGGTGCTTCTGATAATGCATGTTTAGATGAGACAATTGTGGTTCACATACCTCCTGCACATGTATGTTTAACCTGAAGAAACGTACTGCACACCCCGGGCATCTATTCGGGGATCTTAGGAAATTATCCATTGTCATTTGAGTGTTGTGACTTAAGCAGTGTGGCTCCTGAAGTCCTAGAATGTGTATAAATGGGGTTCCCTTTGGTTCAAAGTGAGTTTTGAAGCTATATAAAGCACATTTTATTTGGGTAAGGACAGAAAATAGTGGGCCAGTTCCCACTATTGGTCCCAAAAGGTTTCCCAAAAAATGTCAAGCGCTTCTCCTGAGTTTTTGTTGGCTGCGATATAGATTTCAAGTGGTAGGGCTCGTACCACTTTCTAACTTCAACAAAAGTCAGATGCACCGTTTAGGTACATGAAAGGCCCCTGTAACCTGCTGTTTACCGTTGATTGGGCATTAGGCACCTAGATTTTTCTGTGCTCGACCAATACTTTTACTCCCCGACGAAAAGTCTGTACGCTTGATGATGGAAATCAGGTTTTTTACATACCCATTAACAACCACTTTAAAGACTGCATCATGGGCTATATATAGCACCTTTTTAATTCCTGATCATCCATGGGTACTACAGTGGCTATATCAAAGTAAATTTGGCTAGCAGCATCCCAGTCGACATCCTATCATGTATAATCTATTTTTTAATTGATGCTTCTAAAGAGGAAGAGAGACTCCATCTGCTGGAGCCCAAGAGAGGCCAGAGCTTTTACATCGATTGCACCAAAGACCATCGAGTGGATGAAAAGCTTTTACGGGATTCTCTGTGGCAAAGAAAAGCAAGGCAGTGCAGAAAAATACTTTATCCAGGTGGATAGTCCTTTGCATCAAGATCTGCTGCACACTGGCTAAGAAGCAACCTCCAGAAGGACAGAGGGCCATTCCGCCATGGCTGCCACCACACGTTGGCATGCCGAGTTCATGTTCTTGATATCTAACAGGCCGTGGCATCAGTGCACTTGTTCATGAAGCACTACCGCCTTGAGAGTCTGGTCCAACATGAACAGCATTTCAGCTGTTTGGTCCTGGGGTTTTTAATCTAAGCCATTCCACAAACCGGTCACAGTGGGAGGTACTGCTTTAATCTCTATTCCAAAGGTGAAGAATCTGCTGCTAGAAGTCTTTATCAGAAGAAAAATTACTTACCTTCGTTAACTCTCTTTCTGGTAGAGACACTGTTTAGCCAACAATTCCTCCTTGCCCTTCTGCCTTCCTATTGTGGAATAATCTTTTTCCAACAAAAAATATCCCAAAATATAGATTTGCACACGGATAACTCAGATTGTTGGGCTTCACTTCTAAGTACATGGATACAGTTGAAAAAAAGCGCGCAGGAGTGATGCTTATATGCGGCTCCATCGTCACTTCAGGAAGCGGGACATAGTAATTGCGGATCTGCATGGCACCAAATACCGACTCTGTGGATTAATGCGTTTTAAATCTTCTGGATCCAGTCTGACACTTGGGGATATTCTAAAGGTGAGAAACTGTGGTTACTTAGTTTCCAGCAGAGAGAGCGGTGCCTGATGGCATGTAACTTGTTCTTTGGCTACAGACCTGTAGACTTAACAATTTCAGAGTCGACCTGAAGTGTTTCCCTGTGTATAACATTGGCTATAGGGATGAGTGTTTACTGAAATCTAGCTTCTAGTGCAGAGAATTTATGAAGATGTTTTAGCCTATAACTTGGGTCCAGGCATGGAGTTATTTTCTCTGCATATTGTAATTTTAAGTATATTTTATTGGTATCATTAAGATTAATTAAATTTCCTTGGGTGTTAATAGAAGCTCTTTTCATTGTTATGAAGTAAAGCTATGGCTAAACACTGATGTTAATTAGTGTTATCTTTTGAAACTCTGAATCGAGAAGCAGAGGGTGCGACAACTCTGACTTACGCAGACGTATGTGTTAAAGGTAGTTCAGTTTGTTTGTGAATATGATCGGCGATGATCGAGGCTACAGCTGTGGCAAGTGGTTGAAATTTGCAAAGCTGTCACTTGGAGAGTTGCTCTACAAACGTTGCTTTTTATTGATTGAAATTCGATGTAGGTGCAGATTCATTAAGGTAAACAATGGGATTAGTTGAAGATGCCCTATGGTGCTTGTCACAACAGTCCCGTAGTGGACCTGATGATGGCATGGCAAATTCATGGTTTCAGTCAGTCATGGGGCTAAACCATGCCCCTTCCCTTGTAGTCGCCTGTACTTTGGTTTTATTTTTTCACTTGGCTATTCAGGGTTCCTGCCACTAGGTGGCGCAATGCGCGCATGTACATTTTTACGAGCCAGCCATGCTGCAGAACCAGTGCTGGTCTGATCTGGGTTCTTCTCGGTCATTAAAATTAGTCGGAGTTCTCCCGCCAGGACATATTTGCCTCGCTTTGGTTTCCTAAACACCCCAAGCAACAACATAGGACGAGTGCTGCCTGGGCCCTTTTATTCAGCTTCGCGATGCTGTGCCCCAAGTAAAACAACCGTGTAAGAGGCGCTTTCGCTTTTCGAGGATCTGTGGCACTGAGCCTGTTACCATTGCACCATATATACTGGTGTTCCTAATATATACTGGTGTTCCTAAATACTTATGTCCATTAACAGCTGAGCTCTGCATGTGTCTCTTTTATATAAGCATAAAATACCCTCCCTACATTTGTGGCATCACTCTGTCCTGTCTTTATAACGATCTGCTGGAATATGTCATCAGTATCAATGTCATTTATTTGTTTAAATGCCCAGGGTACAAACCCCAAAAGTCCCATCCCGTCAGCTCAATAACTGTTTCTTTTTATGATGCAATTTAACTGGTAAAACTTCAGCGACGGACAAGCCTTCTTTCAGTACACTTAATTTCAGAACCTTGTGCGCATACAGTGGCGGCACCTCCGTAAGGCGTAGGAGCGTCGCCTCACTGCTTTATGCAGTGTAGAAAAAGGAAAAATAAAAAAACTCGAGGTTATAATTTTCTTTTTTCCCATTGCGGCATCTTTGTGGGGCAGGGCTGCTCACAGAGCAGGAGGAGTGGTTTGCACTCCCTATGTGCGCATGACAGTGTGGCCGGCCCTAGAGGGCCAGCCACACAGTCATGCGCACATAGCATGTTCTCCATTTAGGCTGCATTACAGCCTGCGCGGAGAACATGCCCACCCCTCCAGCCGTGTTACGGGTAATATGTGAGGTGATAAGCATTACATGAAAGACCTGTAATTTAGTTAATTGACTAAATTATAACTCGCTTATTTCATTGTTACGTTAGTTCTGGTCTCATTTTAACACTCAACTATAAAGTGACTTTAACCTTTTTAGTTCTCGCCTGACCCAGCGCTTGGCGCTGGTCTGGCGAGACTTATTGAGAGGGCTCCAAAAAATGCTACCAGGCCAGCCTAGAGCTACAGTGCATGTGCGCGGGCGCGCGCCGTGCTTTACCGCGATTACTTTAACTTTCGCGGCCGCTTTGATGTTTGATCGCGATCACTTTAGCGGCTGCACGGCCGCTTGGCATAGCCAATAGGTCTCGCTTTTGGGACCTTATAAGTATTTAGTTATGCAACTGTTGCATGGCTAAACACTTATAAGGTCTCAAAGGCGAGACCTATTGGCTATGCCAATGCTTGTTTAAATTTGTGTGGGATTTTTCTTTTGTTGTGTTTTCACTTAATAACGGTTTGAAGTGCTGCATGAATACTTTACACATTTCCTCTAAGTTAAGCCCGACTGCTCTGTGCCAAGCTACCAGAGGGTTGAGCACAGGTTAATTTGGGGTTTGTGTGTGCCTCACCCTGACACGGATTATAGCTGCTGCTTGAGTATGGTTTCACCCCCTCAGCCAGGAACCCAATTTAAAAAAAAGACTTTGTCTGCAAAATCTTTTTCTCTGCTGTTTCAGGTAAAATATTAAAGGCTGTGACATTTTCATCTGTGTCGAAGTATGATTCTTCCCTTAATATTTAGATAATATATAATGGCTCTGGTAAGGTTGGAAAAAAAATAAGAAAATAATTTTAAAAAAAATTACCAGCAGAAGAAATATTGTTTTTAATGAGGGAACAGCAGAATACATTTTTCAGCCTGCAAAGTCACATATATTATAAGGGGCCATCCTAGGCTAGCATTGTCATTGAATAAATTAAACAGAATCTGCCAAGTATGTCAGATAGTAAACAAAAAAAAAAGCCTCAAGAGCTTTTTGATTACAGTAATTTGTCTTGGGTACAGCCACCTTGAATATTTCAATGAACCCACTGCTTAAATTGAAGGATTACTAATGAATGTATTTCTTCATAAAGCGGGAATTGTACCGAATTGGCACTTTATTTGCATGATTTGAATCATGGATTGCTCTACAATTCTGGTATCATATTTATACAGGAGACTGGTTATATGAGGATTTTGATCATGAAAACTATATTGTTTATACAATTGGGGCTACAGGCTGTGTCACAGGACATGCTAACGGTGGTTTAGCAATCTTATTCAGAGCTGTTATTAATTAGCATCCAGTTAGATTGGAGTTCTCCATTTATTAATGTATTGATATTGTACATTTTGCTCAATATGGATTGACCTGATCCAATTTCCATATTGTTGTTTATGATAAATTTGCTTCCTGGTGCTAAAAGTCCCATCAATTTGAGGAGGTTTAATTTTGGATTATCACAATTTATATCCTTCTGCTCTAATTTGGTTAGTAGGCATCTTTAATGCCTGAATCTCGACTAAAGCTTATGAAGCACTTAGACCACTTGAATTACATGAATGCTGGACCCCACAAGTACTCAATATAAGAAGCGATCTTAGAGTCCAGAGGTTACTAGGATAGTTTTCGGAACTGAACCTAAAGTTGATGAGTGGTCTTAAAATCAGTAGAAATGCCCAGTCAATTCACCTGAAATAGTAGAGGAACAGCTTTATAATTGAACATATGTTTATTTCATATCTGGGTATTCTTTCTGTGAAAACATTACAAGTTGTATAGTATGGTTATAGTGACCATAATTTACAATTAGCAGCGCCACTGAAATTATGTGTAAGAGGAGCACCCAATTATACTGCAGTGTTGACTAAATAATGCAGCATAATGCAGCACATTTTTTATACCAGTGCTTTATAATTTTGAGATTTTTACTCATGATAATACTGTCTAAGCAAAGATTTCACGTCCATTATTACCAGTTTAACACCCAAATATGGAAAAAAGCAGTCAAAAAATGAACAGTTAATCTTTGCAAAGGGCCTTCACTCTGCGTGAACCCACTTCGCCATGTTTTTAGTAAGTTTTCATCTGTTTGAGCTAGAAACAATTTTTTAGGTTAAAATCTGCAGAATATGTAGCCGATGATTGATTATGTGGCAAATGCGCTAAATTTATAATTATGCAAGAAAAGCAACAGCCACGGAATCGCATAATTCCAATGGCCCTAACTATTGGGGAATATACTGTTGACAGGTTCTCTCTATCATAATTGAAAGGCTCTTTATGACAATTATTATAGTTTTGAGCATATTTCTATAAGGAGTGACTAGGTACAAAACTTTAAATTCACTGAATGGTTGGGGAATTTGATCCATTTCTTCTCATTATTGACTGGTCAGAGATTTTTTTTTTACTTAGACAGTAAACCGGACAACTAGGAAAACTAACAATAGTAAGTTAATAAGGTATTTTTTAGGGGGATTTTAGTCCCCAAAGTTGTTTTTCTTATTGAAGAACGCTGAAGTAACATCTATTTTTAGAGTCTTAGAGTCATGTAGCATGCTCACTTGTAAAACAATATATACAAAATTAATACACTCAACACAAGAATGGGAAATATGTTTTTTATTTCCATTGATTGTTGGGCTGTGGATATATTTCAGCTGGAGACACAAATTAGTAGGCTAATACAGAAGTGTAAACCCTCCACAGTACAAGACTCGATGGGATTGCAGTGATGATTTGTAAAAATAACCCAGAATTATGGGCTAGGATATTTTGCTATTGTTTTAGAATAATATTTGATTAAGACAAATGTCCCAGCTACTTGCAAGAGAGCCCCATACTGCCAATTTACAAGAAGGGGTCCTGTTTACAACCTGAAATGTTTCGCCCAGTAGTCTCATAGTACACTATTGCTGAATGGTGTATCAAAGATTTAGCAGAAATATTTCATAAAATAAATGTCCATGACTTGATTTCTCCCCATCAGGGAGGTTTCAGATCTAAATTTTGTACCACAGAAAATGATTTACTGTTCATGACCGTTGCGGAGAGATATGTTAATACAATGAAGCAGAAGTTCTGTATAGTGTTTATCAATTTTTCCAGTGCCTTTGATTGTGGCCAGAGATTCAGACTAGGGATTAAATAAAAGAATTGGAAATACAAATTCCTTTACTTCTGTTGCAAGCTCTTCTTGCATTGTTTACAGAATACTCAATGAGGGTTATGGTTGTGTCGCAAAATGAATTCACCAAAACAATTAGATTTCCAAATGGATTAAAATGGGTGCTCTCTAGCCACCCTGCTACTCTTAATATCAATCTGATGTACAATTTACACATCTAATGTTTGATTCTTCCCTCCCGGGTATTGGTGGTTTTTCTGTCCCAGTGATGAAATATGCTGATGACCTCACTTTTTTCATCTTGCACCTATCTGATGGCAGATAATGGACCTATGGTTAACATCAATAAGGATAAAACCATGATTTTGGCAAGCAGGGGTACTGCTCCATTAGAGGTTGATAGCTGAATAAAATAACACTTGAAAATATTAAAGAGTGTTCCTATTTAGGTCTTATGGTTACTGCTAATATGTCTTGTAACTGACATATAAATATATAAATTAAGACATCATTCTCCATCGTAAAGGGTCTTAACAAATCTTTTTATTCCTTTGGGACCAAAATGTATGTGAGCCATTAAGAATTGGAATCTTTAAATATTTCAGCCTTAGAAAGGCTGACAAGACATTCATTCAGGTGACTGAGCTGGACATAATAAGTCTTAAGTTTAGAGCTTGTGTCCACATTATTTGATATTGGTATTTTTTGACCTGTGCTCTACTGGGGACATTTTTAGGATAACAAGACTGTTGCCTGTAAGTTTAACTGCACAGCATGGAAAGATGCAGTTTTATTTCTCAGCTAATTCAGAACCAGATGTATGATGTTTCTTTGCCAATTTGAAAAAGTGCAGTCTTCCAATCCATCAAACATTATTGATAGAACGGACCTGTTAACTATGAGCAATGTGACATGCTTATGTTGTGTACAGCACCTCATGCATGTTATATTTATTTTTCCAGTACTTCGACAACAAAGTTAGCATGATACTTCTTAGATTTGTTAAATGCAACATAGTTACTCCATCACCAAATACATTATTATTGTGTGAATCTAACTTTGTATCTTATCTTAAATCTTAAATCAGTATTGTTCTGAGGAACTTTATTTATAAATAATTTTTAGTCCTCTAAGGAACATGAAATAATACCCATATAAAGGTATTTGAATTGTGACATGATTTTAAGGATTAAAATGTTCAACCAAGATAAAGTAAGATGGGATTTGATGTGATATAGAGGCATTTGCGCAAACAAAAAACCAAGAGCCATAGGCAATGTGTGATACATTTGTAATTTGAAGTACATTGAAACTCATTTGCATGTGATTTCAACACCACAACAGCATTTGTACTGAAGCCATAGTTGTCACTTAAGACTGTGAATTAATCTGCATATTTGGTGTATCTTCAAAAATTCCAGGTGAAATTTCAGCATACAAAAATATTTTAATCCTACATTTGTAAATCGAGTTGGATTTTTGTTTGGCAGGTTCTATCTATTTGGTATTTATAGAAGAGTTTACCTCAAGGCCTGTATACTTCTCATTTTGTGGTAGCTTTTATATAAACATTTTGATGTGCTCTTCTTTCACATGTGTTGTTTTCCTGGTGTTTAGATATAAAGCCGTGAAATAATGCCTTAGAGGGTTTAACACAAAGTTATTGATGATAGAATGTCTCAGCTTGGGCAGATATCTGCAGGTAAGCCTCTAAACCTAACTCAATTGAGAGTCCATGACTAACTGCAGCTCAGTTGAGGTATTCATTTTGCACATTTAATGATTCACTTTATAGATTTATGCTGTACTATTTTATTTAAAAAAACATAAAGAGCAAGGCTGTTTATTTTTCTATATTGTCAGGAAGGCCATTTGCTGTTGAACTTGTGAATCCTCACAAGGTGCAACTCACAGCCTCAGAAGTAAAGGAAATACAGCAGGTAATAATGTTGATTTTTCTGTCATATCAAAATTGGTGCATTGGGCAAATGCCTGTCATTTGAATTTTCTCTTGTTTGATATTACAGAAAATAAACAGCTCGTCAGACAAAATTAAGGTTCGGGATTTACAGATTGTCACAAGGTAAGTGCTTCAATTCCTTTTTTGATGTGCATAATGAAAACATGCCACACTGAAGCAATGGTTGTGTTCAGTGGTCGAAGTGGGCGGGATCGGAGAAAAACCATTCCCCTACTTTCTGTAAAAAGGTAACCCTCCCAGGACAGTTAATTTTCTAGAACTGAAATGCTTCAGTTGAGGTGTAAGGCAGGGAGTCTCCTGTGCTGTGAAACCGAAGGCGGGCAGAGAGCTAAACAAGCCTTTTTGCTAGGGTGCCTTCTGCCAAAAGGAATTAAAATGTGCACAACGGGTCAATCTGCAAATGTAAAGGGAGCTGGGAAGCCGTATTGGCTTTGATTAATGGAATCACTTGACACTACCTGATGACACCAATGTATTCTTTTAAAGTTGTATTTGAAAGGAGTTACCAGCTGGGCTGTTAAGTGTGTGCTTTTTAAAGGGGTGTAACACGGGCCCGTGCGCCGCAGGGGCCTGTGTTAGCCCCTAACTATTCTCCACTGCTCCAACCGGTATTCAATTCTGTGGCTTTCTGGTTACAGACACAGACCTCTGCAGTGCATTAACTAATAAAGGTTTAATGAAGTACGATGGTGCATTTCCCACTGATTAACTTAACTTGCATTAATTTTACAATTAAGCTGTGTGTTATTTTATATGTACGTACCTCAAGGTGAAAGACCAAAAAAAGTTGCTGAATATTTTGTTTTTCTAGCCATGCCTATGACCCCGCCTACTTTCCTCGCCCCTATTGTGTACAGCATCACAGTTCCCTTACTTGTTTTAATGCACTTCGAGCACTGGTTGTGGTATAGTAAGCACAGTCTTCTTTTGATTTCTTTGGTACAGGGATGCAGTGGCCCACATGAAAGTGGGGGAAGAAGAAAAGACAAAATGTTATAGTGCCTTAGTGTGGACTGAAAAATCAATCCAGAAGGAAGATATTGTATTCCTAGATGATTTAAAGGTATCCCATTTCCATTCATATGATGATTAGTCAAAAGATCTTTTCACAAACTTGTCAAATTTATTGCATATTGTTTATTTTATTTTTATACATTGCTTTATTCACTTCTGATTTTCTCCTTTCTGGGATTTGATGATGCACAGGAGGTATTTAGGTATATGATGCAATCCCCATATATTGGTCAAACATACTTAGACCTCATGTAATGGATTATTATGCATGACTGTAAACATTCTCTTCTCTGCAGTTCCCAATTAATATGCTGCTGAGTGCCTTAATCTCATTTCTTCAGGATCTCATTGCTAAAACCTTTTAGTGAAGGATTCGTGTGGGGCCTCTTTCACCGTCTCTCAATGCACAATTGTCCCACTGTGAAAGGAGCAAAGCAGACCACCAAGTGAATTGGAGTAGCACTTGGTAGGGTCCTTTGTCTGTTTTCACTAGCATTAGAGTTATTTTTATTCTGTCTTCATAAAGTCTATATCTGTTAGGAGATTTGCTTCTTTTTTTTTTTTAAACATCATGCTTTCAAATGTAATGTACCCTCCTTTTGAACCACACATTGATTCGTAGTGGAGGTTAGCTTTTGTAATTGCTGTAACCTCAACTTGGAGCATCTGATAGATTCCTTACCTTAGAATTATCCCCAGGCATCAGATTGGATCTGGACATTTTTCGTGAGCAGTACCCCTGCGCACCAGTAGGTAGCGCTGTTCGGCTCCACGTGGCAGCAGCTTCCGTGCGGTAAGTGAATTGTGTGGTTCCTATATACCCCAGCACGCTGCCGTCCGTTCTTTTCTTTCCGCGCCAGTCAGCGCATATCCAGAGAAGAGCTACCCCCAGTCACTTTTTGACTGACATTTTTTTTACCCTTTTGTCGTAGATGTTTTAGACATTGTCTCCTGGTGTTGCAGGGATGTCCACGAGGAAGGCTGGTTTTAAGCCCTGTGGTGCCTGTCACCGGTAAATGTCGGTGACGGACCTACACCTCGTCTGCCTCTGGTGCCTTGAGTGCGACCACGATACCAATACCAGCATCGATTGTCGCGCCATGCACCCCAATGCCTTAATGGAGCAGTACCTCAAGCTCCTTGCCATTCGATAGGCCGCAATAGTCTCGATCCCGATTGAGAGGAAGGTCGATAGTTTGGTCGTGTAGCCAATCCAAGCACTCTCCATCACACTCAGTCATCTGGGCGTTCGGGTAAGTCTCTCAACTGCAAAAAGAACAAGTTGAAGAGGTCTTATACTTCAAGTGTCCGTTGGAGTCATCTGAAGAGATGAGAAAGCGTTGGCATTCGAGGCCTGGCTCCAAGGCTGAGCCTATGCCTGGGCTGTGCCTGGGCTGTCTCCGCGCCTCTCTGAGTTTCCAGGAGTTGGAGCAATCCCTGCCCAACTCTGTACATTTTAAGAGTCCATGTGTTAGAAATGGGGGTCTCTAGTTGGCAGTGGCTTACACCCTGTCCAAATAGAGATGTTTCCTTCTAGTCAGGTTAAGGGGATTACACAGCTAAGATAACCCTTGCTCAACCTCTAGCTAGCTTGGCACGTGCAGTCAGGTCTATCTCAGATGCAGTGTGTAAAGCATTTCTAAAAAATTCACACAGTAACACAGTGAAAACACTACAAGCAGACACCACACCAGTTTAGAAAAATAACCAATCTTTATCTGATTAAAACAAGACCAAAACGACAAAAATCCAACATACACAAGCAAAGATATCACTTTTAGAAGGTTCAAACAGTTCAATTCATAGAAAGCTATGGATGCATTACTTTTTAGTGCAAAGTACCTGGTCTGCGTCAAAATCATAGACGAAAACATGCGCAGTGGAGATAAAGCGCCAAAAACAATGCGATGCGTCGATTCTGCACTCTTAGGGGAGGTGATACATCGATTCCTCACTACTAAAGGAGGTGATGGTTCGATTCCTTTCTGCAGTGCGGAGGAGGTGATGTGTCGATTCCTTGCTGTCAGGGGAGGTGATGCGTTGGTTCCCTTCCGCGAGGGGAGGCAGTGCGTTGAGTTTCAGTCACGCGAACTCGGTTCCTAACTACTGGGCAACGTCGATAAAGACTTGGCGCACAGGTAAGATGCGTGGAAAATCATGGTGCTCTGGAGTCTGTGCCGTGGCCAAAAAGGCGCTGCGTCAATTCTCCCAGCAGCTGATGCGTTGAATCTTCAGCTGCTCAGCAGGGCCTGCGTCGGAGTAGGTGCCTTGAACGTCGGGGACTCGGTGCTCAGGACTCGGCTATGGCGATCTTGGAGCTGCACGACAGGCGCTGCGTCGATTTTTCTACAGTGGCAATGCGTTGGTTTTTCAACCACATGGCAAGCTTTCAGGTGGAAAACAGGCGCTAAAGACTGGTGCGTGAATTTTCTTTTTTTCTTGCAGCAGAAGCCACCTCCAAGGGCCCAGAACTGGAATTAGCACTACTTGGCAGGACAGAACTCCCAGCAGAGGAGTTCAGGGGTTGCAGATGAATTCTTTGATGCCCTGAGACTTCTGAACAGGAGGCAAGCACACACAAGCCCTTAGAGAACCTTGGCAAGCAGGATGATGAAAACAAAGTCCAGTCCTTTCACTCTTCAAGACTGGAACAGCAAGCAGTAGGCCAGCACAACACAGCAACAAGCAGAGTGGCAGTTCCCTTCCTACAGTTTATCCAGCTCTTCTTGACAGAATCTCCTCTTAGTCCAGAAGTGTTCTGAAGTTATGGTGTCACAGCTCCAGTACTTATACCAGTTTCTGCCTTTGAAGTAGGCAAACTTCAATGGGAAGTCTTTGTGGTGCACTAGACCCTGCCTTTCCCTGACCTGGCTCCAGCACACTACAGGGGGATGGAGACAGCTTTTGTGAGGACTCTCACAGCCTTATTCGGGTGTCAGTGACAACTCCTTCCACCACTCTAGCTCAGGAAGACCCATCAGCCTGGTGATGGGCCATCTGGATATGCATGGCACACCTCAGCTCCCTCTGTGTGACTGTCTAGAGTGAATGCACAAACAGCCCAACTGTCAGTCTAAACCAGATTCCACTGGCAGATAGAAGCACAGAATGTTAAAGCAAGAAAATATCTACTTCTAAAAGTGGCATTTTCAAACATCCTCTTTAAAAATCAACTTCACTGAAAGATGTGTTTTTAAATTGTGAGTTCAGGGACCCCAAACTCCAAATCTCCATCTCTTCCCAATTGGAAGTTACACTTGTAAAAGGTTACAAGGCTGCTCTAATGATAACCTATGGGAGCGATAATCCTTGCAATAGTGAAAAACAGAATTGCCAGTATTTCACTATCAGGACAAGTAAAACACACCAGTACATACATGTCCTACCTTTCACATACACTGCACCCTGTCCATGGGGCTGCCTTTGGCCTATCGTAGGGGTGGCTCACATGTAATAAAAGGGAAGATTTGGGCCTGGCAAGTGGGTGCACCTGTCAGGTCGACATGGCAGTTGAATACTGCACTTACAGACACTGCAGTGGCAGGCCTGAGACATGTTTGGAGGGCTACTAATGTGGTTGCAACAATCAGTGCTGATGGCCCACTTGTAGCATTTAAATTACAGGCCCTGGGCACACACAGTACAGTTTACTAGGGCACTTGCACTTTAGCACTGATCAGCAGAGTTCAAAAAACAGAAAAAACAGGTCAGAACAATTAAGAGGAAGAAGGCAAAAAGTTTGGGCATAACCCTGCAAAAAGGCCCAGGCCCTACACCACGCACCTCATATTTGAACAGCTGGACCCCAATGGAGCGCCTTCGACCTCTGCAGGCTTGAGAGGGGCCCCTACTGGTCTTCCCCCAGCGGGTTCTCTCCCTGCACCAGTCGGGCTCCTTGGATCCATGGAGGGATCCATACCATCCCCACTGCCGACGTTCCCAGCACCGTTCCCATACTTATCGCCGACACGAAGCTGGATGGGCGTCGTGTGACTCCGGCGCCAATTGGAGACATTCTATCCAGGCCAGAGCCTGTGCCTCATTCTTTTGGGCTAGGGCTTGGGGATGACTGGAAGGGGCCACTGGATCCTGATGAATACCAACCCCTAGATGTCACTGAGGATACCTGGTGTGAGGATTTGGCAGATGGCAGTGGACTGGACACCTCCCCAGATATTAGCTTGGTTTCTCCTCCTACCATGGCAAAGGAGGAGGGAGCTTCATTTGCTATGGTGGTGAGTAGGGCGGCCGAGGTCCTGGACCTTCAGTTGCCCTCTGTGGCTGTCAAGATGAACGTCTTGACAGAGATGCTTCAGCCGGGATTCACCCCTTCTTAACCACTTCTTCTGTTTAGAGAAGCCCTCACGGACATCCTACTCGGACCTGGTCCAAGCCCTGATCAGGGGCTCCTGTGAATAGGACAATCGCCCGCCGCCTGGTTCCTCACCCAGCACTCCATCCCAAAGAGCTTGGTGGTCCAAACCTCCACTTCCATAGTAAATCCTGTTGCATTGCCTATCACTCCACCAGATAGGAAATCCAAGAAGCTAGCAAACTTGGAAAAGAAAATGTTTTCTTCTAGCAGCCAGGCACTGTGGTCGGTGAACACTGCATTCTTTTTGTGCTGATAATCCCATTGGCTCTGGGACTTGGTTGTGCAGGTGCTGCCAATGGCCTCGGAGGAGACCCGAGCCATACTCTCCCTAGCTATTGCTGATGAGAGGGACGCAGCTAAGTTCGCCATATGCTGTGGGCTGGATACCTGCGACTCACTAGGCAGAGCAGTTTTTTCATTGGTGGCACTTAGGAGCCACACCTGGTTGAGAACCATTGGCATTTTGGGGAAAGTCCAGGCCTCGCTCATGGACATGTCCTTTGATGGCTCCTGTCTCTTCGTAGACAAGGTGGACTCCGCGCTCGAGCACTTCAAGGACAGCACAGCCACTGCCAGGTCCTTGGGCCTTTTCATGTACCCTTGCCAACCCCTGTTCGCCTTTAGCTGCTTTCGTAGCCACGGAAGGGGCTGCATCTCTACCCACTCAGCCACCACGCCATGCAAGCTTCTCAGGCCCTTTGTGTCCGAGGATGCCGTACCCACAGACCTCGTGGGTCAAGTAACCAGAGGTTGGGCAGGCCCAGCCGCCCCCCCCCCCCCACACCCCCTCCCTGGGCAGCCGCAGTTTCCAAGCCTCTTTCGTTTGCCCTCCGACCATTGCCTGCACCACTAGAGGTCGATAACATCTGACCACTGGGTTCTACAGATTGTCAGAAGGGGCTACTTCATCCCCTTTGTGACTACACCTCCACCTATGCCACCCAATTGCGACAGGCTGATGGAGGAGCACATCTCTTTACTTCGCCAGGAAGTGCTGGCTCTCTTGACCAAGAGAGCCATTAACAGGGTGCCGAAGTCAGTAGTAGGTCATGGTTGTTATTCCTGCTACTTTCTGGTGACCAAAAAGGACGGAGGCCTTCGTCTATCCTAGCCCTGTGCCCTCTCAATTTCTTCCTGAAAAAGGACAAATTGAAAATGCTAGCTAAAGTCATGTCTGCCTTGGACCCGAGAGACTGGATGGTAGCGTTCGACTTGCAGGACTTATACTTCCACATTCCCGTCATGCCTGCCAACAGATGTTACCAGTGGTACACAGTAGGCCATGAGCACTTCTAGTTTACCGTGCTCTCCTTTGGCCTAATCAGCGCTCCTCAGGTGTTCACCAAGGTGATGGTGGTGGTTGCAGCACATCAGCAGAGATCAGGAATACCGGTATTCCATTATCTCGATGACTAGCTGTTGAAGGCAGGCACACCCCAGGACATTGTCTCCTACCTGCAGGATACGCAGATCTCCTGCACTCGCTGGGGTTCACTGTCAACATGCATAAGTTACACCTGATCCCTTCTCAGACACTCCCTTTCATCTGAGGTGTTCTGGACACAGTGCTGTTTTGTGCTCATCCTCCTAAACAGCAAGTCTGTGATATTCAGGCCATAATACCGATATTTCAGCCTCTATCCTGGGTTTCGGTGAGACTGACTCCGAGGCTGCTGGGACTCATGGCCTCCTGCATCCTGCTAGTGGCACATGCCTGTTGGCATATGTGGGCTCTGCAGTGTAACCTGAAGTTCCAGTGTGTGTGGCATCAGGGAAATCTCTCCCTCAAGATCTGAATTGGTGGCTAACGAACTGCGATTGGGCCAGCGGCAGACCCCTCTCCCTTCCCCAAGCAGATCTGATGGTAGTGACAGATGCGTCATTCCTGGGATGGGGTGGCCATTTCGGAGAGGTGGAGATCAGACGAGACTGCTCTCCGACAGAATCCAGACTCCACATCTACCTGTTAGGTCTCAATTCAATCCGATTGGGATTGAAAGCCTTTCTACCCTCCATCAAGTGAAGGCTAGTGCAGGTGTTCTCGGATAACACTACCGCCATGTAGTACTGCAACAACCAGGGCCGGGTGGGGTAATTGACCCTCTGTCAGGAGGCCGTGCGCCTCTGGACATAGCTTTAACGTCAGGTTATTTCCCTGGTGGTTGTCAGTCAAAGTGCCTTTTAAGTTAGTAAAACCCCTTTATTCCCATTTACAGCCAAAAGGCCAAATAGCCTGAGTGGTGGCTAAGAGCTCGCCAAAGTGGAGATTTAATTGTGTTAACTGGAATATCCAAGGCCTTTGATATGGCTTACCAGAAATGGGCCAACAACTAGCTTTAGTTTAATTTTTTTCAGCTTAGTGTTGTAATCAATTTATTTATTTTTACTGTCGAAAAGATCATGAATTTTCAAATAAATTGTTGCACTATATACACAAGTTATATTGTTTCAATTAAGCACAAATTAATAAGCTAAAATAAGGAGGCGTGTAAAAATATACATAAATCACATAAATACATAAATCAGTGGACTAATGTGTCCACTAGTGGGCCCTGTGTTTGACCTCATGGTCCCAGGTTAAAATCCCGGCAGGTCCACTCAGCCTTTCATCCATCTGAGGTCGATAAAATGAGAACCATTGAGTGGGTGAAAATAAACATCTGTTATTCAGCGCCAAGATGCCTACCGGTGAACTTGTGCTTTACAAATACACATTATGTTAGGTTATATTACTCACAGGTTGGTACTTCCTGATTTGATAAGTGGGCCCCAGTTCTTATTAAATTTCTTCTGTCCTGGTGGCCCTTTAACATGTTGCATTGCTTCCTCAAGTTCATGGATTCAATACAGCTGATTCCATAATTTTTTCGTGCTAGGTGCTATGGATTGAGCCTCTCATGGCAGTGTGCAGTGTAACAATAAGTATTATACTCACAGAAAACGTGCTTTTGTGGGTGTGTCTAATCTATGCCAAGCATGATACCTTGAGTAGTCAGCACAATATTATATTATACAAATCCAGAGATTGCATCAGTGGCTTTGGACCAAAATTCTCTTAATTATGGGCAGTCAACAAATTTGAATTGATCCTACACTTCAACTTAAGTAGCTTTACTGGCGAATAATATAACATATTTACGATCTTAAAGTGTTGTAATAATAGATTGGACGCTTTGTTCGAAAACAATCCAATTGCATTAAAAAATTACCTTTTTACTCCTATTGGTTTCTATTTTTGCAGACTATTTAGAAGACAAAATAACTAAACTGTCATCTTAGGTGTTAATGAAAACCTTATACAACTTAAAGAATCAAATATTACCATGCATCTGGTCAAGAAGTTGAATAATTTATATTTTAATAATCTGTAAAATTAACCTATCTTGTTTAGAAACAAATAAGGACTTGCAGAACTGCTGTAATCAAATGCCTAGGAGGCTCAACAGTAAAACTGCCTTGTAAGGCAATAACGTTTCTGACTATCGCAGCAAAGGAATTGGAAAAGAGGGACTGCCAGTTAGAACTAACTGGGGATACAAGGTGATAAATTGCAATTAAGAATTTGAAGTCCGTTTATTACAGCCCCATACACTTCACCCTGGCGAAATAATAGGAAATTAACAAAGGTAGTAGTCTCCAGCCTAGATAAAGTATAAATGTTATTTTGTTCTATTGCAGACTATTAGTTTACAGCACCAAGCACTTTATCCTGGAATCACTCGATTCAATCTACAGTACTAGTCTTCTTTTAGATCACCAACCCACTTCTATCCTTTTTAACTTGTTTTATTGTAAATTTTAATGAGACTCATGTTAATTAATGCATTGATATAATCGTTCTAGTAAATTTTATGAGATTCATGTTAATTAATGCATTGATATAATCGTCCTTGTACTTTGTGTATATTGGTGGATGTGCCACCCTTTTATGATTTACACTAAATCAAATAAAAGTAATTTATCTCTATCTTGTTTAGAAAAGAAATTCCTGATTTGTAAATGCTTGAAGAAACCAGCCTGTGATAAACTGTACTCTTGCTGTATATCTGTGTGGAATATTCCATTTGTGAAGATCTGTCCAACAGAGATCAAACCCAATTATGCTCGTTTTTTACCTATAGAATCTTGAAAAATACTTGTGAGATCTGAATTAGCTCAAATGGGAGTATAAACATTGATTAAAGGAATATTACACTGTTTGGCCCATTTTTCTTAAATGCTTTGTACCGCCTTAATAATCTTAAAGCAAACACTCTTAAAAAAAGTATTTCAATTATGCCAAAATGCATTCAGGCCAGGATTTAATTGGAACATTGTAGAAAAATTATCTTGAGGAGATCCAGTGATTAAATAGCACATTCTTTGCACCATTCTGTCCCAGTAGTGAAATCAAACCCTCACTTTGTTAAAAGAAATTTCAAAAAGCATAACGCTCTCTTTGTTTATTTAAAATAGCATCAAACTTCACTGCTTATCGTGATGCTAAGATAGGTTGCCTCTTAGACTACCACTGAAACTGTAACATTTTGCTTGTAGTTTAATAAGGGTTTATTTTATAACCAGAAACCTGGCCAAATGGAACTGCTTTGTTCTGTGTTACGATAGTATTAGAATGGTTGGCAGAATAAACTACAGTATCCACTAAGGGTACTGCCCTCGTTGAGGAAGCATCAGTATTTTGTCCAGGCGGTAAGGAGATGAACAAATTACTAAGCCCATCATTGTCACTCATGCAATCTTCAGATCCTCTGGGCAGACGTCTAGGAACCATGGGCGAGATAAACCAAGACTGGATTTGCAAAAATTGGACAGCGCCTTTTTACAAACCATTCTGATTTTGCTGATCAACCTATGTACTAATAGGCTGGTTCACAAAGTAGGGAATCGCAGGAGGTTGCAAAACTACCTGCGTAATTAATATATATATATATATTTTACTTTATTTACCATTTTCATATTGATACACAACAAGCATTACTTGGTTACTGACTGCAGCAATACAAAAATTCTATTCTGAGAAGGGATGATGTAAAACACAACGCACTGTGATACTGGGGCAAAATATACATTATATACTGCATTATCAACATTTAATCAACCTGGCAGCAATCCCATCCATTCAGACTTACCGCCCGTTTCTCCCGGCTAAGGATATATAAGACGATGTCAAGCACAGTAATGAAGGATTAACCCACCCCGGTGGGAGCTATCCCTGCAGGCTGCTGTGAAGCAGGGGCAGATCCAATGTCCAGTAAGTAGCACTTCAGAGGGCTCCAAATGTCCTCGGGTCTAGATGCCAAGGGTTGAGTTGTTGCAAACAGCTCGCTATTCGTGTTACCCTATTTCTCAGCCTATACTTCTCTCAATATATCTTCTAGCCCAAATTTCTGACTCATCTCAAACTTCTTTCTACTATTCTGTCCAATGCACTACCCTTTCTCTCACCCTACACATCTATCATTATATCCTCTACACCCACTCTCTCATTTATCCCAAACCCCATACCACTACTATGTTGCCCAAAATAACCCTTTCTTGACTCTCTCCTACTCTACCCCTCCTTGCATCATCTGACACCTCTTTTACTATACAGATCCCCAAAACAAATATTTCTAAACTCTTCCCTCTGACTCTTCCCCTCCAAAAAACCTTTTTACTCATCCAAAAGCCTCCTCCTACTGCTATAACCTAAAAAAATAAATCCTTCACTCTTCTATCCCTCCACTATCCTTTTCAATCAAAAAATAACAGACTAACATGTTCACTTTTCTAATTCCATATTCCACTATACTTATTCACAACTCATCCTTTATGGGTTCCATAGTAGCGTGCTACTCGCCAAAAAACTCCTCATCAGGGTTACAAACGCTGTATAAATGCAAACCTTTTTCCCTTTTTTACCCCTCCCCAACCCTCCTTAATCCAAATAACTGACTAACATATCCACCACTCAAACTACTTCATATTTCACTATACTCATTTTCAACA
This sequence comes from Triturus cristatus, assembly GCF_964204655.1. Classification (NCBI taxonomy): domain Eukaryota; kingdom Metazoa; phylum Chordata; class Amphibia; order Caudata; family Salamandridae; genus Triturus; species Triturus cristatus. The sequence goes on from NC_140589.1 coordinate 1,352,675,609, forward strand.
CTAATCCTTTATGGGTTCCAGAGTAGCCTGCTGCTCGCCATAAAAGCGCTTCAACACCCCATCAGGGGTAACAGGTGCTATATGAATGTAAACCTGTCTTTCCCTCCTATCCCTCCGCTATCCTTCTCACTCCAAATAACTGACTAATATCCACCACTCAAATTACTTTCATATTTCACCATACTAATTCACCACTAATCCTTTATGGGTTTCCGGAGTAGCGTGCTACTTACCAAAGAAAAAAAGCGCTTCAACACCCCATCAGGGGTAAGAAACGCTATATAAATACAAACCTTTTTTTCCTCTTCTATCCTTCTGCTATCCTTCCGAATCCAAATAACCGACTAACATATCCACCACTTAAAATTTACTTGCATGTTTCACTATACTAATTCAACACTAATCCTCAATTGTTCCGGAGTAGCGTGCTACTCGCCTAAAAGCGCTTCGACGCCTCGTCAGGGGTAGTAAGCGCTATACAAATGCAATTACAATACTATACAATATATGAGGCTATTAAGCCAAGCCTTTGTTCTAGGGGTGACTCTGCTGCCCCAGTGTAGTGCTAGCTCCCTTTTCGCAAGTAATAGGGCAATGGCGATAAATTTACACAGCTGTTTAGGGAATTCACGCACGTATCCCCGCAGGGCCATCTCGTGTGTGGGGGCTGTATCATGGAGAATCATACATGATAAAATTGTGTAACTAGCTCTCCAATACCTCCCGATCTTTACACAATTCCAGGTCATATGGGCAAATTCAGCTTGTTGCACTCCACGCTTAGGGCACGTGTGTGGTCGGTTGGGATCAATGGAGTGGATTTTCGCAGGGGACATGTATGCTCTCCATAGGAACTTAAAGTGAATCAGCTTGTGTCTACTATTCAGGGAAACCTCTTTAGTCTGAGTGCAACAAAAGGACCAATGCGAGTCCTGTATTGGGTGCCCCAGATCTCGCTCCCAGGCCTCCCGGATCTTGGCATCTCTACCAGGGACCAAAGTCATACAGGCTCTGTATAATTTGGAGATGAGATGGTCACCCCCTTTGCTCGTAATCAATAGTGTTAGTGGCAAGAAGGTTGTGGGCTCTAATGGGAACTCAGTAATTTGTGCTCTAAGCGCTCTACGAATTCTACTGAATACCAACTGGTCCATAAAAGATGCTTTGCTAAACCTCACTTCCTCTATACTAGAAAAGACGTAGCCCCCCGGAAATAGATCCCCAACCGTTTCTAATAAATATGAGGTGAAAGTGAGTTGAACCAGCTTCTCCTCAGTAATGGGAAGCCATGGATTATTAACAATCGGAATTGCAGAGGAGTATAGGGAGCGCCCGCCAGTCACTCGTGCTAATTTCTGCCAGGCCCAGCTAGTGGTGGACACTGTCTGAATGTCCCCCGGGGTCTCTAGGGAATCCCTTTGGTAATACCGTTTTCAACGGGGCTGGAAGCACGAGATCGGCCTCAGGCCTAGTATAAGGAATCCGTGCGTCGGGGTGATACCAAGAGTGTGCAAAGCTGCATTGCACGACTAAATAGTAAATCTGAAAGTTAGGAACCCTGAGTCCTCCTCTTTCATACGGTAAAGTCAATGTGTCCCAACTGACTCTGGCTCTGCCACCTCCCCAAACAAGCCTGATAAGGTGGGAGCAAAGAGTACGAAAGAATCTGTTGGGTTACGGAATGAGAATGTTGGGGAATAGGTATAAGAACTTGGGAAGTACCACCATTTTTATGATTGCTACACGACCAGCCAGTGAGAGCTTCAACCAAGGTTCCACCTGGCACCCCAGCGTATGTAGTGCAGGGCCATAGTTGAGTAAAATAATCTGCTCTGTCTCCCTGTGGACCTGTATTCCCAAATACTTAACCGACTCGTTGCACCACGCCAGGGTAAACTCACAATCCCACTTAGCGGTACACAGCGTTAGAGGAAACATTTCTGATTTTCCCCAGTTTATACCCAGGCCTGAAAATCCACCAAAGAGGAAGACCTCCCTGACTAGCGGATCCAGATTCTCCTGTGGATGGTGAATGTAAAGAATAATATCATCAGCGTAAAGTGAGATTAGGAGAGGGCCCGTCTTAACCTGAAGCCCCCTTGGCAGGTGCCGCTCTTGCAGTTGCCGGACCAAAGGGTCAAGCGCTATGATGAAAAGCAGGGGAGAGAGCGGACAACCCTGTCTGGTGCCGCGGGTGAATTTAAACTGAGATGACAGGTTACCATTCAGCCTAAGCCTGGAAGTGGGTGCAGTGTAAAGTAGCGAAGTGAGGTCGGTGAAACCCTCTGGCATGCCCATCTTCCTCATTACTGCTATAAAAAAAGGGGGCACTCCAAAGAATCAAAGGCTTTTTCAGTGTCGAGTAAAACGGCAGCCGCCGGAACTTCCTGGGAAATCTATGTATAACTGCGAAAAGTGTACGCAGATTCAGGGCTGTCGATCTGTGTGGGACAAAGCCCGATAGTGCTGGAGATTTAATTCGATCTAATAACAGGTTCAGCCTCATCACAATAATTTTTGCAAGAATTTTATAAACAAGATTTAACAGTGACAGGGGTCTATATGAACCACAGAGTAGCGGTTCTTTACCAGGCTTAGGGAGAAGGATTAATACCGCTTCGCGCAGTGTGGGAGGGAGCTCCTTTCGTTCAAGGGCTTCACTATAGACCTCAAGAAGGTATGGAACTAAGAGAGCCTTATAGGCTTTATAAAAATTGCCAGTGAACCCATCAAGGCCAGGGGCGGTCGAACCATTCATGGCATCGATACCGCTGATAATTTCGTCAGTGGTGAAGGGTTCAGCGAGAAATTCTTGCATAGCTTTGTCAAGCCATACTAGTGCAATTTCTGCTAGGTATTCATTGCGGTCCTCAACGCTGTGTGTCACACGCGTCGAGTACAAGTTTGAATAATAATCCAAAATTTCATCCTGTATGTCTGGAGTGCCTGTCAATATCTGTCCACGTGAGGCGCGGAGACCAGCTATATACGATTGTCCCGCCGGGGGTCTCAGTAGCCACGCTAAAGTGCGGCCAGGCCTCTGTCCCTCTCCATATCGCTGTGCAATAGCATATTTACTTAAAAAATGTGTCTCACGCTCCGCAGCTTCCCTAAATTCTGTTAAAAGGGACAAATGGCAGCCATATTGAGCCGGATCGGCCTGCCCGACTTGTTCCCGATCGAGTAAGTCCAGTTGCTTTTCAATGCGAGCTAGTGTACACTGCAAGTCCCCCAACACCCCAGTGTGCTTGGAAATACAGAACCCCTCGTAAATAAGCCTTGAATGCTTCCCATAGCGTGGCCCAGGACTGAACTGACCCTTTATTCAATTAAATAAATTTCACAATAGCTTCACGAAGATCCGCCCGGTACACTTCATCTATCAACGCCTGCCCGGGGAACCTCCACTGTCTCTCACAACCCTCCGGTCTGGGGATCCTGACAGTTAAAGCGACTGGGGAGTGGTCAGATAGCGTTCTAGGTAACTGCTGGGATGCCCGATACCAGGTTGCCAAATTAGGAGATACAAGCCAAAAATCGGGTATCATGATGCGCAGAGTAATGGGTATATGCTAATTTCCCTGGTCGGCAGTGACGCCACACATCTGATAGAGACTAGGAGCCGCAGATTCCTTAACGTAGAATTATCCCCAGGCGTGAGACTGGACCCGGAAAACTTTCTTGCCCAGCATCTCTGCGCGACGGGGGACGGCACCTCACGACTCCGCCCCGACGTCCTCCGCGGGCATGACTTCAGCGAGGTCACATAAGCCCCACCCCGGCACGCTGATGTCAGTTTTCTTCTTTTCCGCGTGCAACGCGGACCCGGATCGTGTTCCTGGCCTTTTTTCAGGACTTCTTTTTACGCTTTAGCGTTTTTCTTGGGAACAGTGTGCGAATGCCTTCGGGCTTTAAGACGTGCTCGTCTTGCGAGCGCCACATGTCGGCGAAGGACCCTCACCCCATCTGTATGTGGTGTTTGGAGTTGCACCACGACTCCACGGACTGCGCGGCTTGTCAGCAGATGAAGCCGAAGTCCCGGCGGGAGCGCCGGATGAAACTCCTCTCGGCCCGCATGTCTAGGTCGGCGACAGCGCCGCGTCCGTCTCCGACATCGTCCCTCTCCAAGACCACAAGGGCATCGCTCACCTGTTGGTAAGTGTCGCAGTTTGTCCCCGAGGCCCGGTCCCCGGCCTTTTGGGCAGTCCCACGTGTTGCCACCCTACCCGCCGTTCCCTGGTGCAGGGGCGACCAGAGCCCAGATGGAGGCCTATGCGGCGGCCTTGCAGACCTCTTTGGCTCCTCCTTCTTCTCCTCTTCTTCCTGGGACGTCTGCAGATCCCTTGCCATGTGCGGGGTCTTCTGAGGCGTCGCCGGCGCCGACCGGTTCGGCTCCAGGTTCTGGAGATGTGGTGCCGTTGGAGTGCGGCCCTCCGGGGTTCCCTCCTTCAGACCACGCCGCCTCTGCCTCGCCGCAAACCCCCGCGGGGATCCCTGTGGTGTCGCAGGAGGTTGCCGGGGCTTGAGGCTCATCCTCGAGTCCCCCTCGGTCCTCTGGGCAGGCGGCGGCCTTGTCCGAGGACGAGCTGACACCGCTCAGGTGCTGGCGGCTGCTGGCCCTGGTGGCGCCGCAGGGGCTGGCTAGGGGCCGGGGCGTGTCCCCGGGCCCCCCTCATCCCTCCACGCAGGCGGCTACCTCATCGGAGGTCGAGTCGAAGCCTTTTCGGCGCCATTCCTTGGCCGCCCCGGCTCCGACCCCGCCCCATTCTCCCACGGCGCGCGGCGTGGCAGAGGTCGTTTCGGCGTCCCCTTCGGCGCTGGTCGACGTTGACCCGACGCCGGGGGCGGACTCTATGGCGTGTCGTTGATTCGTCTTCGGACGCCCCCTCTTCTCCAGAGGTTCAACAGCTGTTTGTTTCATCTTCTCCGGAGACGGGACGCCGCGTCATGGCTTTTTCCCCAGCGTCTTCCAAGGACGGCTTTTCACCGTCACCGCGCCCGCAGTCTTCCCCGGAGGCGCGATTTAGGTTCCCCACTCGTCGGTCAACCCTCCCCCATTCTGAGCTTGGCCTTTCCTTCCTTCGGTTGGGCTGGGAGACGGCTGCCTTAGCTTACAGCCGTCGCCCACGGAGGAATTGCTTTCACCACCGTGTGGCCCTACGGAGGCGAGTGCTGCCTTCGCCCGGGCTGTCTCCACGGCTGCAGGAATCTTGCGCATGGGCGATCCGGCTGCCCATTTCCGCACGGATCATTTGCTGGAGGTTCTCCGTCAGGGCTCTCGTGGACGGAAGTTGCTTCTTCCCTTTGAGGCTTCGCTCCATAATTCTCTCTTGGGGGCGTCCTGCCACGGGGGACCCGGTGCCCCAGCCACTTCTGCACCGCCACCGTCCTGCTCCGCATGATCCTGTGTCTTTCCATCCATCCTTCTACCAGGGGCCCTCTTTTGCAGACCGCCTTTCCCTTCTTGCCACCGATGTTGTCTCCCATGGGAGGCCCGGTGGTTGGATTCCTGGGGGCGCAACATCTTCGCCTCCTCCAGTGCTGCTTTGCGGGCGCTTAACACGCTTTGTGTATTGGCCAGAGCCACTTCTTACATAACATAACATGTGTATTTGTAAAGCGTACGTTCACCCAGAGGTCTCTTGGCACTGAATAACAGATGTTCATTGTTACCCAACTCAATGGTACTCATTTTATCGACCTCAGATGGATGAAAGGCTGAGTGGACCCGCCGGGATTTGAACCTGTGACCATGAGGTAGAATACAGGCCCCTGCAATGGACGCATTAGTCTACTGAGCCACCAGACCCGACTTCTTGCTTATGGGATTCGGCGGAGTACCTTCTGTATTCCGCTTCTCAGGATGGTGCCTGCGTTGATCTGCGGCACCATTTGTTGGATGGCCGGGAGCTGGCGGCGTTTATTCTTCGCGCCGCTCTGGACGTTTCTGAGGTGCTTGGTCGCACCATGGCTTCTTCAGTGGCCCTTCGTCGCCATGCTTGGCTGAGGGATAGTGTTTTCCCTGAGAACGTTAGAGAACAGCTGGTTGACCTTCCCTTTGATGGTGCTCTTTTGTTCCTCGCCCCTGCGGATTCTGCCTTTCAGAGGTTTCTTGCGGGCCTTCGCCCTCCTCCTCCCCCTCCCCTCAGTGACCTGGATGTCGGTCTGTGCTCTGGGAGGTGTTCTCCCATTGTTTCCTGGGGCCTAGTCACGAGTAGCCCCAGTTGTGTGTTCTGTGTGGTTGGTGTGCCTTTAGGGTCCTTTCGTTGGCCCTTTGGTGCTGTTGGCTGCTGGTCCGGCCCTTTTGTTTTTTGACTTGTGGTTATGGCTGTTGGTAAGCCCGGTAGGCCCTGAGATTGGGCCTTCTGTGTCTTCTTTATTGGCTGCTTGGTAAGCCGTCTGCGGGTTTTTTCTGCAGGTCTTTCTGTTTTGTCCTCTGCTGTGGAATTCTTTTTCTAAGAGGGGTTCCCGTGGTTCTTGGGACGTATCCTACCCTTTGTGGGGTTATGTGCTGGGGAGGTGTGGTCGCCCTTTCGGGCTCCTTGCTCTCCGTGCCGATTGTCTTGGAGCAGCTTGCGCTGGGTCCGTCCTTCTCCTTGTCGCTACGTCGCTCGGCCGGTCTGGCCTGCTGTCTGCGGCATCGTGTTGTGGCGGTTCCGCACTTCTGTCCTGTGTTTCGGCTTGGTCCTCTGTCTGATGCTCCAGAGGGTTTGGCTTTCCTTGGTTTCTGTGTTCTGGTGGCTGGCTTGGCCCGTCCTCCGTCTCTCTCTCTCTCTCCCTCTCTTTCTTTTCTGCCGGTTTCCTCCCCTTCTTAGTGGGTCAATGTGTGTGTTTCTGGCCCGGCCCCTCCCTTGGGGTGTGTCCTGGCCTTCCCTGGCCTCTGCCTTCGGCTGGTGTCTGCCTTGTCCTGGGAGTGCTGTTCCGTGGTGTTGACAGATGCTGGCGACGCATGCCCATGCAGGCCTGCTTTTTCTACTCCACCGTTGTGATCTTTGATGTGTTCCCTTGTGCCCCTGCCTCTGGTTCCGCTGGGGCTTTGCGCAACAGTGTTTTTCTTCTCCCGCCTGTGCTGTTGGTGGTGGAGCCGTTCCGGCCTTGCCCGCTGCTTGCGGCCAGGGTGTATTCCGCTCTTTTCTATCTCTGTGCATGTGTTTGTTGCGGTGGGCCCTGCCTCTGGTTCTACCTTTTCTCACTGGGTTCGAGGTGGCCCTTGTGTTCCTTGAGGCTTTTGGGGCGCTGTCTGCCCCTGCGGGGTGTTGGGCGTTCTCCCTTGATTGGGCTTAGGATATCCTGACCTTTTCCTTCTTGGGCCCTGGGTCTCTCCTAGGGGGGAGGCTCTATCGCAGGCCCTCCTACCTTCTGGGTATGGCTAGGGTATCTATTCTACGTTAAGGAATCTGCGGCTAGTAGTCTCTAGCTGCAGATTCCTTCACGACCCACCCTTCCTCCCCGTTCTGCGCGGACCCTCAGCTTGGTTTTCTGCGCTCGCCTCCCTCTGGGTGGCTTGTCTTCTTTGGGGTTCCTTTTCGTTTTCTTTCCGTTGGGCTTCCCTCCAGCTGGTTTCTCTCCAGTGTAGGGGCCTGCTTTTGCTCTTTTTACCTTGTTGTTACAATTTCTGATCCCCTTGTGGTCTTCTACGTTGGGGGTTCTTTTGCCTGTCCTTGGCCTCCTGCTCTTTTCAGGGGCTATGGCCCTCCTTACCTGTGTAGTCTGGGGGTGGGTTGCTGTTGCTCCTCTGTTCAGGGCTTGTGGCCCTTTGCTGTGTGGTCTGTGGTTGTAGACTCTCTCTTTCTCTTACAGCGCTTTCCAGTGCTTGTGCCTCCAGACTGGCTATCGCCTTGGCTTGCACGGTGGTTCCGCGGAGTGGTGCTTTACGCTTTCCCTGCTGTGGCTTTACTGCTGTGGCCTTCTGATACTTTGGTGCTGCCTGGTGCTATCACCTTGGCTTGCACAGTTGTTTCTCAGAGGTGCTCTGCTCCTGCTTTGGCTTTACTGTTGTAGCCTCCTGGCGCCTCAGTGCCAACTGGTGCTGTTCCTCACCTTTTGACTCTCTCTTTTTAGTTTCTCTGTTTTTTTCACACACTGTTGCCATGCTCTCCTCGGTTTTGTTGTGATGGCTCCGCGTTGTGGCGTGGAAAAGTTCTCCGAAGCAAACTGATGTCATCGTGCCGGGGTGGGGCTTATGTGACCTCGCTGACGTGACGTCGGGGCGGATCCGCGAGGTGCCGCCCCCCAACGCGCAAAGATGCTGGGCAAGAAAGTTTTCCGGGTCCAGTCTCATGCCTAGGGATAATTCTACGTTAAGGAATCTGAGGCTAGAATCGTCTCCATCAGATACATCGTTACCGAAGGTAAGTAACTTGTACATCAAGTATACCAAGTGTATCACACAATTCCTGTAAAGCTTTCTCATGCAGGATCTAGTAGGAGGTTAAAGTCCCCTCCCATGCAAATGTAGTCTACGTCCAACTGTACTAACATGCGCATGTAGATCATGAAAAAAGTCTGGGCTGTCGACATTAGGTGCATATACACAAACGCCATGCAATCACCCATTAAATGTCCCTTTAGCATTGTGTAGAAAATTGGAAGGGCAGGCGTCTATGAATCAATACGGCCGTACCTCTGACATATGTGCTGTAATTCGTAAAATAATGATAGAGACCCCACGACGAGGCAAGGCAGTTCGTAGCTGACTCTGGCAAATGTGTCTCTTGTAGAAATGCGACATCAACTTGGTGCCTCTGTAAATAATGCAACACCTGTTTCCCTTTCCTCGCATTGTTTAAGCCCCGTACGTTCCAGGTGATCATTGTTAGGTCTGAAAAGGTGGACAATTTACCCCACACAGACTTGCAGATAATTTAAGGACAACAGTGTTTGTGCTTCATTTTGAGAAATCAACAAGCTACAATGAGTAAACTGGAGAAAAATTAATGGTTCCCTTTGAAAACAAACAACCCCACCCTCCACCCCCTAACCCCCACCCATCCTTGCTTACCCTAGTGCAGGGAATATCCCTACTGACTAAGAGATAGAACGTAACTTGTACCCACCATAGATAATAAGGAAGGAGTACATCAATATACATTCCAACTAGTATATCAAATTTGAAAGTGATACACACTTGGGGTGCGGCTACGCCGCGCCAACTACCCAACTTTGTAAGAGAGCTGAACGCACATTGTTTGCCCTGAAACACTCAGATTAATTAGTCTTTATGTGCTGAAGGTCAGCAGATCTGATCATTCTTTTTTTAAAAAACATTTTTAACGGAGTTTTATATAGCGCAAACTTGACCAGAAGGTATCGGGTATCAGAGCGCTTTACACAAGCACCAGTTACGTTACATGAGGACACATTCATTTTTGTTAGGCACGGGGAGATTGAGTGATTTGCCCAGAAGCACAGGATGTTGCGCGTCCTTGCCGAGACTCAAACCCGGTTCCCCAGATTTGAGGTCAACTGCCCTTGCCGTTAGACCACCTCCTCTCCATTCAGAGGAGAATAGTTCCACACTGGCCACCGAACCACTGTATGGGGGAGAAACTCTTGGAAGGTCCTTCCCATGGGCGCCACTGTTCCCTTTATAGTCTCGGCAGAACTCCTGTACCGCTGTAGGGGTATCAAATACGCAGGACCTCCCCATAACATCCACCGGGTAAATCATGCCATACCTGTGGCCTAAGTTGCGGAGTGTAGGCTTCACTCCAGTATATTTCCTCCTCGCCTCCTGGACCATAGCAGTGACGTCCGGGAACAGCGATATCGTTGATCCTTGCCAGGACAGAGTGCCAGCTTCTCTAGCCATCCGTAGCACTTTATCCCTGTCCCGAAAGTTTAAAAGGCGGGCTATGATAGGTCTAGGAGGACACCCCTGGTTGGGTGAGGGCCGAGGGAGCGATGCACTAGCTCCACCAGGAAAGTGGGGGTAAAAGACTCCTTGCCATAGAGGTCTAATAGTAGGGTTTCAACAAAAAGATCTATGCAGCCTGTGTTTGTGGACTCAGGAACACCAAGAATGCGTACGTTGTTGCTTCTCGCTTCCAAATCTTCGTTCTTCATAGCAACATTCTTGAGGATATTTTTCATTCGGTCCAGACGTTTGGTGGATTGGGCGGCTCCATCCTCCAGATCGGACACCCTGCCCTCTGCAGTGTCCAGACGTCTCTCATGTGCATATAATTTAGCCCTCATTGTATTCAGGTGTTTCTCCAAAGTATCAAACCGCCCATCCAGAGCCTTGAAACCCGCTCTTAGTTCTTGCATCAGGGCATCCGCCGTCGCGTTGTTCGGTCAGCCAAACTGCAACACTCTTTGCTTAGGGTCCTTTCGTACCATGATGCAGCTTACGGTCCAGGCCATATTTAGCAGCTGCCCCAGAGATCACGGAGCTTCGCCACGAAGATTGGCTCTAGTTGTGAGTCTCTCATCCCCAAAGTCAGCCAGAGAGGACCGCATTGCACCAATCCGAAACGTGGTGGTTCGGCTCACCGTGAGATCAAGAGTTCAGGCAACCCAGCGCAGACAGACACACAGCGCCACCCAGGCCACGAGCACCAAGATATTGCTCCAAGCAATGCAGGCGGGCTAGGGTGCAATTCCAGGTACCCCCTGGTTAGGCAGCAGTGTAAAGTAAAGCACAGGCCAGGCCGCGAGGGAGAAGCAGCCCCGGCAATCAGCAACTCCAATTGCAGATCAGGCCTGCAGCTCATAATCTGCCCTCGGGTCTCACATTTCTCCGCGCTGCCCAGGCATCAACCAGTACTCCCCTAGCACCCACTTAACTGACCCGACTAGTTGGGCGGCTGGACCCCAGGCTCGCCCACGGCCCCTCACGCCGCGGGGCCTCCGGGAGCAACGCGGGCCGGCCTACCTGTGGGGCGAGGAGTTGACGGCAGAGATCAAAGTGTCCTGCACCGCGCAGCGCTCTTAATCCGCACAATAGCTCTCCAGGCTCCACCGCTCGCGGACAGCTGCGAGGTGGGCCCAGTCGGACCAGACAAGTGTGCGTGCACCGTCCACGCATCTGATTTCACGTTGAGCCGGCCTCTGGCCCTGCAGCCCCGATCACCACATCTCCCGATCGGGAGTCACGCATCAGTCCGGCAGATCAAAACAACCAAATTGCTGGGGGGCATACTGCTGTGCCCGAATCCGCCGCCGGAAGGAAGGATGGCTTGGATTAGTGGCAGGATAGGGCAAGGATCGCGGAGCTTCAGCGCTACACGGCCATCTTGGTCAGTAGCCTGGCCACGCCCCCCTCCTAGTTAATATTCATTAGGTATGTCACAATTTTAATCCTCTACCATTGGCTACAATCTTATGTATGGTGGCCTTCATGGGATAACAGACTACCAGCCCTATGATTGTATTTCAAAATTGAAAACATTTTTTTAAAGCATACTGATTTTCTTAAAGGAAAGGGGCTGCAAAAAAATATATATTTTAAATGTTGTCAAACTTCATTAAGAGTTACTATTGGTCACCTAGAAAAACTGCCTAATTCCCAAAAAGTTGCCACCCTGATTCCCAAAGCAGAAGGTATCCAAAGGGGACCCCTTTGCAAATCAGCTACCACTTTGACTTGGAAGTTGGTAACTGGTCAGTATTTAGCAACTGTCTCATGACCAGGTCACAGTTTGGAAGAAAGGCCCAAAGTGCACGCTTTCCAATTTGTGATTCAGTTGAGGCCAGAAACCCATTTTGCATTTCAGGAAAGCTTTTTTGAATTGCAAAATGGTGTTAGTGCATCAGAAAAAGTGGATTTGCAGTTCCAAACCTTGCATTTTAGGCACAATCTTTGTGTAAGTCGAAGAAGTGCAAAAAGTCCAAACAGTGATAGACTTGTTTCTGCCACCCTCAAACTCCGGAGAGAAGGTGCAAGGGCATCGCTGTGCCACTTGGTTTTGCTTCCAAACACCTGATGAGCATATTGCACATCTGGTCCTGATGCAACCTAAATTTTCGGGTCCGCTGGTGACGTTGGAGCAGATCAATGCTTTTAGTTAGGCTATGCTGTGCAGATTTTGTATGCTTCTGCACCTGTCTGATGTGCCCTCAGGTCAAGGGATCCGCAAAGGCCTTCAGTCAGGGTCCTGCCAGCAGGTTTGTGGTCAAAAACATCTCTGCCTCTTGATACCGATTTGGGTTCCTCACTGCCTTCGGTGCAGAGTTCAGTTCAGACTGCCCTCCCTGTGCTGGTTCCCCTCAAATTAATGCTGGTTCTGACACTGCCAGCTCCGGAAGCGGATCCACCATTTATAATGGTTTCTAAACAAAGCAAGCCTTGGCTCCAACAAGGCCGTGTTCCGGTCCCACCGAATTGCAGCTAATAGCAAACCCTTTGAACTCTGACACATTACCTTACACCAGCTCTGATGAAGGAGAAGAATGTGTCTCATACTATGAGGACGATTTGTACAGAGAATTGCAGGATGCAAAAAGTCTGGACACCTCTCCAGACACTGGACTTGTCTCTCCCCTGGCCCTGCTACAGAGGAGAGTGCTTCTTTTGTCATTCTTATGCTTCGGGCTGCTGAGGTCCTTGATCTAGAGCATCCTGCAATGGAGGTCGAAACTAACGCTCTGACTGAGGTTCTTCTGTATGGCCAGGCACCTACTGAACCTCTCCTGCAATTTAACAAAGCCCTGATGGGTACCCTCTTGGGTCATACCATGCTCTGACCCCCCAATCAATAGGCAGATAGCACGTCGCCACAGAGCAGCACCGGGTGATCCTGACCTCTTGACCCAACACTCCATAGGAGTCTAGTAGTTCAGTGACCCACGTCTTGTCTGCTCTAGATCCTGGAGATTGGGGTATAGAGTTTGATCAGCAGGATGCATATTTCCATATCCCCATCCTGCAAATCATTCTAAGGGCTATGTCCTGCCTTTCATCTCTTCCCCACCCTGTTTTCCCATCATGTCAAAGAGACTGTTAATTAACTGTTCTTCAACCTTGCTGCAAGAAGTCAACCTTCTGCTGGCCAAGGGTGCCACTGAATTGGTGCAGATGTTAATGAGAGGAAAGTGGTGCTATTCGTGCTACCTTATTGCACTGAAGAACGAAGGCCTCAGGCCTTTCCTGGACCTCTACCCACTGAATTCCTTTCTGTGGAAACACAAATTTAGATGCTTACACTCTTTGATATTTTTCTGTTTTGAACCTCGGAGACAGGATAGTGCAAAAGGACTTGCAGAACAGGTATTTTCATATACCTGTCCTACATTTTTACAGGTGTTTCATGCAGTCCACTGTGGGGCCAGAGATATTTCAGTTTCCCATGTTCTCCGTCTGGTTTTTTGTGTGTTCATAGAAGCTATAGCGTAGGGGCGCTAGAGGGCACCAGACCAACATGGCCGCACATCCGTGAGGCTCTCGCCAGCCGGGCGATTCACTGCTCCTCCAGCCCATCCGCACGCATGGAAACCCACATTTGACGGTTACTAATTATCCAGCTTGAGTCGGAGCACACTCGCTGAAACTTCTGGGCCGTTCTGTCTGCCGGCTCGGGAGATAGTGGCGCTATTCCCTCCCGCGGGCGAAGCTACGGACCATCCTGTGAGACACTGCCGCCGTGCGTGTGCACGCAAAGCCAGGGACTCTCCGTGGTCGGCAGGCCGCGAAATACAGACGCGGCAGCGCGGACTACGAGCGGGAGATAGTCTATCCTGACACGAAGAGGCCGTTGAGATGCTCACTGAATGGAGGTGAGGCAGAGACTGGCGTGAGCGGGATCATCAAGCCCAGGTCGCGAAAAACCCACAGGGGTGGAGGCGAAATTCCCGCACTGCCCTCACGGGATGCGGCCTCTGAGGGGTGGAGAGGTGGTGATCCCTCTATCGACGCGAGCTGTGGCCGCTGGGTCCCGGTCCTCCTCTAGCTCGTGGTGGTGCAGAGCCTGCCCTCGGGGTACAGCGCGTATTACCTGCCTTGGTTCGAACGGGAGGAGAAGACTACATTGGGTGGAGGCCTGCATTGCGAAGTATCGCACCCATAGCGCGCCGGTGGCTGCCCACTCGAGGATCGAGACTGGGGAGGACTGCGGGAAGAACCTTGCAGGCTCATGCCTGGGGCACCCTCAGAGGTAATGGGGAAGCTCCCACACTAACACTACACAGCTTGGCATACGATGGGGTGGAAAAAAAGGGGGTGCTCCCCCTCAGAGCTTGTTGGGCCATTATCGCTAAGTCTCGTCTAGTCCCGGAGCTTGGGGCAAAGTAACGGCCGCCATCGAGTACAGTGCAGATTACTTACCCCCATACTGCCGTGAGGAGGTGTCTCCTTCAGGTAGCGGACATCGATGCTACGAATAGCCTGAGGTCGCCCCCCTTTGATCGTCGAGACCATCCGCCTAGTATATAGCGCAGGTCAACGTCCCTGGGAGGTGGAGAGAAGCACTGGACGAGCCACTTCTCGTGCCCCGCTGTAGGGCTCTTGCTGATCCTGCGGGGCGATTGGGCGGCAGGGGCGCTTCGTACTAGATCTCCTGCGCTGGAGCCTGCCTCGCATACATTACCAATATGGGGAAAACAGACACTAAACAATCCAAGCTCCCCTTTGAATCCCACAAAAAAAAAAAACGTGCTCCGCCGCCGGAGGATTGCGACTCGGATGGGGAGGATGGCGCAGAGGTGGATTGGAAGGCGCTCCTGCTTAATATGCAAACTAGTCCCACCTTCATTAACTCTAAGCTCGACAATATGTCTAAACGATGGACTCTGTGGTGCATCGCCTTGATCAACAGGAGGAAAGAATGAAGGAGTCGGAGCAGAGGATTTCTGGGCTAGAGGATGGGGCGTCGGCCACTGCCACCAAAGAATCACAAATGGAGAGACTGTTGAAGGTGATCGCCGACAAGAACGAAGATTTAGAAGCGTGGTCGCGCCGCAACATTGTGCGCCTTATTGGTCTTGCAGAATCCACCAACGTGGGCAAAATGGAACACTTCATTGAGACACTATCGGCTGACCTTTTTGGCACGGAGGCTTTCTCCCAACAACTAGTGGTGGAGCGGGCCCACCGCATCCTGGGCCCTCGTCCCACACCTGGAGCCCCCCCCTAGACCTGTCATCATCTGTTTCCTGAACTACAGAGACCAGGATACCCTACTACGCCTTGCCCGGGAGAAACAACCGGTCCACTTCGAGAACACCACTCTCTCCTTCTACCCTGACTTCACGCAGTCGGTGCAGGATGTGCGACGTAAGTTTGTGTCAGTTAAGAAACGACTTCTCCAGAGTGGCATCCAATACTCTATGCTTTATCCGGCTAAGCTACGAATAGTCCACCATGGTAAGCTGCACATATTCCAAGACCCATCTCAAGTGGAACACTTTCTAAAAGACCAAAAACGACCTCAAGAAGCTACCCGGTCCCCCTCAGGGAGAGCTCATTCCCGCTCGCCTACCTCGGCTTTGGACTGATGGGGGGTTTCATTGCTGTTTCTTTGTATGGCCATTTCCTTAATCCCACCTTACGATATGTCTTATTGTCAATGACATAGACTGCTCTGCACATTGGTTTAAATTGATTGCCTAACAGTCATTAGGTTTTACTGCTTTCAGGGTTTCCGTGATGTTGTTTAGCACCAGCTCGCCCTGGCACCTCCCTCCCCTTCCCGCACATACCGCTGGTTACTGAACCAAGCGGGCAGCGGGTGTAATATCGGGGGAGTTGGAAGGCAGGTCTGGACCCCTTGTGTCCCCCAATTGGGTGTGCCCCAACAGGGAGATGATTTGGTATTTTGGGTTTGTACGGGGTGGGAAAGATGCCCGGCATGATTGGGATGTCGGTGTGGGTGGGTGGGGATGTTCTCAGGGAATTGTTTGTGTTGGTTAAATGTGGAACGGGTATTGTTGCAACGCATAGAGCTGACCTACCCCCTGACAATTTTCGGTACAAGGTAGCACCAGGAAAGGTATTTGACAGGGCCCACTTTGACCTATTATTTTCGTATTGGAGGTATGAGTCATGCTAGGAACGAGGATATTAACGCAGGGGGACTGATCTCCGCTGTCACTTGGAACGTTAGGGGACTGGGTGACCCAAGGAAGCGCAGACAGATTGTGGGTTCGCTGGATAGACTGAATGTACATATAGTATTTTTACAGGAGACCCATATGAACCCCCAGTGCAGAGGTGGCTTCGCTGCTAGATGGGCGGCGCACTCGGTCTTCGCACCGTACTCGTCTTATGCGAGAGGTACCGCTATCCTGATAAAAAGGAATGTCCCCTATACCCCTTTGGGAGATGCTGCCGACCGGGAGGGACGGTATTGTATAACTTGGGGGAGAATTGGCAATGAAACAATCACATTGGCCTGCTCTTATGGTCCTAATTGCAACGACCCCAGCAGCTTCATTGCCCTCTGGAACAAGATCAGGGACATAGGATCGACATTCCTGATATGGGGAGGAGACTTTAATGCAGTTCTTAACCCAGTCTTCGATAGGTCCAACCCGTCTGCACACCATTACACAAACACGCATAGATATCTGCGAGACATATGCGACACTCAGGACGTCATAGACGCTTGGCGACACTTACACCCGACTCTGACAGAGGGCACACATTGGAATACAGCACACGCCTCCTGGGCTAGATTGGACTACATTTTAATATCTCGGGGGCTGGCCCCCTCCCTGGCTGCGGCACAGCATGTGGGTCGCACGTTCTCTGATCATTCCCCAGTAATGGCCGGGTTCCGTTTACAGGACATAATGGGGAAACCACCTGCATGGCGACTACAACCCAACATTTTACTCGACGAACTCTTCCGTAATGAATTGAGACAAGACATTGAGGATTTTCTTTTACACAATAAGGGTTCGGTGGAGCGGGTGGCAACTATGTGGGAGGCGCTGAAGGTCACAGTGCGAGGTATTTGTATCTCTAAGAGCTCTGGCGTGCTGCGGGCATTGCGTAACACATTACATACACTGGAATGCACATTGCACTCACTGGAAACTCGGTCGGACTATGCTACCAACGCGGATGCCCAACTCCAATACCGAACAGCACTGACTGAATATAATTCCACTGCTGAAAGGGAGGTTAACTTCCGAAGTAAATACTTCAGGGCTAGGGCCTACGGGGAGGGAGAGCGCCCCGGGAAGTTCTTAGCTGGAGTCGTGAGGCCCCCCTCGACGCTCAAATTTCATCTTGGAGCTGGAGGGTGAAGGAGGGGTACCCCTGCGTGACACGCAATCGATCATGGCTGCTTTCACTACACACTATGCAACACTCTATACCACTACCAGGGTGGGAGCATTGGAAATGGATGACTATCTGAGGGAGCTCACTTTGGGATGGCTTCCGAACTATCAAATAGAATTCCTGGCAGAGCCCATTGGACTGGATGAAATTAAGGACGCAATTGGGCAGATGGCGCCCGGGAAAGCTCCCAGGTTAGATGGTCTGCCCATGGATTTTTATAAGGCTTATGTGGACATACTGGCGCCGGTGCTTCGAGAGGTCTTCCTAGAGGCACATGAGTCCGGGACACTCCCTCCGTCAATGCAGGAGGCTTTAATCACCTCTCTGCTGAAACCCGGAAAACCGCCTCAATATTGCGATTCCTATCGCCCCCTTTCACTAATCAACTGCGATGCTAAGATACTTATTCCCGGCAGGGCTACCTCACACAACCTTCGCACCCTTTTCTCGATATTGCAAAATGTCGACCCTGACTTACCAATAGTGGCAGTCTTTTTAGACGCCACTAAAGCCTTTGACTCATTGGAATGGGACTATCTCCTTTGCATCCTATGAAACATGGGGCTGCCAATAGGCTTTACGAAGTGGATCGCCCTCCTTTATCATAAACCTGTAGCTAGAGTTGGGGTGAATGGCTGGATTTCTGAGGCCTTTGGGATATCGAGGGGTACTCGCCAGGGGTGCCCCCTATCTCCTTTGTTATTTGCCCTAGCAATGGAACCGTTGGCAGCCAGGCTTCGGCAACACCATCGAGACAAAGCTCTGCGCTGCCTCCAGAGGCAAGTTCTTATCTCCCTCTACGCAGATGACATTACACTTTACATTCGAGATCCCTCCGTTAACCTTAACCCTATTCTGAGGGAATTCATCCGCTTTGCTGGTATGTCGGGTGTTCACATCAACTGGGGAAAATCCACTATCTTCCCATTTACAGCGGCAGCACAACCCTTCCCCCTTGATTATCCTTTGCAATGGTGTGATGGTGAGGTCAGATATCTGGGCATAATGCTTTCTCGGGATCGCGAGGAACTAATGCGGCTGAACTATGGCCGTGCACTTGACCATATTCAAACATTCGTGACCAGATGGATTACGCTACCTCTCTCCATGGCAGGCCGAGCGTCCCTCATTAAGATGGTCGTTCTTCCAAAGCTCCTTTACCTATTTTTAAATATCCCATATCATCCGGGCAAGCCCTTTTTTAAACTCTTGCGCTCTGAGCTTATTCGGCTGGTTTGGGGTGGGAAGGAACCTCGTTTGAGCTCGGACATCCTGACTCGTCCATTCGCCGAGGGAGGTTTTGATTTACCGGAGTTTGAACTATACTATTACAGCGCTCAGGCCCATTATGTCCATTATTGGATCCATCCCCCTCCCTTTATGCCCCAGGTAGCGGTAGAACATTGGCTGGCAGATCCCATCCCGTTGGAAGGGGCGCTATTTAGTGAACCTGAGACACATACTGCATATCAATCCACTGTCTCCAGCTCAGTTCTAGCCTGGCGACATATTGCGAAAAAAGCCCAAACGACTCTGGCGTATTCCCCATTGCTCCCTCTGGCGTATCACCCTCTACTACCTCTGCTGCAGGAACAATTATTTAAGAATATAATGACCAAACTTAACATTAAGACGTGGGGGGATCTTTATCAGGGAGGACGCTTTCGTTCAAGGGCACACATTTTTGGTGACCTGACACCAACACCCATGGACACGTTTCTGTACATTCGGCTATGTAGTGGGATACAGGCGGTGACAGAGACGTTCCCTGACGAACCACCTACTTTGGATCCACTACACCAGTTGCTCAAAGCTGACACTCCTGCACATGCGGTCTCTAAACTATATCACTCACTGCGCACCACTCTAGGTCCAGAGCCTTGCAAAGCACGCACTAGATGGGAGGAGGAGTTGGGCATACCCATAGAAGACGAGCTCTGGCGCTTTTGCTGCCAACAGACTGAGCAAATCTCCTCCAGTAGTAGATTCCGGGTTATAAATTCTTACACAGACTCTACTACACC
Organism: Triturus cristatus; assembly: GCF_964204655.1. Taxonomy (NCBI): domain Eukaryota; kingdom Metazoa; phylum Chordata; class Amphibia; order Caudata; family Salamandridae; genus Triturus; species Triturus cristatus. The sequence continues at coordinate 1,352,694,857 of NC_140589.1, forward strand.
CCAGCCCACCTGTGCAGGATTGGTCTCCGAGGTGATGACCTCTGTTGGCGCTGCCGTGCGCCGACGGCGGACTTTTTGCATCTAGCCTGGGGATGCCGGGAGGTTGCTAATTATTGGCAGCAAGTGTATTCTGGCCTTTCCGAGATGATCACACCCCATTAACTCCGTCCCCAACACAGGCACTTTTGGGTTACACGAAGACAATCAGGAGACCCTACCGTAGATTTACAACAGTTGCCTTTCTACTAGCGAAGAAACTAGTGGCATGTAGATGGGGGAGGGGCAGGGCCCCCAAATTCAAAGAATGGATACGAGACATGGTACACTGTCAGGACACTCTGCTCCAATACGCGGAGCTTCTGCCCACTGCCTCCAGACCGGTGGATATCTGGGGTCCTCTAAAGACTTACCTGTTGTCACACCCCACTGCGCAAAATGACGTCACTGTATATGTTAGTACAGGATCCACAATATAGTTCCAGTTGGGGGCACTATGGGTGATGTATCGTAATTTGACAGATATGGGACTTGGGCTGGGTGGGAGTTTTATGCTATCACACCCATTTCAACTCGTTCAAGTTACTGGGGTTTTTTCCTTGGACACGATTTGTAATGTTGCCATCAATGGGAACCGGGCGAGATGGGTTGCCCTAATATTGATGTATCCCTTCCCACGTACTGATAGCAACATGTAGAAATGTGATTTTCCTCCCCTTTCCTAGTTTGGCCGATATGGGCTAAATATTATTATTATTTCGTGGCACTGTCAACTTGTTATATGCTAAGTGATGCTACTGTACACTGTGATACCAACGTATGCAAACCTTGTACATGTTGTTCGGAACAAAACCACATAAATAAAGTTTTGGAAATAAAAAATAGAAGCTATAGCGTTGGTTGCTGGCCACCTTCAAAGTTTGGGAGTACATGTGTTCCTCTACCATGACAAATGGCTGCTCAAGGCTAGCTCATCGCAGTCAGTCGTGGACCACCTCTAGACATTAGCAGAACTCCTGACAACTTTGAGGTTTTCTGTGAGCAAGTTGAAGTTCCACCTGAGCCTCATGCAGCGGTTTCCCATCATTGGAGCTGCACTAGATTCTGTGTCATTTTAGCCTTTCCACCACTGCTTTGACTCCAGAACATTCAGGATATGATCCAGATGTTTCAGGCTCAATCCTGGGTTTCAGTGAGGGTGGCTCTGATGCTACTTGGACTCCTAGCCTTGAGCATCCTCTATGTCCTGAAGGCCAAATGTCATGTGCATAACCTTCATTAGAACCGCAAGTCTCAGTGGTCCCACCATCAGTGCTGCCTCTTTGACTCCATCAGATCTCGCAGGAGACAGCATAGGATCTTCTGCAATGGCAGACTGATCTACGGCAGGCCACTTTTACTTTTCCACACAGACTTCACAGGTGTGAGGAGGGGGCAGGAGTTGCACGTGGGAGATGGAGATCACAAGCCTCTGATCTTTGGTGTAGAGCCAGCTCTATAACTGTCTTCTGGAGCTTTGAGTGATCCCTCTGTCCTGAAAGCTTTCCTGCCATCCATCAAGGCTAGTGCAGATTCTCGCAGACACCACTTTCACCAAGGAGTCCTGAGTCCTGTTCCAGCAGGCACTAGCTCTCTGGTGGTGGTTGGATCAGCAGAACATTTTTGGAGTAGCCAACTGTCTAGCAGGGTTTCTGAACGCCAGAGGAGACCAGCTGGACAGCCGTCATCTGGCGAATCAAGAGTGGCATCTCCATGCTGCGGTGGTAATGGACATCTTCTATCACTGGGGCATGCTCTATGTAGGTCTATTCACCACCACAGAGAATGTGCATTGTCAAAACAACTCTGGACTGGAGTTTCTAGGAAATTCACTGAGAAATACATTCTGAGTGCGATGGGATATGAGTCTCTTGTATGCATTCCAGCCTCTACCTCTCCAGCCTCGAGTTCTTAAGATGATCAGGACAGAGCAGGTCAGAGTCACCTTGATCACCCTGGACTAGGCCACGATAGTATGATATAAAACAAAAAGCTGTTTCATTTTACAGTCATTGTTTTGTAATTTATTGCTTTTTGTCTAATATTATTGTCATTATTGTTCTTATTGTTTTTTGCTTTTTGCTTTCTGTATTGCATTGTGCTTTATTGCTATTTATTAATGTCATTATGATGTGTGGTGCTGATAATATGTTTCATTTCTGTTCTATTACTGTGATTTAATATGTAATATATGTAGTCTAAACAAAATGTAAAATGGACATTTTTATGTCTTCTAAAAAATAGAAAAATTATTTAATAAATGAATTGATCAAATATTTGTACACAGTTGGACGTGGGCTTGACTTATTCTATGGACATATTGCCTAACATTGAAGTATATAGGTGTAGGAAGCTTAGTTTGTTTTGTTGAATAGTTTTATTTCCCTGATCTCTTCCTCGCAAATCTAAAATATTCAGGGTCCCTCTGCTGTAGTCCGTCCACGATAGTATGATATCCAGAGCTCCTGAGCATGACCATTTGCCCTCTGATCCTTCTATCTCTTTGTAAGGACTTCCTGTCTCAGCAGTAGAATAGGGCCCTACATCCAAATCTCTTCAATTTACACACATCCAAGCATGGAGATTGAGTAGCAGTAGTTGAATGTGTTGATCTGCCAAGTCTGATGGCCGTTGTTATCCTTGCAGCCATATGCCTTTAGGTGATATCCATCTTTGCAGGGCGCTGGGAGAAACTAGTTTTCTGGTGTGTTGGTCATCATACTAACCTCCAAGAGGCCAAACATTACGCTGTGTTGTTGTTTGTTCTATCATTGGGTCATCCAAGTCCTGCAATGGGCACTGTTAAGAGTGATCTCTTGGCCCTTTCGGCCTTTTTTCTGTGTACCTAATCAACCCTCTCTGTTTAAATCACATATTGTGATGCATTTTATCAAAGGTCTAACTCACATCTTTCCCTTGAAGCCATGTGTCATGCCACAATGGGATTTAAACTTAGTGTTGACATTTTATTTTTTGTGCCCCTTTTGAGGCAATGCCATTAGCTCACAGTAACTACTGAAGCTCAAAACAGTATTCCTGATTGTCTTGATTGAGCTTCAATTTCTACATTTGACCAAACATAAGAACTTTGTGTGGATGATCTGCTCTTCATGGGAATATCAGGAGCAAAGAAAGGAAAGTACTCTGTCAAAATGAACAGTCCTCTCAATCAAGATCTGCTAAGCACTGGCCAAGAAGCAACCCTCGAAGGCTTGTAGGCTCATTCCACCAGGTTCAAGTCCGTCTCAATGATATTTGCAGAGTGGGTGTTGGTTCTGGACATCTGCCAGGCTGTGACATGGGCACTGGATTACACATTCAAGAAAGATAATAACTGGACATTGAAGTCTGACCGAAGAGCCATTTTACCTGCTCGTTCCTGAAAAACTTCCTAATGTGAGTGAGTGAATGTCTTGAGATCCACCACCTATGTAAGGTACTACTTTGGTATCTATTCTAAATGTGAGGATTCTAAGATTAGAAGAAGCCATCCATCTGTTAGTTACTTACCATTGGTAACGCTCTTTCAGATGGATTCTATATCTAACTGCAGGTTCCTCATTATGCTCATACCCCCCCCCCCCCCCCGCCCCCCCCCATTCTGTTGACTGTACTCCTGAACATCATAAGATTCCAAGTTAGATTTTGGCTTATTGTCAACTGCAATTTCTTAAGTGTTCCGCGTCTGAGGGCACGGAAGGTGATAGATTAAGAAACTGATGTCAGCGTACAGGTATGTCTCTTACATGAGGCTCTGTTCCGTGACTTCCAGGGCGGTACAGAGTAACTGCGGAATGATACTGCACCCCCTGTCCGCCCTCTGAAGCATTGCTGAAAATTTCTCTGAATCCAGTCTGGTGCCTGGGAATATTCTAAAGGTGAGGAATGGGCAGTAAGATAGCGTTACCAGAATTTGCATTAACAAGGTATGTAACTTGTTTGTCTGCCCCTGCAGATTTCTCTTTACATTTGGGAAATGCTGTTATATGTGTTTTATCAATCATAAACTTGGGTATTTTTTATTGTTGTGGTGTGTAAATGTATACGAAAAATATCGTTTTTAACTGCTTGTTGTGTTGTTACTATATTCCCATTGATTCTTGTGAGTGCCATTTCACTCATTTTCTGTTATAATTATACAGCATAGGCTGAATAGAACATAACATTGGCATGGCTAATGTATTGTCTTCATTTTACTGTTTTTATAAAAATATTTTAATTTGGTGTTCTTGGTGTAATTAACACATAATACACAATTTCTTATGTTGACTGCTGCCTATAGGAATTGAAGCTTGATCAGAAAACCCCATTGAGGGTTCTTCATAGAAGACCTCTAGCTGTCCGGACACGTGTTATCCATACAATGAAGACAGATTATGTAGATGAACACCATTTCCGCCTTTACTTGAAAACTCAAGCTGGAACGTATCCTTTTAGCAAATGAAAAGTGAAGACATATATTTAAACTGAGCTAGCAAGAGATTCAGTTAGCTATGTTGAGATAACTGAAAAATCCACCTCCCAGAAAAGATTGCAAACTATAGAAAAAAGACCTTTTTAAAGAAGCCAATGTACAAGTGGGGTGCTCCACTATGTTGGGTTTTTAGGCTGTTCTGTTCTTAATGTATGCCATCCTGTACCTATTTGTGCCCGTAATTATAGCACATGCATATGTGGCAAACAACAATGAGAATTACTACATTTGCTATAAATTGACATGACATAATGATGATGACATGATATCATAACATATTGGGCCTTATTTAGATTTTGGCGGACAGGATGCTCTGTCAAAACTTGACAGATACCCTGTTCATGGTATTACAAGTCCAATAGGCTATAATTGATTTATACTGTTTGTGACAGCGTGTTCCATCTGCTAAACTCTAAATGCAGCCCATTGTCTCCTTTTTACATTAACAAAATATGACATTTTTGTGTTTTCTTTAAATTGCGATATGTCAGTTTTCTTCTTGCACTTTGTAAATGCTTAGCTGTGATGCAGATCACATACCCGAAGCAAACCTTTTTCCTCAAACAGTGCATGTTGATGCGGTCACTTTTTAAACTGCCTAAGTCATTGCCAAAATACATGTTCATGTTTGAAGTTAGGTCCCTGTTCAGTTTTGTTTTTGTGCATCCTCACCTTCCTGCTTTCATAGTGCAGTTTCATCATGGTGACTGTTTATGTAAATTGGGCTCTATGCAAATGTAATCGCTCAATGTATCGTAAATCAACTGAACGGTTTGGTCTTTTGCGATATTGAAGTTGTACAATCACACTATATTTAGATTTCAAGTTTCAAATGCTGAATTTTAATGCAGTCTGTAGGAACTGTCTACATCAAAAGTCAACATTTTAATTTTGCACTATTTGGTGTACAAATTAAATAAGTGGGAATGGCCTGACTCGTTAGTCACCTTGGTTCAACTAAAGTGCCAAAAATGCATTTGCGAGGTTATTCATAAGCCTGATTCTGAGTTATTGATGAGTCAAAGAATAGGACTTTGGAGAACGGGGCCCATACGTCATCATATCATAAGGTACATGTTTCCAGAACAGGCCAGTGCATAGTAAGAAGTAAAACTGTCTCTTGGATGACAACAGACTTAAAGTAGTAAGCAAACTCAAGGAATGCAGGTGTCCAAATCTTGGTTATGACCGAGTGTTTTGCTGCCTCCTTTGAGGATTGGGAAGCACCATGGTCTTTGGTACTGCTTGATTCAAGCTGACATTACAATAGTCTTTTCCATCCAAGTAGTGGCACCTTGTATTCAGCCGGAGACGTTTCTGCACAAACATCTCCTGATTCCACGATGTTGATGACATGGGGCAAGTAGACTGCACTGACAGCCACTAAAGTCATAAGGAAAAACATAAGTAAAAATTGTTATAGCTTGAACTAACAAAAGCTTATAACCTAGTAATAGAGTACCTAACTGTGGGTCCATGACATTTGCAGTGGTGAGTTTCATATTCTGCTTTTTTCATCAACTAAGTTTGTGTAGGGCAATGGTGATTCTGGTATCCCATCTTGCGTTTCAGATGTGCAATGTAAATGACTAGATTTTGTCATTATGGTGTCTCCCTTGAGTAGTAATCATTAGTTATGTTACAAGATGGCGACCAGGTTATGCATTTTGATATACTGTCAGAATCTGACAAATCTCAAATGCTAGATCCTCCTGGGACACTGTTTTTAAACTGCTCAGGTGCACATATCAGACATTTCTTAATTTTTTTGCCGCCGCCTAAGTACCTCATTTGCTCCACTTCTCCTTGTTTTCTCTTTGGTGTTTGGTTTTGTTGAAAAATTGTCCTTGTTCTTATTACTATCTATGGTGTTTGGATCATCAATTGTAAGTGATTGACTTCGTATTTTGACCTCATGCCCTTCCTCTTTGACTCTACATTGAGGCTTCGTGTTATAAGCTGTTTGTGAAAGTGGTATTAGCAAGTTAGCCTCTATTATCGTTCTGTCTCCTGAGTATGCGATGATCGTGACAATAAGACTTACTTCTGTTTCTTAGTGATAAGAGCTACACAGAACTGTGTTTGTTTTATACACGTTCTAGAGCAGCAAGGCTAGGAATAGATTTGTGCTACAGCGTATGCAAAAAGGTACATAATAGTGAACCGTGATGATAATTCCATCTAGCAAAATCATCAGCAGAGCAGAAACAGCTGTGTAAGACAAATATTGATTTGGTGATCTTTAAAATAAAAATAAAAAACAAGCCCCAACAAAGAAGACCAAGACGACTTGAAGGTAGCGACAAAAAGGCTATATTACTTCAAGGATCTAAATAGAGTATGTAGCAAGGCAGGTTGGTGAATTCCTTACTACCTGTCCAAAAGATAGCAGAGTGCCTTGTGACTGATAGTGGACATGCTCATTATAGTTACTTTGTGTAAAAGCATACACAACTATGTGACAGTACATGCTTGAACTTGGGCTTTATTTTTCTCGAGCTTTTTTATAAGGACATTAATAGAATATGAGCCATACACAACACAAAATGAGTAGAATATCATTTCAGTAAATGTGCATCGTAAAGAGCGTTTTCTGTAGCGTTAAATAACTACAATATGCTAGTCAAAGTTTTGCGCTAATAAAAAATATAAATTTCAGATATTTCTCAGTTTGCAAAGAGGTTGTTATGTAAAGAAGAAATGTAAAATTGTGATAGTAAGACTGTTATGCATTGGAATACTTTTTTGTCCATGTCAATAATCTATGAGAGAAACAGACCTCACCAGTTCAAAAATTTGATCCAAATATGTTTCATGTATTTCAAGTTTGTTCTTGTATTTGTTACTTTCCATATAGGCCAAGTTAGTTGTGTCAGATATCGAAGACTAGCTGATTACAACTACTAGAGATTATTCTTTTGCATAAAATAATTCCAAGTAGCCATAGTACATATAAAATATTTACATGATTTATATATGGGGTTTAATATAAGAATTGAATTAAAGCAGCACGTCTGAGCATATGTTTCCTGTGGTAGCTCAAAATCAGATGACTAGTTTTTGCTTCAAATATTTTTGCTTGAAGATTCTTTGTGGGTTCTAATATAATCTAATTATTTTTAGGGGTCTGACATTGTGGGATGTTTGTTGACAACACTACAGGTTTGATTTATTTCAAAGCGGTTTCAGAGATCATTCACCTTTATCAATAATAATCTGTCTGTTCATATATGTTCTCAATAGTGTGGCTATTTATATCTGCTTGAGAGTCCAGAGCACTTCACCTAATTGGTAAGGATGATAAAGGAAAAATATATGGGTTTCGCTGAAAAATGTCTGGGTATAAAATAAAGGGGTTAAAATCAGGAGTCAGTTCATTGTTCAGGCTGAGAAGGCAAGTAAGAAGCTGAAAAGCCTTGTTTTGGCATCTTCTCCATTTAGAGTATGTTTCACTCTCGCAAAAAGAATAGGCAGTAGTTAGTTCTTAAATATTGGTGCAGTGGCATAAAATGTGCAGTTTGTGTTTTTTACGTTGCAGTAGAGCAGAAGGATGAGGTGTCAATTGTTTGAGTAATTTAGACTGAAAAGTATGTCATTTTGGCAGGTTATGTTGAGGTTGTGGCATTGAGAACTTTGTAGGGTAGCCAGCCACGTGTAACTGTGCTCAAGAAAATAAGCTCAAAGCTTGAAGCATGACTAGGCGGGATAATGCTGGGGAACCAGTAGAGTTTCAACTTGATGCCTTCTCTATTCAGTCGTGCTGTGTACAGATGATCCCAAATTAGCTACTACCAGTGAGTCATGACTGGGAGCCCAGGCGTCTTCTAAAGCAAAGCTAGTTACAATTTAGCTGGCGAAAGACACTTCCATTTTAGAACCCGTCATATCTTGGTACCATCATAGAGGGAGGGGGGATGTGAGTCCTAGAAAAGTCACTTTCGAATCTGTTTGAATCGAATAGCCCAGAATATTCTTTATAATGCTGGGTACATTCTTTCAGAAATCTTCCCCATTTAGGAAACCACCACCAAATATGCATTCTATCCCTGCCCATTCTGCATCCTGTGGAACAGTTGCGATTTAAAGAGGGATACATACAATGTGGTTTGATAATCTACTTTGAGGGTGTTTGTAGAAAGAGATTTCTCCACATAGAAAAATGTTAATTATCTCCAGATAACAATTGGTCAAAAATATATTAATGCACATTTCCCTAACCTTGCTCCTGCCGACAATGAGCATACATAAATGTAGGGTAAGCAAGCCTATGCAGAAAAATCTATTATATTTACAGACTTGCATCTGAGAACTTTGAGAAATAAAAGCTATAAAAGGACACAAATTGAAGGCATAAGCCTACACCTCTTTTAGTTATCATTGCTCATAATCATGCCCTGGGTGACTACAGTCGTTCATCTAGATCACTGTTGATGTGGTTTACGATGGGCAGATTCTGATGTACTTGCATTTAACTCATTGATGGGACTTCATGTTGCAGGTCGTATAAAAATGAGTTTAGTGTTCCTATTTTCATAAACAGCACCAAATAAAGGCCAATGCTGCCCCCCCCCACCCCGCCCCTGAACACACACACACACACAAAACATTATTGCAGGATTAGCAGATCTGAAAATGGATCCATGTGTCCCCAATTTTTTTTAATAGATATTTTCTGGTCTCAAAAGAAAATTACAGTACAACTTCTTGATTGGTCTAAGACAGTGACCAGTGAACATTGTGGACCCAGGGGTTGCCACAGGGCCTGACCTGGGCGATAAAGAGCTTGGTCCGAAGTCACAGGGATTTTTCGGGACATGGCTTAACGTCAGGCCTTGGGCCAAGAGACAGCTACACACTGTCCATGGCTGTGCACAGGATCATCCAATTTCTTAATGTGATGTGTTCATTATATAGTTTCTTTATGTGATACGTTTTGTTGTTCAGGGTGGGAATTCTGCACTGACAAGGGATGGGTGGCAATGCATGGATCATTCTTATTTATTGATAAAAGCTCTGGGCAGTGTTCTGGCCCTTGGTTGTCTTGCTTTATGTACACATTTACAAATAGCTTTGGGACAGCTCAGTGCAAACTGTTGGAAAATGTCCCTTTTTATGCACAAGATCCCGAGCGTCTTCAAATACATTTTTGCTTTCTTGTGTCTTTTTCATGAAAGTAGCCAGCTCGGTTTCCTAGACAAAATAAGGTAAGGTCTTGGGCATGTTTATGCCAGTGAACATCCAAAATGCATTTTTCCTCAACCAGTATCAAGGTACGTTAAGGAGTTTGTGCATGGAGACTTCGGAAGAACAAACCCAAATTTGGGCTCCTTAATGAAGACAACTGCTGATATTCTCCAGCTTGACGTGGAGGTGAGTGGTTGAAAATACCAGCCTTTTGCTTGTAGTGATTGAAGGTAGTTCGCTCTGACTCTTAATGCTGCAGATGTATTTGTAATCCGTGCCCACATTGCTTAATACAGTAGGTGGCATCAATGCATTTTACAGTTATAATGTTAGCGATGATACTATTCTCCTTGAGGGAACCTTCACTATTAGTCATAAGCACTACATCGTCTTGCCCACGAGTGAGACCTCGGAGCTCGTTGTACGAGAAAATATAAAATGCGCTTTTCTTTGGGAGAGCTAGTTTTTTTTTTTTTAAACAAAGTATTTCTGACAGCTTATAAAAGACTATATTGGCAAATTTTTGTCTATTTTCTTTGAGTAGAAAAAAAATCACATTTTAAATGCAGAAAAATTGTCACTATAAAGGATAGAGCGACTCTTTCACAAACGTGAAAGAGAGGAAATGGGGACAATGTAGCATAGAAGGCAGAAGCCAGAGAGGCTGGGAAAACCTCAGCCACTTCTTTAAGGATCAGTATACTACCAGTATTCCATCATACCCTGTAGTTGGCATTTGCACTAGCTCTGTCTTTTCTAGCGCATTAAGCTTGACCATTTTTTGTTTTTTTTCCATCTTGTAAATCTTTCCAAACCTTTCAAAAACACCTTTACTTAACAATGTTTTTAGATACAAAGAGTTAATTTTTCCTGTTTTGTGATAGAAAAAATATTAGTTGTTCATGAAAGCCTTCCTTTTTTGTCAAATGTCCTACTTGTGGTAGAAAGAAAGCCTAAACAGACCCTCTAGCTGTCTGTATAGTTTTCCTTCACATCGTCCAAACTCCTACCAGGTTTGTCAAAAAAAGGTCCAGAAGGACTTTTAAGGGCAGGGAGACAATCAGGCCGCATAATCTGCTTGAGGACCAGCACAGGCTTGAAGAAGCAGCAACCGGAAGATTTAGAGGGACATGAGAGTGTGCTTCCTATACCACAACTCCTACCACATTTTCCAAGGACCCCTCGTGAAGGCGAACAAGAGGGAGATCTCAAAACCCCATTCACCATTGTAATTTTTGACATAGAAGGCAGGAATAATGGCAATATTATTAATGTCTAGGGCTGAATCGTTATTTAGCTAGACACCTATCTTGAAATCTGGGAAGCCAACATCAAAGGAGGTCAATTTAGAGGTAGTCATCACTTAGCAGGTCTTTCCATCTGTCTGCAGAATGGGTCCGCACCTGCAGTGCTACCTCAACCCATCTTGCCTCAACATTTGCTTCCCATCCTGTCACCCTTTCTGCCTCTGTCTGCATGTGCTGAGGTCCCTTTATCTCCTATCAGATGCTCTAGCTTGTCTCGGGTGTGATCCGGAACTCAAAGGAGACGTTGTGGGGGTTCTCACCTCTGGAGACACCACCAATTTAAGAGCCTGAAGAAAACACTCTTTTCATTGGCATTCAAGATTGTGCCGTTCAAGATCTACTCGTTGATAAAGAGCAAAACTTATTCTAGATCTGGCCACTCTAGATCTCATTATACATATTCTTCTCATTCTTCATAGTTTCTAACTTTGATTATCCTCCAGTAAGGGTTTTCCTTACAGATGACATCACAGCTTTTCAACACAATTTTTGTGAGGGATGCTAAAACACTAAGCATACTTAAAACATACCAGTCAAAGAGTGCAGGGACCTTTGAAACCTTTCAACTCTGTTCCTCTTCATGTCCTTTACTCCCTTTGGTTCCGGTTCCAGGTCTGTTAGAACTTTCTGTAGCGCTGTTCCTAAACACAGCTCCAGCACTGTTACAGAAACAGGATCCATTATTCCTATGGCCAGATTCTGTGATTGTTTCCCCTGTGAGGTCATAATGACCCCCGCCACCCCCTTCTCCATCCTGAATAGTACCTCATGAGAAGGAGAGTAAACAAATAGACGCACTAGGGAGAAATGCCAATGGAATGTCTACAACTGGTACGAACAGGGAGAGTGAGATTGCCTAACTCTGGCATTATTACAGCTGGAGACAGGGCTATTTTTAGAAATCCACAGATGACCTTGTTAGCGAAGCGCCACTGATTAGTCTTCCTAGCACTGCTCTTTAGTATATGGTAGTAGTGAGTGGTGGGACTCCAGTTTCTGTTGTTAAACGTAAGGAAGCTGCTAGGGAGGGCCCGCCAGTTTGTCAGTACCTGATTACTGCTTATTGAAAGCTGACGAAAGCATGATGCAGAGATCTCTCACTCCATTGTCCCAGTGTTTTGGATATTCCTGCTTGGAGCCAGCCCGATTGCTACCTGCTGTGAGAGGCGTCCCCTTGCACAAAGGCTGTGTCTGAGAAAATGTGAACAAAAGTGGGATCCAAACAACCACACTTTTTCCTAATTCCAAGCAGGACCAGGACTGCTGTTTGCATGACAGCCACTCTCCCTGTCAGCTGAGAGCGGGAAAGAGGGTGCCTGGAGTAGATGCTCATACTGTTCCTGATGTGAGGGACACCAAGGGAAAGCTGATTGTATCTTGAAGTTAGTGGGGGATAAGAGTTCAGAATTCAAAAGTCATTCACAGACAAAATAATGTATTGTCCAACCCAGTCATTATGATTATGCTGTGAAAGGGTTCCTGGTCTTTCTGAACAGTTTTTGCGTGAACTTGTAGATTGAGAACGGTTGAACTGAGTTGCACATCTAACTAGTAAGGTAAAAAGAAGTGATGTGTATCTCTGCCTAATTAATGCCTATGATCACATCATCTTGGGGAAAGTGGACATTAAACATCTTCTAGAACAAGGAGAGGGTACAGAGAATGAATGTAGCTCCTTATTGAAGGTGGTAACTGAGATTACAACTCTGTAATTGTGATTACTCTTGAATTGTGTAGGGTTTCATTTTGTTGTGAGATTCAAAGTATTTCTTTAAGAAAATCATAAGCACTGGGTTGGACAATGCATTTAGCTTCCACATCCAACCACACTGTCATGTTCTTACGTATGGGAGTCCAGGTGGAGGCCTTACCCAGCACATTTCAGGAACGTAAATTATTTTCTACACTTAGTTGAAGCTCAGCACCTGATGATACAGAAATGGGTAAATATAGCCTCATGGGGGCTTTGTATGTAAGGAAAAGTCAGTAGAGAACACCCTTGCCCTGTAGGGATTTTCATTCAATAGTCAAAATTCCACCACCACCAATAAGGACCAACATTCCTAAAGACAAGTACCAAGAGTACGGCAATAAGGAAGACCTACCAAAAATCTGCAGACATTTCTCCAGGTAGACCAATCCAACACTGTGAACACATTTCCTTTATAAATTGTTTACATGGGTCTGTTTTTTTTCTTATCACGTAGGTAATGTTTGTGAGAAGTTGGCCTGGCATATGCTGGTCACTAGTTATAGTGGCCACCTTGCACCAGTCCAATTCGACTCTTGGTAGATAGGTTTAAAGACAACCTTTTAAAGAAAGCTATCCTAGTGGTAGCTGTGGAGAGCAGCCTTCAGGCTAAGTCTCTGAGGAATGTAAAGCAGCTTGTTTTATCTTATAATCTCTTGAATTACCAAATGAAAAGACACCACACAGGTATATATATCAAATATATATGTATTTATTTCTAAATATACTCTACTAATCTCTTTATGAGATTAGAGCCAGGTAAACATTCAAAAGATCAACAGTTCTCAATAAATTAAGCACAAATATGGCTGTAGCCCTAGGGGCGTACCAGACCATATATGAAAATAGTGGTTTAACAAACTCGACTTGCAATATGAAGAGGCCTAGGGCCTTGGTAATCACTGGGGCTTCACTTCTGCAGTGTTAGCAGGTAAGTAATCAACCCACAGGAGACGCGTGCAGTGTCTAAACACACGCGCGGGTTTTCAATGCGTTTCAATGGCAAATGTCGCGGTTTGTATTTTACAGTTCTAGGGCACTTCGGAGTGGACAACAAGCAAACAACTTACAGGGTAAGTACTTCGAGAGCCAATGCACACTTGGGCACCGTGATGCAAGAGTTACCTCACCCAGGGAAGCCGGGTGCATACGTGTCCTTTGGTGTCGGGTCGCGATGCTGTTTTCAATGGAGATCGCTGAAGACTTGCTGCTTGTGTCGTCGAGAGAAGTGTCCGCTGGAATCCGAGGATGGATTGGAGTTGCAGAAGACCTAGAAATTGAGGGGACTGAGTTCAAAGTCACTTGCCAGTGACCGGTGGCCAGCAAGATGGATGACCACAGCTGTCGCGTCTCTTCAGGTCACTGATGTCGTTTTGTCTCTTCGCTCACGAGGACCAAGAGGGATCGATGAAGACCAGCAGCTGGATTCGGAGGGTCCCACGACGTCTGCAGCTGTTGACGGTGTCGGCACTCGGTTTGGAGCCAACAAGCCTTGGCAACTGCAATTCTCGTGTGGATGGAAGATTGTCGATGGAGCAGACCAGCAAGGTCTGATGGACTTACCCAGCGAGGGTAAGTGAGGGCAGGCCCAGAGCAACCAGGCGAGCCCTTGAAGGTGATGTGGAAGTCTTCTGGAGCCAACGGGCAAGCAACCGCGAAGACGCCTTTGCAGGAAAAGTTCACCAACAGCCCACGGTCACTCGGGACGAGGTAGGCCGCTGATCTTCGGTACTAGACCTGCTCGGGACTTGGACAACAAGTGGTCCAAAGCACAACTTCGATGGACGTAGTTTAGGGCTTGCACTCGAAATCAGTACACGGTTCCCTGGTATTGCTGTTCCTCGTCACTCGTGGGGTCCAGATGCCACAGCTTCGCTGGGGACTCAAAATGGCCATCGAGAGGTCAAGAAATCCGCTTCAGGGGACGCAGGGACTTCGGGCTCCGGCGGGAGCGGTAAAGTTTGCAACCGTAGTTCAGTAGTTTTGGTGCCTGCCAAGCAGGGGAGTCACTCCTTGACTCCAAGGGAGATCCTTCGGTCTTCTAGAGATAGTAGAAAGTTGAAGGGCCAGGATTCTTCTTCGTAGAGCGTCGTCCAGGTGTAATCTAAATTGCATTGGCAATGTGTGTTATCTTATAGTGAAAAGATGGGAGGGACTAGTTCTATGACCACTCCTCTAGGAGGGTCAGGGTAGTGGGTGGTTACACCCACTTCCCTTTGTCCAGTTTCGCGTCAGAGCAGGGGCAGGTAGCCCCTGAACCGGTTTGAGCTGGCATATGCACAGAGGAGCCTACTGCTCCCCCAGGACTTCAAAGCACTCTAAGAGTGCACCCACCCAGCTCCAATACACTAAATCCTGTCTGGGAGGTGGTGACACCTCCCTGTGACAGGAAACCCTTTGTTGGGCTCCCTCCACTGCGAGTTTCGGTCAGCAGCAGGAGGGCAGCCCGGTGTCTGTGCTGGTGGCATCCATTTTGTGATGCCAGGGCTCTAGAAGATTTCTACCGTGTAGTACAGTGGGTACATGTCGTCCCCTCTAGAAGGGTGGGATCCTACTCCCACACTAGTTACTGGTGTGGGGGTAAGATTCCAAGTTGTTTGACACCAAACACAACATGTTTTGATGCAGTCATTCCAAAGTTAGCATTTACCGCGAGGTTGTAATGCACTTAAGAGTATATGGTTTAACCGCATCCACAAACAGCAGCAGAGAATAGACTCTGCCAGCTGCAGAGGGGTCCTGCTCAGGCAGAAGCACCCACTCACATAGTAAACCATGCACCCTGCCCTTGGGATTGATAGGGCCTGCCATAGGGGTGACTGATAGGTTTATATGTGTGTGTATGGTGAGATATAGGAACCTATACCTCAGTGAGGAGTGCTAACACTACCTCACACAGGCTGCAGTAGCAGGCCTGTGGTGTCAGATTGTGAATGCTTCCCAGGGGTGGCATAATACATGCTGCAGCCCCTGGCAGGCCTGTGAAGTACCAATGCCCTAGGTACCTAAGGTACCATGTACTAGGGGCTCATAAGGTACCACAGTATCCAATCACTAGTGCATCTAATATGCACACCAATCATTTAAGGGAGCAAGCAGATAGGCTGGGGTCCTGGATAGCAGGATCCCAGCCAGACTAGTCAAAAACCATTCAAACACCAGGAAAAAAGTGGGGGCAACCATATAGGCAGATTCCACCTTCCTACAATGTTTCCCTTATTTATCTTTTTAACTTGTTGGGGCTGGAGAATAACTATTTTGTGTCCACATTTCCTTTGTCTCTTCCTTAGGGTTTCAGTGATGTTCCACCTTTCCTCTTCCTTGTTCAACGTAGTCTTCCCCTTCTACTTCATTTACCTTCTTTTTATGTTTTTTTTTTAAAAATCTTCCAGTTCAAGCATAAGTCTTTAATTTCCTTCTTCGCTAACCCATTGCCCCAAATTCTCTCTCTACCTTGTAAAGCCCTATCACCATCAACCTTCTCTTCTCTTCTCATTTCATACCACATTTTCTGTATTTTTACTGCTACTTTATCTTCTTGCTTATTGTTGTGCAGTAATGAAATGCCCTGTCCTTTGGCCAGTCAATCCCTCAATATTCCTTAATTGTTTTCCTCATGTTTTCCTGATGTGTACCTGTTGTACTGGACCACTCTTTAAATGGTCGTACAAATGTAAGCATGCATGGGATGTTAGCAATTATATCTACCCCACACAATAACGTATCTCTGAAGGGCTGTACCAGCCGAGACTCTACCATGTTCATAATCCCTTAAATATTTGATTGATCGAAGCCTGAGTGTGGACAGACACTCCTGTGCACCCATTAGAGGACATGGGTCGAAGTCCAGGAATGTGCCCATGGTTGCTCCAGAAAGGAGTTTGTGAGCTCTAGTTAGTATCTCCTGTAAATACACCCACAACCGCCCAACATATCTGAGTGTTGTTATGTTCCTGTTGTCTTTCAATTAGTACTTCACAGGAGAGTAGATCTGCAAGTTTATTCCTCTCTCAAGCCTCTCCGGAAGCGTAGCACACTACCGCCATTGCTGACATCAACCGTCTTCTGTCATGACATTTTAAGCACAGAATGTTAGAACAGAATACGCATAATAGAACACACAGATGTATACAATTCCAACACTCATGAACATAACACACCTTCCCCCTTTAATAATTAAAATATTGTACAACGGTAAACAAAAGAATAAAATTTAAATTGAAAAAAGTAAGCTATCAAACGAGATAATAAATTCAATACAATTAACATACGGAATCGCATTCAAAAACATATAAATCAGAAATTTCTAAATATAACTAAACTATAATAGAGCTAAATTACACACTAAAATATGCTAGAAGGAAAACACATAGTTACTGTGAAAGGCATAATAAAACCTGACTACTCACAAACAAGATCTTCAAAGAGTTTAGGTTTGATTATTCTCCTTCATGTTCACGTCTAAAAAATTTAATTTTCTAGCAATTGTTGCCTTTAGTTATTGCTAACAACTCACTGATGCGCAGTAGGAGAAATTGGTCTACAAAAATGTTTTTGTTAAGATGTCTCAAATCAACACACAACTAAACCAACCATTGACCTTACAGGCCACCACAAGAGGAGAAACCCAAACTGATGACTCTGCCTGTTCAGTCACCCCAGCAGTCTTCAGTTTATTCAATTTCCTAATCACCTCATCTTTAATATTGAGTAGAATGTTCTTAACTTTGTGAATACATGGTTGTGCGTTATCTTTAAGAATTATTTTGTGTATGGTACCCTTTAGTTCTCCAATTTCTTCCACAAATCATGTAGGAAATTACTTGATGAGTCTCTCTTTAACTTGAAAATCATTATTGACCATTAAAACAATGTCAGAATATCCAACTCTCCTTGATTCCACCACACTTGATGGCCCCTTTTCGGCAACATAAAGTTTACACTCCGCTGATATGTCTTTAAACTCAAATTTCATTTTTCGAAATCTCAATAACTCGATGGGTTCACACTTAAAACTTTGAGGCCTAATATCTGGTTGTTGTAACTCATCCCCCAAAGTGGTGAAAACAGATGCAAACCATACCTTTTTGTTAATAATAGTATGTGGTGAACCAGAGTCTCCAACTAACTTTATATTAACACTCCCTCCTACAATGTCGCAAATAGGTTTTTCCTGGGTTGACCACTCACTTCCGCCGCATTGTTTGGAAATACTTAAAACCTATGTATCTTTCTTCTCAGATCCTGAGTGGTTATCATCTTGATAGAATTCATCTACCAAGCATTTGACTGACTACAAGTTGTGACAGCCTCTAGCAACATAACCTTTCACACCACATTTTGAACACTTTTGGAGCAGGGTTGGGCACTTCTTATCATGAGCTGAATGATTTGATTTACCATTGTGATAACATCTCCCTTTCAGGTCGTACATCTTCCCTCTATTACTGTATTGTGTTGCTTTAAATTCTTTCTTTTTGGTATCTTCATGACTAGCCTTAATTATTTCTTGTTTCTTTGAAACTACGTGTACTACAATTCCTACACCTTCCTCTTGAGTGTCAGTCAACTTTGCTTTCCCATCACCTAGAAGTAAGCTCAGCTTTACTGACTATGGACATTACTTTCTTTTAACATTGAGTCCCCATGAATCCATAGCCTGTCTTGTATGCTAGTATTGTTGCACTGCATACTAATCTGATTTCTAATCCGTTCATCATGTAAGTTACCAAACCTGCATGTTATAGCACATTTCTTTGAAGCAGCCACATAATCTGTTTTTCCTTACTGTAAGGAAATGCCTCCTTTTGTATGGTCACCCCCAGGTTTTTGGACTGATGCTGCTGATTTTTGGACTATGAGAGTGCACTGAGGCCTGATTACCAGACCTCTTTGCCAGTGCCCTGACCCTAAAATAGGTATGTCTTATAGGCTCATACCAGATTGGCATAAGCTTATTAAAATATAAGCCCTTAGTATATGGTGCCCAGGGCATTACGTTAGAGGGCCACTCCAGGGATTGCAGCACTGGCCGTGTCACCCTGGATGTAACCCAGGTAAAAAATATCTCCCAGTCCGCCATTGCAGACTGGAAGAGCAGATTTAAAGTTCTAGCCCAACTTTGCTATTTTGCAATGGCAAAGCCTCCGTCTGCAATTGTGTAAATCACCACTAAGGCAAGACTACCAAGTCCAAGACAGGGTGTAGCATATTTCAGGGCGGAGCATATAGTTTACATGTTCTGGCAGTAAAAACGTGAAACTGTCATTTTTACTGAGGAAAGACTTGGTCGCCCGATTTGCACGTACAGTGTTACACTCTGACACCTCAGCTGTCCTAACTCTGGAATGGTGAGACCAAAGTTGATACTCCAAGATATCAAACAATTCATTACATTAAGCTGAAATTAATGTAACATGTACCGTGTGCAACTCTTGCCACTTGCACCTGAGACAGCTTTCTGCCTTCCCGGGTAGACGTGCCAACAACTCCCAGGAAAGGAGGCAATAGAAGCCTGCGCGGGAGGGAGGTGTTACCTTTCTCTGGCAGGAAGCCATGCGGGTGATGGCAAGCTTCAAAGATGAAGCCGCCTTTAAAGAGCAAATGGGGAACACATGGGAGAGGGGTTACCATATTGTTGAGGTAGACAGGCTGGCACTCGAGAAGGAGCGGGGAAACCAGTTGTCAAACCGGTTTTCCATGGGTGTGTAGCATCCTTGGTAGCCATACCGCTTAGTTGGGCTAGGGAGCTGTCGATGCCGAGAGAGGGGCACTGCCATATTGGAAATGGGCAGAATGGTGCCTCCTGGGATAGCCAGATGCCACACTTCCCAGGAAGTGGTCATCAGGAGGGAGGAAACCTATTAGCCCATCGGCTACTTATTGTGTCAACCATGTGGGTATTTTCTGGGTATAAATAGGGCACCTCTTGCATCCAGAACTCTGATCTCACCTGGATTGGAAGAATGACTTCCCTGCTACACCGTGGAACCGGCATAGAGAGGCTGCACCAGCATGGACAGCATCTTCTGAACCTGGTGGCTAGCAAAGGAGAGGGACTGTGCCTGCTGTGCCCTACAAATGAAGAATACTTCTCCTGAGCCCAGCGGAAGCAAGAGACTCCAAAGGGTAGTTTGCTGACCTCCTGTTCAAAACACAGGACCACAATAGCTGAAGAAGCCTGCTGGGGCAAGTTGGTAGACCAAATCTTCAGAGCTGCTTCTCATCGCCGTGCAGCACCAGAAATTAGGACCTGAGTTTGCTGAACCAAGGAGATTCGTTGAAGTGCAGCTTGGTCACCCAGAAGGTGAGTTATCATCCAAAGAAGGATTCCACTGTGACCTCGATGCCGGGCGACTGATAGCCCAGTGGCGATTGCACTTCTGCCAGGACCGAGAGGACTTTGAGAGATATTGACTCCTGTGGCCAGGACCTTCTCACCAAGATCATGGACCGAGAAGTAGCTGCCGGAAGACCCTGTCAACCACATCGCATCTACTGCGTCCTTGAGCATCTTCTGCATCCTGTATCCCTTGCATCAGGACCACTCCAAAGGAATAAAAGTGCCTCGAACTCCCGTTTCGAGGTAACTCCCGCTTCGATGTAACTATTTCTGTGGACTTTGCTGTTCCCCCTGACTGGGTCACTGCCGTTGTTGGTCACCTAAAGTAACTTTAAGTAACTCATTGACACTTGCCCAATGTTTGTTCGTGGTTAAGTGAAAAAGTGCATATTTACTATACCTTGTAAATTCTATTTCTCTGGAACCCTCATTTGGATCTTTTTTGTTGTGGTATCTAAAAATACGGTCTATTTATATAAATTGGTGTCGGATTTCTTGAGTGTCGTGCATTTCTTCAATTGTTTTGGTGCTGTTTAAATACTTTGTACCCATTCCTTTTTGTAAGCCTTGCTGCTCAAAGCCACAGTTACAGAGGATTGAGCTAGTGTTTGACAAACAAAACCTACTGGCCCTAAAGGGCTAATAAATGTATTACATGGTGAGGTCGCATAACCACCTCATATAATCACCCCATTTCCTCACACTTACTACTTTGTTTCCTGAGGAAACAATTTTAGCGATCAATATCAATACATACAGTTGCTGAGAAATACTTAACCCCTCTGGACCTATTTAGTGTATCAATACTTTCTTCTTCCTTTCTGGTGAGAACCCTTTGCTTTCAAATGTGGAGAGATAATTAATGAAATACTTTTTACTTTCTTCCTATTTCATGAAAGGCTCCACCTTAGTAACCATAACAGGTTGGGGAGCAGGCACATTAAATGGTAACATTAGAATAATACTAATATTAGAGAAAGGCAATGATAAAATGTCACAGAAAAAACATTGTGAAAGTCTTGCTATGATGATGGTGTAGGCAAGTTTTAGCTTCCTTTTCTTATATTATATTAGGTTAGTGTTTCAACTTTCCCCGTAGCACCACGAATTAGACTGCACTTCCTGTATCATAAAGTTTCCTTCCTTAATTTTTCAGGACGCACAGAAATGCATTTCCGATTAGCTGTGAGCCACCATCAAAATATCACAAGTTTAACTGGATTTGACTTCTGGCCAAGTGCTGACAGCATGATGTTGCTTGAAAGAAAACGCCCCATGCCATATTCATATGACCGTGATAGCAGGACTCCAAAAGAGAGCAATCCCACTTAAAAATGGCCACCATCTATGACGTCTTACGTATGCAACAGTTAATCCTCCAAATGTTCCACTCTTTGAGCCTAATGTCTTACATAGACCAAAGCGAAATAGCCGCTGAATAGCATGCAGTAGCCAATCAGATGAGTATTTTTGCTCCTCGTGTAGCGAGTCAGTCAATCCTAGTGGGGATGCTTATAATGTGTCACAAACCTTCCATGCTTGAAGATCTCACAGGACACTTGCTAACAAACCACAGAGAGCAAGCAACAGTACGATGGACAAAGTGATAAGATGACACAAAACAAATGCATCAGTTACCGTTATTTACACACAATTGGCAGCAATGAAAGACCAGTTTTAGGTACTGGTGACCAGCGAACGACGCTGTGACCGTTTTACGGTTTCTCTCAAGCTCCTCCAGAGGTGTGCCACATTACCACTCGTGCCATCGTCAACCTTGTTCTGTCATGGCATTCTAAACACAGAATTTCATAACAGAATACACATAATAGAACATACAGGTGCATAGAAGTCCAACACTCATGATCATAACAAGTGCTCCCAGAGTTTCTGACCTGCAGTTCAAGAGTGGGAGGGCTGAGTGAACACCGGCAGGGAGGTTCTGTTATTGGGTCTCCCTGAATGACCCCGACAGTGAGATGCTTATGCTACTGCTTGTTGTGGAGAGTTCTGTGGCTCAGCAGGATGGCTATGTCTCAACTGACTGTGAAGCATGGACTGAAAACTGTTCTGTCCGAATCCTAATATTCTGCTCAATGCATTGTTTTTTTTTAAATAGATATCTGCATTTAAATGGGAGAGATAAATACTTATGATGTTTTTGCTGTTGCCAGCAGAACGAGATAGAGATACACTAGACAGAGATGGAGTATCAAACCTTACCTCTAACTCCCTCATCCCAGTCATTACATTTGAGATGATCCCACCTGTCAGACAGAACAAAGGCGTAGGAGAATGCTGTAATATAACCCCACCCACCTCTCTGGGTGCTATAATTAGGGCAGCATTCTCAGAAACCTCCTTTTCCTTTTTCCTGTCTCCAGGGATGAACACGCGGAACTTGTGGAGGAGACTACCTGAAAGGGTTTTCTCGCTTTCTGGGCTTGCGGGAAACCTTTTCTTCTTATGGCAGTTTTTTAACTTGACGCGCAGGACAGTGGTTTCAGTTCAAGTTGTTCAAAAGCAGCTTTTTCTGTGTCTGATGACACTGGGTGAAGCGGAGCTGAATCAGTGCAGGCGCAGCGGTTGAGGAACCTGCGCATATGCGACCTTTCGATTCGCAGAAGCGTGCACAGTTCATTTTCCCTGAGGCCAT
The DNA here is from genome assembly GCF_964204655.1 of Triturus cristatus. Lineage (NCBI taxonomy): Eukaryota > Metazoa > Chordata > Amphibia > Caudata > Salamandridae > Triturus > Triturus cristatus. Next base: position 1,352,717,606 of record NC_140589.1, read on the forward strand.
ATTATTAAGGGAAAAATGCCCTAGGTAGGAGGTGTCTTGACTTTCAATACATTGTGTTGGTGGAGATCCTTTGGATTATTTATTTGTTGTTCTGTACTACATTGTTTTGAAATGGGGAAGCAATCTGTTAAAAGGAGACATGTTTCTCCCTCTTCTGCCAGGTCTCCTAAATCTCCACCCTCCGGTTCCTCCTTTCCTTTTCCCAAGGAGGGACAGAAGCGAGATCGAGGAAGAAAGACTTAGAAGGATTATTTTGGACACCTTAAAGGAGTATCATAAGGTGGAAACCAAAACAGCTAATAAAGGTCCCTCAAAGGGCTTGTCAGCCTTGGATATTTCTTCAGATTCTGAGAAACCTTTTCCTGCAACTGCTTTGAAGGAAAAAAATATATTTAAAAGAGACTGTGCCAGGCGGTTTGGCCCATGTAAGGGAAAATATGGGCTTTGATCCAATAGAGAGACCTTCCATATCACAGGATTCTGTTTTCTGACATTGTCAGTAACCTGTCAATTCTGGTCTTCCTAGTCATCAGTTTGTGCTAGATGTGGTTAAGCAAGAGTGGAAGGATCCAGAAAAACCGCACTTGTATACCTTTCGAAAAGATGGAATCTCTCTTAACAGATAATATTCATATCGACTCTGTGGTAGCTAGTCTGATGGGCAGGTCCCCGATGGCAGAAAATAATATCTTGAATGATCCTGCAGATAAAAAGGTAAATTCCTTCTCTGGTACTCATGAGAGCTGGCATTTGTGGTGCTTATACTTCTCAATCCTTGATCTCCGATTTTAAAACTTTATTTAAAGTCATGCAAGAAGAAAAGGAATGCTTTGACTGATTAGACTCAATAGAGCGGCAAGAATAGAGTCAGAACTCTCCTTTGATATTGTAAGATCCACTACTCTTGCTGGAGGCACATCTATAGCTGCTAGACGCAATCTTTTTTTTAAAAACTGTAGCATTGACTCAGTTTAGAGGTCGGTGGCTTAACGGTTGCCTTTCCATGGCTGTAGGTTGTTTAGTTCCAATTTAGAAGAGAAGCTCAACTGTCTTTTCAAAGAAAGAAAGCAGTTTTCATTCAGAAGGGAGCCTTCCAAATCTTTGAAGCCTTCTAATTGGAAATTCTTTAGGCAGCCACCAAGGAAACCGTATTATGAGCAGTCTTCAAGTGGTTAGGGCAAGCAGTCATGTCGTTCTTTTCAAAGACAGAAACAAGATGCAGGCTCCTAGGGCCAGGCTTCCTGACTATGCCAAGGAAGATGAAATTGACCAGCAACCAGGGGTTGGAGGACGGATAAAGGGAATTTTCTCCGCCTGGCAGAAGATAACATCTGACAGATGGGTTCTGAATGTGGTTAAGAAGGGTTATCAGATCAAGTTTCTATCTCCTCCAGAGGACTTGAAGACCGTTCTTACACTGTTTTTCAGAAACCCCCTCAAGAAGAAGACTCTACTTGAGGTGATTGCAGCACTTGTTTGCAAGAAAACAATTTGCCCAGTTCCACTCTTGGAGAGGTGTTTGGGCAATTAGACCATTGTGTTTCTGGTCAAGAAAGCCTCAGGAGGGTTTCACTTGGTGATAGATCTGAAATACCTGAATATCTTCATTCAAGAGATCAATTTCAATAGAATTCTTGCAGAAGATTATTCCTTTGATCCCATCTGGTCATTTCATTATCAAGTTAGATCTGATGAATGCTTACCTGTGTATTCGAATAGCCAAGGATCACTGGAGATTTCCGAAGTATGCGGTAGGCAAAAAATACCGGCAGTTTATGTTCCTTCCATTTGGCCTATAATCTGCTTCAAGAGTTTTCACAAAAATGATGGCATCAGTGGTGCTCATGTACATCTTCAAGGTATTCTGATTTTCCCTTATGTAGACAATTGGATGCTGCATGCTCCCTCCAAACAAGCCACTCTTCCATTTCTAGAGCAGACAAATGCAGGTTCTCCATGAACCAAAACACAAGCAACCCAGGACTGCTTTTGCCCTAGTTATGGGCTCATCAGTCACGTACATCGTGGTTCCAGTGACAGTCAGCACGGGACCTCCATCTGGGCACTAGGGTGAAACCAGACCAGGCTTGACAGCGCGGGCTGGACTGTTCGCATGAATAGCAGGGTTAAGACTGATTTGCATATGGCTGGGTTCAAATTGAGGTGGCATGGTGAGCAAAAGAATGATGGGTTGGAGTTCTACCCCCTACTATTGCCAGTGGTCAGACTTAATGCAAGCAGCCTCCCATCACTTTTTGTGTGTTTCATGTACCGCCCTAAGTGGCATTGGTATGCCAAGATATGGGTCCCGTGTTCACTGTGTCACTGGAACCAAACTGTACCTGGCTGATGAGCCCATAGCTAGGGCAAAACTGGTCCTGGGTTGCTTGTGTTTTGGTTCATGGAGGATCTGGCTTGGCAGTTCAGACTGGACTGTTCCCATGAGTAGCAGGGTCACGACTGATTTACATATGGCAGGGTCTAAACTGAGGTGGCATGGTGAGCAAAAGAACGATGGGTTGGAGTGCCAGCACGAGCTATTGCCAGTGGTCAGACTTAATGCAAGCAGCCTTCCATCACCTGTTGTGTGTTTCATAGGAAAAACATGGTCATGCTTTAGGTGATACTTTTATCCCCTTATGAATACACACACTTCATTGCCGAATCGGGCAGCAAAAGATACAGGCTTCTCTTATGCTGTCAATATATGGGCCTTCTTAATAGTTTAGGGCTGACGTCTAGGCCACCAGTAATATTGGTGAACTTATGGTCCTAACAGACAAACCTGAATTTTTGAATGGTTTATGTTTTTCCCCAATGTTGAACGTCTTGCTTTAGTATTCCTTAGCCTCTTAACTGCCTAATAAGAATCTCAGAAAATAAACACATACACACAAATATATAGATATCTGGGATAGATATCTTATACATTGGTATAGTTTTTAGGTTATTGTAATAGTTATTATTTATTTCATGATTTACAATCCTTCTTGTAAATTGGTCATCACACCCTATCCCTAAAACATTTGGTGACTTATGATTCACTATTTATTTAGTCCTTACTAAAAAATATAAAAAATAAAAATAAAAAGGCATCAACAGTGACCATAGTGCTTCATCATCTTTTACACACCATGACACAAGGACCTTCATCATAAAAGCATTTTCCTTACCCTCAACTCAAGTTAAGGGACACAGGGAAGTGTAGGGTAGGATAGTGGTCCTAAAATGATGCTGCATTAGATTGTGAAGTAAAACAAGCAGAGCTCCAGATGGAGAGATCAGGATAAATTAAACCAGGCTGTGTTATGTGAAGATATGGTTAATGGTTTTTGATTCTGAAAAGTTGTAGACCAAACATTTTTTACGCTTACTTGGAGAACATGTAGACCTGTTTGGGTGACTATGACTACGTGTTCCCATACGGGTGAAATGAGGAAGGTGAATTTCTCTGCTGAAGGTTCATTGTCATTTAGCTACACCAAACCCCGATTACAGAAATGACAGAAAAGAATTCTTTGAACTAACAGATTTAGCAGTTGACACACTTGCGTACACGCACCACTGTTATCACCACACTAAAGATCATTAACGTTTTCAATTATTCTTGTCTAGCAAATGACTGCCTACAATGATCTATACAATTGTTGTAGCAAAACTTAAGTACTGTAACATGCTGCTGGTAGAACAATTGAAGAAAGTGTTGACGTGACTGCAAAGAATGAAGAACGCAGAACCATCAGTTAAAACACAAAAGAAAGGGTGCACATCAAACCAGTAGTTGTCACCTTAACCTTTGCCTGCTCCTTCCTCTTGATTGACAAACCACCTCCGGGCAATGGTAAATGTAAGGATGCCTTACTGGATGCAGTGACAAAAACATTGCTAAATCACCCAGACCTGTACATCATAGAGAGCCTTGAACGGTTGAGTCTTGTGAGAAGGGTTTTTCCAGACACTTTGATTACTACGCTTAGGAGTTCCAGGCGTTCAATAATTACATTCATCACATCAAACCTTGAGGCCCACAACCTCCAGCAAATTGTATGTGGACTGACTCTTTCTGCCAGACATATGCTAGATGTAATTTTCTCTTCTCCTGGGCACACCTTACTAATCCAGCAACTCCCCAGTCATCTAAAGAGACATTTCCTTCAAGATCATCCTTCTTACACTTATAGTCAGTGGAAGCAATTGAACCTCCCAGCACTGAAGTCTCTCTTTGCTGAAACACCAAGCAACAAGTGACCACAGGATGTACCCGCATTCCACAACCACTTTACACCTACAGACCTAGACAACCAGATATCATTAAAGTCATTGAACAAATCTAACCTCAAGAAAATAATCTCATAGTACAACGATAAGATCAAGATAATTCCATTAGAGCACTTACCGTACAATGCAGAGGCAGGAAATCATGGGATGAGAAAGACAAAATTGTACTACATCGATTTAACGGTGCCAACAAACCAGCAGTCACTATGAAAAGGAAACACTACTCTACACACATAATGTGTGCCCATCAAAGGAGCTGCATAAGATCCTAGCAAAATTCTGCAACCAAGAATACCACTACTTATAGTCTCCCTGCTCTCATGCCTTCTGTGTCAAAATCTCAGATGAGCTCATCTCAAAAATTAAAAACTTAAGAGGACTACCTCAAGAAAAAAGGTAACCAGACCACCCAAGAAGCAGACACAATCAATCAACTAACTTGTAGCATTTACAGTGTGTTCTCTGAAGATTTCCTTAACTTTGTCAAGATAAGTAAGTTATAGGGAACACCATCAGACACCGAACACCCCAAATATTGTTCTAAAATAGTCTTCTGACAACATGTATTAGTGAACGCAGCAGCTAGAGGGGTTTTGAACATTTCTAAATGGCAGCCAATTCGAAATGGTTTGAAAAGCCCACATTGGCTTCCCATTAATCAAAAAATCAAGTTCAAAACTTTGACAATAGAGCTCAAGGCCACCCAAATGAAAGGCCTGTTGTATATCCATGACAAAATAGAAGGATACTAGCCTCGTACAGCTCTGTGCTCTGCCCATCTCAACTAGCTTTGCATCCCCAAGATCTTCAATGCTAGAGCGGGTGGCCACTCGTTTTCTGGCCCCGAAACTCTGGAACCTTCTCCCACAGCACATCAGATATGCAACTTCTGAAGATTCTTTTAAGTCCCTTCTAAAAACCCACCCTTTTAAAGTGACTTAGTTCGGCCTTTCCTCTCTCCACTCTCCTTCTATACGTCTTACTATTACCTAGCGCCGGGGTGCTCCTTTTGGAGCTGCTGATCACACTTTATAAATTCTATTCATTCAAGTAGCTACGTGCGAGCTAAATAAATAGACCTCCTACATCAGACCACTTCTCATGAAAAAGAATCTAAACCCATCTAACCCCACAATCTACCAAATTTCCAAGTTCCTTTTCCTGTGTAAATTAATTGACAGTGTCCTCTTTAACCAACTGTCAAACTTCAGTGAGGAAATCAACCTTTTGTTGGATTAAAAGTCTAGATTCTGGATTTAAACTTGCTGTTGACAAGAACCATGTGGCTGTATTACTACTGTTAGACTTACTGACAGCGTTCAATACCGTCCACCACCACATAATAATTCTTTGATTGCAACATACCCCAGTTCATGACAACCCTCTAAAACGGATTGCCTCCAACCTTAAAACAGACAAAGCTGGGTATCCCTACCACCTTTTACATCAGCACTTCACACCCTGCACTGCTGCTACCTAAAGGGATTCATCATCTCTTCTCTTCTTTTCAATGTCTGCCTAACTCTCTTTCTGGATCTGAATATATGATTCTACTTGATGTGCTGCAATTAAGCAGATGACACACAAACAACCTAGAACTAGTCAATCTGGGAAGCCTCCCTACTTCGAGACTCTTTTTCAATTTCAAGTTTATTTCGGGACTTCGCCCATAAAACATCACACAAATAATCATCACTTTGAGACTTGATCACTGTTTCTATGCGCCAATGATAGATAACTACCTTAACCTTAGCACTGCAAAAATGAAGGGCATGACATGTGGACTGTGGCGCACATACCAACTTACAACCAAAGGGTCCCAAAGAGCTTGATGCTTTTTCAGCCACTTCAAGAGAAGTGAGAAACCTCAGGGTAAACATGGACTCAGACCTGTACCTGACCCCACATGACAACAAACTCCCTCAAACAAACTCACCCCTTCAACACAATGAAAACACTGAGACACATCTCACCATTCCTTACATACTAAGAAATGTTATAAGCTATCCTCACCCTCCTGGTGCTCTCCTAGGTGGACTCTGTGAATGCTTATACTTAAATACTTCTTGCGTCCTTCTAAACAACTACCACAAATTCAGAATACCACAGCCCTAGTAGCCCATGATGTCTGTCATACTAGCCCTTCATTGGCTACCAGTCGATAGACAATCAGTGTTCTAGGCATTCTGCATCTCCACAGGGCCTCACATTGTACAAGGACCTTTATATTTACAGTTGAAGTTTAAACAATATTGCCAACAAGCTGCTACATTCATGATTATCACAGATCATCATACCCTCTTACGGAAAGTATGCAATAGAAGATTCTACATTCTCTATTCAAGAAGCAGAACTTCTGGAATTAAAGTACAAAGTATACAGGACCACATGAAATTAAGACAAAATGAAAATATGTCTGTGTCTGATACAATCCCTGGCTATTAAACCAGGGAAACTGCCTGGAAAACCATCATACCATAGCCCGCTGCAGTCAATGCCCTTGGCCAGCTGCCAGTGACATGACAGAAACAGGTAAACTAATAGTACCAGAAGCACATTGTCCACCTCCTAACTATTGAGTAACTGTAACATTCTGCCATTTATATCTATGCAGTCTTTTTCTTGCCAATATGAGTGGGATATAATCAACCAGTCCAATGTAATCAACCACTTGGACAGGCTTCTAATGTACAGGAGAGGAGCTACTTATTGCTAGCTAGTGGAGAACTCTAACACAGTTTACAATCATAGAAAAACTGTTAAGAGATACTTTTGCCGTACACTGTTTAGTCCCTAATAATCTAGAAGTCTAGCACAGTCTGCGCCTGTAGGCCCGACCAGAATGTATTCTGACTATTATCTTACACCAAATAATTGAGAAACTATAATAATAGTAAGAAAAGGTTGTAAATGACTTTGTCCATCCTAGCAGATGCATCTCTTCACCTCCCTAATTATACCACATTTTCCCTGTAAGATCCACAAGAGTAGATGTTGTTTTTCTTCCATCATGATATTCATTTAAACCCCGAATATAAAGAAATCATAAAGATAACAAAGGGACTAGCAGAGGTGTTCACAGTTGCCGGCACAGTGCCCATCATAAACTGCACATCTGCCTCTCACACCTCCTCATCCATCACACTACTAAAGATAACCTCACTGGTAAGGCACGCACAATACGAAAAGTGCTTCACTCATAGGTCGAAACAAAGACAACACACTTACAAACACACACCATATGGTGTAACTTTGTAATCATATGGGCAAATACCACATGATGTAACATTGTAGCTGTTGTTAAGTGCTTCAGCATACAGTACATTTCGCAATTATTCAAGGGTCCTTTTCAGCCCCAAGTGCATTACAGTTTAACAGAAATGTGACCGGAGCCCCAGAGACAGCGGTTTCCATCACATAGTTCTATTTACCCATGAATCCCAACCACTTGCCCTACACCTGGCCATATTTAGCTGGACACCCTCTTGCCTCATACACAGGTTTTTCTTGCATGGCATGCACACCAATACAGACCCTTATGCCAGCGGGAGATAGTAGGGGGGACAGGCTCCTTCCAAGTGGCTGCTGTATCTGGTTTGGCCGCCATGGTGGCTGTCCCCAGAAACACCTTGTCAGGGTGAGAGGCTCCCAAACCCTCCATAACTCCCAAGATGAGGGCCAAGGGAGTAAGCGGGACCTCCCATCCCAGAATGACACTCAATTCGCTCACTACCTCTGTCCAATATTGAGTGAGAGCTGTGCAGGACCAGGCCATGTGGTAAAAGTCAGCAGGGTTTTCTGCCCGTCGTGGGCATCATGGAGTCGAGAGAAATCCAGTGCGGTGTAGTCGGACTGGGATGAGGTAAGCCCAGTGGAGATAGTTTGTTTGGATCAATCGCAGTCTGGCTGAGATGGTGATCACTCGGGTGGCCATAAGGGTATCTTGCCAGTCCTCTTCCTCCAAGGGGCCCAACCATCATTCCCAACTGTTCCTCAGGTGGTCTAAGGTTGTTGGGGAGTTGTTAATGAGAGAACGGTAGATCTGGGACACCCTACCTTTCCCTAGGTTACCCATAAGGATCTTGGCTTCTAGTGGACTAAACTCAGGAAGTGCGGTGTCAGTGGGACGTAAATGGTGATAGCGTGTCGGAGCTGTAGGTATTTATAGAACTGAGTTAAGTGAAGGGAGTATATGCCTTGCAAATCTTGAAAGGTACGCAGTTGTCTCCCCAACCACACATCCCCGAGGTGCGTAATACCAATTAAATCCCACTTCCGGAATCCCTCTAATGCTGCCACCTCCCTCATCCAGGTGCTGTGCCACAAAGTTGTCTGTTATGTGAGCTTAGCATCCCATTGAGTATATCGTAGTGCAGAGCACCATGCAAGATGAACCGCTCGAGTTATGGCCGAGAGAGTGTGGCTAATCGAGCGCCATAGAGCATTGCTTGGATCTGGGAGAACCCCAGGCTTTCTAGCTCCAGTTGGAATGCCGTTTCAGACCATCCTCCTGAAAACCAATCATTAGTCACTAGGAAGCGGGTTGCCACATAATAGCGAAAAAGGTTTAACATCCCCATCCCGCCGTTTTAGGGAGCCCGTTGACAATAGGCATGGGCCATGCATGGTCTAGAGTTACCCCAGAGAAATGCTGGGGCCATTTTGTCTAAGGCGTGGAACCACTGGCGTGGGAGGTGGAGAGGGAGATTTTGCCATGCATACAAAAAATCAAGGGAGCACCATCATTTTGAATAGGGCGATCTTTCCTAGAGGATTCAAGGGAAGGGACTGCAATTTACGAAGATGCTCTTTAGTTTTCTTTAATAATAATGAGGTGAGGTTGAGGGACCAGGTAAGTTCCGGGTGGAGCGCCACTCAGATCCCCAAGTATCGAAAACTGAGGCACCTTACAGGGATGTCAAATTGCCATGCCACACATTCCCGAGAGACATGCAGGGGTATTAAAGTTGATTTGGCTGGGTTCAGGTGTAGGCCGGACGCTTCTCCAAATATCTGCAGGATGTGGAGACACCGGGGACCTGAGTGCGCATGGTCTGCGATGAAGAGAAGAACCTTGTCTGCATATAAGGCAATACGATCTTCATGGGAGCCTTTCCACTGCCACCCTTGTATTAGCGCATCACATTGGATAAGCCAGGCATGCCTCCATCGCAAGAGTGAAGAGGAGGGAAGATAGGGGGCAGCCCAGCCTCGTTCCCCGACGAATAGGGAAGATGTCAGAAAATACACCATTTATCAGAACACGAGCCGACGGATTGGAGTAGAGCACGCGTATAAGTCCCCGGAAGTGTGGGCCAAATCCCTCTTTAAGTAGTACACCCTCTAAGTATCGCCAATCGATCGTATCAAAGGCTTTTTCGAAATCTATCAGTAGCAAAGCCAAGTAGGGTGAGAGGAGGTGGTGATGGGCCAATGCTGCGTGCAGGCAAAGCAAGCAGTACCTCGATGCTTCGATGAGGCATAAAGCCACATCGATCGGGATGTATCAGAGTGGCAAGTACAGGTTTGAAACGTGTGGCTAGGATGGTGGCATAGATTTTAACTTCAGTGTTGGTGAGTGAGATCAGACAGTAGTCCGAACATGAGGGTGATGGGTGGTGCGTCTTAGGGATGACCACAACAGTGGCCATGTTAATGTTTGCCGGAAAGGCACCTTTATCTGCCTCCTCTTCATAGAGATCATGAAGGCGCGGTGTCAAAATATCTTTAAAGGCTGTATAGTACTCCGCAGGGAACCCATCCGGGCCCATCGTCTTCCCAGTCACTACTATGGAGACGGCTTTGCCGATCTCTTCCAGTGAGATGGGCTGGTCGAGCAGGCGAGTGTTGGTGTCCGACAGCCGTGGAAGAGGCACATCCCCTAAGAAATTAGGGTTAGAGTTTGGTCCCTGGGATGGGGTCACTGAGTAGAGGCGCTGATAATCAGCGAAGGCCTGCGCAATGGCAGTAAGGGCACACTGTGTGCGCCCCTCCACATCCAAAATCTCCGGAACTACCCGGTTGGCCAGGGGGCGAGATGCAAGCCAATAAATAAGTTTGCCATTTTTATCTCCCCAGCCATTTACTCGGGCCGTAGAGGACCTCCTGTAGGAAAGTGGGTTTCTGTTGAATTAACCCCCCCACTTTTTGCCAGACTACTGATGCACTTTTTCTTGGTGTGCCCTGGGTCCCTGCTAATCAGGTTCCCAGGGCATGTGTTCTTGCCCCAAAACTAACTCAATTAGCATCTGTGGCCACAGGTCAGACCCTGGTAAATGGTACAACAGGTACCCAGGGCACTGTGACCAGAGAAGGCCTCCAAGGGCTGCAGCACTTTTTGTGCCACCCTTAGAGGTCCTGTACTACTACACTCACACACTGCCTTTGCAGGCTGCGTGTTTTAGTCCAAAACAAAGTGAAGAGTCGACATGGCACACATCTCTGTGTGCCCTGCCTAGAACCCACTGCCCTGGCATAGGTCAGTCACCCCTCTAGCTGGGTGCACTATACCAGTGGTGAGGTTACAGGTGCATGGGCCCTGTGCCCCTACAGTGTCCAAGTCAATTCTTAGACATTGTAAGTGCAGCCATTAAGAGTATATGGTGCTGGGAGCTTGTCATTACGAACTCCACAGCACCATAATGGCTACACTGAAAACTGGGAAGTTTGGTATCAAACGTCTCAGCCCATTAAACCCACACTGATGCCAGTGTGGGTTTTAATGTAAAATGCACAGCAGAGGGCATCTTAGAGATGCCCCCTGAAACTTGACCAACTTCTAGTGTCCCGACTGAGTGGCTGATGAGGCTGCCACCACCAGACATGTTTCTGGATCCCTGAGTCGAGAGCCTGCTGCTCTCGGGGGCCTGAAACAATGCACATCCTGGGACGAGGTGCCAAGCCTCCTCCCCCAGGATGGGCAGGGTTCATGAAGGGCAAGCTTCAAAGGCATGCCGCTTTCAGCAACTGGTCCCCAATGGTTCTGCCCCTCACTTTGGGTGGGAGAACCGGCGGGAAAAACAAGTGAGGGAAAGAGGTGTGCCCACCTCCGCCAACTCCACCCCTCAGGTGGGAGGAGGCGAGGTGAAGCACTACTCCGAGTCCCCGCCATCTTGAGGATAGGGGACCCAACCAACCAGGGACAGGCTCATGCCTCCCTCCCACTGGAGGCTGGCACAATAGGGGGTGTACCCAACCCCGGGAAGGGACCCATTGGTCCCTGCCCTCTACCTACCTTTAACTCCCCTAAATCGAGTATTTAGGGGGCACCCTTAACCTTGCTTCCTCTGATCCAGAAATGGCAAGAAGGAAGATAAGAAGAAGGACCGAAGAGCCGTGCAGAGCTAACAAGAGGACGATGCCCACTGACTTGGGCCCAGCCCTACAGGCCTGTCTCCCCTCGAACCTGCTCCTGCGAAACCCCGGTGTGTCCTGCAACCAGCAACCTCAAAAACTCTGGAGGACCTGCCTGCCTTCACTTCCAAAGACTGCTTCTCCCGTGAACACCGTATTTGTTCAACTGGAACCTCTAACAGCAGCCGGACCGCACATTTAGCCCACTCTGCACCTGCCGAACCCGGCCCGAGCTCGAGTAGAAAAACACCACGAGGAGGTCATCCCGGCGATCCTGAACTGAGATCCGGCGACCCCTGGCCTGCCTCAAGCCTCCAGCCGACGCCTGCAGTCTAAATCCAGAAGGCCCCCCTAACCGCGACCTGGAGCTGGTAAGAAGATCCGACCCCAAAAGGCACACCTGCACCTGACGCCCCACGGCCTTGTGTGCCCAAACCGATGGTGCCTAACCAACCCCTAACTTCCCAACTTACCTCTTGAAGTGGCGGTCGCACCCTGAAGTCCTTAGTTTCCCTGCCTGCAGTAATTTTGCAAACCGGAGGTTCTCCATTGGAAACCACAGGGCGCCCGACATCCAAACAGCACTCTGCACCCAGCCGCCTCCGTGCCGCTGAGGGTGCACCTTTTGTGCTACTTTGTTTCCCCTTTTGCCCTGACCTAAACCCTAGGAGCTTTGCTCCTACAACCCATTGGCCTGCTTGCTACCAGCCACCAACCGGAGACCCCCCTATCCTCCATAGGATAACATTGGGCCTCAACACTCTAACACTGTAACAAGAGTGCATCACTGACCCTGGGGGACCCCTGAGTCTAACCCCAGAACCTTAACTCCCACAGTCGATAACTTACTTTTGAACCGATAACCTGTTTTTCCTCCATAGGAGAACATTGACAATTTTCTCCCAAAAAGTTTCTAAGTGTGGAGTTTTGAAACCTAAAAATATTCTTTGAAAATCGCACGAATAACCAAAACTTATTTACTTACCTGTTTACAGGAAATGTCCCAGTGCTGAATCTAGGTATCCAGCACTGAGTTAGAAAAGTAACGTGAAAAGTAACTTACCTGTAATTTACTGAAAAAACCTATTCATTTCAATGTACTGTATTTGCTAAGTATTGCAACCTACTGCATCTTCTGAAAATCAAACAAAATACAATTCCTATTGCATTTTCAAACTGTTCTACATTCAGCAACTTATTACTGTTAAGTATTTAATGCTTACCTGTGCCAGGCTTGCTTGGTTCTTAAATAAAACAACAGTATATTTTTTTTATACAAAAACAATTAGCCTAGAGTTCAGTTCTTAAGTGTGTGAATTAATTTGCTGTCTGAGTGTGTACATCAAATGCTTAACACTGACCTCTAATACTGCCTTACTGCTCGACCACTCTACCACACATAGAGAGTAAGGTTCTATCTAACTTAAACCTCTGCCTACCACTGGGGTCACCTGGACTCTATACCTCACTTTGGTGTAGTGTATATAGAGCCAGTTTCCTACACCTCCATATTTGCTTAGCCAACTCTAGTGAGACATTCCGTATTTCTTCACGCCGGAGTTTGAATTGCCAGACCAAACGTTGCGGTCTGCTGCATTAGTGGCGTGTTCCAGACGGAGAGCTCGAGCTTCTAGCCGGGAGAGGTGGTCCTCTTGGGCCAAGCGTTTTTTCTTGAGATATCCTTTAGCAAAGCCTCTGACCGTGGCCTTGCCAGCTGCCCACAGTGAACCCGGAGATTCGACCTGTCCCTCATGATGTTAAAAGTATTGCTTAATCTCCTCACCCACAGCCTGTTTATAGGCCTATCTTGCAGAAACCAGGCATTAAATCGCCAGATGGGATGCAAGGCTCTTGTAGGGCTTCCCAAGCGATGGAGGAGGGGCGAATAATCAGACATTCCTTGAGCGAGAATTTGGATATTGTCTACCGTATGACATTCAGGGGCTGGCATAAATATCAGATCAGGTCAATACGGGAGGGAGTGTGATGGGCCACGGAGGTGTGAGTATTTTGAAGCGATCGAGGATTCCATGTTCTCCACACGTCACACAGGCTGAGTCTGAATGCCCACTCTGGGAGGCGTTTAGCACCCAGCCGCCGATAAGGGGAGGGGGTCCCAGTAGCATTGCAAGTGGGGTTTAGGACTGCATTAAAGTCTCCTCTGATCACTATCAGTACCTGTGGGAGGGATGACGGTAAGTCCACAAAGTCTCTGAGGGAGGGCTCAAGGGCCGCCAAAGGTACATAGATCGAGACAAGGTTGAGGGTAGCCCCCTCCTAGACTCCCGGTGAGGGCCACAAAGCTTCCCTGTGGGTCTTTGACATCTTGGGCGACTGTAAAAGAGAAGGAGCGGCACAGGAGAACCTCGTGTGAGTCCCACGTTGTAATCTATCATACCCTTGGTGCACAAGGAATGGACAGTGACAAGATGTGTCTACTGCAACAGTAGGACGTTAGGGAAGGATCTCTGTGAATATTTTAGGTCCCCCATGCATTTCACCCAATCTAGGAGCCCGTTGACATTCTGTGAAAGAATATGAAGAGGTTCCCAATCATAGTGGGACAAAGTCATGTTTACTGCTTATTAAAGAGTAAGGTCATCTGCTTGAGGCGTGCACGGGTACCTGATTGTCAGGTCCTGGGGACCCCCGTGGAGGCATTGCTGTGTCGTGAGATCTGTAGGCGTGCAGGCCAAAAATGGCGTGCCAAGGGCTGTAGATGAAAAGACGGGATACAACAATAAGAAGTGAACAAATTCCCAACCAAACCCCCACCCTTCTTTCGAGGAAGGCTCTGTCACCCTAACAGAGAACACTCAAAAAACAACCGGACTGATTTGGGAGTGGAGTGGTGGGCCTCTCCATACTGCAGGATCTAGAAGTCTTCAGGAGTCAGGGCCCGTCACAACATTGGGCCCTTTAACAGGTCTTTGGGCTCTGGGAAAGGTCAGTGTCTTCCACACTAGTTGAAGGAGGAGTTTAAGAGCGCCTGCCGGACAATCCAGAATCTGACCCTGATCTTGCGAGAGTCTAAGTGATCTGGGAGGCTCAGGAGACTCGTTCAAGCCACTTGCGGCCCCAACAGGCGATGAAGCCACTCTTCGGGCGTTGTGCCCTCTGCGGGAGTTGGTGCGTCTTCTGAGGCTTGATATCCTTACTTGCTGCCGATTGTGCCTAGTAGGGGCATGAGGAAGCAGTGGCCTGTGGATGGAGTGGGTGCTCCTCGGTGGCCCAGGTCCATGCCGCCTCTGGGGTGTCAAAGAAGTGGCTTTTGTTGTTGAAGACCACCCTAGGGCGGGCTGGGAACAGGAGTCTGTATTGGAGGTTGAGGTTAAGGGCCTGTAGTTTTGTTTGACTGCAGTGCAAGAACGACGCTATGCTTGCACTTCCCTGGGAAATCCGGGAAGATCATCACCTTACTTCCTCGATAGACAAGTTAGGATGAGAGCGGGCTTCGTGCAGGATGGCATCTCTGTCCTTGAAGTTAAGGATTCTAGCAATGAGCAGCCTGTGTGGGTCTCTGGCGGCGGGTTAGATGCAAGGGCTCGATGGGCCCGCTCCACGACGAACCAATGGTATCCAGGACTTCATCCAGGCCTTACAAAGGCAGCAGCTTGCATGGGTTCCACACCCTCTGGATGCCCACCAGGCGAAGGTTGTTTCAACAAGAGCGATTTTTTACATCTTCCACACGCCGATGAAGTTCATTTGTATGATACAGCACCGTGAGACCTGACCAGAATCACTACATCTGGCGGGATTTGGCATCTGATATGTGAGCTGTAGCGTTACGGAGGTCTTGCCATATGAACGCCATGTCAACGCGCACCTCACCTATTCTGGTTTCTACATAGTCTTGCGAAGAGCAAATGGCTTGAAGGATCGTGACAAGATCCCCCTCTGGGAGAGGGGTCCTGGCGGAGTGGCATCGCCAGTGTTGGCCCCACATGTATGTATTGGTCCATGCGGGTCTGAGATGGAGTTGCCTTCACCACTTTGTCTTTACCCATGTCTAGGTCGTGAGGGAGGTAGGTTGAACAGATAATACAGTTACCGTTCACCACTGGGGGCAGCCAGGCCAAGACCCCCACCAATCTGGGTATTCTTGGTGTTGAAGGATTCCTCCTCTCCTCGCGCCACTCAGCCTCGCTTCAGCACACTTCAAACCAAGATCATGGGGGGAGGGGAGAACTGCCTGACCACTGACTCCTCCACTTCTGGGAAAGTTATACTCTTGTGGCTCTGTCTATTTACCACATTAGGCAAGGGTGTCTGCAGTGTCGACGTTCATGTAGCAGCCACCACCCATCTTTAAAGACAGCCACTGACACCGCTCTGATGCATGTCCCACTGCCCCTGTGTGTCGCTGATCTGGGGGCCCATGACCTGCCCCCAGCCTCCAACAAAAGAGCGACCACTGGAGGAAATAGTAGGTCTGCCAAACCCAGTCTCAGTCCCATGATGGGAGTGGGCCTACGTCTCCCTTTGCCACTTGTCTGATGTCGGGCTTGTACTGGTTTCTTCCCTCAGAGGCCCTACACCTGGTCCGTGCCCTCGGTGCTCGGAATGCAGGAGTCTGATGGGAGCTCAGATGTTACGGAATCCCCACCCAAGCGTCTCCCCTCCATCGGGTGGGGACCGCCGCAGCGTCCGTCAAGGCCCAGGCTCTTCTTTCAGGAGGTCCCCCATGCGGCCCAGTCTCAGCGGGCCCCTCTCTTGGTCACGGGGCCATCCCAGACCACCGCCTGCTAGTCTGGGCCTCCTCACCTGCCTGGATGTGTTCAGAGAAGACGCTCAGTCAGGGCACTGCTGGTGTTGTTTATTAGCTGCCACGAAGGCAGCTGCGGGCGTCCTATGGTGCCGCCAATCCACAGGCAGACCACCTGGCCCCCTCTCGTAAGTGTGGCTAAGTGCTCGGTGATCCGGGGAGCCACAGCTCAGGTCCCGGTGTCTGAATGACGTAGGGGCAGGTCAGCAGAGGCCCAATGCGTCTTCCGATCTTTCTGGGGGCCTCAGCAGTACACAGCAGGCAAGTCGCACCAGGCCCCTTTCAGGGTGCCGCCATTTTTGGCTCGCGGCTGCTGTCCGGTATGGCGGCCCAACCATAGGACGCGGGAGTCATCCGCGGCAAAACTTGCACAAAAGAGTACCCAGATCATGGCTGATCGATTGGAAGTGTCCCCCACTCTCAAATCTCTGCCTGGATGCGAGCGGATGACAGAGGGGTCCGGAGCCCTCCTAGAGCATGACCGCCATCTTGGCGCTCGTAGCCTCGGCCCCCACCCCACATAGTAATTAAAGCTGCATAAATGCTGTCATACAATCATTTATGAAGAATTCCCACAATACTATGATAGAATCTTTAGTGACGGCACATAAATCAGTCTGCTCCTGAGTAAGAAGATCCTACTGGCCCTGGAGGTTGAGTGTAATTTAAATAATGCTGTGAACTAGCAAAACAATCTGGGCCCCAGACGTCTAGAAAAAATTTCCTGAAAAGCTCAGCAAGCAAATCAAACTACCAATCAACCTTCAAGAAGCATCTCAATACTCCTTTTTCAGACACTGAAAATCTAAACAGAACATGGAAGCCTTTTGTGTATAATAAAGAAGTTGAAGTGAACGCACTTCAAGCTCGGGCGCACTGCAATGCCAATTGCGTATCAAAAATATACCAATTTCATCCAAGTTTAGTCCTTTTATTGCAGATGATCCAAAATGTTCTCTCAATTATCCTTGTTACACAGTAGACCGAAAAAGTATGAATAGCTTCTACACGGCAGCTGTCCTCAAGCCTCTTACTGTCGCATGCCCCATACTTTAAACAAATCCTTAGTGGTTCTTCTTTGTCCCAATGCATTTCGGGCTTATATTATAGCCCTTCTTCAGGGGTTCACTAGAAGTTTAAAGAAACATTACCATTAGATTATGTCATGGCCCAACCATATCTTAACACTACATTATTAAACAACTCTGATCCTCCGATTAACATTTTCCCGCTATGCGCTACATGAAGCGCTGCGACCTTTCACTTAAACAAGAGTCACCCCACATTTTGCTGGCTCATTTTACATCGTTGTAATTGAAACACATATCTCGTTACTATTCCCCGTACGTCTATATTCATAGTTTAGAACTATTACATATAACGAACTGCTTCTACGATAATATCACCCTTCGTTCGTACCTTTGATCCCAGTCATTGCGTTCTCCCATTCAAAAATACAACATTACTTCATCTCCTAACATCCTCGTTTATAACTGGTTCTTATCAAAGGTCCTCCCCGCAATGTTAACCAATAGAAATGAACTGGCTGGTAGAACTTGCTCCTTATTCAACTACAACTCCCATAATGCAGTGTATAAATCTACATTTATTCCGTGGGTATTCAAAACAAATTATTCACAAAAATCTGTTGGACATTCTTAGTTTTTTGTAACCCTGTTATAAGTGTTTCACTCGTATACCCCTCCCTCCCTGAATTGTATTTATACTATGTCAATCAAAAAGTCAAAGTTAAAGCGCCGATGCATAAATAGCACAAAATGCTAGTTTCAATCACAAATTGATGATTGACATGAGAATCTCAAGATGGTGCATTTGAGCAGTCTTTTAATACGTTTGTTTTGTTTTTTTAATGTGCTTTGGCAAACCCAGCATTCAAATGTGACCCACTTAAGAGCCATTTATAGACACCAACCACTTCCTCTTGATAATATTAGCTGAGTGCCTACCCTTTATTAACCTGCCCTAGGCGTGTACCTTATCGGATTCATCGTGGGTCACAGTGCAATGAAGTACTTTATATGTGTTAGTTCAGGATACAGCTTTTGCAGAAACAATATTAGATTTTTTGGATTGGATTGTGTTCTATGCCACCACCACCTTTGGATCAGTATTTCAAAGGGCTAGTTGTTTTTTTGACTATATGAGATATCATATTGAAATAAAGCCCACCAATCCTAAGAACCCATTTTACCTAAACTGTTATATTAAAAGTTTCAAGATTCATAGCATTAGTTATCTGGCATAAACCAATTCACAGTAGTCTTTAACTTCTATATTGCTATTTGCATGCTTTTCCAGTCTAGCTTTACAGCACAGTTGTTGCCAGACCTCATGTAATGAAAAGATTAACTTTCAAGAGTACTACAGAGAGGGACAATGGCTCTGCCCACACATTGGTTTATCTGAGTACAACATTTGATTTGTCAAAAGTTGTGTGCTTCCACAGAAAGAGTGCTTACCATAAAACAACTGTGATCATTTGTTTATCCATGTGCTTTAGCCAGGCTCATTATCAAGCAAAGCTATTGTGTTTAACCTTTTGATCTTGCTCTTTAAGGTCAAGTAAATGCCACTGTGATGCTATTAAACAACACTCCTAGATCATTTTGTTGTGTGTCTGGTTGCCATATGTGAAAGCGTGTGCTCAATACAGCAGCCTTTGTTGCTTATGGTGGCATGCCAATGACCAAGGCTGTAAGCTGGGTCTGTTTATAATGAAACATTTTGATAAAGTTAGTGAACTGACTTATTTATTGAGATAACGATATGTTCAAGTCAATTGGCATTTAAGGGTGGGTTGTTATTACTCCATTAAAATCTGCAGAGAGGTATATTGTTACCTGGAATCTCACAGTTTACAAAAGTAGGCAAGGGTTTTAGTGTTGGTTAACCCCTCTGATTAACCTTGGGATAGAAAATTTGCATTGGGAGAATCTTTGCTAGGCCCTCTTAGGAGACCTAGTATTTTGCTCTGCCAGCTGTAATGTGGTTTACATTTTTACTTTTGTGTCTGTATGCCTGATTGTCGCCTTGTTGAAAAGCTTATACTCCATATAGTAGGCTTCAGTTGGGTAAGGTGACAAACCAATGATAAAGGCCACAGGCCTGATTGTTCACTGGTAAAAGTTATGACCGAACTCCTAAGCTGATGGCTTTATCATAAAACATTATGACAAAGTAGTAGGCTTGGGTTTTTTATTGTGAAAAGCATTTGGTAAAGTCAATAGGCCTTTAATTGCTGATTGTTATCAAGCTGTGGTACAAGCTTTACACAGGTTTTTTGTTACATGAAATCTCAAAGATTACTGTAGGAGGGAAGGGTTTTGGTGTTTATCTTCCACTGTGAGAAAACCCAGGAGACCCAAGATTTTCATTGTGATCATACTCATTAGGCCTTATTGAGAGGAGTTGTAGATTGTTTTGCCAGCTGCAATTGCGTATGTATTTGTAATTTTGTAACTATGTACAACGTTTGCTAGCATATGTTCACTTCAGTAGGCCTGTAATGGTTATGGTGTGAAGCCAGCGGTAAAGGCTCCATGCCTGACTGGTTCATTGGGAAAAGTATGTCACATTTCATAGGTTTGATGTGTTTATCACAAAAAGTTAAGAGAAAGCCAGTAGGACCGACTTACTTTTTGTGGAAACCATATGTTAAAGGTAGTAGGCTTTTAACTGTAGATTAATGTTACACTGTGGTGAAAAACTGTAGGCTGGTATTTTGTTAAAGGGAATCTCCAAGATTAGCTTAGTAGGCAAGTGTTTTGGTTTTGTGACCTACTTGAGCAAGCCACGGGGAGAAGATTTGCAATGTGATAATCCTTTTTAGGCCCTCTTAGGAGGGATTTTGTATGATTTTGACAACTGTAATTGTGTACATACTTGTACGGTTATCACTGTGTACCTCTTGGTTGCATTGTGGAAAAGCTTATGCTCAGTACAGTCAGTCGGAGTTAGTTATGATGACAAGCCAATGATGAAGTCTGTAAGACTAATTGGTTAATTGGGAAAATGTAGGCCATAGTTTGGATCTATTTTAATAAAAGTTGCAACAAAGGCAATATGCCTAATTTGTTTATTATGAAGCATATATATTTAAGTCAATTAGCCTTTAAGGGTGGATTGTTGTTGTACAATGTTAAGCCAACTGATGTATTTTGTAACATGAAAAATCACAGGTTACCTTTGAAGGTAAGGATTTTGATGTTGATTACCCTTCTCTGACAAATGCACTGTAATCATTTTTGCTAGAATCTCTTCCACAGATATGATAGGCTTATTTGTGTTCCAGGAGCCTATGATAAAAAAAGAGTGTAGTGTCGTATAGTGGATTAAAGTGTAGTAGAGATTAGTGGCATAGCGTACAATGGAGTAAAGTGTCAAGGTGCAGTGGTGTGTTGTAGAGTGACATGGCATGGCATGGAGTGCATTAGATTGGTGTGGCATAGCATACATTCACGTAAACTGTCATAAATTAGAGTGACGTGTCATACAGTAGAGTGGAGTGGTGTGTCGTTCGACAGTTGGAAAGACTTGTAGAGTGAAGTAGAGTGTTGTATAGTGGAATGTAGGGGCACAGAGTGGAGTAGAGTGTTCTACAGCAGAGTGTAGGGGCATAGAGTGGAGTAGAGTGGCATAAAGTGGAGTAGAGTTTTGTAGAGTGGAGCTGCATATAGTAGAGTGGAGTGTTGTAGAGTCGAGGGGTGTAGAGTCGTGTGTTGTACAGTGGCATAGAGTGGCGTAAAGTATTGTACAGTGTATTAGAGTGCGATAGAGGGGCATAGCATAGAGTGGAATAAAGTGTCATAGAGTGAAGTGTTATGTTGTAGAGTAGAGTGGAACGGAATGGAATGGAATGGAGTGAACTAGCGTGAGTGGATTGGTGTGTCCGAAATTGTCGTAGAATGGATTAGAGTGTTGTGGAGTAGAGTAGAGTGCAGTACACTGTAGTGGAGTGGCATAGAGTGTCATAGAGTTGAGTGTGTAGAGTAGAGTTGAGTTGTGTGTCATAGAGCAGAGTGCAGTAAAGTGTGGTGGAGTGGCTTAGAGGAAGTTGCCTAGAGTGGAGTAAAGTGTTGTACATTGGCATAGAGTAAAGTAGAGGGCTTTACACTCACATAGACTGGAGTACACAGTTTTACAGTGGAGTGCTATAGACTGGAATATTGGGTGGTAGAGTGCTGGGGCGTAGAGTTTGTTGTGTGGAGTAGAGTGTCATTATGTGGAGTTGCGTTGATTAGAGTGGCGTACACTTGAATGATGTGGAGTGGCCTACAATGGACTACTGTGGAGTGGCATACAGTAGCGTACAGTGGAGTGACTTAGACTGGTGTGAAGTAGCATGTCGTGGAGTGGCGTAGAGTGACGTACAGTGGAGTGGCATAGACCAGAGTGGCATAGAGTTGAGTAGCGTATAGTAAAGTAGAGTGGAGTAGCATAGACTGGAGTGGGGTACAGTAGAATAGCGTACAGTCGAGTGGCATAGAGTGGAGTGACGTACATGCAATAGCGTAGAGTGTAATAGCATGAAGTGACATAGAGTGCAGTGGCATACAGTGGAATGGTGTATACAGAGTGACATACCATGGAGTTGCATGTCATAGACTAGAGTGGAGTGGTGTACAGTGGAGTGGCATAGAGTGGAATAGCGTAGAGTGGAAATCCATACAGTGGAGTGGTGTGCAGTGAAGTGGTGAAAGAGTGGAATAGCGTAGATTTGAAGGTCAGAGTGGAGCAGCATCTTGTGGAATGGCGTGTCAAGGGCTGAAGTGTCGTTTAGTGGCGTACAGTGGGGTGAAGTGTCGTTTAGTAGAATGGAGTGGTGTAGTATATCAGAGTGGAGTGGCATGTTGTAGAGTGGTGTGGAGTATAGTGGAGTGGTTTAGCGTAGAGTTGATTAAAGTTTAATAAATTTGAATGGTGCGTTGTGGAGTGGTGTGGAGTGCCATACAGTACAGTGGCGTAGAGTGGAGTTGTGTTCAGAGGAGTGGTGTACAGTGGAGCAGTGTAGAGTATAGTGGCGTAGAGTGAAATAGCATACAGTGAAGTGGCGAAAAGTAAAGTGGCTTAAAGTAAAATAGCATAGAGGAGAGTGGCATACAGTAGAATAGCATAGGGTGGAGTTGGATAAACTGAAGAGGCATGGAGTTGTGTATTGTACAGGGGGATGGCTTGGAGCATCGTCTCAGAGTGTTGTTGTGTAGAGTGTTTTAGAGTGGAGTGGTGTAGAGTTAACTTAGATCTCGTAGAGTGGATTGGGGTACAGTGGAGTGTTTGTGAAGTGGTGTGTGTTAAAGAGTCGAATGGTGTGTCATGCAGTGGACTGGCGTATCATGGAGTGGCATGGCGTGGAATATTATAGAGTGAAGTGGCATGAGGTACAGTGAACTGGTGTGTGTTGCAGTGGCGTAGAGGGTCATTGGGGAGTGGACTGTCGTAGAGTGGAGAGTTGCGTTGTAGAATGGAGTGAAATGTCATAGTTTATAGTGTTGTGTTGTAGAGTGGAGTGGCATTTCATGTCGACCAGTCTAGTTTAAACCAACATTGTGTGAAAATGGCTGAATAAAAGTAGATGAAATGTCGAAATGTTGGATATGGCGTGAAAAAGGTAATTTTGTGTAGTAGATCTAACGTTAAGTAGTGTTAAAGTAATAACTCACATACACATAGGGACGGATTTATTAAAATGTCATGCAACGCAATGCAGTAAGATGCCTTGCTGCACTGCACTGTGTTGCGTTACAGGGAGATTCAGGAATGCTCCATATTTGTCAAGATATGGCGCATACCTGCTGTCTCCTTGCACTGGAACACTTGTGGCTGCCTAGCTCCAACGCAGGTACCCTTGCTCATGGTACAAAGGTGCCTGCATCACAGACAGGATTGTTTTTGTGCAGGAAGGGGTACCTTCCCGCACAAAAACAATTCTTAGAGGCGTTTTTCTCTTTCTAATAGTGCTGCACAATGCAACACATTTAGAAAGCTGAAACAACAAAGATATATAAAGATATTTCTACTTCTTGCACCTCCCCTGGGAAGGCATAGCATTTTGAGGCATTCCCAGTTTTACCAGTTTTATTAATTCTGGGATTGCTCCAAAATCCATTGGTGGATGCGTTGGAACACCCACGTTTCCCCCATGGAACCCATGGAACACCTTCCCAGGCAGAGAATCGCATAGCAGCAACTTGCTTTGTTATTATTGGATGAGATTTACTTGCTCTTTATTATGATAGTTAGGTTGCAGACCCGACATATTCCATGATGTAATCTTAGCATCATTACAACCAAATTTGGACCATAATAACTGTCTTTTAAGTGATCTTGGTCCTCATCTGTTAACTCATTACTAGGATCATAATCTCACAATTGATTTGGCTCTTCTTTAATGGTCCTCTTACATGATTCACTAACTAAAGCTGAATGTGGCAAGGCTCTATGCGCAAAAATTACTAATAGTCCCCACAGTCAGATGCAAAATTATCAAATTGTGTGCTCCCAAGGAAGAGGGCAGCCACTCATACCCCCAAAGATGGACCAGAAAATCCGGTCCTACAACAACAGACAATATACCCTGAGCACTACTCAGTGTGTATTATGAAATCAAAGTCCAGTCCGTCTTCTTTCAGCTCCGATGTTTTTTCTTGAGATACGCTACAATCTTCTCCAGGTAGCAAAAATAGCCAACACGTGTTTCGTCAGATATGATGCGTCCGCATCTCTGACTTCATCAGGGCTTCTATTAATATCTCTCTATTCCAGACGTCTACTGCTTATGATAGATTTCTGTACCATCAATAATCTTCTTTAATCCTCCATCCAGGACATTTAATAACCATAATGCGTTCTTTCTGGCCCGAGTGGCAGAGAGTACTGAGACGCCGAGAAGATGAGTGAGGACTGAGGTGCTTCAGCCGGCGGCAGCCTCTTCGGAGCCCCTGCTGCCTTTTAATGAGGCTCTCACCGACATCCTTTTGGGCACTTGGTCCAAGCCCAGCACGGGTGCTCCTGTGGACAAGATTATTGTCCGACGCCACCGCCCGGCCCCGGCGACCCACTTTTCCTCTCCCAACACCCTACCCCTGAGAGCTCGGTGGTCAAAGCCTCATCCTCCAAAGGAGCATTCCCTACTGCTCCCCCAGATAGGGAATCCAAAAAGCTGGACCATCTTGGAAAGAAGATGTTTTCTTCCGCCAGCTTAGGACTGCGGTCGGTGAACACCGCGTGTCTCTTGGGCCGTTATACACACACGGTGTGGGATACTGTTGCGCAAGTGCTGCCACAGTCCCGAAGGAGGCCCAGGCCACGATCACCTGCGTTGTTGCTGAGGGTCGAGACGCAGCTAAGTTCACCATCCGATGTAGGCTGGATACCGCCGACTCGCTGGGTAGGACGTTTTCCACGTCGGTAGCCCTGAGGCGCTATGCCTGGCTGAGAACGTCAGGCTTCTCTGGGGATGTCAAATCAACACTTTTGGACATGCCCCTTGATGGCCATCGCCTGTTTGGTGACAAGGCGGACAACGCGCTTGAGCACTTCAAGGACTCTAGTGCCACTGCCAGATCCTTGGGCCTCGCAGTAACTTCTTGCCCCATGCAGTCTGCCTTTCGCCCCTTTGGTGGCTACGGAAGGGGTGCCCCACCACGTTCCACCGAGAGCCACAGGGCTGCATAAGCTACCCAGCCTATGCGTGGACCGGGACGTGGGACACCCAGCGTCACGGGTCTGGGGGCCAGCAGGCAGGCCAGTCCACCAATGCAACCCCTGAAGCAACCTCCAAGCCTTCCTAGTCCGACTTTTCAGGGCCACCAGTTGCCAGTGGGCGGCAGGATCCGCCATCACCTTCCCCACTGGCACAACATCACGTCGGACAGGTGGGTTTTGTAGATTGTCCAAAGGGGCTACTCCATCCCCTTCGAGACTACCCTGCCCTACATGCCACCGACACTCCATCACATGTCAGAGGATCACTAGGCCCTTCTCCGTCGAGAAGTTATGGCTCTCTTAGCCAAGGGAGCTATCGAACAAGTTCCTGTGCCAGAAGTAGGTCATGGTTGCTACTCCCACTACTTCTTAGTACCCAAAAAAAACAAAGGCCTGCTTCCTATCTTAGACCTCAGGGACGTCAACTGCTTCCTCCAGAAGGAGAAGTTCAAAATGTTACCCTTGGCTCAGGTCCTGTCTGCCCTCGAACCTGGAAACTGGATGGTAGCGTTGGACTTGCAGGATGCTTATTTTCACATCCCCGTCAGTTTATCGTGCTCCCCTTTGGCCTTACCAGCACCCCGTGATGGCGTTGGTCGCAGCTCATCTGCGCAGATCAGGGGTTCTAATCTTCCCCTAGCTCGATGACTGGCTGTTGAAGGCGGGCTCGCCACAGGCTGTCGTCTCCCACCTCCAGGCTATGGCAGACCTCCTGCATTTGCTGGGGTTCACTATCAACGTTCCGAAGTCGCACCTGATTACCTCTCAGAAGCTCCTTTACATCGGAGCAGTTCTGGATACAGCTAAGTTTCGGTCTTATCCTCCCGTGCAGTGAGTTCGGGATATTTGGGCTATGGTACCGATGTTCCAGACTCTATCCCGGATTTCAGTGAGAATGACCCTGAGGCTGCTGGGCCTCATGGCCTCCTTCATCTTGCTGGTAGATCATGCCAGATGGCATATGCGGGCTCTGCAGTGGGACCTGAAGTTCCAGTGGGCGCATCATCAGGGCAAACCTTTCCAATGTTGTTCAGATCTCGGAGGGGACTGCGACTCAGTTGCAGTGGTGGCTAATGAACCAAGATTGGGTCAGCAGCAGATCCCTCTACCTTTCCCAACCAGAGTTCACAGTGGTGACGGATGCGTCACTCCTGGGATGGGGCGGCCAAATGGAAGAGGCGGAGATCAGAGGTCTCTGGCGGAGTCTGGGCTAGACATCAACCTTCTGGAGCTCCGGGCGATACTTCTTGCACTGAAGGCATTCCTTTCTTCTGTCAAAGGAAGAGTAGTGCAGGTGTTCATGGACAACACCAGCGCCATGTGGTACTGCAACAAATAGGGCGGGTGGGGTAGTGGACCCTATGTCAAGAAGCTCTTCGCCTTTGGATATGGCTGGAACATCAGGGCATATCCCTAGTGGTTCAACACCTGGCGGGTTCCCTGAACGCCAGGGCGGACAAACTCAGCCGCCGGTGCCTGATGGATCACGAATGCCGTCATCAAGGTCTCTTTCAGCAGTGGGGAGAGCCTTGGTTAGATATGCTTGCCACAGAAGAGAACGCACAATGTCAGCAATTCTACGCATTGGGATTTCCAAGGCGGCAGTCGCTCTGCAACGCATTTCTTCGCAAGTGAAACTGCGGCCTCCTGTACGCCTTTCCGCCTGTACCACTTCTACCCAGAGAGCTGAAGATCAAGTGCGACAGGGCCCAAGTCATTCTTGTGGCTTTGGACTTTGGCGCAAAGAGACTGGTACCCAAGCTCTTGAGCATGCCCATCGATCCTCCGATCAGACTGCCTCTTCGGGAGGATCTTCTGTCGCAGCAGCAGGGGACAGTTCTCCACCCAAGCCTGTCCAGTCTCCACCTCCTTGCGTGGAGATTGAGCGGCGATAGTTGACCGCTTTTGACCTTCCTCCCAAAGTCTGTAAAATCATCTTGGCAGGCAGGCAGGCCTCCCTCCACTAAAACGGTATACGCCTGTAGATGGAACAAATTTGTGGCATGGTGCACAGCAAAGGCTGTGGGTCGCCTTTCTTCCCCCCCTTTCAGAGGTTCTCCTCTTCATTCTTTCTTTGGCCCAGCAGGGCTCTGCTCTGAGCACTCTTAAAGGCTACCTTTCGGCCATTTCGAGCTTTCTACGCCTACCTGATCAGCCTTCTCTTTTCAAGTCCCCGATCGTTAACAGATTTCTGAAGGCCATTACTCATCTCTTTCCTTCATCTCCTTTCATAATGCCTCAGTGGGACTTGAATCTTGTCCTTACTTATCCTATGTGTGCTGCCTTTGAGCCATTACGTAATTGTCCTCTTCGTCTCCTTACTTTAAAGACTGCTTTCCTGCTTGCCATCACATCTGCACGCAGGGTGAGTGAGCTTCAGGCTCTTTCTTCCAAACCTCCCTTTCTTGCTATCCATCCGGACAAAGTGGTCCTTCGTACTAGGCCTTCTTTTCTGCCCAAAGTGGTTACCTCTTTCCACATAGACCAGACCATCACATTGCCAACCTTCTTCCCGCCTCCGCACCCTTCCAAAGAGGAAGAGAGACTCCACCGTCTGGACCCAAAACGTGCGGGTCCTTCTACCTAGACCGCACTAAAGACTTTGGGGTGGACCATCAACTCTTCATGGGTTATGTGGGTGCCAAGAAAGGTCGGGCAGTGCACAAACGTGCCATCTCTCAATGGGTTGTCTTATGCATTAAAATCGGTTCTTCTCTGGCAAAAAAGGAACCTCCGGTAGGACTGTGCGCCCCTCTACCAGTGCCACGGCAGCCATTACTGCTTTGGGACGTGGAGTTCCATTGCTTGACATCTGCCAGGCAGCCACGTGGGCATCCCTGCACACGTTCACGACACATTACTGCCTGGACAGCCAAGTCTGGGTTGGCATTGCTGGGGTATCCATTCTAAGGTAAGGAACCTATAACTACAGTCTCTTTCAGATAAACAAGTTACTTACCTTTGGTAATGATGTATCTGTAAGAGACATATGTAGTTATAGATTCCTTACCGTCCCACCCATCCTCCCCGCTCTGCGAACTGACTTCTAGGGATAGGGACTCCCTTACAAGACCCTAGTTATGTGCACCAGTGGTCAGTGTTTTGCATGGCTCTGCGCTTCTGGCATGGAAAGTCGTGTCAGAACTGATGTTAGCGCGTAGGGGCTGCATCTAAGTAGACACCGTGACGTCATCTCGGCGGCGCCGACAACGGACGCTGAGTCGACCGACACCACCTACCGACGCGCAGGGGTACTGCTATGAAATTTTTTTTTCAGATCCAGTCTGACGCCTGGGGATAATTCTAAGGTAAGGAATCTATAACTACATATGTCTCTTACAGATACATCATTACCAAAGGTAAGTAACTTGTTCTTTTGGTTTGTAGGGGCTGGTGCTCAAAAATGAGAAGGCACCTTCCCACCGAGCAGTGTGGAAGGCAGACTTTTCGGTCACTGGAAGCTATGTATAGCTGCTGCTGTCTCCCTGGATCTTCACATTTGTTGTTTTGTTTTGTTGAAGCCAACTTGCTGTTTCTTATTCTTTGTTGAAAACTTGATATACGTGTAGGAAGCTGGGTTTCTGTTGCAGTACCTCCCACTTTTTGCCAGACTACTGATGCACTTTGACTTGCTATGCCCTGCTTCCCTGCCAATCAGGTTCCATGGGCTTGTGTTATTTCCCAAACCTGTACCTTCTACCCCCCAATTGGCACCCTTCTGGCCACATGTCAGTTCCTTGTACAAGGTACCATGGGTACCAAGGGCACTGTGGCCAGGGAAGGCCTATAAGGGCTGCAGCACTTATTTTGCCACCCTTAGAAGCCCTGCACCTTTACCCACACACACACTGCCATTGCAGGCTGCGTGTTTTGGTGCAGAACAAAGTGAAGAGTCGAAATGGCACACATTTCTGTGTGCCATGCCTACAACCCATTGCCCTGGCATAGGTCAGCCACCCCTCTAGCTGGGTGCACTATTCCAGTGGTGAGGGTACAGGTGCATGAGCCCTGGACCCCTACAGTGTCTAGACCAATTCTTATATATTGTAATTGCAGTAATGCCATTAAGAGTATATGGTGCTGGGGGTTTGTCATTACGAACTCCACAGCACCATAATGGCTTTACTGAAAACTGGGAAGTTTGGTATCAAACGTCTCAGCATATTTAACCCACACTGATGCCAGTGTGGGATTTAAAGAAAAATGCACTCGGAGAGCATCTTAGAGATGCCCCCTGAAAAACAACCAGCCTCTGTTGGGTTCCCTGGCTGGTACACACCAGCCTGCCACCACGAGACATGTTTCTGGACCCCTTGGGTGAGAGCCTTCGTTCCCTGAACCCAGAAACAAAGCCTTTCCTGGGCAGAGGTGTTCACACCTCCCCCAGTTCAGGGAGAGTCATCTGTGGCAGGGGAGCTTCAAAGTCCTTGCCACTTTTGTAATGCAACCCCCAGCCTCTCCTGCTATCAGGAGCAGACCCCCTTCCTGTCTCCCCCTCCTTTTCAGCGGGAAGACAGGTGGGAAAAATTAGCCAGCCCAGAAGGTGTGCCCACCTCTGCCAACCCCACCCCTCAGGTGGGGGAGGCGAGGTGAAGCCCACTCCAATGCTTACAATCTTGCAGATGGCAGGCACTCCCCAATCAGGACTAGGGATTGTGCCCACTCCCCCACATGGGTTGAGTACACCAAAGGTGTAGTCACCCTAAGGTCAGTAGCCCAATGACTACGGACCTCGAGAACCCTAAAACGCCCCCCTAAATACAGTATTTAGGGGGCAGCCCAGAACCAAGAAGACAGATTCCCGCAACATAAGAAGAAGGATGAAAGAAGACGCCCAGCAGAGGAGATTGCAGAGAAGAAGTGACTTGGCTCCAGCCCTACCAGCCCGTCTGCAGTTTCCAGGGATCCTGCGCCAAAAGTCGCCTTGTCCTGCAGCCAGCGACCTCCAGAACCACTGGGAGGAGTGACTGCCTTCAACAAAGACCGGATCTCCTGTGAACAGCAGCTCTGCTCAAAAGAAACAGCCAAGAAAGACTCCGAGCCTGCTGAAGACAAAGAAACCCGACGCCTGGAACCACCACTGAACCCGACGCCTATGGCCCGAATTCTGGTGGCCCACCAGTCCCAGCAAGGTCCCCCAGCGTTCCAGAGTCCGAGTCCACCATGGGTTGACCCCTCCAGGACTCCCTGAAATCGCCTGCAGCCTCTAGTGGCCCAGTAAGGGGAAATCCGAGCTCAAAAGACGCCTCTGCATCCAGCTACCCTACGCCCTGGAGAAAAGTACCCGAGGTGCACCTACGTCGCCGAGCCCTCCAACTTAACTGCCCAGCTGTTGGTTCCTCCGAGAAGTCTTCCTGGACCGAGCCTGCAGCTAAAACCAAAACCGGCAATCCCCATTGAAAATAACAGGGTATCCGACGCCAAAACAGCACCCTGCACCCAGCCACCCCTGCGCCGCTGCAGGTGCACCTTTTGTGCTAAATCGGATCCCCTGTTGCGATGAGCCTAACACCAGGAGCTTTGCACCCACAACCCTCTGGCCAGCTCGTGAGCAGCCACCAACCAGAGGCCCCCTATTCCACTTTGGATACCATTGGGCCTCAGCATTCTGCACCCGGCCGCCCTAGTGTCGCTGAAGGTGTTTTGAGAGTGCATCCTTGACCCTGGGAGATCCCTAGTTCTAACCCCAGAATACCAACTCCCACATCAAAGTACTTACCTGTTAACCGATAGCTTCATTTCTCTCTGTAGGAATACAATGACTGTTTTCCCTTTAAAAATGTTCTAAGTGTGAAGTTAGTTTTGTACAGAACTTTAAAAAACTGTAAAGGACTAAATATTGCTTACTTACCTTTTCTCTAGGAAATGTCCCAGTGTGATATCTAGGTGTATCACCCTGAGTTGAAAAAGTAATCCAGAAAGTAATCTGCAAAGTAATTGAAAGGAAATGAACAGTAATTTCCACTGTATTGAAAGCATTTACAGACCTGTAACAAAGTCATTTTCATTAATCTTGCTTGTATTGTTCAACCTCCCTTGAAAATTATCAAATACACTTACCTGTGCTAAGCTTGCTTGGTTCTAGGAAATAAATACACCTAAACAATATTTTTATACAAATCAAATTGGTCTTAGTTCAGTCTTTGAGTGTGTGACATCATTTGCTGATTGAGTGCGTACAACAAATGCTTAACACTACCCTTTGATAAAGGCTTACTGCTCGCCCACACTACCACATGTAGAGAGTAAGGTGCTATCTACTTTTACCTCTGCCTACCTTTGGGGTTCCACTGGACTCTGTGCACACTATACCTCATTTTGCTATAGTATATACAGAGCCAGCTTCCTACAATACGTAATTCCATAAACTTCTGTACTGTCTCTGATTCTGAATGTTGAAAACCCACGGTTTAAAAGGATCTTCTCCTTGTATTTTAAGTCCAGTAAACCAACATCATGTGATCTGTTATCACATCTGCTCAAATTACATTTAATTCCATGTTTGTGAAGGACAGGGAAGGACATAGATACCTTTTTTGATAAATAGCTTTCAAATGTATCTTTTACAGTCGGTCACCTGTGTTGTTTGTGTTGCCCAGACATGTACTTCAAATACACTAGTCTTATCATTTACCTCTTGGGCTTCTAACTCCGTTAAAACTGTTTACCATCTCTAAAGCAGGTCATTAGTCTAAAAATACTTGGCTCCATTAACAGGGACAGTACTTGCACTGGCCTTACTGAACAAGTTTTCAGTGGAAGCCTACCAGACAGCACAGCTGTCTAGTTTGCTTAAGACATCTTGGGGACATTCGGAAAGCTTCCCTGGGAATGCATACTGCCCTTTGCTAACCATTGGCTTTGTGGTTTGTAACTCTCATTTTCTGGCTTTCTGTTTGCTGACTTTCTTTGTTTTAGGCTGTCCAGCGTGAGTTTGCCCCTCCAATAAAGCAAAGCCTTTTCACACTGCCTCTCCTTGTGCTCCTTTCTGTAAACAGGCCTGTAAATCTTATTTTTATCTTGACACATTTGCTGTGCGTTCAAAGACAGAGGTCAAATGTCAGGCTCTGTCTTTCAAAGGAGTTTGCTGTTTACTTTTCTTTCTCTGACTTCAAAGTGAGAGGATTTATGTGACAATCTCTCTGGATACTGGGGGTAGAATAGGGTTTTCTTGCACACATCGACATTTAAATGAACTGTGCAAGTATTTCTGAATTAGAATTCGATTCAGAATTATAAAAAAGGACAATTAAAGCACATTTTTTGTTAATTTTTAAGTGTGCTGGAAACATACTTAAATATGTTGAAAACAAATCAATACACTAGGTGATGTCATTTCCACACATTATCGTTTGTGTGCTGTGTAGTTTTATTAGTAAAACTGTATGTTTGTGCAAATGTAATGGACACTTCAAATTAAAATGCGTTGTCTGTAATGGCAGTGCCCTACCACACCATGCATACTCAACTTTACGCCACTCCACTCTACTCTGCACTACTCCATGCCATGCACTCAACTCTGCACCGCTCCACACGACAGCACTTTGTGCCACTGCATTCTATGCCTTTCTATTCTACTCTGTACCACTGCACTCTATGCCAATGCCCTCTACTCTACACCACTGCATTCTTCACCAATGCACTCTACACCTCTCCAGTCTATGCCACTCCACTCTGCACAACTCCACTCCTCTCTGCAACACTTCACTCTGTGCCACTGCACTCTATGCCAATATGCTCTACTCTGTGCCACTCAGCTCTATGCCCCAGCACTCTACGCCCATCCACTGTATGCCACTCTAATCGGAGAACCATTATCCATTAACAAAAAGCTTTAAACAAGTATCATGGAGATCCAACGTTATTTTGACCAGACAGATGCAGAGACCGACCTTCTGTCAAAGAGTTGTGCACCCATATGGGAAATTTAAGTTTTTAACTGACGATTGATATATATATTCTAATTGATCATTAACACTGGATTGCTCTTGGTAAAGCTCTGTCATATCTCTTTGTGGAACATCAAAAATGTAATGCCTTTCCTGTAATGTCACCAACTCATTCTGCAAATATGATTCTCTCTATGTTTGAAGTTCTTTAAAATTTAGGTATACGTTTTTTATTATTTCCATTCTTTGTACTCGCTTGACTGATGTCTTTCACACAATAAAGTCACTGAAAGTCTTAACATATTGCAAACTGTAAAAACATAAATTAAGAAATAATCCAAATGCAGAAATTAAAGCAAAAAATCTTGTTTGAGTTTCTTCTAGTGTATCATCAAATGACATCAATCTTGATTTACTTTTTTTTCCTCTTCCCTCTATAGTCTGTGGATGTTGACTGGCCTCCAGCGTTGGACGATTAAGACTGTAAAATGAGAGCAGATCCTATGAGAACTTGGCAGGCAGCCAACATGCAGACAACAGTCTTTTTTGTCTCCCAAGATGCATTTGTTGATCATGTTGATCTGTAGAAACTTATCTTACAGTTGATTTTGAATATTCATTATCAGTTACTTTTATTTACACAAATTGTTGGCAAGATAATCGCTAATAAAGCACCAACACAAAACTGGTATTTATTGTTTATAAGCTCAAGAATGTGGCAGGTATCTATAATAGCAAACAGAGGTCACTCATCTCAGGAACCCTTACTTCAGGAAATCCTGAACTAAAATGTTTGCAGTTGAAACAGTGTTGTGTTATGGGTAGAGACTGGAAATCAGGGTAGGCCCAGAGAAACACAGAGACTTTACATAGACATGCTCAAAGTTTCCTGCTGCAGTAGCTTCTTGGTACTAATTCTGCACGGCTTAATAAATCTATTCAGACCTTAAGAGCAAAACCAATCACAAGACACCAGCAACCTTTTTTGTATTTAGAAGCTTATCAAAAAGCTAGATGTTGTAAATGAAAAATGTCAAGTAGCCAGGTCACATAGATTATATGATGTAGATTTATTGAAGACGGTCTCATAGTTACAGGTGAACTATAAATAGCCTCAACAGGAGTAGCATATTCACTTCTCATCCCACTCTCTCCAACTGACATTCTTACCAACCAGGCGCTCATCAGCATTCCATTACACCACACACACACACACACACACACACACTGGCTGAGCAGCAGGGAACTGGAAAACTACGGAGAGGATGCATTGTAACAACACAGAATACAACACATCTCTTCCCCTTAAACAATTGAAAATACAAATGGACGTAAGATAGGAATAAACAATCAACCAGTCCTATAAATATTCAAACTCCTAAATCATCAACACAGGTAAATACACTGCAGGATCAGGGAACTACTAATATTCTCTACTGCACACAGTTAATCCTTAACCCCTTATGTAGGATACTTACAACATTAGGATGCAACACACATGCCCCTACAACTAATGCATAACACATGCAGACTCAACGCAACATAGGGTTCAACACACATGTCCATACAACTTCTCTTTTACCTCTTAGGAAGGACACTTGCAACATTAGGGTGCAACACACAACACCTACCTTATACTGCATAACACATACAGGCTATAAAGGCACACACCCCTACTGCGTACATCTAGTGGGACCAGGGGTACATAGTCACTCCCCCCACTTCTGCATACAACAAAAAGTAATTCTCATCTTTGAATACTCATCATGACGCTACAGTCTCCACCCAGACTCTTAAGTCACCACTGCACATAAGACTCTAGCATCAACCTGATAAAAACATTTCTAAAATTCAGCATTGCATTGAAAATTCAACACAACATTGAAAAATATAGTCAGGCAGGAAATACAGCTTCTTATAGAAAAATATACAGGGGCAGCAAATTCTGAATAGCATTGACAAATACACTTAGGCAGCAAATTGGTATTGACAAATATTCTCCAATAGCACCCAAAGTCACCAGTGAGTGACCTCTCACCCGAAATTACACTCAAAACTTTGAAAGATAGAGACATTTCACAGTTCTTTAGGTGCTCTGTTGAATGTAATAAATGTGTACTTCTCCACAGCTATACAACACCTGCATGCACTAATGTGGGACTCTCCTCTATTTTATCAGATCAATGGAGATCACTTTTGTTTATGCACACCTCACCCTCAATACAAGTCGCTGACTCTACCGATACTCAAATGTACCTCTTACAGTACATTACGCTGAAAAAACTGTACGCTATTCAACTGCTGCCATTGAGTCTTCAATCACCACTTCAAAGTCCCTGAATGCTCTGCTCTCACGATGCTGCTCAGCATGGCATCGATGTGTTTTCATAAAACGATAGCAACAGATCAGTAGACTGCCGCTCCCATATAAATACTAGAACATTATCCTGCGCTCACGTTCTGCAAAGTAGTTTCCAGGGAAACTGCTACTACATCTGTGACGTTGATCTGAACAAAAACAAACTAGAGCGCTAAACCCAGCAATCACTTCCTTGTCCTAAGGATTATGTCTACGTGGCACGAATACTTTTCCTTGATTACCTTTCAGGTTCCAGGTGCTGTTCTTAGGACAATGATGGCGCTTGTATCACAACACATGCCAGATCGATACTCACGCCACCTTGAAAGCACTCAAATCTTGGCTCCCCTGCAACTCGTGCAGAAACACGCACCAGCCAACGGCTTAGCTTGATAACGGTACGTTATAACACTCACGCGCCGGGGCCAACCAAATGTAAATACACAATCTTAGCCCAGATTGGGGCCCAGAGTTGGGGTGTGGTGCACCACACTCATGAAATAGGCCTGGGAAATGAGGTCCCCAGCCCATTAAATGCTGGGGAGGGGGCCCCAAGCTCGCCCCCTACCTGCATAAAAATGAAAGGACTTCTCCTTGGGTGACCCCTGGGTCCTGGCCCACCCCGGGGAGGTTTAAAAACCAGTCAGCAGAGCTCTACATGCTGTGGATCTGACTGGGGGTTAAAGGTCAAAGTCCTTTTCGTGCTGATATCTTTGGTCCATTGGGCTGTTTTGCATGATCTTGGTCTTGTTTTGCTCCTGATGGGGAGCCCTAACCACCTGGAACACTTTCTTTAGGCCTCCTGGCGTCAAAGGTGACAAACATTGCAGGGAGCTCGTTTCACTGGCTCCCTGCGCCTGCTTTTCTTCTTGGTTTTTTGCGGGCCTCTCTCCTCCTTGGTGCAGAAGCCCAGTTTTCCCCCAACTACTCCTCAGGGATCTATGGGGACCAGCTTCCCTGATCCTGGGGAGAGCCCCACTGGTTATGGAGTCAACAGAAGTTAGAGTCCTTAGTCCGGAAGGCATCAGAGATTCTTTCTTCCAGTTGTCCATGGCTGCTGCCTCCAGTCGCATTGTCCAGCATAAAAGCACAATCAAGAGAGAGCTCTCGCCCCTGCGCAAGACTTTTTAATTGGGGGCAGGAGGGTCCAGCAGTGAGGCGCCTCTGGCCTATCCTGGGGTGCAATATCACCTGTCCGCCCTGTCCCAACCTTCCTGCACAGTCTTCTGGGATATTTCAAAATAGTGTCGCCCAGGAGCCACTTGCCACATCTGCTCTTGGCCACAGCTCCACCCCTCGCTGACATCACTGCCAGGATCTTTCCCAGCAAATCTTCAAAGCGAGCCCCCTCCTCTGTTGGCTAAAGAGTTCTGGGTTTCCTCCTTTTTATTTATTGGGCAGACCCATCCCTGGCACAGTATGACAGCTGGTTGATTGATGAAGAGCATTCGGCCCCACCCCTTTCCTCCTCGAGAGTTGTATGAAGTGCTGTTAATTGCTCCCTTTGTGTGGAGAGGCCTTTGTTCTTGCAGCTGGAGAGAAATGTAATTAACTTAGCACAGTAGGGTGACAAAAGACCTGGGCTCTGATCCTGAGCTGAGCCAGAGTAATATGACATTCCTGGATGCCCCATAAGCTATATAGATATGTGTTTGGATCTTGCAGAATTGGTTTTCTCATACAGGTTACGCCCTAAGTTGATATGCCTGTGTAGGCCAATGGGAAATGAGTCTGCACTCTAAGGCAGCCCTCCCCATAGGTGTATAATGGAGTGTCACTGCAGGCAAGACAGTAAACCACACTGAATTTCCTTACGAGTGTACACTAACATTATGAGGACTACCCCAGGTCAATACCCGATTCTGCAGAGTTCACTTGTGGCAGGCTACCTGTGCGCAGTTACCGGACTGTGCACAAGAGGAGTCTCCCAAACACAGCCCTCACACGAGTGTAACCAGCCAAGTGCCTCTTACTCTTGCTGCGTTGCAGTGGCCTTATCTTAAAAGGGTGGGCTCTGGTGTTAAGCACATGCAGTCCAATTACCATGAGCTTACTGTGGGTGAGTCACAGGTTCTGAGACTCCCCCACAGTAAAAGGTCGAAAACAAGGTGATCAAAAAGCAAAAATCCGTGCGGATTAGATGAGCAGAACCCACCGTCTCACAGTGATCTTCGACCTCACTGTGGGACTCCACCTGGTCACCGACAGAGCCAGGACCCACACGCACCCTCACCAAAAACCTAAGGATCGGCATTGACCATGACCTCAAACTCACCATGACTGCCCAAGTCGACACCGTCACTACCTCATGCTTCCACACACTAAACATGCTGAGGAAGCTTTTCAAATAGCTTCCAAGCTGCACCTGGAAAACTGTCGCACACACCCTTGTCAATAGCAAACTGGGCTAAGGAAACACCCTCTACGTCACCAACTCATCAGAAGACTACAAACCATTCAGAACTCTGTGGCCAGAATCTCCTTCAACCTTCCCCACCGCACTCATATCACAGCATACCTCACGGAGCTCCACTGGCTCCTCATACACAAACAAGCTCAATTCATTCTCCTCACTTTCAAGGCACTACACAACACTGGCCTGGCATACCTCAATAGCCAGATTGGCTTCCACAAATCATCCAGACACTTCCACTCGGATGTGCTCTTACTGGCACACATCTCAAGTATACAGAGAACCAGATCCGGTGATCGAGGCCTCTCCTACATTGCCCCTAGATCATTCTGAGTAACTGGGCCAAGTACGCCTCCTGCGCTTGACTCTCAGGTTTAAGTGATCTGAACAGCCCTCAGCTCCCTAGGGGGGAAGTGTGGATACAGGACAGTGAACACAGGCTCACAACTCAAAATACGTGAAGCAGCAATAAATCTTTGTCCTGTCAAATACTCACTCTTATGAAAAAAGGAAAGCATCTGAGGTCAGAGCTCTAGTGTTTCTCTGGCGGTTCTCTTTCCCACTCACTCCTCGTGTTAGCGATCGTGGATCTTCCCCATTCCTTACTGGTAACCTCCAGGGTATGTCCCACTAGTAGTCTGACTCTCAAGAGTCCACTACGACTCTGATTCAAAACTTTCCAAAGCTATTGTGTTTAAATTAGCAACAAGTTTCCTTCGGGCCAAAAGGCCCAAAACAAGTCTTACTTGCACTGGTAGGTGTGGCGTGACAAACTCCCTGTCCACAGTCTCAGGCCCGCTCAATACAGTGTAGTTCTCCACAGCGGTCCCTCTTGGCATCCAGGGTCACCATCACGCTACCGCACAAGGCTTCGGCGCTTACCCAATAGCATTCGTTTCCATTGCAGCCCTCGTGGCATACAGGGTTATGCACCGCTATCACACAAGGCTTTGGCCCTTACTGCACGGCAGTCTTTTCCATGGTGGCCCCTCCTGGCATATGCAGTTGCCACACCGCTACCGCCCAAGGTTTTGTCCCTTACCGCACGGCACACTTTTCCATTGCAGCTCCTCCTAGAATACTGGGTCCATTCAACAGGGCTCCCCACTGGACCTCACTCCCTCCAATGCTCTCCTCTTCCTCACAGGGCACACTGATCTTGGCAAATAGGCAGTTGATGGTGCTCCAGGCTGCAGGGCAGTGTGTCTTGGATTCCCTGGCTAATGTCCCCTCACCCATGCAGGGAGACTACAAGGCCTTGGCCTCCTGTCCTGATTAGAGGCAGACGTCTTGCAGGGCTTACCCTCCTAAGCCAGCCCATTTGTCTGCTTGGCAGATGAACATTTTGGGGTCTCAAACTTCCCTACTCATAGTCTATTTCCAGACTCCAAATGTGATTTAGGGACCTGAGTGTCTTAAGTTTTATGTTAGGGTTCTGCTTCTTTTGGAGTGCCTACTCCTCTGCTCCCTCTTCTCAAAAGCTGTTAGTTACACAGGCCATGTGAGTAACTAGAGTTCACAACCGGAAGTCAGCCACAGTGATATGTATATCAAACTTTTTGTCCAGGACCACCGGCCTTGCTCTTTATGATTATCTCATAATAATAATAATAATAAATTAATTTATAAAGCGCCTGGTTAGACCAGCTGTTGTGTCCCCATGCTAGGAGCTACTACGTAAAGATGGCAGAAAGGACCCAAGAACAAACAGGGGCAATACGAACATAAGAACTCAGAGATGGAAGAGCCAACTTTTTAATCTTTTTCATAAAATGTTCTCCGATGGCTCTGCTCAGAGAAAAAGGGGTTATGCATTCCAGTTTTTGGCTGCCAAATAACCAAATGAACACGCACCCATTCTTGCTCTGTGGATTTTAGGGACTTTAACCAAGTGAGCCCCGGATGACCTTAGTTGACGCATTGGATTATGGGGGACAAGAAGATCATGGAGATAGCTGGGTCCTTTGCCCTGCAGACTCCGGTGGCGAAAGCACAAGGTTTTAAAAATAATTATTTTATTGACAGGCAGCCAGTGCAGGGAGTCTACCGCTTTCACAGAAGAAGCTCTTCTGGGTAAGTTAAGAACCCTGACGTGCTGCCGCATTCTGAATACATTGTAGCCTATGGAGACATTTTCTTGTTACTTCAAGATAGAGGACATTTCCATAGTCCAGATGGGAAGTTACAAGAGTGTGGACCAGGGTTTTCCTGGCTGAGATGGAAAGGATATCCACAGTTTTCCTTAACATTTTGAGGGTTCCAAAACATTTCCATGTAACCTTCCTAGTTGGGTCTCAAAGGAGAGTTTAGGGTCCAGCCAAACTCCTAAATGTTTAACTTCCTCCTTAGACATGGTTGTGGGACCCAGAGTCTGGGGCCACCACACTGAGGACCAGATGGAAGGGGACTTCCCTACGACCAAGTCCTCTGTGTTACTGCTGTTCAGCTTAAGGCAATTAGTTAAGATCCAGCCCCTTTACTTGGTTATCAGCCCCATCTCCTTCTTGAGATGTGCTCAGGCCACTTACTCATGACCTCTCACTGAATCAAAGAGCACCCTAGTGGCCTGGTCCTCCTCTCCCCAGTGTGTGTCCCATCCAGGTTACAGGAATGCCGCAGTACGAAAATCTGTCTGGGGGATTGCTCTACCCTCTCTCCATGCTTCAACATGCAGGCCTGGGTCTCCCAGAATGACAACCAGCTACCTTCATGCAATGTACCATTCACAGGCACACTGACACCCAGTGCACGTATACAGCATGCATACACTGCAAAGTACTATATCCTCCATGTACTGTGCCACCCATTAGCACACATAGCATTTGCATTTAGGATGCACACATTGCCTAGCATTGTATCCTTCATGAACGTTACACTCTATAGGCACACATACATACAGCATATACATTTTACATGCACGCACTGCATCCTTCATGTATTGTAACACTCATGAATACACATACGCCCAGCTCATGCACTTATCATGCACGCACTACACAGCACTACAGACCAGATGTACTAGCATAGCATTTTGGGACTCGCAAATTGCAACAAATTGCGAGTCGCAAAATGCTATGTACAACAGTGTTGAGACACTGTTTGCGATTCCCAATGGGGTCGCAAATTGCATGCCTCATGAATATTAATGAGGCTGTTGCAATTTGCGACCCAATTGGGTATGGCTGGCATTCCCAGGGATGGTTTCCTGCCGGGGTCAGCAGACCATCATGTCTGGGATTACTTTGTCAATAAAGCAGTTTTAAAAAAAAAATGAAGCCAGTTTTCCCTAAAGGAAAACGGTATGCATTTAAAAAATAAAAATGAAACTTTTCCGTTTAATTTTTTAAGGGCAGCCAGTGGTCCCTGGGACCACTGCCTGCTCTTAAAAAATATTTGCACATGCATTCCCAAAGGGAAAGGAGTCCCCTGTGGACCCCTTCCTGTTTGCAACTGCGAGTGTTTTGCGACCGCGGTCGCAAAACATTCATACATAGGTTTTGGAGTCGCTATTAGGAAGGGACGCCCTCTGAACGCCCCTTCCTAATAGTGAGTCGCTAACCCTGTTTTGCAAGTCGCAAATTTATTTATTTTTTGTTTAAATTTGTTTTTATTATTATTCTGAATTTTTGAACAGTACATAACTGTCAATATGCATATTATACATCTCCATTCACATAATGTCATCTTATATTTCAATGTATTTATGGCATTTTACAGTTTTATCACCATCGCTATATTGCAAGTCCAGTATGCGGTGAACTGACGTTGTCTTGATGATAAAAAACAGAAACGAAAAGGGGGGAAAAGGTTACAACAGAAAGAAAATCTCAACTGGAACTAATATATGCAATTACGTTGAGTAACTGGCGCTCCATCCACCATAACCACACATATTTTGAATATGCACCACCTCAGCCAAATGAACTGCAAACTTAGTTACATGCCATTTAGTTGTACCAGTCGCTCGGTCCGCAGAACTGATGTGTAATGTTGAATGTCAGGGACTATCAGTAGCCTGGAGCGATGTGTCCGCGCTCTAGAAGGTCTAAATGGACGCCAGCTGTGGTGCTGTTTGTTCGTCACTCGCAGTCGTGTCTGTTGTCGGGTCCGAACCCTGCTCTGCTGTGCTAAAATCTGACAGGATTGCGTCCCATGCTGGTGCCAGTTGATGCTTCCGCAGTCCTATCGCGTCTTCGCGGCGGAGTGTTACGCTATCCGCCTGTGCCCAACACAGGGGGGAGTGATACCAGGC
Organism: Triturus cristatus; assembly: GCF_964204655.1. Taxonomy (NCBI): domain Eukaryota; kingdom Metazoa; phylum Chordata; class Amphibia; order Caudata; family Salamandridae; genus Triturus; species Triturus cristatus. Next base: position 1,352,759,642 of record NC_140589.1, read on the forward strand.
CTTTACTGCCGGGGATCAGGGGATTTCCAGCGTTGCGTGAGTAATCGCTTAGCTACTATGAGGCCTAGGTCTATATATCTACCTGTCACCTTCTTTTTCTTAGATCTGTGGTAGAGCCCCAAGATGCACACCTCCCATGTCCGATCTAACGTTTGCTCTGTACATTAAGCCAATCTCCTAGTGACCTCTCCCCAATATGCTTGAATGGCTGTACATGACCACAACACATGCAGGAGGTCTGCCCCCGGCTCGTTACATTGCGAGTCGCTAATTGATTAGCGACTCTCAAAATAGGGTTGGTACATGGGCCACACCTTTTTTGCGGTCGCAATTGGGCCTAAAACCCCTTTGCGATTGCTAAAAACAGACGTACATCTGGCCCTACATCATGATCATGCACTCACCATGCATGTACTGTTCAGTACTGTAGTATTGCCTGTATTGTACCCTTCCCAGGCACACATACACCCAGTGCAGATACACCAGCTGTAAGCAACACTTGACATCAACCTGATGCAGGCCAAGGGTGAGATAAGTGCACAGCAACAGAACTTTAAAAGTGAGTGAGCCTGTAGCCCTCACTCCAGTGACACTGGTTAAAAAAGACCTGTTCCCTCTTAGTCATCACTACACGGTATGCTGCCACCACTGGCGCTCGTGCTACTTAACTCTTGGTGAAGGTGGTAGCACTTTGGGCACCCCTCCTGGTTCAACAAGACCACAGTTCAGGAGACCGGCTTCTGCCATAGCACACATGCATGAGCTGTGTTTGCCTGCGACAACAAAAATCAACATTTGGGATCCAGACATCAGTACAGTGGGTACTTCGGGTAGGGGTGCTCATCTCTTACAATGTAGAGGACTTTTCTGTCCCAACAACCAGTCACAACTTCATTTTTTGACAGAGCATAAAAATAAATATGTATAATTACCAGTTGGATATTTAAATATTAACTATGCATAAATGTAAAAAAAATGCCATTAAAGCAGAATAACAGTTTATAAGTGAACGTAATGAGTCATAAACTAAAAGCTCTGTTTTTGACCCAAACGTCTGGAGTAAGTAGGTTCAATAAAGTCACACGAGCATTGGTCTGGTTTATTCAGAAAGATGCCTGTATGAATAATCATGTAAGCATGTATTGTCCATTTAAACTGGTCTGTTTCATTGCAGGTGTGCCGTTTATGGGGTAGGAGTGGGTAATTAAGGCAAACGCTATCGGTTCATCCTTAAGTATCTGTGCTAGTGGGTAAAGAATCAAATGAGGCGTTCGCTGTTCTGATCAAACTCTCAGGGAAAGCAAAGGCTCCAACCATCTTGAACCCATGCCTGGACCCAGCCTGAGTGAGTGCTGAGCCTATAAGTGGTGCCCCTCCAGTTCTGAACCTTTGGAAGTGGTGCTAAAGGTGCTCAGATAGCCCAAATCCAAAACTTGGGACTTTGAAATTTTTCTGAATTAGTGTGGGAATTTTTCTTGTGTTGTGTTTTCACTTTATTACCATTATAAGTGCTGCATAAATATACGTTGTCTCTAAGTTAAGCCTCACTGAGTTTGTCAAGCTACCAGAGGTTTAAGCACAGGTTAATTTAGTGACTTTTTGTGGTTTACCCTGACAAGGGTTGTGGCTGTTGCTTTAGCAGGGTTTCACCCCCCTCAACCAACAACCCAATTTCTCATATATACCTTTTCTCTCCTCTTCTCCCAATATCCCTCCCTCACCAGAACAAATTTAGTAAGAGCATCTGTCCATTCTGCTACAGGAGGTACACCTGTTGTTACTCCTAAGGTTCCATAGAGTGGGTACGTCTCGGAGAAAAACAAGGCTATTTTCTCATCCCACAAAAATGTGGGGGGGCCTCAGACTTATCTTGGACCTCAAACGCCTGAATGCTTTTATTTGGAAGGAAAAATTCTAAATGCTCACTTTGGCTCAGATTATTTCTGCTTTGGACCAGGGAGACTGGATGGTTTCCTTGGACTTGCAGGATGTATGTCTATGTACCTGCCCTGCAGTCCCACAGGCATTAACTACGATTCAAGGTGTGCCATGAACATTTCAAGTTTACTTTGCTCCTCTTTGGCCTCACCAGAACCCTTTGGGTGTTAACAGAAGTGATGGAGGTGGTTGCTGCCTATTTTCGGAGATTGGGAGTTCCTGTACCTTGATTACTGGCTGCTGGAGGCAGGCTCGCTGCAATCAGTTGTGGACCACCTCTGGAGGACGAAGGAACTCCTTACATCAGTACCCTTGCGTGGCTTGATAAATCTAACTTAAGAGTTGGGTCGCTCTTGCGCCCCATGGCGTGGCACAAGGGGGATGCAAGTCTTTAATAAATGTGCCCCTTTATGATAGGAGCCTTCCTGAGTCATTTTTTGTGATTTGCATGGTGCAGGTGGTGCGTTGTGTCAGCCTGTGTGACACAGGAATTAGTGTATGCAAGTTGGATGTTGGGACGCAAATCCCAGTGCAACAGTAATGCAGGGGGGTTTACTAACACATCACTGCATGACTCATCATCATGCAGTGTAACAAAACAATGGAAATGCGTCAAAATGCTATGCATGGCCGATCTGGGTGCACACAATGACACAAGTCCACCTTTATAAGAAGACCTTCCACTTAAAATACTCTTTCAACCCACAACAGGACGGTCCAATGCTATCTCACCACATGTCTAATTGATCGCAGGCTTACGCATATTGGGCTCTGTTTTTTTCTAGAAGACCTCTGCAAAGTTGGCTGGAATATCATAGGAGGCATTTTGATCTTTTCTGTTATCTGTGCTTGATGTCATTATTAAGCTAACGCCACAGAATCTGCTATTTCCAAAAACTAGCCAAAACTATTCACCACCAAACAAGTATTTTACAACATTGTGGAATTTCCTCATGTTCTAGGAGTAATTCATTGCACCAATGTGCAATCGGTGGCACTTGCAGGTACTGCACATATTTTCTGCTTTTGGAAGCACAACTATTCCATCATTCTCCAGGCAATTGTGGATCATATGGAGTCTTCAACAATTTGGTAGCCAAGTACCCTGGAAGTGCCCATGATTCCTATATCTTTCAGCACTGCATAATAAATGAGTGTTGCCAGAATCGAACATATAGAAGTGGCCTACTGATTGGAAAGTATAATTGTGCAGCTATTTATTTGTATGTTGGTGTGAAATACAATTGACAATATCCAAATATAGGATCGTATAAGTATTCCATTTACACATGGTGGCTGTCATCAAACCAAACAGATAATCAATTGTGTACCATTGAGGGACATTTTTCCCGATTACTCATGCAACGCAGATTAGCAACAAAAGTTACGGTGCTGTATTGCTGTGTTGCGTCAAAGCGAGAAAGGACACATCCGTCATATCTACAAAGATACAGAGCATTTGTAGTCTCTCCTTGCACTGGGGCAGAGTTGGGCAGCCTACTAACAACATAGGTATCCTTGTACTGTAGTGCAAGAGTGTCTATGTTACAGGTTGGAAACTTTGAGGCCAGGAAGGGATAACTTCATGCTCAAAATTAATCCTTATGGGCATGTTCCACTTTCCATGTGTGCTGCTGAATGTAGTACACAATGAAAGTAGAAATAATCAGGAGAATAAAAGATGTTTCACATTGTTAAACCTGGGTCTGAAGGCTACACTGTTTTCATGCATTGCCATAGTTAGTAGCAGAATTCAGTCTGGCAATGTGCAAAATGTCTTCGGTTGATGCATGGGAATGGGCATGATCCACCCATGAAACACCTCTCAGCCTGAAATGTTATGTAAGACACCAACAGGAGATGTTTTTTGGTTTGTTTGTTTTTTTACCACAAACTTTATTGATTTTCAAAAGTCATAGCATTTGCAATTATTTACATCACTGTGTGCTTGTCAAACAGGTACAGATACAGTAGTATTCGTTTCTTACAGGCTATTACCAATGGTACATATGGTACAAATGTAAGACAAGGCAGCGAGCATTGATTTCCAAAAAAGTATGTGGCAGTAACCAATATTCAAATGTAACACTCCCTTCCCGCCTCCCCTCTAACATGACATTTCTCCATGCACACATGTCTTGTCACAGCTTATCAGCAACAAATAGATTGGTTAGCGAACATATCATAGTGATCAGCAGTTAACCTGAACAGTCACAGGCAAGGTGGCTCCACCACCAGGCCCTATGCTTGTGCTGCCCTTGGAGGCGTCCCTCCCTTTCTGCCCGTCGGGGATAAGTAATGGGCCACAGCTGACAAATATCTAGGGTACTATATCGGGCCTCCTATTAGCATGTATCAGTATTTAATTATCGGCTGACTCTAGAGCCTTAAAGGATTCCAGCAGTGCTTCCCATTCCATCGCTATTGGTCGCTTCCGCAACCCACGGTATTCTTCCCGGCAAAGAGCATCACTCTGTTAAACCCCATCTCTCTGTATCCTCCCTCCACAGGTCTAACGTTGGACTCATTGTCAATTTCCACCTCCTGGTCAGTAGGCGTTTTGCCAGAAGACGTGCCAGGTCCGCAAATCGGGCCGTCAACCTGTTGTTTTTGGGGCGTGTGTAGCGACCCAGAATGCAACTCTCTGTTGAACGCTAGTTGGTCCCCCCAGTTACTGCTTCCAGTGTGGCTCCAATCTGTGTCCAGTATGAGGATAGTATGGGGCAAGCCCACAGCATGTGCATCAGGTCCACATACTGTTCAGGACATCTGAGGCATGTTGAAGAGGCAGGGAGAGTGCAGCATATTTCATGGGAAGATCATGTGTTTTACATGCTCCGGTAGTAATAATGTGAATTTGTTGTTTTTACTGTGAAAAGACTTGGTCGCCCTGTTGTCGAGCACATGGTTACATGCTGACCCCTCATCTTTGTTAACTCCTGAACCATGCAACCAAAGTTGATGCTCCAAGGTATCAAACAACTTGTTGCATTAAGCCCGACTAGATACTCTAATTAAGAGTAATATAACAGATTGTGGTGTGCAACTTTTAAAAAGTTACAGTTTGTTGCCATCAATTTCCTGTGGGGCTTATTTACATACCCCTTGCGCCGCCAGTGCATTACTTTTTTTGGTGCACCGTCTGCGTATTTTTCTGCATGGCTTTTCCTGTCCTTGTAAATACGGCCCCTTCACACGCAGCACTCTGTGTGAAAGGGGCGTTCCATGTGTGTTGCTGTGGGTGTTCCCATGAAACACCTATTGAACGTGACACATTTCCAGATTTATGAGAAATCGTAAACCTGGAAATGCGTCTGAATGCTACGCCTCCCCAGGGGAGGCGTAGGGAGGCGCAACAAGGAGAAATGTATTAATTTCTCCTAGTTTTTTTCCTTATTCTATGCATTATCCATTCTGCAGCACACATAGAAAGAGGAAAACACCTCTCATGATTGTTTTTGTGCAGAAAGGTGTCTGCACATAAACAATCATTAAAAAAAGTAAGTTTTACAAGTTCTATGTGCGCTAATGCAGCACACATAGAAGTGGAAAAACACAATTTCAGATTGTTTATCTGTTTACCTTACCTAGGGCAATTGTTTAATTTCATTTTGTGTGTTGGTTTTGGTTTTATAGGGGTAAAGTGTGGGGAGTGAGAAAATGATAATTAGTTATTAAGTACTATTAGCTTTTTTTTTTTGTTTTTTTTAAGTGTTAATTTATTTACTGTTTAATTTTAGGTGTGGGTTGTGGGGATCATAGGGGAAAGGGGTGGGAACTTGATACATTTTATATGTTTTAATTTGTTTTTTAATTAATAATATTTCTTAAATTGATAATTAATTATGTTAATTATGGAAGTACATCTTTTTTTAGATGAGGGTTGGGAATTGTGTGGTGTTATAGGGTAGGAAGTAAATAAACTAAATTCATGTAATAATGTTTTTGTTTATTAATCATTTCTAAGGATAAATATGTAATTGTTTGAAAAACACTTTTTATTTTATTTAATATAATATTTGTAGGTATTTGTGATATGTATTTAGCATTATAATATGTTTTATTTCACTAGAGTGGGATTAGTAATTTTTATCCCTCTGCTATCCAAAACTTTCCCTACTGTTGCACTGACTGGAGTGCGAATAGTACATTTTATTCCTCCGCTGTCCAACACTTTCCCTATTGTTGCACTCATTGGAGTGGGAATAGTAATTTGTACCCCTCTGCTATCCAACACGCTCCCTACTGTTGCACTAACTGGAGTGGTAAATTTAAGCGTAAAGAATTTATATACATTAATGTTTTAATTTATAAGAGAATGTTTTTTATTGGATTTTATCTTATTGGTATATGTATATATATTTATTTGTTACATTTTTATTTAATTGTAAAATTATGAAATAAATTAAATCTAATATTTTATTAATTGTTTTAAAGTAAATATATATATATATATTCATTATATGTGTTTAACTTTTTTTATTAAGTCTATTATATTTGTTAAAATATATAATAAATCGAATTATTATTTTTTTAATACATTTTATTATTTAATATATTTAATATTATTGTATATATATATATTACCTGCTGGCTGTCACCAGGAGGTAGTTATAGTAAGGACCTATTTTCCATAGGAAATCCGCAACATTCTATTCCCAATAAGTCTGGCACCGGTTATGAATCTTCGTGAAATTTTCCAAACTTTTGGCCAGCTCCGGACCGCTCCTATCCTGAAAGTCTCGGGGTGATTCGTCAAGCGGGGGCCGAGAAAAAAGGTGGGTCCCAAAACACGTTTTCCCCATGCATTTTCCCATAGGACCTTTAGCTGAACGAAATTACACCAAATTTGGCAAGGAGGTAGTCCTCAGTTCAGACTTGTGCCTTTTGCTTAAATGGTGTTAATCTGTTGAGTAGTTCCTGAGAAAATTACAGTTAAAAGTACATATATATCTATGGCCTCGGAGGATCCGCGCACACTATGCACACCCTGAGCGCACCCTCTGCGCACCGTGCGCGCACCCTCCCGATCATGCGCTGAATGCTAATTGGCTGTCAAGTGGTTGTCAACATTCGAAAGCAGGAACTGTTGGCAGCCATTTTGAGCCTCGGTAGAAGCGGGGCTGAAGAAGTAACTGGAATAAGTGTGTAAAACATAATGGGGGCAGGGTAGAAATACTCTGACCCTCTAGACCTGCTTAGGGGGTCCCAGAAGGACTCCCAGGACCCCTTTTTTTTAAACGGCAAAATGTGCACTGGGTGCGCGGATCCGGCCGTAAAAAAAAAAAAAAATGAAGCGCGGGCTTCCGCGCTTCCTTAATAATTAGCCCCCGGGGGCAAACAACGTAACATTTATTGGGGGGTCCCCCAGCCCCGCTACCCCCCGGGGCTAGAAAATAAATGGGTGGGGGGGCTGAACGGCCCCCCAAGCCCTGGGGACCACCGCCCCCAGGGCTTTATTTATTGAGGGAGGGGGGCTGTGTGGCCCCCCTCCTGGAGCCCTAGAGGGCCCTGGGGACCGCCACCCCCCAGGGCCGGCTCCTGCAGTGTCCTGGGGTGCCCACCCCAGGACACTGTTGTTTGCTATGAGAGGACGGGAGTCTCCCGCCCTCCCATAGCAAACTTCGTTTGGATTTTGAAAGATAGAGCAAGGAAACCTGCTCTCTCTTTCAAAATCCAAACCATATTGGTTTTCCACACGGGGAGCTGCATGTCAGCTGCTCCCCATGTGGAAAAGCAATGCCGGCACCCGAAGGACGCGGGGAGCTGGCTGGGACCGTGGGGGCGTTGGGGCTCCCCTCACAGTCCCCAACGTTTTTTATAAGCCACAGGGGATGGGGTCCCCGGGGATAATAAAAATTAGTGATAGAGGCTATTTATTTTTTTACGGTAAAATTAGGAGTCGCGCATCCTATCGCGTTGGGTGCACGACTCCTCTTGCGTAGGGTGCGCGATTCCTAACGCGTTGGGTGCGCGACTCCAAGCAAAAAAAATGTAAATTGTTTTGAGATAAACATCAAGGTTATGTGTTTTGTTCTTGAGTGGCTCTAAAAAGAGCCGTTGTGTTCATTGAGAGTTTTTGGTACTTATAAGTAAGTACCTATACAGAGTCTAAAGTTATTGAGGAAGACTCTGTTACCCTCATCAGTAAAGTGTACACCATCTCTCCTATAGATGTCTTGCATGTGAAAACGCAGATTGTTATTGTAAATGGACCTCATTCTGTAGTCTCGGAGAAAAGCAGAAACAGATTTATTCACATGTTTCCTAGCTTTCTCAATCTGTGGACAAAAATGATTGGACCAGTTCATTTCTGCCTTTGGCATATGTTAGAATAGACAAAGGCAGTTTGGGGAAAAAGTGAAATCAATTACTGCTAAGGTGTCCTTAATAAGCATTTCCAGACCTACCCCAGTCAAAGCGCCTAGGTCATTGCCACCACAGTGCACAATTATGAGGTCAGGGTGTTGGAGATGTAAAAAGGATTTTACCAATGGCATCAATTGGTGCCACGTTAACCCTCTCTGTCTAATCCATTTAATTGCTGCATTTGGCAAACCTAGGTCTTTGTGAATGCCTTTGTTTTTTGCATATCTTTGGCTCCAGAAAATATAGCTGTGTCCCACAATCCACACTCTAAGCATCTTGAAGGGAGGTCTGGATGCACTCAGATGGTCTCTGTAAATGAAATGGCAGTTTGAAAAGTAAGATTTTTCTAAAATGGTGGATAAGATGCAGTTTTGAAAAAAGAAAATAAATGATTGGTTGTTTGACAACATTCTACACTGAAAACTAGGGTGCATGTTTCTGTTTTTTAAACGCATGATTCTTATTGGTTCACGAAAACTGATTGAAAGGAACATTATATATGATAAACTGATATGTTGAAAAGTCAAGCACACTTGCTGTCTTGATTAGCAACATTGTGTGTGCTGAACTTGTGACCTGTGTTCCATGACCTGTTTCTATGGTAACAGGCAGAAGGCAGATTGGGGGGAGGGTTCAAATTCATGTCATTTGGAAAGGGTTGAAATGTTTAACCAATAGAAATGTGTGTTAGCTTTTGAATTAATGTGGGAAGGAATGTGATTTGGTGTTTACATGTATATGTGTGCAAAATGAGAGGCAAACTTTGCCATTCTTTGGTTTTGCTGACAGGTGCACAGTGCAGAGATCCTGTATAAGAAAATCTGGTGTGTGACTGACATACTTCTTAATCTACAAAACAACTTGAAAGGTGAGTTTCTTAATTGTGAGGGGGTGTATGTGGTATATTTTGATTTTAATCAGACTAATGTGTTTCTCCTGCTAAAGTGCAGGGAGTACTTTTTTTGTCTAGAATCTTATTGTCAGTGTGTGTGCATTTATAAACCATTCTGTGATAAGCATTTGTGTTTTTCATGTGTTTGCAGACAGATAACTGTGCTGTTTTCATGTTTTGGTAGAATTAGAAACCAGTCATTGTTTATGTATTTGTAAAATGAGTCACGTTTCTACACTAAAATGCAGTACTCCTTCTAGATTATGAAATGTGTTTTGGTACAATGCAAGGGATAGTGTTGTTTGTCTAGAATCACACAGTGAGTCTGTGTGCATTTAGGAATCATTTTGAGAAAAACATTTTTGTACTAATGTGTAGTAGAAAATGTTCTGCAATGTGTGCAGTCACCTTACATCTTGTAGACTATAAAATGTATTTTGTACAAGGGATAGTTGGTTGTCTACAATCACACTGAGTGTGTGTGCATTTGGGCAACTATTGTGAGCAAAGCATTTGGTAACATCATGTATTTGCCGGCAGATAACTGCTTTAAAACCTGATTTGTTGTCGAATTTTAGTAGCATTAGAGGCCAGTCATTGCTTATGCAATTGCAAAATGAGTCAGGCTTTCACAGTAGTGTGCAGTATTGAAATATGTAGAATGTGTGCAGTCACTTACCCCTTCTAGACTAGTGATTGTGTCTTGGTAAAGTACAAGGAAGAGTATTGCTTGTCTAGAATCACACTGTGAGTCTGTGTGCATTTGGGAACCACTGTGAGAGAAGCATTTGGGTACTTCATATCTTTGCATACACATAACTGCCTAAAAACCTTTCCTGTTCTCAAGTTTTGGTAGAATTACAAGCCAGTCATTGCTTATGTATTCGGAAAATGAGTCAAGCTTTGACACTAAAGTGCAGTACTGAAATATGTAGAATGTGTGCAGTTACTTTACCTCTTCCAGAGTAGTGAATGTGTTTTGGTAAAGTACAGGGGATAGTGTTGCTTGTCTAGAATCACACTGTGAGTCTGTCTGCATTTGGGTAACCATTGTGAGAGAAGCATTTGGTAACATCGTGTATTTGTTGACAGAAAACTGTTTTAAAACCTGTCATGTTGTCAAGTTTTAGTAGCATTAGAAGCCAGTCATTGCTTATGCATTCATAAAATGAGTCAGGCTTTGACACTAAAGTGCAGTACTGAAATATGTAGATTGTGTGCAGTCCCCTTACCCCTTCCAGAGTAATGAATGTGTTTTGGTAAAGTCCAAGGGATAGTGTTGCTTGTCTAGAATCACACTGTGAGTCTGTGTGCATTTGGGCAACCATTGTGAGAGAAGCATTTGGTTACATCATGTACTTGCTGACAGATAACGGCTTAAAAACCTGTCATGTTGTCAAGTTTTAGTAGTATTAGAAGCCAGTCATTGCTTATGCATTCACAAAATGAGTCAGGCTTTCGTAGTAGTGTGCACTATGGAAATATGTAGAATCTCTACAGTCACTTCAGCCCTTCCACACTAGTGAATGTGTTTTGGTAAAATAGAAGGAATAGTGTTGTTTGTTTAGAATCACACTGTGAGTCTGTGTGCATTTGGGAACTAATGTCAGAAAAGCATTTGGGGGTTTCATGTTTTTGCAGACATATAAGTGCTTAAAAACCTATCCTGTTCTTACATTTTGGTAGAAATAAAATCCATTTATTGTTTATGTGTTTGTAAAATGAGTCAGGTTTGTACACTAATGAGCAGTAGTAAAAAATGTGGAATGTGTGCACTCACATTACCTCTTCAAGAATGGTAAATGTGTTTTTTTAAACCCAAGGGATATTTTTTGTTTTCTAGAATCACACTGCGAGTCTGTGTGCATTTAGAAACTGTACTAAGAGAAGGATTTGGGTATTTTATGTGTTTTCAGACACATAACTGGTTAAAAACCTATCCTGTTCTCATACTTTGGTAGAATAAGAAACCAGTCATTGGTTAGGTATTTGTAAAAGAGTCAAGGTTCTACAATTATGTGCAGTAGTACAATATGTGGATTGTCTGTACTCTGTGTACCAACCTTCCGGAAAAGAAAATGTGATTTGGTAATATGCATGGGATAGTGTTTGTTGTCTAGAATCACAATGAGAGTCTGTATGCATTTAGAGAGAAGGTTTTGGGTACTTTATGTTTTTGGATACATATAAGTGCTTAAAAAACTCTAATCATTTAGTCAGTACCCAAGTACTCATACACTGAGCCAGGCCTTAGCTCATGGACTGTTTCAAACGTCTATCCACTATGCATGCAGGCCTCTAACCACCTAAACACTTGTCTTTCACACCTTCAATACCCTAGTCAGTATTCATACAGTTCCTGCAAACACCCTGTCACTCCCCTTACACTATTCCACTGATTTATTCAGCACCATGTACTAATCGATTTACTGCGCCAAAAAAACAAACACTTATAAATTCACCCAGGCACTCTCCTTGCAATACTCTAATCATTCAGTCAGTACCCAAGTACTAATGGAGTGACGCAGGCCTTAGCACATGGATTGATTCAAACGCCTATCCACTATGGATGGAGGCGTCTAACCACCTACACAATTGTCTTTCACTCCTTCAATTGACTAGTCAGTATCTATATACTTCAATAAACACCCTGTCACTCACCTTGCACACCTCCAGTGACTCATCCAGTACCATGTACTAATCTATTCACTGCACCAAAACCGAAAAGCTTAAACGTTTCACCCAGGCACTCTCCTAGCAGTACTCTAATGATTCAGTCAGTACCCAGGTACTCATGCAGTGAACCATGCATTACCACATGGACTGCTTCAAATGTCTATCCACTATGCATGCAGGCCTCTAACCTACTACACACTTGTCTTTAACACCTTGAATTCCCCAGTCAGTATCCATACACTTCCAGCAAACACACTGTCACTCCCCTTGCACTCCTCCAGTGATTTATTCAGCACCATGTACTAATCCATTTACTGTGCCAAAAAGAAACACTTATAAATTCACCCAGGCACTCTTCTTGCAATTCTCTAAACATTCAGTTACTATCCAAGTACTAATGGAGTGAGGCAGGCCGTAGCACATGATTGATTCAAACGCCTATCCACTATGCATGCAGGCCTCTAACCACCTACACACTTGTCTTTCACACCTTCGATACCCCAGTTAGTATTCATACAATTCCTTCAAACACCTTGTCACTCCCCTTACACTTCTCCAGTGACCCATTCAGCACTATGTACAAATCCATTCATTGCGCCAAAATCCAACCAGTAATAAATTTACCCAGGCACTCTCCTTGAAGTACTCTAATGATTGAGTCAGTACTGAGGTACTTATGTAGTGAACCCAGCTTTAGTACATGCACTGCTTCAAACGCCTATGCACTATGTATGCAGGCCTCTAACCACCTATACACTTGTCTTTCAGACCTTCAATACCCCAGTCAGTATTCATACAGTTCCCGGAAACACCCTGTCAGTCCTCTTACACTCCCCCAGTGACCCATTCAGCATCATGTACTAATCCATTGACTACACCAAAACCCAACCACTTATAAATTCAGCGAGAGACTCTCCTTGTAGTACTCTAATGATTCAGTCAGTACCCAGGTACTTATGTAGTGAACCCGGCCTTAGCACATGGAGTACTTCAAATGTCTATCCACCATGCATGGAGGCCTCTAACCACCTACACAATTGTCTTTCACACCTTCAATTGACCAGTCAGTAGCTATAAACTCCAATAAACACCCTAACACTCCCCTTGCACACCTTCAGTGACTCCTCCGGCACCATGTACTAATCTATTCACTGCGCAAAAACCCAAAGCCTTAAAAGATTCATTCAGGCACTCTTCTTGCATTACTCTAATGTTTCAGTCAGTACCCAGGTACTCATGCAGTGAAGCATGCCTTTTCACAAGGACTGCTTGAAATAACTATCCACTATGCATGTAGTGGTCTAACCAGTTTCACACTTGTGCTTCAGGCCTACATTTCCACAATCACTATGCATACACTCCAGCAAACACACTGTGACTGTTGCTGCAAACCCATAGTGAGTCTTTCAGTACCATGTAATAATCTATTCAGTAAAGTAAAACTCAAACAACTGTGAATTCACCCAGTATCTCTCCTTATAGTACTGTAATCATTCAGTCAGTAAGCATGTACTCTTTCAGTGAGGCAGGCTTTAGGGCATGAACTGCTTCAAAGTAGTATGCACTATGCATGTAGTGGTCTAACCACCATCACACTTGTCCTTCAGGCCTATAATTTCTTAGTCAGTATTTATATAAAATGTGTTTGTATAGTAATAGAAAAGTATAATTTGTAAAGATAGTAATATACATTTATTTGTGATTAATTTTTACAGATACTGTTTATTACCATTAAAATAGAGAAATCATGCCGGACAAAGTAAGAAAAAGAAAAGAACAGAAAAAGGACAGTTACTTGAAGAAAAATCAACAACAAGTATTGAATGAACAACATAATGTGGCTAAAAAAAAAATAATCTTCTGGTAAGATCACAAAGCAATTTATTAAAAATGTTTGTAGGACAAGACAGAATGTACAGAATGCTGAAACCTCTGAGAATGCTTCAACTAGAAAAAATATTCAAAATAATAGGAAAAGCAAAAAAGCAAATGGACAGTCAAAGGAGACGAAGTATGGTAAAGAAGGCAAAATCAGTATAAAGAAATACGCAAAAAATTATTTTACAAGAGAGTAGTACATAATTTGCTGAAAGATGTGAAGAAATATAAAAAGAGAGCTCTATTTTATAAAATAAAAAGCATATTGAAACCATTGTTGAAAAGGCTTTTGAAGTAAAAAGCAAACTATTTATTTTAGTATTAAACAGAATTCGATCACTAGATAAACCAATCCATTTAATGAAGGCCAAAAGTAGGAGGAAAAGAGTAATTAACAGAACACATTTTTGTGATTTTTTTTTGGGTGAATGGAAACACAGTTCAAGTTCAGAGCCTTTCTTTAATGAAGAGAGTTATTTACAGAGCAATAATGTATTGCATGCGGTTGACACCAGTGGTCGAGGTTATGAGGTTAGAAATGGTTGTCCAATTGACAAAGAGAAAATGGTTGAAAGAAATGCAGAAGAAGTGATAGCTGATGAAGTTCTAGGGAGACGTCCTAAAGACCCTGTGTACACTTGGGATTGCAGTAGTATTTGTAGTGTATGACAAGAATCTATTGATAAATTATGCAGTTTCTTACGAGCATATAGCAAAAAAAGTGTTAAACCAAATATTAAGGTGTTGCTAGGACTAGACCCTTGCAGAGTGAGAAAAAATACTGGTTTGAAAGGTCATTCTCTGGCTTGTCTTTCTAGGAAAGTTTGTCAAAGTGTTTTTCACCATTTCAGGATGTTGGCAGTACATCATACTCAAATGCGGAAGTTAGTGAGAAGATTGTATTATGCAAAAAGTCCAGCACTAAAGTTAAATGAGTTGAACAGTGCTCTTTTGCGTGTGTCAGTATCAGATGTGAAGAAGGTTTGTGATGATATTGAGTTTTGTTACTTTGGTCCTCAGCAAGAGAGTGCAGAAACTGACACATTAATAGAACAAAATGTTGAAGACAATGAAGAACCCATGATTACAAAAACTTTTGAAAATCAAATCACAAAGTTTAAGGTGATTTCAGGTGAAAGACCAAATGTTTCTTGTATTTGTTGTCAGCGAACTCACTATAAAAATTAGACTAGGAGTGTCAATCTGTATTTAAAAAGTGAAACAGAAAATAATAAGTGGAAGGAATTTGCAACTTATTTGTTGGTAAAGGATTGTTTTGATTTGGGATCTGAGCAGCGTATTTGCAAAAATTGTTATAACAAATTAGATGAGAATAAAATGCCTGCTAGAGCTGTTCATAATAATCTAGAGTTGGTTGCTATTCCTCCAGAGCTGATAGATTTAAATACCTATGAGTCTATTCTCATTCAATGTGTGCACCCGTTTCAGGCTATTGTTCGTATGGAGCCTAAAACAGGTAAATTACCTCCATCAGAGTTACAAAGAGCATTGAAAGGAAGAGTTGTGTATTTACCGTTAGATTTAAAGAAAAACATTGAAACTATTGGTGTAGACCGTACAGAAAATGAACCACTAGTCATTCTAGTTAATGGTGTTCCTACTAAGAATAATAAAATCTGGCGAGAGTTAGTGGATGTTAGAAAAGTGCAGAAGGCAACATTGTATCTGATAAAAAATAATGAGTACTATAGAAATGTGTGTTGTAGGAGAAGAAGAAGAAATAGATTTAGCAGAAGATACTGAAACATTAAGTGGACAAATTGAAAAGGTGGACATGTCCAGATGTGAAGAAATCTATGAACATTACAGTGTACATCCACTTCATTCCAAAGAAGTGATGGGGAATACGATTGAGTTGTTCCAAATGAAAAAAGCAAGAGGAAGTCCCATGAGTGTATGGGAAGAGAGCTTGGAAGCTCGTTGTTTCCCGCAGTTGTTTCAAACAGGAAAAGGTGGACGA
This sequence comes from Triturus cristatus, assembly GCF_964204655.1. Classification (NCBI taxonomy): domain Eukaryota; kingdom Metazoa; phylum Chordata; class Amphibia; order Caudata; family Salamandridae; genus Triturus; species Triturus cristatus. The sequence goes on from NC_140589.1 coordinate 1,352,775,376, forward strand.
TATGATGAACGTCCTGTGCAGATTCCTGCATCTGAATATCGGAAAACAAGATTATATGCAGAAGATCCAAGATTTCGACAATGTATCCCTTATATGTTTCATCTTCTGTTTGAAAGTGACTTGTCCGGACTTTCATATGCAGTAAATCACATTTTAAAAACTGGAATGCATCTGCAAAATGTAACTGCAAAGGATTTTATGGATAAAGTGCATCAGAGAGATGATCATTTAGAATCTCAGTTGATTAATCTGATGGCATGTCAGCGTGGGACTAATGAATATTGGTACCGTCGTCATGGAGAACTGAAATGTATGCTACGGAACTTAGGAACTCCTACATGGTTCGTTACACTAAGCTGTGCTGAGTATGCTTGGGATGATTTACTTGAATTTCTTTGAGAGGCAAATTCCAATATAAAAAATATTGAATACAAGACACCTGGAGAATTGTGCTCTTTGGATCCTGTTAATGTATACAGATATTTCAATCATAGATTTGAAGCTATGATGTCTTTCATCTGCAATAAAAAGAATCCTCCTCTTGGAGAAGTTGTGGAATTCTTTTGGAGAAAGGAGTATCAAGCAAGAGGTGCTCCTCATATACATATGTTGTTATGGATCAAGGACGCCCCCAAATTTGGAACAGATTCAGATGATACTGTTTTGTCTTTCATTGAAGAATATGTCACATGTGCTGTACCCAATAGCAGAGAAGATAAAAACTTAAAACAAGTCTTACGATTCCAAAGCCATAGATGTGGAAAATACTGTCGACGAAAGTACAAGTCTAAGGATAAGTTCTATACCAAATGTCATTTTGCATTTCCACGTCCTGTATTATCCAAAGGAAGATTGAACAGTTTTATGTCAGCTATGCGACATACCATCACAAGAAAGTCTCAGAAAAATACCTACAACTTAAGAAGAAGCGAAGAGTCAAAATACATAAATGACTACAATCCAGTTATTTTATCTATGTGGAACGCTAACATGGATATTCAGTATGTTGCGGACAATTCCATTGCTGCTGCTCGATATGTAACGTCCTAAATTAGTAAATCAGAAAAGACGGAATTGAAAGAAATGTGGGAAGAGATTTCTCACAAGAAGACTCTAAGTAAAAAATTATACAGTTTCAGTTTGAAGGTGTTATCGCATCGTGAAATTGGAGCATATGAATGCAGAGATCGGTTATCATCTGCAAGTCTATGCTCCAAAAGTAGAAGAATCATTTGGGTGAGTCTAGGTCTTGCAGCAATGCGAAATCGGGTACTGAAATCTGTTCAAGAAATTTAATATTTAGCAGAAAAAGAACCAGAAAGTACAGATATTTTGAAAACGAATAAGTTGGACACATATTACCCAAACAGAAGTCATCATCTTGAGAACATGTGTCTCTATGAAGTGCTGCAAAACTACACTTTTAAACGGAATACTACAGAGAACATCAATGATGGAAAATATGCAGTGATTGGTTCCGAAGGATGTTTGGTGAAACAAAGGAAAGGATATTTAATTAATCACAGGAAACTGAGTTGCGACACTGCTGATAGAAGGGAATTTGACTATATAGCCCTTTTGCAAATGTTCAAACCGTGGCGTTCAGAACTGGAATTACTCGGAGATTCTCAGAGCTATGAAGATTCATTTAATGCTTGTAAAGATAGCATACAATGCAGTGCATTTGCAAATTATGTGAAAATGTTGAATGATGAAATTGATCAAGAAGCTACAATTGCAGCTGAGATTGCTAGAGACAGTTCTCAAGACAGTCAAAGTTCTGCTGCACTGAGTCAAGATCCACTAGGTCAACCAATTGTTGAAAATGAAGCAGCAATTGCCATGAATGAGGTGGAAACAGCAATGCATCAAGCTCAAGAAGATGTAATGCAGTTAGGAAACTTGGAAGAACAACTAAATGTTGAACAGAAACAAATATATCAGTAAGTGAAAGAACAGATTGACCATGGATTACTTCATGAAAAGAAAGAGTGCTCATGTACATCATTTCAACCTATCCGAATGTATGTGAGTGGTCAAGCTGGAACAGGAAAAAGTTTCTTAATTAAAGTAATTACAAGTTATCTGCAGAAAACAACTGAGTCGCATTTGTCTTTTGTTGTCACTGCTCCAACTGGGTTGGCAGCACATAACATTAAAGGAATTACTTTACATCGTTTACTAATGCTACCAGTAGAGCATGAGAACAAATTGGGATACCACAAGCTATCTGGAGAAGCTTGTTGTGAAGTTTCAAGAGTCCTTAAGAAAATGAAACTTCTCATTATTGATGAGGTAAGCATGGTCTCAAACTTGATGCTTGCCTTTGTGCATTTAAGAATGCAGCAAATTCTTAAAACAGAGTATGACGTGTTATTTGGAGGAAAACACGTCATAGTTTTTGGAGATCTACTGCAGCTGGCTCCTGTAAAAGGACAACCAGTATTTAAAACACTTGCGCATGAAGATACGAGAAAGTATCTGGGTAGTGTTGGAAACGTGAACATTTGGACATATTTTGAATACAAAGAACTGACGAAAAATATGCGACAGGCAAATGATGCTGAATATGGAAGTATTCTTCAAGATATAAGAATTGGACTTCTGACAGAACATGGCAAACAAGCTTTGCAGAGTCGATTACTTTCCAATTTGTTTCCAAATGAAAATGCAGTTCCTGAGAAAATATACATGAAGATTGCAGAAAATAAATCGGTGATCTGCTTAATGCCAACACTGCGCAAGTGTTCTATATTCAACGAAGAACTATTGAAGCTGGAAAATGAAGAAATTATAAAAATGGAAGCCATCGATAAAATAGAGCATGAAGGAATCACTATTATTTTGACAGGAAAATTGAAAACAAAACTGGATTCTTTAGAAAAAAAGATATCTAAAACGGCTGGTTTAGAAAAGACTATATGCATGTATAAACTGTCGGGTAATTTTAAGGCGTAATTTGGATGTAGAAAAAGGCTTAGTTAATGGAGCAATGGGTAAAGTTGTGGATTTTGTTCATTATCAGAAAAAAGATGGAATGGAATTTTTTTAAATTAAATTTGATCAGATTGAAGAAGTTAAAGAAATTGGTTGTTGTTCAGTTCGTTTTTTGCTTGTTAAAGATTTATGTGTCCGTAGGAAACAATTTCCATTTTCTCTGGCATACGCAGTGACTATTCATAAATCTCAAGGATTAGGGGGCCGATTCCGATCCTGGAAAAACGCTTTACAAATCGTGATATGGAGCGTTTTACCCATACAACTCGTACTTGTAAGGATTCCCCTACAACCTAGGAAGTACGATCCGTACAAATAGACGCTCTCCATACAAATTGTGAAAAAGACCATACAACTCGTATATACAAGCGACTCCGATTCGGATTGCCCTGTACGCGACGTTCACATGTATTCCCGGCAGCAGTTTACAACCCGTCAAGTACGATGCGTACAAACGGCACTCCGTACGGCCCTTTTTTTACAGGAGCGAAAAAGTGCCGGGAAAACATTGTAAGCCCCGAAAACATTACGAGACGGACCCCCCATGTACGTGTCGTACACCCCATGAATACAGGGGTACGGTGCGTATGTACGGTGCGTACCGATGACACGGAAAGTGGGGTACGGTACGTATATACGCGCTGAAGGGGTACTGGTCGTGTACGCACCGACCGTACAAGCACCGTACCCCAAAATCGCTTGTGTACGCACCGTACCCCAAAAGTGCGTATGTACGGTGCGGACCCTAAAATCGCATATGTACGGTGCGTACATGCGCGATGTTGGGGTACGCTCCATACACACGCCTCGCATGTGGGGGGACCCCTGTATGCCTTATACCCCTATACGACCCGTACCCCGGTACGAGTCGTACCCCCAGAACGAGTCATACCAGGGTACGAGGCGTATAGGGGTTCGCTTCGTAGCCCGGTACGAGTCGTTCCCCGTATACAGGCCATTTTCCATACAAATCGCATGCTGACAACCCGGTACGAATCGTACTTGACGGGTTGTACAGCCTTTTTACAAATTGTATGGTCTTTTTTACAAGTCCGTGTCGTACAGCTTTTCCCAATCCGATTTGTAAGGATCGGGACGATCTGTATGTATTTTTCCCGTACGAATCGTACTAAACGGGTTGGAAGGGACTTGTACGATTTGTATTGAAAAAAATACGGATCCGATTTGTATGTAAAATAAAAGTCCAGGATCAGAATCGGCCCCTAAGTGTTGACAGTACATTGGTGAATATTGGATCTACTGTGTTTAAAGAGGGTATGGCATATGTTGCTTTGTCGCGAGTCAGAACATTATCTGGTTTGTTATTGATTGATTTTTTAATTTTTTTATTTGTTTTTATTTTTTATTACCAGCAGTACAAAACAACAGTTGAGTATGCAGTTTTCCACAATATAGAACAATACAGTATCAACTAGTAGAGACAATCCCTCAGGTAGCATTTCCCCAGTACTATACATCTTTAATATCCACCTCCCCGCGCACGCACCTCGGGGTCTCCCCACATCAGTCTGAGTCCAAGGCATCGTCATCTTGATCTGAAGGCGGGTCACAGATATCACCTCTGAATTTGTTCCACGCCCCCCATACTTTACTCCATTTACGAGGGCAACCCCGCCTAATGAAGGCCGACCTTTCAGCAAACATGGCCTCGTCCATGTCTTTTCCCCATGCGGTTAACTTTGGCTATGTTGCGCTTGGCTATCATAATCCCTAGCGTAGCCCAACTTTGTGCCTGACGCGTGTGGTCGTTAGGTTCCCATATATTCAGCAGGCAGCGTCTAGGTTCCGGTACCAGCGACACTCCCCCCGACTGCGACAGTGTCCGCATCACCTGCTTCCAGTACACTTGGAGTACGGGGCATTCCCATATGGTGTGGAAAAATTTCCCACCTCCCCGCAGCCGCGCAAGCAGAACGGATGCGTCGTGCTACCTATGCTGTGCAGAGTGTGCCTGGTGTAGTAGGAGCGGTGCAGAATACGGAGCTGTATTAGCCGGAGCCTCGAGGGTATACCCGCCTCTCGCGGCGAAGCCAGCGCCTCCCGCCATTCCGGGTCGTCAAATTCGCCCACATCACCAGCTCGTATTGCTGTTGAAGACGCGCAAATGTAATTATTTCACCCTTGTGCCACATGTCGCCAATCGTGGAAATCCCGATGTTGTCCCAATTATCAAAGCCCCTGCTGCTTCTAAGCTTTCCGAGTTGCTTTGTGTCCCACAGAGGTGTGAGTTGGGTCAAGACCCCGCGCCACCCTAGCTTGGCTTGTGCCGCGTGCCAGATGGCGACGGTCTGTCTAAGTGGACCGACGAGCGCTGGAGCCAGTTTACCATCATACAGGGGTGACAACACACCTCGTTCACCCAGTATGTCCCTATCTGCTTTAAATGCAGGGTCTGTCCGCGGAGCATGAAGCCACTGATTAATACTTTTAGCTGCGCCGCCCAGTAATATTGTTGGATATTTGGAAGCGCTATCCCTTCATCATACCAGCCGCGAGTTAATTTGGACTGCGCTATACGCGGCGGTCTACCACCCCGCATTAAGGCTAGTCACCTGCGCCTCAATTGCGCGGAAGTATTCTGGCGGTATGCGACAGGGCGTGTTCTCCAGTACATACACGAATCGAGGCAGGGCCATCATTTTAAATAGGGCAGCTTTCCCCAGTAGCGTTAGCGGCAGCGCACCCCAGTGACGCACGTCTCGCTTGAGACGGTCTAGCGGGGGTTGCAAATTCAGTTTTAGAAAGTCCGCAGGGTTTGCAGTGACGTAAATACCCAGATATTTAAATGATCCCATCACTGTTTAGAGTGGGCAGTCTGCTGGGAGCCGAGGATGAGGGCAGCGCAGTACGTACATTATCGATTTTGACCAGTTGATGGTGTAGCCGGATGCTCTCCCGAAGATTTCGCAAATGTTGAGTAAAGTTAGTATTGAGCGCCTCGGGGAAGACAGATGGAGCAACACATCATCCGCATAGAGGGAGACGCGGTCTTCCCAGTCATTTGACCACTTAAGCCCCCGTATCATGGGCTCCCAGCATATCCATGCCGCCAAGGGCTCTAGCGCTAGGGCGAATAGCAGGGGCGACAGGGGGCATCCCTGGCGAGTGCCACGTGTCAGGGGAAAGTCTTCGGACATATGCCCGTTAGCGGCAATGTGGGCCATTGGTTTAGTATAGAGGAGCCGGACCCATGCACAAAATTTGGGCCCAAAGCCCAAGTGCAGTAGTACTGCAAATAGGAAGGGCCATTTGACCAAGTCGAATGCCATTCGCGCATCCAATGAGAGCAGCACCACTGGCTCCTGTAGTTGCTCCACTCGAGCCAACACACCATGCAAGCACCGCAAATTGAGGGCCGTGGTTCTGCCGGGCATAAAACCAGATTGATCTGGGTGTATGATTTCTGGCAGGTGTGGTGTCAGTCTGGACGCCAAGAGTTTCGCAAGGACCTTTGCCTCTGCATTCAGCAGCGATATAGGACGGTAGGAGGCACACTCAGAAGCAGGTTTGCCGGGCTTCAGTATGGCAACTATGGTGGCTGTTCGTTGGTCCTGCGGGAGTTCGCCCACACGGAGACTGTCTGTGAACATGTTAAGCAAACGGGGGGCGACCGTCCCGGCTGTTCGCTTATAGAGCTCGATTGGTATGCCATTCGGTCCCACCGCTTTACCAGATTGTAGCGCTCCGATTGCCATTTGTACCTCTTCTACTGTAATGTCAGCTTCCAGGGCACTCACCGCCTCTGGGGTAAGCCGGGGCATTGCTAAATCTTTCATATATGTCCGCGCTTCTTCCACTGTCATGGAGGAGGTGGAGGAATAGACTGTTTGGAAATGGCGCGCAAGAGCGTGCACTATCGCGCCTGGTTCAGTTATTATCTGGCCCTCCTCAGATTTAAGTTGTGCTATCCATCTGGCTCCTCCATCCCATCTATCGAGCCATGCCAGGAGCTTCCCAGTCTTATCACCCAGGTCATATATCTTGTGCCGCGTGGCTATCAGCTGTTGCTTTGTGTACTCCGTGAGGTACGCCCTATATCTGGCCTGTGCAGCCTTCAGGACAGAGGCCGACGCAGGAGAGGGGTCTCGAGCCTGCTGAGCCTCTGCCGTGTGCAGCTCTTGTTCGATCGACTGCAATTCTGCTTGATTTGCTCGCTTATGCGCTGCTATGGTAGTGATAGCTTGTCCTCTGAGGACCGTTTTATATGCCTCCCACAAAATCGTCGGTGAGGCGACAGAGGGGGCATTTTCTGTAAAGTAGAGGCTTGTTGCCTCCGTAAGTGCCTTGCGGATCGCGGGGACATGGAGATAGCCGGGGTGTATTGAGGGGATACGACGACGCGCGAGGCGGTAACATGTGTATTGCAGGATCAGCGGAGAGTGGTCGGATATACCCCTGGGTCTGATCTCTACACTGTCTATGTTTCTAAGACTACCAGCGGAACCCAGGAAGTAGTCTATCCTAGTGAGACTGTTGTGCACCCCCGAGTGGTATGTGTACTGTTGTGTTGTTGGGTGATGCAGCCTCCATAAGTCTGACAGCCCCAGTGCTTCGACAAAGCTTCCTAAACGGGACATTGCCGCACTACCCGCTCGCGTAGGGTATCTATCAAGTGATTCGTTTACAACTGCATTAAAATCGCCACCAAGGATCAGTTCTCCCTCTGGCAGGTCAAGGAGAAACTCACTAAGTGCCGGTAGCGCGGTGGCGCGCATTGCAGGAGGAATGTAAACGGAGACTATATTAAGGGGGCGTCCCTCCCATTGGGTGGCTATCGCCGCAAATCTACCCGACCCGTCAGTTTTATGTTTATGTATAATTAGCGGGTATTGCTTCTGCACCAGTATGCCTACCCCTCTAGACCCTGAGGTAAATTTGGAGTGCGCCACCATTTTGTATCCCCACCGGTCCATTGCTTTACTAGTAGTGTTAGTAAGATGGGTTTCCTGTAGCAAGACAACCGCCGCGGCGCATCTCTTAAGACTATGCAGGACCAGACCGCGTTTAATTTTGGCTCCCAAGCCACGCACGTTCCACGTGAGTAGAGAGAGAGGTGGTATCGGAGTGAAGGAACTCGCCGCAGGCGCCCCCCCACTATTAGCAGACATTAGAGCGCTTGGCATTGAAGGCAATTAACAGCGCAAAAGTATCGACGCGCATCATGTGTTATATAGTGGGTGCGTGTACTGCGTTTTGGTCACTACTTTCAGTTTGAACAGTAACTGTTGAAAGAACCTTAAAAATAACCCCATCTCCCCCCAACCCCCTCCCTGCCTCCCTGCCATACGGACTCCAATCTGCCCGCCACCCCAACTCAGCAGAGTGCTTAGACCCCAACCCCGATACATAACTTGCGTGTAAGGAGCGGGAGGTCCAAGGAAGACCAAGAACATCCCCAGTTCGAGCATCCAAATGTTCCGATGCTGCAGTATAAGTGAACAGGCACCACACAACCCAGCAATCATTCCCCTTTACCCTGCACCTTTTAATAAAGAGTGAACGTATAGCGCATCTCGACTAAGCCTCGTGTTGCAGCCGGGTCTCATCCTCCACGGTACAGTCACGGTCAGTGGGGTCCTCCATCTCTCCAGGAGGTCGCCTACGCTTGTCCGAGCGTCCTGAGTTTTTCACCTGCTGCCACCCCTCAAGCCATTCATGAGCTTCCTCAGGCAATTCGAAAAACCATGTCTTCCCATCCGCCACCACTCGAAGCCTGGCCGGAAATAACATGGAGATAGTTCACGGGCTCTCAGCCTCTTTTTTACTTCCAAGAAGCTTCTCTGGCGCGCCGACACAGCCGCCGTGTAGTCCGGAAAGAAGGACACCAACGAGTTCTGTATACGCAGGGGCGGTGCTACTTGGGCCGTCTGGAGAATGGCATCTCTATCTCGAAAGTTAAAGATGCGGGCCAGGACCGGCCTGGGGGGAGCCCCGATCTTAGGCCTGCCCCCGGGCACCCTGTGCGCCCACTCCAGTGAGAAAAAGGCAGAGAGTTCCCTCGGTTGCAGTCCAGTTTTTATGAGGTTTTCCACGTAGAGATCCATGGCCGGGCTCCCCTCACTCTCCGAAATGCCCGTGATACGCACGTTGTTGCGACGGGATCGCCCTTCCTGGTCATCAAGCCTCTCAGCCATGCGCTTGTTTTCGGCCTCCAGTTGCGACACTTTTTGGAGCAGGAAGCTAGAGTCTTTCGCCAGAGTAGCTGTCGCTTGTTCAACCTCCGTGACTCTGGCGGACATTTTCTGGAAGTCAGCTCTGAGGAAATAGACCCCACCGTCGTCTGTACATTAGTAAGGGTGGCCATGATATCCTCCAATGTCACGTTAGGCAGTCCAGCGTCAGCAGAGGCCCTCTCCGTACGACCGGCCTGTTCTGTCAGCGGGGGAGCGTCCTTAGTATAAGCATATTTGTCCAGTTTCCCTTGTTGGTGCTCCCTACTCCCTTTGCCGCTCATGGTAGGGCCGGAGACCAGTCTTTTTAGATGCCTGTTTGCACTGCAATCCAAGGGATAGAGCGTAGGGCCCCGGGACCAATTTTACACACACCGCTCAACTCGAGGCGTCGTCGTCACTCCCCAGGCGCTGGCACTGCTTATGAGCAGGATGCACGTTGGCAGGCACACCTGCAAGTCACCCACCAGCACCCGAGACACCTACAGCTGCCTGCGTCCATGCATCCCTCTTGGCCGTGCACTTCACCATAAAGGGTGCGGTGTGTCGCTTCTCCTCAGGTCACCCGGCACTCAGAGGCAGCACGGGCACTCAGCGCAGTGTCCAATCAGAGCGTCTCAGGTGCCAATGCGGGACCCCACGCCGTCCACCGCCCAATTTCGGCAATCATCCCAGCCTCATTCAACTTCACGTACGCCGCTTTGCTGCCATTACTCGCTGTTCTCGCTGCTCTGCACTCACTGCGGCAATGCGGCAGCGCCGTGGACGCTCGACCGTTCAGCCTTGAATCAGGGCTCTCACCGTGGCATTCGGGCTCCGGGCATCGTCCCCGGGCCGTCCTTAGTACAGTCCGCCTCGCCACTCGGCTCCTCCACCGCGCTTCCGGGCTGTCGGCACTTCCCCTCAGCGACCCCGGGTCTCACACCCAGCGCCCGGGCCGCGCCTCCAAAATCGAGGCCCTGTCTTCAGTTGAGGATACAGGCCTCATCAAACGGCGCGGCGATGGCTGCACCACAGGTCACGGGGAGACATCAAAATTGCACCGCTTGGTGCCGCTTCGTTCCGGCGTCATAGGCTTGGACTTTGTGCTCACATTGAAGTGCGGATTAGTGATCGGATGGCGGGGAAGTCAGTCTCACCCCCGGAGCTCCTTCAGGCTGCGGCCATCTTGTCTGGCAGCTAGCCACGCCCCTTTGATTGATTTTGATGACACAAAGGTTACTGCAGATGCAAACTGTGTAAAAGAGTATAATAGGTTAAGAAGAGCGTATGCTCCCAATTTAGGTCAATATCCTGTATTTGAAAAGCGTGTGGTTGGTCGAAAAAGAAGGTATGAGAATATCTGTACTGAAGGTGTAGAGAAGGGAAAAGAACAAGATAATATTGTCATTGCAAGCAAAAAGAAAAAGGACACTATTGAAGAGATTGTTGGTTAACAGTTTGAAAATAGTTTAGGGGTCAACTGCTATGCTAATGTAGTGGTCAATGTTGTTTTTTATCTTGAAGGTTTGCAACAACAAATTATGCAGAATCTGGAAAAAAGATTTTGTTCTTTGTTGCATTCTGTTTATGAAAAATTGAGAACAGATACAAGTAAAATACAAACTGTTTCAGATGTTCGTAATCTTTTGGATGTATGTTCTGGTTCTACACAATTTACGCAAAATATCCAACAAGATGCTCAGGAATTTTTAATGTATATGCTTACCGTTTTTGAAAATGAAGGTGTAGAAATTATAAATATTTTTGGCCTTTGTTACAAATGGGAACATCATTGTGAAAATTGTATGTATACATCTAGCACTAATGTAGACACTGAAAGATTTCTATATTTAACATTACCGGACTGTAAATCAGTGTCTTTCAATAAATTAGTTAAAGCTACAAATCAAAACATGGAGTGTAGCCAATGTAAATCCGGAATGTTATCAACATTATTTTGACAAAAATATGGACAATATATCATTTTAATGATGCAACGTTGTACAGCTGATGGAAGAAAATTGGACACTTAAAAAAGCATTTTGTAGCCACACAACTATTAATATTAGGAAGGACTTTTGTAGCAATTGCAATAATTTTCCATGATGGTCCTTCCACAACATCTGGACATTACACTGCCTATCTAAAATGTGACAAAGGCTGGACACTTTGTAATGATGCCCAGTTGGCTTTCAAACAACGTTTGCCTAGTGAATTACCAAATTCCTACCTAATATTTTTAAAGCCAAAGTTTTAGGAAGATAATTCAGTCTCTGAGGAATCTATTATTATAATTTATTAGGATTACCATTGGACAATGTACATAAAAAACAGTGCAAAAATACCATTTGGGCTCAAGGAAAGGGATATGTTTGAATTATGGACTTTTTCTTACACATTGTCTTGGTGTATATTTTAAAGCGCCAACATTTACAGTGTTTACACATTTAAGTTATAACATTTTCTTAGCAGTAAGCATTTTTTATATGTGTAATTTGTATTTTCTGGTATTTTACGGAGGATAGATTGTTTTTTTTTTGGGGGGTTTCTTTTTTTTATCTCTTTATTAAGATTTTTATCCCCCAATTCCACCATGAGAAATCAGCACAGGTACATAATATCATACAGCAAACAATATCCACAAAAAATATGCTACTTGAGGCAAAAAGCAGATCTTAGAAAACAAGAGGCGTACAAATAACAGCAAGTGCGAAAAAAATAAAAAATAAAATAAAAAAGGAGAAAAAGCAACAGAAAAGAAAGAAAGAAAAAAGAAAAGAAACAGGGATGGAAAGGGAAAGAAAACACAAGAGGCACTCCCATGAGACATTAAGGAAACCCTAATTCACAATTCTTATCAACCATCATTATCTTCCCAAACCAATAGGTAAGATTATATTGATTCCTTCCATTTTATTAAAGGTGCCCAAATATATTTACCCAATAATTTCACTTTTTTCCCCTTCCTTTCATAAATTGCACTTACTATTGTATATATGGAAAGTAAGCGAGCTAGCCATTGTTGAAATGTAGGGGGGAGGGGATCTAACCAGGCAGAGGCAATGTTTATCCTTAAGACCGCCATAGCAATAAAAATAAATTGGTAAGCAGTCTCATCCTGATTTGAAGAACTTAATCCTAACAAAATAGTTTCATGGGTTAGTATTGTTTTTACCCCAAGTATATGATCTAAATATTCCATAATTGAATCCAACAATGCCTGCAGCCGAGGACAAGAAGCAAACATGTGCACCTGGTCCGCTTCCAGTCCCCCACATCATGGGCATGAAGTCCCTGTAGAACCGCCCCATTGTGCTATTTTGGCCGGGGTATAATATAAAGAAAAAACAGTTTTAAAGTGTTGTGCCTGAAGCCCAGCCAAAAATAGAACTGACTGACCCATCTTTAAAGATTTCACAACTGTTCCGGGGGCAGCCCCCATTCGCTCAACCCACTTACCCTCATGTTTAATTAAGTCGTCTTGTTTCAGATTAATCAATTCTGCATAGATTAACTTGATCGTCTCCTTAGCACCCCTTTGCATAATATCAATTATACAATTACTAGCAAACCCACATGCCCCACCAATTTTCTTACAAAAAAAGCTAAGAAGCTATAAATACTTAAAAAAATTCCTTCTGTATATCTTTGAATTGACGAAACCCTTGCTTTTCTATTATATCCCCAGGCTGGCGGATGCCCTTAATAGCCCATCCGGCCATAATTTCATCCGAAAATACCTCGGGAAGCATTGGATTTTAAAACAAAACTGTATAAAAATTAAGCCTCCCTAACCCAATCTTTTTCTTTAGCCCCCCCCCCAAATCTTAAAGGCAGCTATCAGCGTCTTGAATTTTGTGCGTTTGTTATAACTGGGCTCTGTAAATTTAAAAAAACAATATTCAGCATTTTGGCCCAATAATAGTCTATAAACGTCCGGGAGATCATTTTCCCTTTCCAGTTCCCCGGAACACGACCCTACCAATATCCTCATATATTGCAGAGCTGCCGCCCAATAATAGCTACGAAAGTCCGGCGCCAAGAATCCTCCTTTCTCCCGTGATAAACACATAAACCGAAGAGCCCGCCTAGTTTTCCCATGTGCCCAAATAAACCTATTAACTAAACCTTCTAAAATAATAAACCAAGATTTTTGAAATTCTAAGGGAATTGACCTAAACAGATACAATACTTTTGGTAAAAATAACATCTTAATGAGATTGCACCGTCGCACAAGAGAGAGATGAAGATTATTTAATCTATCAAAATCCACCTTCGCGTTACTGATTACTGGCTCCATATTGACGGCCACCAATTTCCCAAGATCTGAGGTGACTCGTATCCCCAAATAAACTGCTGAATCAACAACGCGGGTATCTTCAAAATTAATAGAACGATTCTTAATAACTTAAGTCTTAATTTTATTTAATGCATAGCCTGTAAAAATACCAAACTCACTTGAGATTAACTCAACCCTTTCCAAAGCCAATTGCGGATCTGTGGTAATAATAGCCACGTCATCAGCGTATGCAAGAACTTTAGTTTCTATCCCCTGGCACACAACTGGTCGAATTCCACTGTTAGCCTCAAATAATCGTAACAGGGGATCAATATAAATGGCAAACAACAATGGAGAAGAGGGACAACCCTGCCGGGTCCCCCTCTGTATATGAAAAGGGGATGTATAGTTACCATTAATCTTAAACCGAGCTGTTGGGGCCACATATAATACTTGAACAGATTTAATAAATCCTTCTCCCAACCCAAACCACCTCATGGCCTCCCAAAGAAAATCCCAGGAGACCCTATCGAATGCCTTTTCAGCATCTAATAACAGCACAGATATAGGGTCTCCTGAGATCTCCGTTGCATCAAAAAGGGTGATCATTCGCCTTATATTTTGTATGGTTCCCCGGCCCATGATAAACCTGTGTTGATACGGATGGATAGTTTTTTTAAGATACCATTTAATCTCATGGCCAAAATTTTGGAAACATTTTTAACATCACTATTCATTAGGGTGATTGGGCGGTAGGAGCCAGGATCTTTGGCTGGTTTATCCTTTTTCAAAAATATAACGACATCTGCCCCCGCCCAAGACTCGGGGGTAGAATACCCCCTTTGTGCTGGTAGCATAACCTCCACCAGATCCTGTCCTAACGAATCTATAACAATTTTATAAAATTCCAACGGAATCTGATCTGGACCAACAGCTTTACCAGACGGTAGGTCTTGTAGAGCACCCATTATTTCTTCTTCGGAGAAGACCCTCTCGAATTCCTCCATATCTATAGGATCGACCTTCTGAATGGGTATATTATCTAAATATTCACGGATACTACCAGGTATAGCAACAGGTCCACCGGAGTATAATTGCTGATAGAATAGCCTAAAAACTTCCCGAATACCTGCTGCCTCGGTGATAACCTTTCTGCTGGTATCGTAAATTTCAGATATCGTCTCAGCCGAGGTTTTTTGCCTAGCTCTTACTGCCAGCGTGTGACCTATTCGCTCATTAAATTCATAACAATGCTGTTTTTTAGACAAAAAAATCTCTGCTGCTTTTTTAGCCAAGTGGTCATCTATTTCGACCTTTTTAATAGCCAACTGTAAAAGTATTTTATCTATTCCTTCACCGGTACTAATAGCTGTAGCTGAACCTCCCTCAAGGTTATTTAATTCCTCCCTTATCTCTCTTTCTCTAAGTCTTTCCATCTTTTACCGGGGCAAGCTGAAGCTTAAAGTTTCCCCTCTGACCCCTGCCTTAAAGGCATCCCAAGCGACTCCAACCCGTGTGCTCCCTCGATTAAACTCCCAAAATTCTTTAACCCATCCCTTCATGTTGACAATATAGTCTGGATCATATAGTAACCTCCTTTCAAAGGTCCAGCCAACATTCTTTTTTTCCATCAAACTGATGTTAATTGTCAAAACGAATGGATTGTGATCTGATATAATACGCGGGTGCTTCTCGATACCCAAATTAGTAAGAAGTTGATTGGATACAAAAAAATCATCCAAGCGGGAAATAACTTTATGTGGAGCTGAAGAAAAGGTACCACCTAGATTTGTGGATTTTAAATATGCCCAAACATCTGTCAAACCATTGTTATAGACTGAATTAGATAGGGCAGTTCTAACTTTCTTCTTTTTTCCTAGATAGTTATTTCCTTGACTATCTCATTGTACCCCTAAACGATTAATATTAAAATCCCCACATAAGATAACTGGGACAGACCACAATGCCAAACTAACATCTAAATACTCTAACAATTCCGGGTCATCACCTGTTGAGCCATACAGTGAGCAAAGTGTAAATTTAAAGTTATTAACCGAGCATTCAATTATTACCCACCGACCCCATTGATCAGCTGATTTACGAAGAACCCTTATATCACTTCTCCGGGTGAGGATTGCTACCCCACGAGTTTGGGCACCTTGTGTAGTATATGCAATCAATCTAAAACCAAGCTGTTCCATTAAATAAGCTCTATTACCCTCCATATGAGTTTCTTGAATACATAATAAATCTATATGTAAAGATTTCAGCCAAATCGCTACCTTATTCCTCTTTTTCTGATCATTCAGCCCACAAATATTTATTGTCAAAATCCGCAGATTCATGTCTTAAAATTAAGATTTTCCCTCTTTAAATTCGCACAATAGACCCATTTGGCCACTAATCCATCACACCTCGCCTTGCTATTCATACTCATTTTCCGAACCTTACCAAGTAACCTAACCAGAACAACTTTAGCACCATTCTGCTGCCTCTTTATTTGCCTACCAAAATGAAACACCTTGACCTGCACCTTGACCTGCACTGATCCCCCCCACCCCCTGAGCCACCCACCCTCCTTCCCCCCCTTACCTCCCTTACAGGCAATTAGGTCAACCAAGACCTAAATATGGCTGAGACGTCTTCCAGAGAGGCAGCGCCCATCCCCCCCTTCAACAAATAAGACAAATACAAACCCCCCGAGAAAAACCCAAGAAAAGACCCCCATATCATATGTTTCCAACAAAACATTATCAAAGCTTAACCATCAATAATATATATCTCCCTCATATAGATCCATCAATATAGGAGAGAAATCTCAACATTTAGTCAGCGATTGAAAGTCACATCAAACCTTTCCTTGATCACCCTTATTACTTTCACCCGTGCTAGACAGTGCCCTCATCCCTCGTGTTTCGATTAGATCAGTGAGAAACTCTTGGGCTTTAATCTCTAAAAAAAAGATTCTAGCCCAACCTCTGTAAATAACCTTAAGTCTTGCAGGGAACAGCAGAAAGGCATCACAACCTGCCCCTTTAAATGCAGATATCAGCTGGCGTAACCTCCACCTCCGCTCGACCGTAGTGTGACAAAAATCCGGCCGAGCGAAGAAGGTATGCCCCTCCACTGTTATCTTAGAATCAGGTCTAGCACGGTCAAGAATTGCCTGTCTCAACAGAAAATTTCCAATAAAAATAAGAATCGCCCTAGGATGATCTCGTTGACTATTAGGCTGATTTTTCCTGAACATCGGGAAACGGTGTGCCCTCTGCACTTCCATCTCCCAATTCCAGTGAGCCAAGTCTGGGAAAGCCGCCTTCAATAGCTTCACCACAAATGTCAAAATGTTCTCCCCCTCCACTTTTTCCTCCAAGCCAAGAATGCAGACATTATTCTGGCGCTGCCGATTTTCGAAATCCTCAAGTTTCCAATCCTCATCCTGTAAACGCTTTTCCTGAGCCCCTTTAACCACAAGTAGTTTCCCAACATCTTCCTCTTCGGCAACCGTCCGCGCTTCTACCTGGGTTATCCGCTCAGACATATCAGAGCATAATTTATTTGTTTTACGGATTGCCCCTTGTAGCTTATTGGTCGCAAGTTGAGATCTCTTGCTCTCCTGCCGGGCCTCACTCTGCATTTGTTTTAATGTTGCATACAACAACTCCAACGTTGGTGACGGGGGCACACTACCAGGCTTATTGATTCCTTCTGTTCCACTGCCACCCCCAGGCCCGCTACCTGAGCAAGATGTGAGAGTTGAGGCAGAGTAGTCCCACTCAAGCCGTCTGCTGGTTGAATCCGAACATTGGCCTTTACCCCTGACCCGACGCTTAATGGTCTTAAACTTCAGCTTAGACTGGGTGGTATCCTGCCACTATGCCACCAGGGACTCCTCTCCAGAGACACTCTCCTGCGTCGAATCCAGCTCACTCTCCAAAGATGAATCAGAGTCATCATTCAGTGAGAAAAACCTATCGCCATCTGGTGAAAACAGTGGCGCACATACCTGAGCACTATCAGACTCATTATCTATCTTACTGGATGTGCTGTTTAAATTACCAGGTTTAAGAACAGGGGGCCCCTCATTACCGTGAGTCTGTGCAGATGTCACAGGGCTGTCCTGGATTGTTTCAAGGGGTGAAGCTGTGGCCTCACCCGCGCCTTCTGTACAGCAGTCATCTATTACAGTCTTCTGACAGCTACTTTGGACCTCAATTAACGCCACTCCATCACTGCTATCTTGACTACTATTGTGAATATTTGTATCATGGAAGTCTAACAAAGGATTTTCTCCCTCTATCTCCCCCGCTGTATGCAGTCCAACTATCCCAAGAGACCCATCGGATATTATATCCGCATGCGGCTGCATAATGCTAATGTCCAAATCCATATTATCAGCCCGTTGGAATAGAGGGATAGAAGGACTACATTTCCCAGGATGCACTGGCGCAGTGATCGGTGTAACCAGTTCGTCACTTAATGAGGCTGAATCAGACCTTTGTGAAATTACTTCCAATTGCAGGGATACATCAGAGGAGCAAACAGGCATTTTCACATTACCCCCAGGGAGTGCCTGTGTCGAATTCAACATACTGAATGCCTCGATCACTGATGGCTGTCTGAGAGCGCCCTCATTGGCTTTAGCAGCCCGTAATCTTGTCCCGCCTGCTACTCCGGTAGTCCCGCCATCAGCCATCCTGCCCACCTCACCTTTCCTTTTGGGACCGCCATACCGTGTCCGTCCCCGACTCGAACCTGCGTCTGCAGCCAAACCCTGAGGTTGTTCTCTCCTCAGCTCTTTCTGATTTCCGGACTCAGCAGCCTCTTGAGTTTTCGCTGTCTTCGGAGCAATTTTCCACTGCAACCAACGTTGAAAATATGATGTGGTATATCGCGCCAGCCAAGAGAACAACGAAACGGAAAGATATCCGGAACCACTAAATCTCCTACATCGAGTAGGCTGTCCGTGCAAGTAAGCAGGCAGAGACCCCGGCAACCCAATCTGCAGGCTTTCTTTGAAATGAAGACTGGGAGGGAAACTGCTCGCTGAGAAGGATGTTAGAAACGAGAAAATAGAGGCTTGTAGCATATCTTCTTTGGGGTTATTTCAGGTTTAACCACGAATAAGTCATTAAAGAGGGGAGAGAGATCAGCGCTGCCCTCAGAGGCGGTCAGTCAGCGGCCATCTTGCCCCTCGGCATGTTATTTAACATTTTGCCTGCTGTTATGTGATGAGTACGATTGAAATCACTATTTCTAGTGAAATTCAATATATTCTGAGAACAGCAAAAAAGGCAAACAAATTACTTTGTTTAAATGATGCTGTGTTGTTAAAAATGTATTATTACATGTTATAACTATTTTTTCTTTTCTTTCACAGATCCTAATTCTAAAATAAGCAAATTACCACAATTTACATTACAAAAAACAACTGAAAAAAATGTGTACCATTTTTTATTTCTAATACTGTGAAGGTAAGTTTTTAACTAAGTATTAATATGCACAATGGGCAGATCTGCAAGAAGCTACAAAGTTTTAATACGTTTTTCAAAACACCCTGTTTACACCTATGTAGTTTTGGAATGTCCCTATCATAGGATATCGTGTGTGCAAAAAAACAGATTTGAGTGGTTCATAATATTTCCCATTATACCTATTGAAGGACCGCAATCATTTCAATCATTCTTCTTTGAGCATCTTTGCAGACAAAACTCTGTGCTTACCTCCTATCATTCACAAGCAATTTTCCAACCAGAAATATCTTACTTTTTGTAACATAGTTATAGCGCAAGACACTCTTTTATATTTACAAAGAGAGGAAAAGGCACTCTGTGTACCTTTTCTTCTCAATGTAAATACGACATCATAAACACCACTTTGCGTTGAAAGGGTGTTCTATAAGTGTTGCTGTGCGTGATTGCACAGACACATCTCCAGATTTATCAAAAATAATAAATCTGGGCATGTGTGTGAATGCTGCACCATTCTCCAATTGGTGTAGCAAAGCACAACAAGGAGAATTGTTTTCATTTCTCCTCATTTTTTAACCTTCAATACATGCTAAAATGCTCAGCATACATTGAAGGAGAAAAATGCCTTTACTGATTGTTTTTGTGCAGGAAGGTGTGTCTTCCTGCACAAAAACAAAACTCCACATGACACAGATATCCTTGCACCATGGTGTAAGGGTGCCTGTGTCACAACATGGCTGCAGTTTAAGCAGCCGTGCAGAGAGAAGCATAGACTTGCAACATATTTATGTACATATGTTGCATCCCTGTGCTTCGGAAGTACCACAGCACACTGCAGTTAAAGAGGTTACTGTGTGATGCGGTAGCACTTCCTCATAGTTCTGCACTTATACATTCACCATACAGTACTAATGCATTCGTTCAATCAATTACGCTCTACACATAGATTCATCTAAACTTTCACACACTAACATACAAATATAGCTCTTTTTTTAAACCAGGAAAGTTAGTTCTTACCAGAACTTTTTTTTTTCTTCTTTTTTCTTTTATATATATTTTTTTTTGGTTTTCTGAACAATTTTTAATTTTTGGGGGGTTTTCTGGAAAAAAAGGAAAAAACAGAACTGGAGGAACAAAACAATGAACTTCAGGGTAAGAAAAAATAAATAAATAATGATGGTTTTCTTGCTTTCTGCAAATTAAGTCAATAGATTGCTCTCCGTAAGAAAGGACTGCATTGCACTTCAAGCAGAGGACTTTCAGTGTGGCAAACTGTGGACGGATGTCCAGGTGTTGGTCCAGGAAGAACTTGCATTCTTCAGCACTCTTCACGTGTCAGGTTGACTGGATGCATGGTTTTCAGGTGTTTTTTCATGCTGGCTGTACCACATGAGTACTTTTTTGCTGGATCGCCACGGGAGAGCACTCTTTGACATATCTTGCATGTCACTTTGATGGCATTGGTTTTGGATTGCCCCTCTGGAAAAGTAAAACATTTCCAGACCACAGATGAATACCTTTCTGGGCGTGGTGGTTCAACCAGAAATTCATCTTCAGAAGAATGTGCAGATCCTGGAGATGCCTGCTGCCCTGAAGCCATTGTTTGCCAAAAAAGTTTGAACTAAGTGTAAACTTAGCCAAAAAAAGTTATTCTCAGCAGAGAGATGCTCCTCCAAAGAAGGTCTAAGAAGAATGATTGAAATGGGTGGGGTCTTTCAATAGTTAGAATAGGAAGTCTAATGAACCAATCAAATCTCTTTTTTTCAGGTCACATGGGATTGCGCACCGCGCGCATAGGCAGCACGCACCGAGCGCGAATTCGCGAAATTGCATTTAAAAGCAATATAGGATGATTAAAAGTAAAAATATATTAAATTTATGAGTAGCTTAGATTATGTCTTCTCTTAATATTTACATGAAATACATATATATATGTTTTTTGACATTTAAAATATTTCGCGCACCCACCGCGTCAAGCCCGTACATGACGTTTTGCGGAAGCGCGCGAGCGTCGCGTAACGTATTTCATACGTGTCGCGTATGCTCTTGGAGTCGCGTACCGGTCGCATAGCAATAGCGCATGAAAATACGTACCCAACACACACCGTACGCAGATCCTGGACTACAATCATAAAATGGCGACTATGTTCCGCGCAGAGATCGAGAAAGGTACGCATTGGGTGGTAATAATAACAAAGTATTACGAATATAGTTTACATTTTTTTTTAAAAAATTATAAAAAAAATAGTAATAAAAAAATGAATGCAGCACACATAGATAAAGGGAAAAACGAGGAGAAATATTGATATTTCTCATTGGTGTGCCCCCACCCCCCAGGGAGGCATAAGGTTTTGGAGCATTCCCAAGTTTACAAGGTCTTGTAAATATGGGCATGCATCAAAATCCATGGGTGTTGCGGGATCACCCACCACAATGCCCATTGCACGCCTCCCTAGCGCAGAGTTTGCAACGCAATGATTTTTCCTGCCTTGGTCCATATTTATGAGGCCATTCAAAGCCATGCAGAGTGACTTTGCTTGGCTTCATAAATATGATTTAGTGGTGCGCACTGCCATTGTGTCACAGAAAATGATGCAACGGCAACGCAAGGGCCTCCTAAATATGGGCCTCCTAAATATGGGCTTAAGAGTGTAATCTCCATTTCCTTGGTTTCTTGGGCACTGTAGGAGTACACAATGAGAGGTTCAGTGGGACTCAACAGGAAAGCAGTAATAAAGGTACAGCTAGGATGTTCTTATGGGGATGAGCACCATAAATTCAGCTGCAAATTCCCTTCAGTGTGTGAACACATATACTACATACAGTAGGGTTCTGAGAAGCAAGATTTTGCCTCGAAGAAGGACCCAAAATCTCCAGAGCTGTGACTGCCAATTAACACCTTTGCCTTTTGGTACTTGCTTTTACTGTGTGTGAACAGGCAAAATGCCTTTACGCACATTGCCCAAGGCACCAAACATCATTTGGCTGACCTATATGCTGATCCAAATTGGGAATTTCTGATAGATATTTCTAACTGCAGATTCCTCATCTTTTGATTATTCCCCAGGTGACAGACTGGATCTGGAAACATTTTTAAGCAGTACTCCTGCGATGCGGAAGGTGGCATAGTGCCGCTCTGTGCCAACATTGTTCCTCTCTGGAAGTGATGAACAGATACACATATAGGTGCCACTCATGCATTCTGACATAATTTCCTTTCTTGACACACCACCAGACGTCAATCCAGAACTACCCTTTTCCCTTTAGGCCCAAAATTGTTCCAAAAATCCAGTGTGCACAGGTAAATGTCACCTCCCAAGAGTACAGTCCTATGTAGGGACTGTAGCAAGCAAATGTCTTTGACAGATCCTCATCAGGTTTGCCTGTAGTGCCTGGGCTCATAACACGACTCCATGGCCTAAAGTAACAGTGCCTTGATTAATCCCATGGCCATCAGAGATCATGAGGCGAAACTCTGAGTCACCAAGCACTAGAAGACTCTACGCAGTGACAGGTTGAAGTGAAGGTCTTCTTCCCACTCCCAAATTTGTTTCTGTGGCCAATCATCATCGTGGTTGAAGTATTCAGATGAGTGGAAGAAAAAGTATAAAAAGTCCAAGTGCCCCTTCCTGCTACTTTCGAACTGCAGAGAAGGCATGAGGGCATCAACATGCCTCACGGTCTTGTTTCCCTTTTGAGACTATTCTGACCCTTGTCCCACAGCATCCCGAATTTCTGGAGCAAAGGAGCCATGTTGCAGATTTCTGGCATGCCTCTGGGCCCCAAGGAATTGCCAGGGCCTCCACCTGGGACTCCGCCGGGAGGTCTGCCCTCAAGTCCAGCTAGACCCTCTAGACTCATTAAGGGCTCCACACCAGCTTCACTATCAACTTCAATCTTGGAGTCACGACTCTCGCCAGAGCCTGGAGCATTGAAGCCAATGTCATATGATGTACTGCAATCTATTGTGCTTTCCAACTCTGAGTTAACATTGCTTCGACCTCGACTGAGACCGCGCCCTGATCCACTTGGGCCACAGCCTTTGGGCAACCCACCAGATTCCGATACTTTGCCCATGCCTGAAGGAAAGGCCAAAATTCTCCATACCTTATTTCAAACAGATTCTGGCAATGATGCATAAGATGCTGGGGATGAATTTTCCCAACCATACAGTGATGACAATAGGTATGAGAACCTTGAGGACGCCAGTGGCCTGGACACCTCACCAGACGCCGTTCCAGTTTCACTTCTGAGCCCTGCCATGAAAGAAAGTGCCTCCTTTGTCAGAAGAACAGCAAACGTTCTCGACAACTAGTAACCCACTATAGAGGTGAAGACTAATATCCTAACTGAGGTGCTTTAGCCCAGCCAAATACTGAGATTCTGCTTCCGTTTAAAGAAGTCCTCACAGACACCCTTCTCGGGGCTTGGGCAAAACCCTGTTCCTGACTGCTGGTGAAGATAGCATGGCTCCATCATTCAGCTCTGGGTAGAATGGACTTTTTGACTCAGAACACCACACCTGAGAGCCTAGTTGTGCAGTGAGTAAGCTTAAAATGAACACATTCACTACCACACCACCAGAAAGGGAATCAAAAAGTATTGAAACCCTTGGGCAACGTGTTTTACTCACTCATCAAGTCAGCTTTCTTTTGACAATTTATGTCATAAAAGCAATGTTATATATACAATATAAAATAATAATATATATAATAAGAACAGTAAAATATCATACAGCCATATACACACAGTGAAAGGATAGCTGTGGGATATTTTAACCTTTTTGTGGAAGCCGGATCAGCCTTCTTGTTCAAATCATCCATCATGATGAATTTTTTAAAGAATTTGCAAAATGTATTTCCACCCTCTTCCTTTATCATATTTTAGTGGGAACTTAACTTGGCCCTCACCATCCTGATGTGTACTCCTTATGAACTGTTGCACAGCTGCCCACTTCGGCTTCTGACCATGAAGACAATGGGGGATATTTACAACTGAGGGGCCGATTCCGATTTTGGTCGGAAGGGCTCCGAACGATGGTCGGAGCCCTTCCGACCGAATCGGAACGTGTCGGCCGGATTCCTTTCCGACCGAGCTATTCCGATGGGCTCGGTCGGCAAGGAATTCAACTCGGATTTCCGGATGGCAGACGACAGGCTCGGAGAGACCATCCGGAAATCCCTCAGTACTCCTCCGGCTGCCTCTTTACGACCGAGGGAGTACAATGGCATTTTTTCACTGCCTTTTCGTGCCGGTCTTTCCGGCACGAAAAGGCAGGGAGTGATATGTTACTTCTATGTGAGCTACATTCTGGTGCACACATAGAAGTAGCAAATCGTCATTATTTAATAATTGTTTATGTGCAGGAAGGGACTTCATCATTCATGGCGTTTTGCTTTTTCAATGTGTGCTGCAGAATGCAGCACATATAGAAAAAACTGAAAGGATGAGAAATAAAAATATTTCTCCTCATTTTAACACCTGCTTTTGCATGGCCAAACCTACAGTTCTGCCTGAGCCTTTTGTGTTCCCCACTGTTTGTCCTTCCTGACCTAGTAGGATGTAGGCTTGTGTCCCACTTGAATTTTTGTTTGTATTGTTCTTGTTTGATTCAAAATATTAAATATCAGACCTCTGTCCAGCTGGACAAGTTCTACAAATATAGTATTGACCGGGTCTATATTCATTCCCCCCACACCATTTTTTTTCTTCTTTCACATCAGGCAAAACATCATATTACAAGCACTCTTCACTCCACATCACCCCTCTAAGGAAGAGGAGAGACTCCATCGACTAGATCCAAAAAGTGCTCTTAGCTTTTACATTGCTCATACCAGGGAACATCCTGTTGATGATTAGCTCTTTGTGGGATTCTCTGGAGCAAAGAAGGGCAAGGCAGTGCAGAAGAGGACTGTGCTCTGCATTCAAATCTAAATACTGGTCAGGAAGCAGCCATTGGAAGGATTGGGGACTCATTCCACCAGAGCCAAGACTGCTACCACTGTTTTGACACACAGAGTGCCTGATATGGATATTTTCCTGGCTGCTACATGGGCATCACTTTATACATTCACAAGGCACTACTGCCTGGAAAGCCAGGTCTTTAGAGATTAGCATTTTGCCTGCAGTATCCTGCAGGCCTTTTTAGTTTGAGCCAGTTGACAGACCCACCACCTGGAAGGTACAACCGTGGTATCTATTCAACGGGTGAGGAATCTGTAGTTAGAAGTATCTTTCAGAAGAACAAGTTACACTCTTTCTAGTAGATATTCAAACTGCAGATTCCTCACTGACCCGCCCATCCTCCCTGTTCTGTGAACTGGGCTCTTTCCCACCGAAAAAGATCCAGAGTATAGAGATCTGCACACTGGTTTAATTTGCTGGCTAAATTTGTTTGGCTCTGCGTCTGGTGGAGCCTACAAGGCAACTGACGTCAGTACAGGTGAGTGGTACCTATGTGTGGTTCCATATGTCACTTCCAGAGTGGAATATTGTCAGTGGGGAGCCGCACAACACCACCTACTGGTGCGCAGAGGTACTGCTTAAACATTTTTCCTGACCCAGTCTGACACCTGTAGAACGTTCAAAAGTTATATAGAGTATCTACCAGAAAGAGTGTTACAGAAGGTAAATAACTTTACGACACTGCCAATAGAGGAATGGATTAAAGGGGCTGACACATTGCTCAATTCTATGTATGCTGTTCTGTGGTCTGATCCAACTTGTGAATAACACTTCAACTGACTAATGGCTGAAATAGAGCAACCAAAAGCTCCTCTTTGTGTATGTATTTTTTCAATGTATGTATTTATTTTTTATAGGAAAGGGTGTTAGGCAGCTAAAGCTGTTTTCAGCCACAACTAAAAGTATACATCTCTGAATATACGGCGTTTTGACGTGGATGGCACATGGGTGACAACCAGTATTTGGCAGAAAGCAGAACTTGGAGAGCATGCTCAGGAAACAGATGCTGCTACCACTCAATCTTCTGACAAAAAAAATCCTTCTTTACAAAAGGAGGGGTAGGAAAATGCATGAACAAATCAGGAAATCAAACACGAGCAACAAAAATGACAACAGAATATGACTAGGCAAATCAACATAAATAAATAATATAGCACTATCTGAGCAAGCCTGTATTCTACCAGTTCCTGAAATGTAGGTTTTTCTTTGCAGCGCTGATGAAAATAAATGTATGGAACAGCACCCTCCCACATACCTTCAGCAAAACCCCCCTACACATACCAAACCTACACCAAAATCGCATTGTTATTTTTACTTCAAGGAGATAAAAATGAAACCTGAAAGAGGAAACGTTGATTTAAAAAAAAAAAAAATCTGATTGGTATGTTTGTCTTCTTTACTAGGTGAAAGGTTAGTTCTAATCTTGGAAAACAACTAACTCGTTTGAAATAAAGAGATTTCTCCTCCTTGCGCCTCATCTGGGGAGACATATCTTTTTGGTGCATTCCCAGGTTTACCAGTAATGTTAAATCTGGGAATGTGTCAAAAACCATGGAGTTGCTTGGTAACATCCACGCTCCACCCATGGAATGCCTCCCTGGCGCAGAGTAATGCAACTCAGCTATTTGCGCTGCATTGCTTTATTCGAGATTTATGAAGCCACTCAGGGGCACGCAAGGTGGCCTTGCGTGGCTTCATAAATCTCTTTTTTGAGTTGCGTCGCTCTTGCACCACGTTGCATGGTGCAACAGTGACGCGCTGGGGTTCGTAAATATGCCCCTCAATCTATTTAGTTACAATTAATAAAGCCCACGGAGGCAGGACAAAGTTGTGCAATGGAGCACGAAAGCCCACTGTACCCTTCATAAATCTAGGTCTAAGAGTATGGAAAGTGATATTGGTCCACCACCCACTTGTTTTCCAAACCGTTATGTTGGTTAACATGAAATTGATTTGAACATTTCTCCCCATTACTTCCTCTTTCTATATGTGCTGCATTTTGCAGCACACATAGATAGAGGAATTTGCCTCTCAGGATTGTTGTTGTGCAGGAAAGTGTCCCTTCATGCACAAAAATAATCCTATCTACAGCAAAGGCACCCTTGCACCATGGTGCAAGTGTGCCTGCGTTGGCGCTAGGCAGCCAAAACGGTGCCGGGACAAGAAGAGGAATGCGCTGTATTCTTATAAATACAATGCATTCCTGCTCTTCCCCTGTAAAGCAGTGCAGCAAGGTGACTTGCTGTGCTGCATTGCGTTACTTTGCCATAAGTATGGCCTGCAATGCCCAGCATCACTTTGCGCCACACGAACGCTTGTGCAAAACAAGTCTGGGCAGACAAACACCATGTAGAGGCCGTATTCGTTTAAATTTCAATTATGTCATGTCATATGTTTTTTGTAAAGCTAGAGTTTGCCAGTTCCTTGGTCCTTTGGTGCTTTTGAGATATAGAACGACAAACTGAGGTCTCCAATTTGTGGGGTTTCCAACTAACAACCTTCAGGGGTAATTGTGGGTCATCATAATTTCTCCTCCTCTCAAATGTGTGTTGTGTGACTTAAATGGTGAAGGTTTCCCTACTACAGTTTTCCGTATATCGTATGCCCTGCCACATAACCACAGTCGGTGCATTATATGCTGTATAATATTTCTTCCGCATGTCCCGTCTATGGGCAAGGGGGATTGAGTCATGAGACAGTTGTGCTCAGATATATGGCCCTGCACCAAACCTAAAAAGGCGGTATTAGCTATAGTCCACCGCACAAGTGGGTAGTTTCTTAAAAGTTCACAAATGCAATGCTTCTACCCCAGAGTATCCACCGCCTAAGAACCCCTTCCAAGTCCACAAATACATACAGCAAAAAGGGGAGCACTGAAAAAGTAATGTTTTTGAGAACTTCCCTTACTGCTGTGTGTTTTATGTTATGTTATAATGGATTTATACCGCGCACAAATACTCAAGAGTGTCCTGGCGCTCAAAAATTAACAGTGACCCGATGGAGTGAAAACTTTAACACGACTGCTTGAAGAGGAAGGTTTTCAGTTGCTTTTTAAAAAGTCTGAGGTCCTGAGTGTTCCGTAATTCCAGGGGCAGGGAGTTCCAAGCCATAGCTGCTTTGAAGGACAGAGACTGGCCCCCCATGTTGTGAATCAGTTCCAGGTCCGATACTCCTCAGGATTCGGGCGACGCTATATGGGGTCCTTCTCTCGACGTCACCAACTTCCTGCACTAAAGGCACGGAAGACTGGAGCAATCAAGCGAGGGAAGGGAAGAATGGGAACAGTGGGGAGTAGAACCTGTAAAGAAAGTTAACATACAACAAATATAACAATACAGCGCAATAACAAGTAACTACTCTCAGTAGGTCTCACTAATAGCATTTACTTCTCTTGAAACCAGAGTACTAGATTCGCTTACACACGCACACCATAACCCATGTTTGTAACCGTACTCCACAAGACCACTCTCAGACTATCAATAGATGCCTAATGGTTGTATGGTACTTCAACCTTGTGAGTGGAGGAGAGGCTCTGTTGGTCTGCTGAAAGATATGTATGACGTTGTAATAGGCACTCTTATAGCGTACACCCTTTACTCTCAGGATGCACACGTAACAAAAATAATAAAGCAAAACTTCGCCATTCAAAATGGCATTCGGAAATTTCTTTCCGCGTAGATGAAATAGCGATAGTTCTTAATGCCAACCCGCCTGATTGACAAGC
Source organism: Triturus cristatus (assembly GCF_964204655.1). NCBI lineage: Eukaryota > Metazoa > Chordata > Amphibia > Caudata > Salamandridae > Triturus > Triturus cristatus. Next base: position 1,352,803,984 of record NC_140589.1, read on the forward strand.
TTGTCCTATGACCGTGAGTGGTCAAATGTAACTTTCCCGATATCGTCGGGACTCTGTCTCTAGACCTCACCGAGGTCCAAGGTTTCTTTTTGCTTAGAACCCGCTTTGTTGTGCTAGTTGTTTAGCGGGTATTTGGATCAGTACACACACCCCCCCAGGGATCAGCGCCCGCTTCTGTGATACTTGCGGTTTCATTCACGCCGCCCTCGTCAGTAGTCCGGACACCGTCCCTGGCGCCTTTGAGGTGTCGAAAGAATACTGAAATGCCGCCGGTCCTGCTTCAACCCGCAGATACCGTCGACTAAGCAAGCACGGATTCCCCGCCTGGCTCTGATGCCGAATTCCTCGGCCGAAATACAAACTCAATCCCTCGCGGCTTGCACTCCACCAACGGGAAAAAACATGGGCACGAGCAGCCGCTCGTCGGTTTCAAATCCTATCGTCAATTACGCACAACGTAGTGCGTGTCATGGGCGTTTTAAGCCCTCTGGCTCCTCCCCCTTAGTCGCAGGGGTTTCTGGGAGGGGTAGTTTTAGTAGGCGCAGTGGGCCTAGATCATGACACCCCAGCCGTGTTCTGCGGAAAGGAGGGATACAATCCATCGGTGGGTGGCAGAGCGCAACAATCTGTTAGGGACATAGAAAGCAAAACGCTTCCTGATGTACATAGGTCCAAGATCGTGCAGAGCTCTGTGTGCCAGAGTAAGAGCTTTAAATTGCACTCTCTGAGCCACAGGCAGCCAATTCGACTCGCGTAAATGCTGTTTTACGCTAGATCTTCCAGAGATGTTAAACAGAAGTCTAGCCGCTGCATTCTGTATGGTCTGTAGTTTTTTTAGTATGTATCCAGGAATCCCCACATACAGAGCATTGGCATAATCAATGCGGGAGAGAATGAGAGCACGAACGACCATTTCCTTGGCCGGCCTCGGAAGCAAAGGGAAGAACCTTCTAAGTGACTTGAGGGTGCCAAAACAAACTCCAGTGAGTTTCTTAACTTGCTCCGTGAACCACAGGTCCTCTTCAAACCAGACCCCCAAGTTTTTTGCTGGAGCACCCACAGAATTAGGTCAGGGGAAGTCTGGAGGCCATAAAGATTCTCTGAAGGAGGGAAATGACCACATGAAAGGACCTCGGACTTGTCCTCGTTGCATTTCAGTCAGGCATGGGCCAGCCACTTAAACACAGCAGAGAGACAATTCTGGGCAATTTCAGTCGACAGGTCGGAGTCCTTCCAAGTAAATAGGAGCTGGGTGTCATCAGCATATACAATTATTTTTGCACCCATTTCCTCGGCCAGAAAAATCAAAGGAGTCAGATAGATATTAAAGAGCAAAGGGCTCAAAGTAGAGCCCTGAGGGACTCCAGTTGACATTTTCTTGGCAGTTGATGAAAAAGGAGGCATCCAAACCTGCTGAGTACACTCTTCCAAAAAGGATTTCATCCAGTCCCAGGTGGAGCCAGCAATGCCAATATTTGAGAGGCGAGCAAGGAGTAATTGGCAGGGGCACCGTATCTAAGGCGGCAGAGAGGTCAAGTAAAATCAGGGCCGCTCTGCCACCCGCGTCCAGGCACTCCCTGATTGCCTCAGCCATTTCCACCAGTCCAGTCTCGGTGCTATAAATTGCCCTAAAACCAGACTGCGCCGGATGGAGAAGACCAGATGTTTCCACATAGGCCTCCAGCTGTCGAAAGACCACCTTCTCACAGACCTTTGTCAGTGCCGGTAGAAGAGATATAGGGCGATAGCTAACAAGTTTGGACGGGTCTAAAGAAGATTTTTTCAAAAGTGGTAGGAGCTTAGCCTGTTTCTGGCTCAAAGGAACAACAGCGGTCTGTAAGGATAGATAAATAATCCTATTGACCTCAGCGACCCCCGCCAACACTCTGGCAGGACAAGGGTCAGTCGGAGACCCCGACTTGAGGGATTTGAGGACGGCCAGGGTATCTGGTCCGGCTATGGGCACAAAGTTCATAAATGGAGGAATAGATAGAGTGGGAGCTGAAAGAGGTGAAGGTAAAGAATCCCTCGGTGCCCGGGGACCCGGCCCGAGACTGTCTTGGATGTTCTGTATTTTTTCAACAAAGAAAAAAGACAGCTCCTCACACCATTGAAATGATGCTGGGAGGACCGTTTGTTCTGCGCCAGGTGCCAGAAAGCTTCTTACAATGGAGAAAATATCCTTGCTATTGTTGCTAGCTTTAGCAATCCGTTCCGCCTAGAAACTGCTTTTTGCCTCCTCAATGGCTGCGTAGTAGTCTCTCTGAGCTTTGCGAAGAGAATTTTTGGCCAAGGGACAGTAGTCCCGACGCCAACACCGTTCCAGTGTTTTAGAACCCAATTTGAGGTCTCTAAGAGTGCCTGAGTACCATGATTTAGATGGAATTATTCTCGGTCGCCTGGTGGAGGGGGGTTTTAACACCGCACCAACTCCTTGACTGATCCAGGAGCAAAAACTATCTACCGCTCCTTCAAGATCAGAAGTGACCGACGGGCATGACATTGAGAGAACCTTAGAGAGGGCCGGAATGTCGATCTTCCGAGCCGGTTTATTATGAGCCGGGACTGTAGAGGATGGAGGTTTCCCTATGATCCAAGAAAACTGTACCAGATAGTGATCTGACCAAGTGACCTGAAGGGGGTCAGATGCAGACAAGGCAAAGTTGGAGCATACCAGGTCAATTATATGTCCCCCTTGATGTGAGGGAGACTTTATCCACTGGGTTAGTTGTGCCAGATCAAACAGGTCCATTAGCTCCCTAGAACCCGAGGACTCAGGGCAGTCTAAATGAATGTTAAAATTATACCAAACCTTGTTAGCTCTTGCACTCTCATAAATAAGCCAGTGTGTGAGTCTCAGAAGGTCTAGCATCTTTCCATATGACCTAGGTTGGTTCTTGTCAATCTTTGAAGAAAAATTGTGTGATTCACTGATTTCTTGCCTTGGAATGTTTTAGTTCCTCACCTTGATTCGGTTTATACCAGTGTCTGCCCCTCTTGGGGCCCGATTTGAAAATGTAAATATACATGTGTATATTTACTCTTACACTTGAGTGTAACTCTCGACTTTTTTGCGATTCACCTTCCTCGACTGGAAGTTTACACCTAGGTGTACACTTACATGTGTCCACTCACTCAAATGAGGGGTTTGGGTGTAACCTCCTACAGCAGAATTTATGAGTATAAAGTTACTATAGTTACTTTTCTCCTATTGCTGGAGAGAATGTTTAGGGAACTTTATTACATTTTCTTTTTTTTAATAAAAATATATTTTAAGCATATTGTATTTTAATAATTTTTAAATTCATGAAGTAATGCAAAGATTTTGCTACCAAATCATGGTTTAGGGTATTACATCTTCCTATTAATCTGTTTGCTCGATTCATGTCTGCCACAGTATTCTCCCCAGAGTCCTTGCAATGAAATTCTTCACGATAAATGTTGTAAATACCAAAGTGTGTCCCTCTTTAAGTTAACAGTGTTGCTTGATCACTCAGATTATCCTAAATTATGGCCAGGCTTCCGATCTTGCTGTCTCTATGTGAATAGGTTAAACGCTCATAATCAGGGGGGCAGGATAGACCAGGGAAGCCCTTTGATCGATAGGTTATCAGTGGATTCCAGGGGGCATATTTACGAGGCCCATTTGCCACCAGAGCGTCACTTTTTTTATGCTCTGGCGGCCTAGCGCTATTTCCCATATTTACAAGTGGCCCTAAGCCACTTAACGTGTCTTAACACCCCATTGTAAATAAGCCCCTTTCCGCTGCAGTCCTCTGCGGCAAAGGGGTGTGCAGTGGGTGTTGCTGTGGACATTTTACAGCAACACCCATTGCTTTTTTATGCTTCCCCAGATTTACAAGGCTGAGGCAGCCCAAAAACAGCGCCATTCTAATGCCATTGATTACCAGGCGTTAGAATGGTGATAAGAAGAGAAATTATTAATTTCTCCTCGTTGTTTGCTCTTTCCATGTGTGCTGCAATCTGCAGTGGGCATAGAAAGAGTAAATCACCATGAATGATTGTTTATGTGCAGGACATAAACATCGCCTCTGCAGTGTAGGCAACCTTGCAACATGGCGGCAGGGTGCCTGCGCTGGCTCCGGCATTTTTTGCAACTATGCCCCCAGATTCCCTCTAATCTGTCCATGTAATCCACCATTAGTTTTTCCATTTTCATGATGTACCACAGTCTTGAGGTGCGAGTGTGAGATAGGAGAGTGGGAGTCTCTTTTCTTCTAATTAGCTGCTAATTTGGTTTTCACGAACCCCAACAGTTACACATTATCACATGGTCTGCTTTTGTTTGGTTTTCTAAATGATGAGATCGAAGGCTATCCATGTTATATCACTCCAGATGCCCTTCCATTGTGTGTCCTCTATCTCCCTGCCCATTACCCCTTGCCAGTATGATTTAAATCAGAGCATTTGGCAGGTCAGAGGGGGCTGCCATCTAAATTCTATATACAGTGGAGACTGTTACCTTTGTGTCTTGTACCTCTTTCACAACTTTTTCTAAGGGGATCAGATCTCGGGTGGCTACTTTTCTAATTTCCGGGTTTATAACGCTATGTCTGATTTGATTATAATGGGATTTGTAATGTCTCCATTTCATTTAATTGAAAAGCTCATTTGTAACCCTGAAAGGACTGCATGCTCCCCTTGTCAAACATTATGGACCTTCTTTACAAGCCCCTTGCGCCGCCAGTGCGTCACTTTTAATATGGGAAAAAGCATACATGCCAACCCTCCCGATTCAGGTGGCAGACTTCCGATTTCAAGGCTAGTCTCCCGCCCCCCGATTCCTGCATGCAAAAACCCGATTATTCTGCCGGCTTCAGCCGACAGAGACCAGTATTTGTGTGATTCATAATATGCACTGCCAGTAACCTGCTCCTGCAGGTCAGTGCACAACATTTTTGCCACACTCCCTCTGCCTGCCATAGTGCGTTCTTCTGTGCTCCTGACAGGTAAATCAAATAACGTACATTTAAATTTCTGATATCCGATCCTGCAGCAACATCCTTTCAAATCCCACACATGATATTAGACCCGATTCAGGCCACAATATAAGTCAATGGGAGAAATACATTCTCCGGTTTTTTTTTGTTTTTTTTTTAAATCTCCCACTTTCCGCTTTGAAAAGGTGCCATGTATGGAAAAGGTGACATACCGGCGGATGGTAAATAAGCCCCTTTGTCTTCTATGGTTTAAACATTCAAACAATTTCTATCTATTAAAAGGCCTTAATTGTAGAGCCAGCATGAATTTAGAGCAATTGTGGATTGGAGTCTGTGGTGAGGGATATGTGGTGAGGGATAAGTGGTCAGCTGTAAGTTTTACATTAGTTTGTTCCAAACTGTCAGTGGGGTCTTTTTGAGTACTGAGGTAGACATTTGGTGGGCGATCAGGTTTAGGCTTTCAAATCAGGTCCCAGATAGTTTTTCCCACTACGGCATGGTCCATTTAGGGACAGATTTGAACAGTTTATCTAAGGGACTAACCTGTCATCAGCTGTGCAGCTGTATAGTATATAACAAAGTTTGGCAGTGCCAGGCCTCCATATGATTTAAGCTTACAATACATAAAATCATGTAGGTAAGTCTTGCACTCCTTAATTATCAGATAAAGGTTTATATCATTAATATGAGCTTCTCAAAACATTGTTTATGGATCAAATAGAATACGCTTGGACTAGGTAGAGTCCACATGGTAAGACATTCATTTTATGATGATTTATGATGGTTATCCATCTCTAGAAAATCCGCTTACAGGGATACAAGAAGTAGCAGAAATTAGCATTATAAAAGTCAGATCATTTTGGAGTGATGTCCCTAGGTAGCTGCTCAATCAGGAAGCCCAACGAAAAGTAAGATGGCCTTCAGTGCTGGCCCCTATTCTGATGATAGTGATAAGTTAAGAATCTCCAATATTGTCTGATTGATTTTAAAGCCTGCTACTTGTTTGTAAGATCTTAAATGGTCAGGAAGGAGGTGCGGGGGAACTACCATTACAACGCAGGCATTACAATGTAATGCCATTACAACGACTCCATTACAACACAGGTACCATTACAGCGCATGCCATTACAACGCAGGTGCCATTACAACGCATGCCTTTACATCGTAATTATTGTTAAGGTAAGTGTTTAGGTGAGTTTAAATATTTGTATTCGTTTTTTGTATTTTTAATAATTATTGTAATATAAGGTGGGTATATAATTAGTGATTTTTAAAATTGTTTATATTTATGTATTTGAGAAAAAAGTAACCCTTCAGTTACGGGATGTGAGGGATTTAGGGGTTATGGGTGGGTACTCAGGTATACATTTTAATACCTGTGTATTAATTTATTTAGAGAATTAATGCATACAATTTAATATTTTAAAAAAATTATCAAATCTAAAAGATTTTGTAACATAACCCTTTAGGCACGGGGTGGGAGGCATTTAGGGGTTATGGGTGGGGAAGTGTATTACTACCCAGGTATTAATTTCAATGCCTGTGTATCAATTTATTAAGATTAATTGTTTAATTTGAAATATTATAAAAATAGAAAAAGAGCATAAAAACATTTATAATTTAAAATAACATGTTAAATATTTTTAAAATAATAAATGAAGTATAACACAACACCTAATAGTTTTAAAAAGTATTAAATATATGTTATTAATAATTAAAAACAAACTATAGCTTTAGTAAATAGTGATAAATATGAAATACACTTTAAAAAAGTTAGTAATCATTTTTTTTATAAAGATAGTTATGTGATTTTTAAAAAATATTTATACTATTTTGATCGGTCAAAATTTTATTAAACAGTAAAAACATATTTTTCAAACGTTTTTCTATTATATTCAATGGCAATAATTGTCCTTTTTTCCTTTTTACTTTCAGCCTTGAGCTTGACTTATGCGATTGAACGTCTGTTTCTACATTCGGTGGAGCATCGCTGTCAAGATTGGATGGAAGGCAGAGCTGCGGTCAGGTAAGAACTTTTAATATTTTACGTTTATGTATATGGACAACTTTTTTCCAAGGAGAAAGGAGGAAGGAAGTTGGAAAGTGTTTAGTGTAAAATTTGAATGTTATGTATTTCTTTTTTTTAAACAAATTTTATTCATCAAATGACACATATATCGCAGGGCTCTGTACCCCAGATGCCTCTGCACGATCCGTAAACAACATCATGACTTTGACTTTCATTTAACCAAAGGTAAAGAAATGTAGCAAGGATGGAGAAGTGCAATACAGCTGAAAAATACCCACCCTCCTTATTTTAAAAACAAACCCCCCCCCCCTCCCCCAACAACCCCCCCACACCCCTCAAGTCGCGCATACAACCTCTGAAGCACAATCAGAACCAGGCATGTTATGTATGTTTTAAAAAAAAAAAAAAATGTGCATTGTTTTCAGAACAGTTAAAACAAAAAGACACTGAAACAGACCTTGCGCACAGATCCTTTGACCAATTATCACCCAAATGCACAATCCCACAACCAACCCCAGTTCTATTGTACTGATACAGACTGCGGCTCCCCACCTCCCCACCGCCCCGTAGGCCATCTCAACAGTCCGAATCAGAGGAGTCCTCATCTGAAAGCAACGGCGGGTCACATATTCCTCCCCTATACTTGTTCCATGCCCCCCAAACCTTGTCCCACTTGCTAGGACATCCCCGCCTGATAAATACTGATCGCTCAGCGAACATGGCTACATCCATATCTCTCCTCCATACGGACAGCAACGGCACCCCCGCCGCTCCCCATTTGTGGGCTATGTTCCTTTTGGCCATCATTATCCCCAACGTTACCCAGCTCTGCGCCTGACGATTGAGATCATTGGGTTCCCACACATTTAACAGACAGCGCCGAGGCTCCGGCACCAACGATACCCCGCATGCCTGCGACATTGTACGCAGCACTCGCTTTCAGAAGTCTTGGATGACTGGACACTCCCAGATAGTGTGATAAAAGGTTCCTTCCTCCCCACAACCTCGCAAGCAGAAGGGGTGGAGCGCCCTGCCCATCTTATGTAGTAAGCACCTGGTGTAGTACGAGCGATGCAAAATACGAAGCTGCACCAGCCGCAGCCTCGACGGTATACCCGCCTCGCGCCATTCCGGGTCATCAAAGTCACCGACCTCGTCGGCCCACCTCTCCCGCAAGGGCCCCATAGGGTCTGGTCGATTGTTGATAAGTTTGCGGTATGTGAAGGACGTAGCCTTCTTTGGCATGTATTCCGTCAACAGCCTGTCCTCCAACGGGGATGCCTCCGGAACCTGCGCACCAGGAGCCAGCTGTGCAACCAGGGCATGTTTCATCTGGAGGTATCTGAACCATTCCGAAGGAGCCAGCTCATATTGCTGTTGCAAGCGCGCAAACTGGACGACCGCCCTCTTTTGCCACACATCACCTATTACTGAAATTCCGATGTTGTCCCAAGCGTCGAAGCCCTTGCTATCCCTCAATCGTCCCAGTTGCTTGGCATCCCAGAGAGGTGTGATTTGAGTCAAGACCCCCCGCCATCCCAACCTGGCCTGCGCCGCATGCCAGATAGACACAGTCTGTCTCAGAGGGCGTTATGTATGTTTTAACCCATTTTTCGTCCTATGCATGGAGCTGTAGTAGGCCTACGTCAGGACGACTGCGGTTATTGCAAGATACGTTAAAAAAATACAATAGAATACTTTTTTTAACTTATTTGTAATAGTAGCAATTTTTTTTGCGGCGTGTTTTTGTTATTACTGTTTCGAGGTTTTTTAACAATACACGTCACATCTTTAAAAGAAGGAAAAGGATTTGTGGCTTCGGATGCAGGCCTTTCAAAAGGGCGAAGTAGGTTTTTTTTTGGAACAGATTGTTTTATGGATTACTGCATATTGGAAGTGGGTGAACAAGGATGGATTTGGCCATTTTTTATTCAATATGAATCCTGGGTCATAGTTATGGATTAGATTTGCCATTTTTTGGTTTTTTTACTTTGTTTTTCTGGTTTTTGATATTTTATTTTGGGTTTGTGTTTTTTTATTTGAACACAGATTTTTAAACCAACTACTAGTACTTGGTACTAGTGTTTACTCCTCTGTGTTTCAAATTTTTGATCAGGACATTTGGAAATTCATGAATTTATGGTTAACCCTGAGTAAAGAAGACTTTTGGTGACAGGATGAATTGAAGCATCACCAAAAGTTGAAGTAAAAAGACTTCTGCAGGTAGGATTTCCGACATTCCTAATAATTTTGGAAAAATAATTTCAAAGATGCCAATTACATTTTTTGTAAAAAATAGGCAAGTAAGTTAGAAGAAGGGGTAAGCTTGTATTAGAAATGCAGTATGCTTGCAGTATTTTCCAGGTAGTCTGAAGCCACTGACAACGTGAACTGTTGCATTTGTGCCAATAGTCATTCTGACATTTCTTTACTTTTTTGGGAGACACGTGGATTCAGACTACCTGTTAAAGATTGTGCTATTCTCATTTCTTGGTAACTTTGCTCCTTCTTTAAGGTTTCCCAAAAATTATATAAGTTTGGGTGAGTTTTTCCGATAGATTTGAAGGACTGGTGCCATCCCTCAATGGCATTATCAGTCTTCGTGCCACCCTCTAAGCAGGTCGTGTAATAGTTACACTAGTCAATTGGGAACCTTGGTTTCCTCCTGTGACCCGACCTGCTTCGATGGCCAATACATGTGTCTTCAAAATAATTTAGTAAGGGACCCAATTTTTCATTGTTTTTTGTAAAGTAGTCAGATTCTGTAATTGATGTGTAGTATTCATCTACACTGTTAGGTGGCACGAAGCATAAGGCTGTTAGTTTCTTCAACTGATATTTCAGTTCACTGTTTGATATCTAGTCTTCAACCAAGGATGTTTTTTAGATTTTTCGCCAATATGCCTGTGAAAAATGGAATAAACATCCTTGAATTTGGATTTCTGGTTATAATTTAGTAATGGTATTAATTATTGATAATTCAAAATCAATATTCACGTTTCTAGGACTTTTATTTAGAGTTTTAGTTTTTATTACTCAAAACAATTTGGTATAGGTTGAAGTTTGCTTCGCAGGCAGCAAACTGTACACTAAAGGAACAGTGGTGTTATTAATTTTGGCATGAATAGTGTATATTTGGCTGGAGGGATGGGGGTGGACTAAAGGGTAGCATCCATCATCCAAATATCACTATTCTCCAGTTTAGCAAGGTTATGGGGGTGCTAAAAATGTGTATCCGTTTAAAGGGTTTTTGTTGTCCTGCAAAAGGAAAGAGTCGTTAGTAAAGGTTACTGTCAATTCCTCAGGTATGTTGATATCTGAGTAGGCTTGGGGTGCTATACGTTGAGGGTTACATGCCTGTTTTTTTATATAATATGACGTAGATTAGGAATAGTAGGCATAGAACTAGCTACATGCATAGGTATGTTTTGGGAAACCTCCCTCAAAACTGAGCCACAAGGTTCATTGGAGGTGGATGCAAGGGTTTTTGTTTGTTCAATATTGTGACAACCTCCAATCTCCATTGCAGAGGCAGAGTGGTAATGTTCAGTTGTTTTTTCAACAGTGTCACCAAGTGTAACCGCTCTGCCTGTGTAATGGGATGCATAATACTGCACACACCTCCAATAACTCCTGAGGTCAGTTAATCTTGCCTTACAATTAAGGTAGCCAATATAGCTCAGTAGTCTGTTTCCCCTGCTTGATTTGATATAATTTGCTTGTTTTCTTTCTGTCTTTTTTTATCTGCAGGTAGAAAGAAAAAAAGAGAAAACATGTTTTAGTATATTGGTTGCTGAATGTGTTTTTGTAAAAAGTTAACTGGAAGGGAAAAATGTTTTAAAATTACTTATTTCACAATCTACACTTCTTTTTGATAACAATGGTTATTTACCTTAGGTTTTGCTATGTTTACTTTAATTTGTTTTTGGGTTGAACCATGTGAAAAGAATGTTATTTGGCTAATAATTGAATATTTGTTGTATATTACCTCAAATGGGTTTCACTGTTCTGTGAAAAATAACTTTAAAAAATGATGGTGTGGATTTGTTTGGATTGGTGTAGATTGTTTTCTTCCAGATAGGTGGTATGGTATGGGTTGATCTGTTTAGAAAGATAAAGAAAGCAAAATGTGGTCAAGATTTGGTTTTACAAATGTTCTTTAAATATTATCCTGCAAGGGAAAATGTTTAGCAATTATTTATTTGAGATTCTACATTTTGTTTTATTATACAGTTCATATCGATTAGGCCATGCTATCTTTGTGATCAAATGTTTTTTTCATTTAAAGCCGTGAAAAGAAAGTTAATATTGGTAATAACTATGATTTATTTCAGTTTCACCTTCAATGGGTTGGCATGTTGTGTGACCAGCAACTTTTGTTAGTGATGGTTTGGATTTTTTGAGGATGTGTTCTTCCACACTAGTGGTGTGATATGGGAAGATCTGTAGAGAAATATAAAGAAGATATGACTGTATATTATTTTTTACATTTTCATTTTCCAGCGGATGGATGGTTTGTATTGGACCTGTAAAAGAGACAATGTCTTTTTTTTCTGCTTAGTTTTTACATACTTCATTTACTTGGATGTATGTCTTAATTTTTTTTTGTGAGATTGGGTTAGGAGTGATTTTATATTTCCCTTCTTATATTGTGGAAGATTTTAAAACTATATAGAATGAAAGACATTCTTGTATAAATTTTTTACCCAATGAGCTATTTAAATGTTCATAAACTCTTTGAATCGTCTGTATTACGCTGTACTTTTAAGCTAGTTGAGTGGCTTAAGGCTGCCTTGTAAATAAGGCGATGCCCGTATCACCACCACAACGTCACTAAAAGTGACATTCTGGTGGCGATAGGGGCTTTTAAATATGCCCCCCCTGTGAGGAGGGTGCAGGCTTTCTAGTAATAACTACCTATGAGGTTCCCTTTGCGCCCTCCCCCACCAAACTCCCTCCTCCTACAAAACAAGGCAGGTGCCAATGTCTTGGGGTGTTTTCACACCCCCCAAAATTGGAGTCAGCTTTTGAAAGCCTCCATAACCAAAAAACACAAGCTGGAAATCCACTCTTTTTTAGTGGTTTTCCAGCTTGTTTTTCCTGCCACCTTGTGATATTGGCTCCTCACCAGGTAACTGACCATAGTGTGCATGGGGGTTTCCCCAGGAGGCTGGAAGGGTGGGAGCCAGTTTTGCAGCAGTGGTGGTTTTTCAGCAGTGGGGACGGTTTTGCAGATGTGCTGCAATATTGTCCCCCAGTAACAAAAGCAGTATTGCTTCACATTTGCACCCACCCAGAGAGGCTAGTCTAGCAAAATTGCCAGGGCTGCTTTGGGCTCCCAGTACGGCCCTGGTGTGAAGGGAGTCGATATCGTGTGACACACGGTGGTACCATATGAGTGGGCAGGTCTGAAATTAGCTGTACAGCCGTCAGGGCCTGATGCTTTCTGAGACATGAGATTTAATGGCTGCAAGAACTTATGAATGTGTAATCAGAGTTTCAAGATCATTTCTCCGGTTGTAGACTATTTTGTTGAGAGACGCAGATGCTATATAGCTGGTTAATTCCTCTTCAGCTAATTAATCAGCTGTATAAAGTTTAGCATAAAAATCTCAGAATGTTTCAGTCTTCTCTACTTCCGTGGTATACGAGTGTCCCAGGAGTCTGTACATCCCCTATGCACTCCATCTCAAGTTTTTGCCTCACCAAATGAGGACCCTGTTTTGTTTTCCTGTTCAAAGGATTTACCTTTTTTAAGGCGGAGAACAGCCATTTCAGGCTAGTTAACAGCCAGTACATTGAGGCTCAAATTTATGTAGCCTTTGCCCTGTCCTTACATCGCGCAAGACAACAAAAAACTTCAGAAATACATACAAAGCAACACAAGGGGCAATTTGCACCCCGATGCGTGGATTGGTAAAGAAATGTAATGCAACGCAGCTACTTGCTTTGCGTTGTGTTACATTTCAACTTGGGAGCCGTTCCAGGGTGGCGCATGGGCATTCCTATGCATCCATCCACGAATTGTGGCACATCCCGAGATTTAATAAAGCCAGTAAAACTGGAAATGTATCACAATTCGATGCCTTCCCCAGTGAGGTGTAATGAGGAGAAACATCTTTATTTCTCCTTGTTATTTCCTCTTTCCACATGTGCTCCATTCTGCAGCACTAATGGAAAGAGGAAAATACTTCTAAGGATTGTTTTTGTGCAGGAAGATGTCCCTTCATGCACAATAACAATTCTGCCTGTAATGCAGCTGCAAGGGTGCTTGCCAGCACACAGTGCACCAGTGCAAGAAGAGTGCAGAAACGCTCCATATCTTTGTAAATATGTAGCATTTCTGCTCTCTCTCTTTCATGCAGCAAAGCACAGCAACTTTCCAGCTGCCCTGCATTGATTGAAAGATTAGTAGTTTACATTTTAAGGTTGTTACCCTCTGCACAAGGATGGCACACTAGAGGCTGCCTAAGGCAACATAGGCAGGTGCATGGGTGCCTGCGTTTAAGACACGATTGTGCATGAAGGTACCACTTCCTGCTCATAAACAAACACCATCCTTAGAGGCATATTCCTTTTGCTATGTGTGCTGCATTTGCTATATGTGCTGCAGAATGCAGCACGCATGAAAAAAGGAAGTAACAAGATTGCATCTGTCGGGTAGGTGCATCATTTTTCGGTAAACCATGATTACAAGTCATTGCATGGGAACACCCACGCTCCACCCATAGAATGCCTACCTGACGCGAAGTAATGCAGGCAGTAATGTGTGCTGTGTTGCATTACTTTCCAATTACTAAACCACACAAATCGACTTTGTGTGGCTTAGGTTAGTAAGTGCCAAAAAGGATTTTGCATTGGGGCTGCACCACAAAACTGACTCAACCCCAATGCAAAATCATAATAAATCCAGCCCTTCATTCTGAAGTAAGTCTTTCCCACTTTTCGGTAATTTCTCAAGGTCAGTTAAGAGACCTATACATTTGCCTCATGGGACCACCTTAAAGTTGTGCCTCTGGCACAAGTTACCCACTTCATCAGGCTCATTCAGTTGAAAGCATGCTTCTATTTGGACTTGTCGGTCTCCTCTTAGGGCGAGGTTAAAGGGGAGGTGGATGTATTATCCTTAACTAAGGATGGTTGTGAAGGAGCTCCAGTACGTAGGGCCTGATTTATGGTTTGGCAGACGAAGTACAGTCCGGCAAGGTAGCGGAGGACATTACTTATACCACCCTCAATGGACTACCATCCATCAAATTTACAGATGACCCCTGGCCAAGTATCATTTCTGTACATTGAAAGGAATCACTAGCACTGTGGTTATTTTCAATGAACAAACATTTTGGTGGATGGCTGCCGGCAGTTTAGACCATTGTCCACCAAACAGTTTTTATTGTTTTGTTTTTATGATACAAACTCACAAAGGGTGAGTTTGTATCTGCAAAACAAAAAAGCTAATGACCTTCATGTCCTTAGAGATTTCTTCCAGTGTTTGTGGGTCATTATTATTTTCTCCTGCCCTTTACGGGCAGGTTGTTACTGGCTGTGACACACAGGAAAAAAACAGACATTACACTTCCGTCTCTAAATAGGAATAAGAAAAATGGCTTGGCGCCCACCAACTGTCATAGAAAATGCCCAAGTAAATTAAATGCAGATATATCATTACGTCACACTTGAATATGTAATGCACAGACTCCATCCTGTCTTTTCTTAAAAATTGTTTCTTTACTCAAGATCTTCTTTTTTTTAAACTTTTCTTCTTTTATTTTTGACATAGCCAGCATGTTTCATCTCCAAATAGAGACTTCTTCAGGGCTTGCAACTGAAGTCTTGTTTGTGTGAGCAGACATAAGTGTGAAACTGCCTTGTGTCAGGTAATATTACCTATAAACTGAAATGAACAATATAACTCCACCAAGATGCTAGATTGCTTCACGAGAAATGGGTAACGATAATTCTGTGAGTTCTTATTTTTGTACATTCTCTCTGTGTAGCAAAAGTAGAACGTGATCTTGTGTTGTAGAATTGAAGTACCCTGTGATCTTTATTGGTGTCATTTACTCATTGATAATGCATTCCTTGTAAGATGGGACCTCTGATGGTCCTAGAGCCTGTGAGTGTCATGGCTTACGTATATTATGTTGCGACAAATTTGGGATCCCAATTTCGCCACAACATGCCATATCCTCATAATACATTACACAATAGAAAAACTCATACTATTAAAATAAAACACAATATTCAAAGTACAGCTGCAAAACATTTTTTTTTTAAATGTTCAATAACATGTGCAATCACTGCCGTTACACTGCACCAAAACATTGACATAATTGTCTTCATTGTGAATCAAATCACAACAGGTATTGTCATCATACCTGAGATTCAAGCATTGAAACTCTTGCGGCAAATAATCTACGGCACATAGAATATGCATATAATGTAAATAATACATACAACATGTTCTTTAATCAGTTCCTTGGAGCAGGCTCATTGACTCGGTCAAGATGTAATGTATTCATATTTTACATTTCAGTTTCCTTGGTGAAGATGTGTGAGCGGATAGAGGTGTGGACACAGTAGATGGAATAAATGAAGTAGTTATATCAGGATCCGCAAATGTTGTGTCATTTGTGACAATGTAATTTATTGTCTCTCCAGCAATTGACCCAAGGTATTTAGGGCTGATCCAGTTGAAGTCTGTCCAGCCACCAACTGAGGACTGATAGTGAGTATAGATGCAATTCATGCGGTTCATGGCATCGGTATTTGAACGCAGAAGATGTCTATGTTGTGCATCGGAATCCCTCATGTGCTGTAGCTGTTCTTTTAGTGTTCCCGATTTGAGGAATAGCAGCATGTGACTCAACCTGTTTCTGGAAGGCTTCTAGTAATTGCTCTTGTCCTTCTTCAAGTTTTGTTATGCATTGGTATAGCACTTCATACATTTTACTTGATGTTTGGTCATGATCCTGATCGTCTTTAATTTGTATGTCCACGTCTTCAAATGCTGGTGGGTTGAAATTGTCAGCATTTGTTTGCATGCTGATTGCGTACTCTTGTTGTTGATCAGTGTCGATAAATGGCACTGGGGTCATTTCCTCAGGTGGAATTAGCCCCTCCACTCCTGTACTGATTGCTAGTGGTGATATGGCCATAGTCACCATTGATTCGGTAGTGGAGCAAGCTGTTATTTGTGAATTGTTGGTGTTCTCACGTGTACCCGGAACACTACCTTCTGCTGCAATCTCCATTGATGTTGAAGTGGTGGTGGGAACAGTTATATTTATTTGCAAATGTTTGATATTTGATGTCAACTGACATATTTTTTAGCAGATGGCACTTTTTTATTTGACATGGCACAATCTGTCTGGTCGCTGTCTTTGTTTTCTTACCAGTTGCACTGGGTGATTTATTACTTGTGATTTTGGAGGTGGGGGCTGAAGTGGCTGCTGTCTTTCTTGGTGAAACTATCTTTCTTGTAGTGCCAGATGTAATTGGGGCTGAAAATGGTGCAATTGTTGATGGTGATCCACAATTCTCTTCTCCATCCCCGCCTTCGGGTGTGGGGGATGCGGGGGGGGGGGCAGTGTTCTGTAAAAGAAGAGTCATTTTCTCATACCACCTTAACACATTTGATGACTGAGAGTGAATTACTAAAAAGCAATGCACCAGTACATACAGAATGAATGTTTGAAAGGACATCCACGTGATATTTTAATCGTAAAGCATTATAGTTACCATACATATTCTACTGAACATGCTAAGCTGGCTGACTAACAACCACCTGATGTTGAATACCAATCAAACAGAATTCATTCTCATCTCGCCACTAAGCCACACACCAAAGCTAGACCTATGGTTAAAACACCTAACCTCCTTTGACTGTGTCCCCCTCATCATTGACTCAGCAAAATCCCTAGATATCTCCATAGACAAACATCTGAATATGCAGTCGCACATGTCTATTGCCACCAAGAGAGCTAATCATAAGATGAGTATATTAAGGAAGCTCAAACCCTTCCTCCCTCAGACAGATCTAAAAATTGCAGTACAAGCCCTAGTGCTACCAAGATTAGACTACGGAAGCACCATCCTCTGTGGTCTCCCCAAAAACAAGTTGGCTCCGCTGAGAGCAGCACTGAATGCTGCGGCTAGACTGGTATCAGGAACCAAAAGAAATAGTTACATCTCACCAACCTTGAAAGCACTGAATTGGTTGCTTTACAAGGCAAGAATACACCTTAAAGTGGCCTGCATGACGCACAAAGCAATTCACAACAATACACCCAGTTACTTGGCCCTAAAGCTGGAAAGGTCTGGAGGCTGCAGACAACTATGAAGTGCGAGCACTTTCCCTCTGAAACCTCAATCCAGAACTGGTTGTAGAGCTTTCTCTGGGATTGCACCAAAGATTTGGAACTCTTTACCCCCACTAGTGCGTGGAATCACTTCCTTTACTGCATTCAAAAAGGAAGTAAAAAGACTACTAATGAACAAATTCATGTCCTAAGTTTTAATTATAGGATGTCACCGAGTCCTCTTTAAAATCCTATTACCATTGCCTATCTCAGATGGATTGGGCGAGTCTACTTTATGTAAGATTTATATCACAGCCCTTTTTGCTCAATAATTGTATGTAGTATAAAGCTTAGTTGGCTGTGGGTCCCATTGGTCATCTATACATTTTATATCAACTGTGAATCAATAGAAGGTATGATATGTATGTTTGCTAGCACAATCACCTAATGTTCATTAACTGTCTATTGTACAACGTCCTGCAGAATCACGGTCCTCTGTTTGTTATTCATATATTTTGTATATTTCTTTTGTACAAATTGACACATTTGAATGCGTGTATACCACCTCAACCATTTATGTTCTTATACTGTAAAGCGCTCTGATACCCTTGTGGGTCACGTTCGCGCTATATAAAACTTTATAAATAAATAAATCTAGTACCATGTAAATTTACTACATCACCACAATCATTGCAGAAGGAAAGTGATAAGGATAAACCTGTGCATAGTACATGCAACAAGGCTCATGGTGTACTGCGTAGGAGGGATTGAGAAGTGATGGTCAATATGTACATAAATATGCCACTTATGATACCATTTGTGAAACATACTGTTGCAGGGATTCTGCTCATGCACAGAACAATGCGCAGGAAACCAGGACCTCAGTGAATTGCGGTGTACCAAAAACTCACCTCAGTACCTAGAACCCCTATCCGACTAGCATCAGTGTCTCATTCGTACTCCGTATCATCTCGAAGCTACCAATGATTAGACAACCCAGAACAAGCGACTTAGAGTACTCTCAGGAATGGTGGGAATCAGAAACACCTTTTCGTTATTATTCTCATACCAGTCCACAACAAGAGTAATCAGAGACACGGTAAAGTTTAAAATGTTTATTTTTAACTACGTGCCCTAAGGAGCAGTACTTTGGCTAACATAAGCAGACAAATGATTAAAAACAAAACCATCAGCATTGTTACAATACCATAGAAAATGAAGGGAGAAATCATGTTATAAATGATAGTGTAATATAGCCACCCTCCCTTCACAAGTAAGCTAGTATTATGAAACTAATAGAAGGTCTCTAGGCTTGAATGGGGAACCCCATACCGTAAATATCAGCTTGGGTGAATCACATCACAGGATCAGCTCTGCTCTGTGTCTGGAAAAGGTTTTCTCTAAGTGTCTGAATCATGCATGCAAAATGCAATATTGAAGGCTCCCGAGTTTCAGATATTTGCAGCTGTGCGCGTGTTATGGCTAGAGCGTGGGCCGATCAACATGAATTCAAAAGCATACATTGTTATTTGACCTTGATGGGTTCTGCACACAGTATTCAGACTAAGGTCGCGGTGCACGTCTAGGGATGTGAACAACAGACCGTTGTCATGTGAAGAAAAAGCAAGCAAGCAGTTTTTCTTGTAATAACAGCTACCTGCAGTGTCGTGTGCAAAAGCAGCAAACGTGGCAAGATGGCGTTTTACATCTAAGGCACTTATGCTAACATAGCAATGTGTGTACATGGAACTACGTCTCCACTACACCCTCCCTTGATCGGACCATGAAAAAAATAGGGAAGCACTGTGGGAACGCAGAGTTCAAGTTTGATTGAGACAGAACCAAGTTCATGTATTGCCAATCCATATAATTGGTAGTGACAGTTCGAAAAACCTGTTAGAATAAGTAAAAAAAAAAAATAACATCTTGCAAAGGCGTGACAGAGCCTAATGTGGAGAAAAAAAGTCAAAAATGTAAACATTTGGGGCTGGACTATTGGAAGATGGCCAACTCCCAAGTTAATCCATCAACGTGTAAGTACAATAAGTAGCAACAGCCTCCAAGAGCAAGTCATTATAATGGTCTGTAAAAGATTCCGCCATCCAGTCTAGCAAAGTAAATGAAACATACATGTTCTTCGATAACTGGAGCCTCTAGCACAATCAGAGGACAACTTGCGTGTTCTTCAAGATAACTTCTCGCCAGGAAGTCATATGCCGCCGTATATATATCCCAATTCCCTAGGACTCCATGTGCCGCTCCACAGGCCATAATCCCGATGCCAGAACAGTCCAACTCATGAGCCACTTAGGGACTCATTAGTCGATCATAATCCGGGGCAGGAGACGCCGAGTTCGAGAGGCACAAATTCAGAGCCCATTCGAATGGGCAATCTAGGCAATGGAAAACAGGTTGCACGCAAGTAAAGTAGGAGAACCGGAAGGACAATCCATAGGCTACGCTTAAAGTGGCCAGTGGTAAAGTTCAATAGTATTCTAGCATCCGGTTACGCAGTTGAAGCAGCCGGGGCAGGCTGTCATGTGATACATATCGTGCAGCCATTACGCAGCAAGCAGCCCAACAGGAGCACACCAGCCGTGAGGGCGAGAATCAACGGAAGCCCGCCGAAGACGCTGGAATAAATAGAATGAAAAAATGCCGGTATCACACCAAATATTGTTTGAAAAGAGGTCACGAGGCCGGAGCCCACAACTTTGAAAAAATGCACCAAGCCAGTTGTTAAAGAGGCATTGAATATAGTATGAATCAGAGCACCGAAATGAAGGGGGAGATCAGTATTCAGAAGCGCATGCACCTCGGTGCGGGTGTTCGCCATGTGAAGGATGAATGTTTCACGGGAGGAAGTCAGTGCAACTTCCTTTTGAGACAATAGAGCCCTTATTCTGCTCATCTTGTTGAACTCTGCTTTCAAGGTTGGTATGGAAGGCCAGATGGATACATCCAGTCTTCCATGCGGGGGTGGGAAAAGGACATTTTTACAGCAAACTACGCGTTGTGAGACAGTTACAATGTACGGAATCCCCACTAGCATCCCACAGCACGCCTCATTATTTAAAAGCAAATAGCTACCGTTAGCTCACAATGTAAAAGTGGGCGTAATTGCTGGCACAGGCAATCCTTTCAGAATGCAAGCTAAATTCGGTGCCTGAACGTTGCAGGCGCCATGCAATTGGATGTGCCTACAGACAACTGAGTGATCAGGTGTGGAAGTGCATTCCTCTCCTTTCAAATAAACCTCTTTACCCTCTCTCATGCATCTGTATGTAAATGGGAGTGACCATACTCCATGCAGGAAAGCAGTGCCCAGTGGTTCATATCTGCCTAGGGCATAATGTTTCATACATGAACTGAACTTAAACAACGGAAACTGCAAGGTGATTAAACCGTGGATAAGCCACACAGCTGAGTTCGATTCGGCCACAGAGAAAGGTAAAGGTTCCAACTTTTCAATATGCAATAATGAGTATGTTGCATCTTTCATGGACATGAACTGTTGTTTTGCAGCCAGATTAAAAGGCAGGAATAACGATGATGTATTCATGTAGTCCCAGGGAACTTTCCCAGCCTTCAATGTTTGTAAAGTCCATGCAAACTGCATTAAATAACGCAATTGATTTTGACCATGGTATGAAACAGACATATCATCCTGTACAATATCCACAACAGATGACACAATATTATCTAATGTATAAATTCTGGAAGAAAGGGTATTAACGTTATTATCGATGACAGCTAGCACTTTTTCCAAATTTGCTTGATCAATAGCTCTTAACCTTGAAGCAGCTTCAATTTGAGATAATTTCCAAACTTCGTTATAAATAAAAAATCATTCAAATCTACTTTGTCATTTAATTTTGGTAAATGAAGTTTAACAGATGCCAAGGTGGAATGTTGCAGCCAGCTCTGACATAACTTCCCGACCGAATAGGTAGTAACAGAATGGGAAGATTCAAATTGGGGGTCCACTCTAACCTGTGTATAGCCAGGGTATAGACCCAGGAAACGATGTTGACAGATATCTGAGCTCTTCTGCCATATCAACCATCCTTCAGGATCTAAGGTGGAAATGTTGAAGGATGTATTAGTAATATGTGACTGCAACGCATCAAGGGACAGATCTGTGTGATTATCCCATCTTGGATAAGGACCCAGATCTGGAATAGAGGGGGTATTCATCTTTTTAGAAGTAGCCAATCCAAAGCAGGTGGTTTGAAAAATGGTAGAATTCAAAAACAAAATGTGTTTTGTGATAAGGCAAGCATGCTGCAGAGCTTCTGAACCTTGTACCGGCCATGCTTTAGAACCCCAAACAGATTTAAGATCAATGGTATCTTTCCACAGCTCATAGCCCCCAATAGCCAATTCATCCATAAAGGACTTGGAATACAATAATTTAGTGTGGGTCAGTCTAACCTTGGAAGCTGACTCAGCCGCTACTTTAAAATAAAAGGCTTCAGGTTCAGATACACTGAAATCAGTAAAATATGTAAATTTGTTCACTAGAGTTTTGGAGCTGCCTTCAATAGGTGTCGGGCAATGTTCCCATTGCGTATAATTAACAACATTTCTAAATGTATTTGCTTTATGCAGGAAATGATTGCCATAGTGTTGGTAGCAAAACAACTCTCCTTAGTTAGCTGTGTCTAAATATAAATCTTCAGCATCAAAAGCAGCATAATATTTCAAATCAGAAAAAAGAGCCTCTACGGCTTGGACATCCCAATCATCAGAGCGGATGTTTTGTTTAACAACATCCCCCATAGAAACACCAAGGACATTGGGGACATTAATCACTTCCGTGGGACCATGAATTTGAAACTTAACAGCATCCCATACAATCCCATCCAACACAGGCCAGGCAGTAATTTTCACAAAAGTCTAGTCCCTTTTCATGATGTGCGAAGAGGAGTGGGGGGCCAAAGTTCCATCAATTAATCTAATTGCAGATCTTTCGGTGAGATAGTGTCCATTCACCAGATGAAAAAATACCACCACAAATCCAATGGACATAATAAAAAAAATACTTATGAGCACCAGCCAAATGTAAGTCCGAGGGGGAATCCAAAAATGTATTTTAAACCAAGCAGCAAAAATAGAAATTTCCATGGGGCATTGGAAGTCATAGAGTTAGTGTCAAATGAAAAACAAGACGGGTCAACTGCACTTGACTGTAAACCAGGCAACAACACATCTGTGGGATAAGTATACTCAGTTTCGTCAGTAGGACCACCAGCCGGTGGAGGCAATAAAGGATTAGTAACTGTATGCATCTCGATGGCAATGTCAGGCCTGTTGGTAGTTGTTGGAGCCAAAACAGCATTTCGTAGCATTGCTGGACAAGAGACCGCTGGAGTCATGCTAAGAAGAATCGGCCATTCGCTGTAGTTTGACATTGTCAATGGAGATGTACCTGTTATCCTTGCGACCAGGAAGTGGAGGTAAAATTACTGTTCTTGTACCCTGCACGCCAAGCATTGGTACTGGAGCACGATAAGAGGGGCCGAACTCCTCCTTGTTCTCCACCTTCTCACGGACCAGGTCACCAACTCGAGGTAGCCAGCCGACGACCGGAATCTGAAGCGCAGCATCAGTTGTGGAGGGCAAATGTTCCTTTGCAAGACTGTCTCTGGTCTCTTGTAGATTCTGTAATACAGCACAGTGGTCATCTACGTCAAAGGGTGCGGCTGACGCCGCCATGTCTAGGCCATCAAGGTCCGGGACAAACATCTTTATGCCAAAGAGCATTTCGTATGGGGTCCGCCCACCCAGAGACCTTCTAGGGAGATTATTAAGTGCAAGTTGAACGCTAAACAAATGGGCCAACCAGTTCCTGCCAGTACCTAAAACCCTAGCTGTCAGGGATTGCTTTAAGTCACGGTTCATTTGCTCCACAACACTATTGCCCTCAGGCCGGTATGGAGACGAAAATTTGACTTGGACCCCCAAACTTCTCATGGCTTCTTTGTACGCCTTAGAGGCGAACGCAGGACCCTGGTCAGAATGAAGGGTACCACATGCAAAAATTCCCACAAAGACACGCAAATCCCTGATGACAGTTCGAGCATCATCACTCCGTTGTGGCCATACCCAAAGAAAACGTGTGCACGAATCCACTGCAACTAAGATGTACTTATACGCAGTATCAGAGGAGAAAGGACCGCAGTGATCCAAATAAACGCACCCAAGTGGTTTATTAGATATGTACAACTGCATCTGTGGTGGGCGCGCAGCAGTCGAAGGCTTAATCTGCTGGCAAATGTCACAATTAAGAACATAAGCACGAGTCTGTTTATACAATCCGCGCCACCAGTTACGTTGTTGTAATAGAGTAACAGTCGCTGAAACGCCAGCATGTGCAGAAGCCATACCTTCGTGAGCCGCGGTTATCAAGGAAAGTCTGCAGTCCGCGTTGGGAATCAATCTGTCACCAACGTTGTTAATTCTCACATAGGGAACTTTATCAGGACTTAAATGATAAGAGTATTTACAAGGGAAACCTCAAGGGTAATTACTTCCCTTCTCTGTTGCAGCAATAGCTGCCAAGATGTCATCATCAATCTTACTTTTGGATCTTGTAACTGCTGCTACTAGATATGTTGCCACTGCTGTTTTTGCTGCTTCGTCAGCTAAGCTGTTACCAACAGCGTGGACACCAACCCGCTGGTGCCCAAGAGTATGAATTACATTCACGAGAGGCAGATGCTTTTTAAGTTCTGTGACTCGAACCCAAGGCATTTTATGCTTGATTGTGCTACCTTTGGAATCACGATACTCATTTTGAGACCAAAAGAATAAATTGTCGTTAAAAGACTGAACACAGTAAAAAGAGTCACTCACAATTAGAGTAGTAACTCGAGGATCAGCAAACCCCAGTGCAAGCACCAGAGCACGTAGCTCTGCCAACTGGACTGTACAATCACCCAATGACTGCGTGTGCACGACATCAGATTTGAATTCACCATTCACGAAAGTACCAGCCACTATCGCGCAGGCCGCTGAATAAGCATGCTTAGATCTGTCGCCGGTTGCGCCGAACCGTCAGTATAAATGACACAATGGTAATCCTCAAGCGGGCGCAAAGACAGAGGAGCTGGATGAACAAATTCATACTGCAAGTACTCCTGAGTCTGCAATGAGGCATCAAAGATGTAAGTGACATCCGGCGATGTCAAAGAAGTGGCCCATTGTATCCAACGTGGATGCAAAGCTTTAGAATTAGGTACACTGGCTTTCTTCACTGCCTCAAGGGCAGGATACGGTGTGACAACCAACATGCGTTTCCCTTGCGACAGCACTCTTTCCTTAAGAATCGCCATCTGGACTGTAGTCAAAACTTTCTCGACAGTGGAAAAGCGCATTTCAGCCGAAGTGTACAAGTGTGATTTGTAAGCAATGGCCACTGTGTCGCCCTCATTGAACGTTAAGTATGTGAAACACACTGCGCCAGGCACAATTCTTATTACTAGGTTAGTGTGGTTATCACGAGTCAGTAAGTATTTCAAAGCAAGAAGATCAGCCTGCAAAGATTGCAGGATAGCTGAATGTTCTGGCAGCCAGCTCGATTTGGAAAAACTAGGTTGTACCACGGCATATAGCGGCTTGATACGCTGGGCATAATCGGGAATGTAAGTACGCCCGAAATTTAAAAAACCCAGCAAAGATTGTAGCTTCTTCAGTGTTGTTGGAGCATGCAACCATGCGCATTTCTCCAAGAAGTGAGGTGCTAATCCTCGGCCTTCATTGTTGAGTTCATATCCCAAGAACAACACTGTATACTCTGCAATGTGTGACTTTGCAAAGTTGAATTTGTAACCAAAGTCCGCAAACATGACAATGATGCGGTCAACGCGACACACAAGCGGCCATAATTTGTCGTCCGTGAGATAGATATCAACAACATACGAGTACGCATCAGGGTCAATGGTCTCTAATAGAGAGACTACACGTGCGGCAAAGACACATGGACTGTTTTTATAGCCCAGAAGTAAAGGCTGTCCATTGACTACTAACCGAGGACAGATTATGGCTATAAAAGCCGTTGGAGATGTCAAGTGTGGTCTTAAACCTTTTTCTCACGAGACTATCAACTAGGGCAGAACCGTGGGTATTTTGTACAGCACAGGTCCGACAATGAGAGTTCAAATGCCAGTAATCCAAAACTAGGCGGTAGTTACAGTGAATAAAGGATTATTCATCGGTGATACACATGTTTCAATTACACCTTGATATTCCAATTGTTCAAGGATTTCTGCGACGTGAGATCTAGCTTCGCGGCGCCTGGGAATATTGGGGTTGTGGCTGGGACATTGACCGTAATGGAATCTCGTGGCTAGACGATAACTTATCCCACCCAACCTGAGTACGGTACAATGCTGGAGCAAGTACCTGAGCTCACTCTTCTGCAAAATTCTGAGTCTTATCCTTCGGCACAGTGTGCGCGAAAGATGGGAGGATTACCTCCTCCCCTCTAGGAGCGGCCAAAACGAAAGCCGGGGGCCAGTCTGCCTCTACTAACAGAATGTCAAATGTAGAGGTCAGATTTTCCCCAAAAATCCCTTTTATTGTACGTTGTATGTCACCTTCAATTAAAAGGACTATGTCATATAGTCTGTCAGGGGGAGCCACTCTAGTATCAGTAGTTTCTACAGTAATAAATGTGTCAGTTGCTGTCGCCTTCAGAAATGGACGCAGTGCTTGCCGCACTACTGTAACCTCCGCTGCGCTGTCGAGCAGTGTTAGTGCCCATGTTAGGTTCTGAAGCTGCGTTCTCACTATCTGTGGCATACCTCGCTGTTAGTGCAGCAACTTTCTTCTTTTGAAACAGGGGTCGTTGTCGTGCAAACTCGTCCTGCTTGCTTTTACCGTCAGTCTGGCGGGACTGCTCACGTCCTTGTTGGCCACCCCGACCTTTGCCATGTTCACCTCCACCGGATTGTGAGACCGATGTTTCCTGTGAAGAACGAGGAGAACGCTGTTCAGAAACCTGAAATCTATCAGGAGACCTAATCCTAGTTCGATCGCGCAAATCATATGTGCGCTCAGTAGTTGCCTGGACTGGCGACGTGGGACGAGGCCCCTGTTTCTGTTGCTGCTTTCCCTGTTTTTTAGCTTTCCAATTTTGTTTCGGAAATGCCGGACGGTCGTCTTTAGAAGATGTCCCTGACTTAGTTTGCGGTTGTGTAGTTGTTGTCTGAACAGAAGGCTTGACCCCTAAACTATTGCGGCCAATGGTTCTATACGCCTCCGCAATAATCTTTGGTAACTCCCAGGGTTTATCGGCGTCGTCGACGAGGCGCACAGTGCATTCGACACTTGAAAGTTAACCGCATCTCCGTTGACGTTACCAAGGATGAGTGTGGCAACTACGTCGAACACGCCAACAAGCCTCATTCCTAACTCGACCGCCACCTCCGGACCGTGTTGATCCTGAACACGTTTGATCACGGAGGGCAGTACAGCCATAGACGGGGTGCCGAAGCACTTCGAGTAGACTGCTGCAAACACTTTACCCCAGTTATCACAATCAGCTACCTTTGGGACCAAGTCTTTCTGCAAACTAATGGTGAGAATCCTGTGTTTTTCCACATGAGTAGAATTCGGAAAAACTGCTTCCAGCTGGTCAAATTTCTCAGCAAGCCAATAAGGCATATCGTCCTTATTTTGTGGGCGCTTGCCCATTACCGAATTAACCATGATGGGACTAATAGTAATCCAGGCCAGGCCAGCTGGTTGCCCCGCAACTACAGGTGCCCCTACCGGGACATTGCGTGAAACGTATTGCACTAAAGCACGATGTACCGTAATCAAGGCGGTATGGAGTTGACGTAACTCATCCACTGTGGCTTGCAAATAACGTGGATGTGGTGTAAAACCGGCCAAGACTGGCCAAGTGGCCCCTGGAATGGACAAGGGACCCAAACAAACCGGTGTAACCGTGTGGGGGAGGGCGCCATTGAACCAAATACGATCCTGCCAAGCGGAAATTGGAATTTCCTGCGTCCTATATGGCGTGTAATTTGCCGGGGTTGCTGTAGGAGTGTATGAGTGAAACGTACCATAGTCCGCATTCGCCGCCGGCGAAGTAACCCAAGAGTAAAAAAGCTCATAGGGATACGAAGCATCGGCACTCACTACAAAGATAATAGACATCCCATCGCCAGGCACCCCAAACTGCGTCAAATGACGCCGGAGAGGTGCGCGACCATGCGCTGCAATTGCGACTTCAGCCATAAGGACACAGAGAAGAAAAACAATCTATATGAACAGTAGCACAAAAAGGGTATAAAATTAAACCTTTTTAATTGTTAAGCTTGAGAGAACTTATATATTAACTATTTAGGTAGGTTAAAACCGTCACTCCTGCTATCCAGAAACAAGAGTGAGGGTAGTTGTGGACGAATATAAGTACTACTAAGGCACCTAAATCATAAGACCAAACGTTAGGTGCGCCATGTTGCATGGATTCTGCTCATGCACAGAACTATGCACAGGAAACCAGGACCTCAGTGAATTGCGTTGTACCAAAAACTCACCTCAGTACCCAGAACCCCTATCCGACTAGCATCAGTGTCTCATTTGTTCTCCATATCATCTCGAAGCTACCAATGATTAGACAACCCAGAACAAGCGACTTAGAGTACTCTCAGGAATGGTGGGAATCAGAAACACCTTTTCGTTATTATTCTCATATCAGTCCACAACAAGCAAAATCAGAGACACAGTAAAGTTTAAAATGTTTATTTTTAACTACATGCCCTAAGGAGCAGTACTTTGGCTAACATAAGCAGACAAATGATTAAAAACAAAACCATCAGCATTGTTACAATACCATAGAAAATGAAGGGAGAAATCATGTTATAAATGATAGTGGAATATAGCCACCCTCTCTTCACAAGTAAGCTAGTATTATGAAACTAATAGAAGGTCTCTAGGCTTGAATGGGGAACCCCATACCGTAAATATCAGCTTAGGTGAATCACATCTCTGCTCTTATTCTGGAAAAGGTTTTCTTCAAGTGTCTGAATCATGCATGCAAAATGCAATATTAAAGGCACCCGAGTTTTACATATTTACAGCTGTGCACGTGTTATGGTTAGAGCGTGGGCCGACCAACATGAATTCAAAAGCATACATTGTTATTTGACCTTGACGGGTTCTGCACACAGTGTTCAGACTAAGGTCGCGGTGCACGTCTAGGGATGTGAACAAACAACAGACCGTTCTCATGTGAAGAAAAAGCAAGCAAGCAGTTTTTCTTGTAAGAACAGCTACCTGCAGTGTCGTGTGCAAAAGCAGCAAAAGGAGCAAGATGGCGTTTTACATCTAAGGCGCCTATGCTAACATAGCAATGTGTGTACATGGAACTCTGTCTCCACTACAATACGTGTACAACACACTTGTTGTATGTACATTACATAATATTACTTCAGATGACTGATGAAGTGACATTTTAAACGCAATTTAGTCATATTGGATGCAGTGCTATGTGTCATGTTATAAGGCATACACATTGAGATTGTGGTCCAAGAACATGATACACACCTTCCACATGCTCAACCAGCGTGTTATGATCTGCAAATCTATACATCAATTATCCACCAGTTATTCATGGTACAGCTTCAGTACAAAATTACAAAATGAAATGCAACTCAAACCTGACATACACTTCTTCGTAATGATTACTGTAAACTTAGGGCCTCATTTGTAGCATTTTGGCATAGGGCAGCTGTTAGAGATGGGATTTCTGGTTGGCTAGGGATTGCGCCTAAGCCAGGCAGAAACCACCACTCTAGTCAGGGCAAGGGAGTTACACGCCGAAGATAACCCCTGCTCACCCCCTTGGTAGCTTGGCACGAGCAGTCAGGCTTATCCCAGAGGCAATGTGTAAAGTGTTTGTGCAACACACACACACAGCAGCAACACACTGGGCACACCACAAAAGAAACTCCACACAAAGTTATATAAAAATTGCCTTTGTATTATCCAAAGCACATTAGAAGGTGGGCAATGTGCAGGGGGTGGGGGATTGTAACTCACCCCCTCCTCATCATGAAAACCAAAATGCCCCCTTTGTTGCAGCTGCCCTCTGTCCGGCGGGGCAGCTGTAGGAAATTGGTTTTGTCACCACTGTGCCTGGGGAGCCTCACTCTGGGGCTCCTGCAACAAACTTGCCCCAACGTTGCAGCTGCCCGCTCTTTCTCGCGGTGCAGCTGGAGAAATTAGGCCTGGCACCACTGTGCCTCCTGAGCTCCCACTGGGAGCCTAAAGACGAAATGGCCCAATGTTGTAGCTGCCCACTCTCTCTCGCGGTGCAGCCGTGAAGATCAACAAGCACTGGCATAAACAGCGCCTTAGAGAGCCCCGTTTACGAGCTCCTGCCGGTGCGCTTCACTCGGCACCAAATTGGCCCCAATGCAGTGAGAGTCTCCTTGCCTGGGACTCTCCTGGTACCACTCAGACAGCTATATCTAATCAAAAAGGGGGAGGAGGAAGCTGTGATCCATTCAGCTTCCTGTTGTAATACAATATATCAATGGGGAATGGATCACTAGTACCTGAGTAACCAGGGTTCCGTGTTCTTGCCGTCTTTCAATAGAAAACCCTCATTCACGTATCAGGTCGTGAGGCGGTGTATCTTGATTCTCCGCCTTATTAATAACGTGACAGCATCATCATTGGGTTTCTTTTTTCTCGTATGCTATCCTCCACCCGGAGGAGAAACCACTGGTTATTGCAGTAGTGATCAGTCATAAAAAAGGGGGGAGTGCTCAAGTGAAGTGAGTTCCAGTGAAGTGAGTTCAAAAATGGCCAGGTATTACCTGAACTGTACCTTTATTCAGTTCGGAATAGTGGCGAGTAAAAACCGTGATGTTCGTAGGAAGACGAGTTACCGGTCTAATGCACTAGAGTGTCCATGTGTAAGATCGACATGTTTCAGCCCTCTTTTGTTGCCCTGACGGGTCGGGGGGCTTTTTTCAGGACCATGTAAAGTGAAGGCTGCAAATTGTAGCAGTCTAGGTGATTTCGTTATCTGTTCACCTCATATGAACAAAGGTCAATAAGTACCTATTGATGTGGGAGAAGAAGAAACAAAGAACAGCAAAAGGTAGGTATCTTGTTTTTTGTTAAGATAATTATCTGCTACTTCTGTGCCGTCACACTTCTTCAAACACTGTAGCAAAAGAAAAGAAAAACAGTGCATTCATACATTGGAAAATAAACAACTGAAAAAATGGCAATTCTCTAAGGCCCGTTTGGTACCAGATTGATGTCAGGGGTGTCACAGGGTTAACATCCCTGCATGTGGAGTCGGACTAACTCAAACTTTTGCATACAGTGTTGTGAAAGGTGTCTGTCCTTCACTATCTGTTAAATCTAAGCATTTGGTGTTGTATTCATACTTGATTTACATAGTGCGCCTAATGGTACGCCTTGTTCTGTGTGAGTGGTTTCCTTTAATGTAAAATATAGCAAAGTTCCAGTCGTATTCTAAACAGTGTTCATTAGTATAAATGTGGACTGGAGAGGGCTGCTATTAGGTGCGTGTGATGTTATCCGAATGTAGATTTGCTGTAATCTTGTCAAATATTACAAGCCTTATTATCAGAAGTATTTTCCAAGTACTACTACTGAGACGGTTAACTAAGGAAAAGAATTCTTCAAGCGCGCGTCTGTCGAGTGTATTAGAACGTGGTACTATAAAATACAATGCACGTCTAGGTATCAGGGACAGCACTGGTCCGTGCGGTGTTTGTAAGTCAGGTGTGTTTTCGACATGGTTCAGTAAAATACCTATTACGTATGTGCACAAGTGATAGTACTTATCTGCGCTATATTAACGTGTCAAGCCTTGCAGGTGTCCGACCTCACAAGCTTGCTGCTATATATGTTTTGGGCGTGTTTTAATCAATCGTTCGTGTTGGTAGATTATGTAAGGCATACCTTACAGTCCTTAACTAAGGACTTCCTCGGGGTGCCGGCGGGCTTTTGTGGCCTGCTAAGAACAAAGTTACTATTAGTACAATTTTGAAATCAAAAGGTATACGATACGTGACTGTAGACAGATGTCTGGTGTCAGAGCATGATCTTCATGTTCTACCTTGATTCTGTGCACTGCACGACTTGTGCTCGCTCTTCCTTCGGTGCCCCGGATGACGCAGGCCCGTTTGGAGCGTCCCTGAAGTTCACACTGATTCATTGCCATAGTAGACAGACTATGGTTATTCAGAGGGTTACCTCTCATTGTTTCCAAAAATATGCATAAATAAGCATTAAAAATGCAATAGGCCTCGCCTTTTATGAAGTTAAAGCCATTTGCTTTGCTAATGGTATTATATAGCAAAGCAAATGGCTTTAACTTAATAAAAGGCAACGCCTATTGCATTTTCAATGCTTGTACAATGCATTGTTTACCTAATAGCATTCCTGGGCAGAGCTGGGGGAGGGGGTAGAGGGTCAGAGAGGGGTGGCAAGGACTTTTGGGCTTCATGTTTACAGTGCAGCGCTTGAGAAGCGAGCAGCAGAGGCAGGGCTCTGGACCGGGGTGGGAACGCTGGGTGGTGGAGAGGGAGGAAGAAATACGACCCAACATGGCAGCTGCAACCGAGTGCAAAGCACTCTCCGTGGGCAAAGGCATGGATACCCGACTGTTTAGGTGCATTAGAATTTGCAAATATAAAAGTTACGTTTCTTTTTTTTTTCCAGCCGGGTATCCGCTACAAAGCTGACCGGCCAGCTCCAAGAAACCATTTGGGTCCCAATGAGCGCTACGCACGTTTATTGCGACCCTGTAGGCGTTGAGTTGAAGACAAAAACAATGCACTGTCCAACCAAAGTACCCAAAAAGCGCTGGTGGCTATGATGCAACACATATGAAAAAATGTAATGTTTTTTTTTTAGGGGATGGAAAAGTAGCTGACAAGCGGACCTAGTAAACTTGAGCTGACGCTGGATAACACACTTTTGGAATTTTCAGCAACTTGGCTCACGGCAAACAAATACTGCTAACCTCCAACTTGTTTGTGTGTTTTTAATCAATGATTGCCTATTCAAGATGCCGGGTAGTCAAGGAGGCATCAGCAGTGTGCAGCGAAATCTTCGATTGTCGAATATTTTAAAGCACCAAAGCAAAAAGTGACTAATGGATTGTACTGAAAACTTCAGATAGGAATTATTCACTAGTTAGCACTGGTGCAGGTGACCATGCACCCGCGGAGAGAGGAGTGAGGGGCACATTCGTGCTGGAGTGAGGAGGGGGTCGCGTCCCTTCAAAATAATAGCGAGAGGTGCAGCACTCACAACAGGAAGCTCATGGCGGCAGTCAGGTCTCCTTTCTTCGTCGCTTAACTGCACACCGAACGAAACAAACTCAGAACAGGTAAAGGCGGGGGAGCCTGGAGCACGGCAACGATTTCCAGAGCCAAAGACAACGCAACCTCCCCGCCAACAGCAGCGGAACCCGGGGCGAGAAACAGAACAAGAGATGATAAAGAGAGGGGGTGAGAATTTCAATGGGAGATAAGATTAGACATGTAGAGAGAAGTAGGGGAGGGGAGAAAGAGAGAGGGGCCGCGTGAGAAATACGGGGTACAAACAATGAGAAAGGGAAGCTAAGAAAGACATGAACGAATGGGGAGAGAAGCCGTCCCAGTTGGACTGGCTCACGAGCCGTCCCAGTTGGACTGACTCGCATGACTGGTTTCTTATCTTTATGGGGCCATGTGTTTGGCCCCATAAAGATAAGAAAAACTTTTACGCCAGCAGTAAGTCGGGGCAGCCAGTCCAACTGGGACGGCTCTAAAAGCGAAAAGTGTACGTCACGAGACGCTCCTTTCCAATGGCTGGCCATCGTTTAGCATAAACGGCGACGCCAGCCAATGGAAAGGAGGGGCGGGGCTTAAAGCCCACTAGAGAAATCGAACCAAAACATTAAATCTCGCCAGGGAGACTGCGCATGTCTGCGCAGTCTTACGCCAGGCGAGACCTAAAAATGAATATATATGTGTGTTTATATTATACTCAACATATTGGGACTGATGGAGGTTCTATTCTGATCTCTGTGGAGCTCGTATTAATTGTCCTAAATTAGTTGGTTCGTAGATGTTATGCAGTTAAAAAATTCTTATTTTGTATGTTGGAGACGTTATTGACTTTTGTGTGTTAAAGTGTCAATTATGAAGATGATCATGCGTAATCTGAGGCAGGGACGATTATTGTGGCCATAACGTTGTTGCTTGCAATGTACTTGCATCCAGTGTCAGCATTATTGCCTGTACGTTATTTCTGGATTTTGTCTCTAGGTAATACCTTGTTTTAGGCAGGGGCTATCTTTTGGTAATGTCTGTTAACTTTGTTGTACTAGTTCACAGTAGTTTCAGTACGTTGTTTTGCCTGTGATGTAAGAACTAAGATGCAGGTTTATCACTGAGTGGGCGCCGCGTGCTACCTCTCTCGGATGATGTCATGGGTTTATTGTACGTTGTATGTCACCTTCAATTAAAAGGACTATGTCATATAGTCTGTCAGGGGGAGCCACTCTAGTATCAGTAGTTTCTACAGTAATAAATGTGTCAGTTGCTGTCGCCTTCAGAAATGGACGCAGTGCTTGCCGCACTACTGTAACCTCCGCTGCGCTGTCGAGCAGTGTTAGTGCCCATGTTAGGTTCTGAAGCTGCGTTCTCACTATCTGTGGCATACCTCGCTGTTAGTGCAGCAACTTTCTTCTTTTGAAACAGGGGTCGTTGTCGTGCAAACTCGTCCTGCTTGCTTTTACCGTCAGTCTGGCGGGACTGCTCACGTCCTTGTTGGCCACCCCGACCTTTGCCATGTTCACCTCCACCGGATTGTGAGACCGATGTTTCCTGTGAAGAACGAGGAGAACGCTGTTCAGAAACCTGAAATCTATCAGGAGACCTAATCCTAGTTCGATCGCGCAAATCATATGTGCGCTCAGTAGTTGCCTGGACTGGCGACGTGGGACGAGGCCCCTGTTTCTGTTGCTGCTTTCCCTGTTTTTTAGCTTTCCAATTTTGTTTCGGAAATGCCGGACGGTCGTCTTTAGAAGATGTCCCTGACTTAGTTTGCGGTTGTGTAGTTGTTGTCTGAACAGAACGCTTGACCCCTAAACTATTGCGGCCAATGGTTCTATACGCCTCCGCAATAATCTTTGGTAACTCCCAGGGTTTATCGACGTCGTCGACGAGGCGCACAGTGCATTCGACACTTGAAAGTTAACCGCATCTCCGTTGACGTTACCAAGGATGAGTGTGGCAACTACGTCGAACACGCCAACAAGCCTCATTCCTAACTCGACCGCCACCTCCGGACCGTGTTGATCCTGAACACGTTTGATCACGGAGGGCAGTACAGCCATAGACGGGGTGCCGAAGCACTTCGAGTAGACTGCTGCAAACACTTTACCCCAGTTATCACAATCAGCTACCTTTGGGACCAAGTCTTTCTGCAAACTAATGGTGAGAATCCTGTGTTTTTCCACATGAGTAGAATTCGGAAAAACTGCTTCCAGCTGGTCAAATTTCTCAGCAAGCCAATAAGGCATATCGTCCTTATTTTGTGGGCGCTTGCCCATTACCGAATTAACCATGATGGGACTAATAGTAATCCAGGCCGGGCCAGCTGGTTGCCCCGCAACTACAGGTGCCCCTACCGGGACATTGCGTGAAACGTATTGCACTAAAGCACGATGTACCGTAATCAAGGCGGTATGGAGTTGACGTAACTCATCCACTGTGGCTTGCAAATAACGTGGATGTGGTGTAAAACCGGCCAAGACTGGCCAAGTGGCCCCTGGAATGGACAAGGGACCCAAACAAACCGGTGTAACCGTGTGGGGGAGGGCGCCATTGAACCAAATACGATCCTGCCAAGCGGAAATTGGAATTTCCTGCGTCCTATATGGCGTGTAATTTGCCGGGGTTGCTGTAGGAGTGTATGAGTGAAACGTACCATAGTCCGCATTCGCCGCCGGCGAAGTAACCCAAGAGTAAAAAAGCTCATAGGGATACGAAGCATCGGCACTCACTACAAAGATAATAGACATCCCATCGCCAGGCACCCCAAACTGCGTCAAATGACGCCGGAGAGGTGCGCGACCATGCGCTGCAATTGCGACTTCAGCCATAAGGACACAGAGAAGAAAAACAATCTATATGAACAGTAGCACAAAAAGGGTATAAAATTAAACCTTTTTAATTGTTAAGCTTGAGAGAACTTATATATTAACTATTTAGGTAGGTTAAAACCGTCACTCCTGCTATCCAGAAACAAGAGTGAGGGTAGTTGTGGACGAATATAAGTACTACTAAGGCACCTAAATCATAAGACCAAACGTTAGGTGCGCCATGTTGCATGGATTCTGCTCATGCACAGAACTATGCACAGGAAACCAGGACCTCAGTGAATTGCGTTGTACCAAAAACTCACCTCAGTACCCAGAACCCCTATCCGACTAGCATCAGTGTCTCATTTGTTCTCCATATCATCTCGAAGCTACCAATGATTAGACAACCCAGAACAAGCGACTTAGAGTACTCTCAGGAATGGTGGGAATCAGAAACACCTTTTCGTTATTATTCTCATATCAGTCCACAACAAGCAAA
This sequence comes from Triturus cristatus, assembly GCF_964204655.1. NCBI lineage: Eukaryota > Metazoa > Chordata > Amphibia > Caudata > Salamandridae > Triturus > Triturus cristatus. The sequence continues at coordinate 1,352,839,913 of NC_140589.1, forward strand.
ATCAGAGACACAGTAAAGTTTAAAATGTTTATTTTTAACTACATGCCCTAAGGAGCAGTACTTTGGCTAACATAAGCAGACAAATGATTAAAAACAAAACCATCAGCATTGTTACAATACCATAGAAAATGAAGGGAGAAATCATGTTATAAATTCAGTTCGGAATAGTGGCGAGTAAAAACCGTGATGTTCGTAGGAAGACGAGTTACCGGTCTAATGCACTAGAGTGTCCATGTGTAAGATCGACATGTTTCAGCCCTCTTTTGTTGCCCTGACGGGTCGGGGGGCTTTTTTCAGGACCATGTAAAGTGAAGGCTGCAAATTGTAGCAGTCTAGGTGATTTCGTTATCTGTTCACCTCATATGAACAAAGGTCAATAAGTACCTATTGATGTGGGAGAAGAAGAAACAAAGAACAGCAAAAGGTAGGTATCTTGTTTTTTGTTAAGATAATTATCTGCTACTTCTGTGCCGTCACACTTCTTCAAACACTGTAGCAAAAGAAAAGAAAAACAGTGCATTCATACATTGGACAATAAACAACTGAAAAAATGGCAATTCTCTAAGGCCCGTTTGGTACCAGATTGATGTCAGGGGTGTCACAGGGTTAACATCCCTGCATGTGGAGTCGGACTAACTCAAACTTTTGCATACAGTGTTGTGAAAGGTGTCTGTCCTTCACTATCTGTTAAATCTAAGCATTTGGTGTTGTATTCATACTTGATTTACATAGTGCGCCTAATGGTACGCCTTGTTCTGTGTGAGTGGTTTCCTTTAATGTAAAATATGGCAAAGTTCCAGTCGTATTCTAAACAGTGTTCATTAGTATAAATGTGGACTGGAGAGGGCTGCTATTAGGTGCGTGTGATGTTATCCGAATGTAGATTTGCTGTAATCTTGTCAAATATTACAAGCCTTATTATCAGAAGTATTTTCCAAGTACTGCTACTGAGACGGTTAACTAAGGAAAAGAATTCTTCAAGCGCGCGTCTGTCGAGTGTATTAGAACGTGGTACTATAAAATACAATGCACGTCTAGGTATCAGGGACAGCACTGGTCCGTGCGGTGTTTGTAAGTCAGGTGTGTTTTCGACATGGTTCAGTAAAATACCTATTACGTATGTGCACAAGTGATAGTACTTATCTGCGCTATATTAACGTGTCAAGCCTTGCAGGTGTCCGACCTCACAAGCTTGCTGCTATATATGTTTTGGGCGTGTTTTAATCAATCGTTCGTGTTGGTAGATTATGTAAGGCATACCTTACAGTCCTTAACTAAGGACTTCCTCGGGGTGCCGGCGGGCTTTTGTGGCCTGCTAAGAACAAAGTTACTATTAGTACAATTTTGAAATCAAAAGGTATACGATACGTGACTGTAGACAGATGTCTGGTGTCAGAGCATGATCTTCATGTTCTACCTTGATTCTGTGCACTGCACGACTTGTGCTCGCTCTTCCTTCGGTGCCCCGGATGACGCAGGCCCGTTTGGAGCGTCCCTGAAGTTCACACTGATTCATTGCCATAGTAGACAGACTATGGTTATTCAGAGGGTTACCTCTCATTGTTTCCAAAAATATGCATAAATAAGCATTAAAAATGCAATAGGCCTCGCCTTTTATGAAGTTAAAGCCATTTGCTTTGCTAATGGTATTATATAGCAAAGCAAATGGCTTTAACTTAATAAAAGGCAACGCCTATTGCATTTTCAATGCTTGTACAATGCATTGTTTACCTAATAGCATTCCTGGGCAGAGCTGGGGGAGGGGGTAGAGGGTCAGAGAGGGGTGGCAAGGACTTTTGGGCTTCATGTTTACAGTGCAGCGCTTGAGAAGCGAGCAGCAGAGGCAGGGCTCTGGACCGGGGTGGGAACGCTGGGTGGTGGAGAGGGAGGAAGAAATACGACCCAACATGGCAGCTGCAACCGAGTGCAAAGCACTCTCCGTGGGCAAAGGCATGGATACCCGACTGTTTAGGTGCATTAGAATTTGCAAATATAAAAGTTACGTTTCTTTTTGTTTTCCAGCCGGGTATCCGCTACAAAGCTGACCGGCCAGCTCCAAGAAACCATTTGGGTCCCAATGAGCGCTACGCACGTTTATTGCGACCCTGTAGGCGTTGAGTTGAAGACAAAAACAATGCACTGTCCAACCAAAGTACCCAAAAAGCGCTGGTGGCTATGATGCAACACATATGAAAAAATGTAATGTTTTTTTTTTAGGGGATGGAAAAGTAGCTGACAAGCGGACCTAGTAAACTTGAGCTGACGCTGGATAACACACTTTTGGAATTTTCAGCAACTTGGCTCACGGCAAACAAATACTGCTAACCTCCAACTTGTTTGTGTGTTTTTAATCAATGATTGCCTATTCAAGATGCCGGGTAGTCAAGGAGGCATCAGCAGTGTGCAGCGAAATCTTCGATTGTCGAACATTTTAAAGCACCAAAGCAAAAAGTGACTAATGGATTGTACTGAAAACTTCAGATAGGAATTATTCACTAGTTAGCACTGGTGCAGGTGACCATGCACCCGCGGAGAGAGGAGTGAGGGGCACATTCGTGCTGGAGTGAGGAGGGGGTCGCGTCCCTTCAAAATAATAGCGAGAGGTGCAGCACTCACAACAGGAAGCTCATGGCGGCAGTCAGGTCTCCTTTCTTCGTCGCTTAACTGCACACCGAACGAAACAAACTCAGAACAGGTAAAGGCGGGGGAGCCTGGAGCACGGCAACGATTTCCAGAGCCAAAGACAACGCAACCTCCCCGCCAACAGCAGCGGAACCCGGGGCGAGAAACAGAACAAGAGATGATAAAGAGAGGGGGTGAGAATTTCAATGGGAGATAAGATTAGACATGTAGAGAGAAGTAGGGGAGGGGAGAAAGAGAGAGGGGCCGCGTGAGAAATACGGGGTACAAACAATGAGAAAGGGAAGCTAAGAAAGACATGAACGAATGGGGAGAGAAGCCGTCCCAGTTGGACTGGCTCACGAGCCGTCCCAGTTGGACTGACTCGCATGACTGGTTTCTTATCTTTATGGGGCCATGTGTTTGGCCCCATAAAGATAAGAAAAACTTTTACGCCAGCAGTAAGTCGGGGCAGCCAGTCCAACTGGGACGGCTCTAAAAGTGAAAAGTGTACGTCACGAGACGCTCCTTTCCAATGGCTGGCCATCGTTTAGCATAAACGGCGACGCCAGCCAATGGAAAGGAGGGGCGGGGCTTAAAGCCCACTAGAGAAATCGAACCAAAACATTAAATCTCGCCAGGGAGACTGCGCATGTCTGCGCAGTCTTACGCCAGGCGAGACCTAAAAATGAATATATATGTGTGTTTATATTATACTCAACATATTGGGACTGATGGAGGTTCTATTCTGATCTCTGTGGAGCTCGTATTAATTGTCCTAAATTAGTTGGTTCGTAGATGTTATGCAGTTAAAAAATTCTTATTTTGTATGTTGGAGACGTTATTGACTTTTGTGTGTTAAAGTGTCAATTATGAAGATGATCATGCGTAATCTGAGGCAGGGACGATTATTGTGGCCATAACGTTGTTGCTTGCAATGTACTTGCATCCAGTGTCAGCATTATTGCCTGTACGTTATTTCTGGATTTTGTCTCTAGGTAATACCTTGTTTTAGGCAGGGGCTATCTTTTGGTAATGTCTGTTAACTTTGTTGTACTTGTTCACAGTAGTTTCAGTACGTTGTTTTGCCTGTGATGTAAGAACTAAGATGCAGGTTTATCACTGAGTGGGCGCCGCGTGCTACCTCTCTCGGATGATGTCATGGGTGGTGGTCAAAACAATTCATGATAATGCCCGTACTTCATTTATGTTCTGGTTGTTAGACTTAACCACAGGATGTTGTCGTTCAGGCCTTTGATGTTCGTCTTTAAGCGATGTACCCATCTTTGTTCCTTCTCAAAAAGTGTGCGTTCGGCTTCTTGGTTTTTTATCTCTAGAGTCTCTAGGATCACCCAATTCAGGTCCTCAGTGGTGTGTTGTTGTTCAATGTAATGAGTACTCATTTTGGCTGTGCCCCTCTTACACTTCACATTGCTTCTGTGCTCACATATTCTCTGTTTCACCTTGCGGCATGTCATCCCAATGTATCCCAACGTGTACGGACACGTGATCATGTAGATCGGGTGTGTAGAGTTGCAATTTGTGTGATGTCTAATGGTCCAGTTTAGTTCTGGTGAAAGTTGGATTGTTTTAGTCACGGTGGTCAGCTTGCACACTGAGCATGAACCGCATGGATAATGTTACTGGTGGCATATTCCATAATCTGGCTGTGAGCTCTCTATTGGGCTGTTGAGGTGGTCTTATGTGGACAAAGATGTCCTTGAAGTTCTTTGTGCTTTTATTCGCGAACCTTGGTTTAGACCAGTTGAGTGATCCCGATGTCAGGATCCTCCAGCTTTTGTTTATGATCTCCTTGATTTCATTGGTGGCTATGCTGTAGGGAGTGACACAGGTTACAATTTCTTATTGGGGTTCTTTTGGTGTGGTTTCCAGTAGGCTCTCTCTGGGTTGATTTCTTGCCCTCTTCTGACATTTGCTAATAGTTTTTCTTGGGTAATCCCTTTTAGCCCGGTTTCCACATAGATCTTTTGCCTGGTCCTTATTTTCTTTGAGATTGCTACAATTGCGTCTCAGGCGTAAAAATTGGCTATACGGTAAGATGTCTCTGAGTGGGCGAGGGTGACATTTTTTGTCCGAGAGTAGACTGTTCTTAGCCGTTGGTTTGAAGAATGTCTTGGTCTTGATCATGTTATCGATGTAGATGGTTATATTCAAAAAGTCCAGTTTTCTGCTGTCCGCGGTGTAGGGGAATTTTAGACATTGGTCTCTGGTGTTAACCCACCTGTGGAAGCTCTGCAAGTTCTCAAGGGTACCCTCCCAGATGACGATGACATCGTCTATGTAACGTCTCCAGAACTGTATCATGGGGAGGAAGGGGTTGGAGACATTCTGTTTGAAGGTGGTCTCAAAATTGCTCACGTAGAGCCCTGCTATGCTAGGGGCAAAAGTGCTTCCCATTGATGTTCCACGGTAATTGTTGATACATAGTGCCATTATATTCGAAGTCGTTCTCTGTGAGGGCTGTGTGGCAGCATTCTAGAACGAAGTGTCGCGGAGTCTTGAAATACCATTGTTCCTGGAAAAGTAGTGTTTCCAAAGTTTCTTGTTGGGGGAGGCTTGTATAGAGGCTCTCCACATCTAATCCAACTAAGAGCATTCTTTCTTCCTGGAAGGTCTGTTCTTGCAAAAGGTTCAGTAGGTCCCTCGTATCTTTCAAGTATGTAGGTGTCTTTTGTACCAGAGGTCTCAGGTAGTGGTCTACAAATTGTGAGAGTGGTTCTAAGATCGAGCCAATACCTGAGACTATTGGGCGTCCCGGTTGTGGTTTTCGCTCCTTATGAATTTTGGGGAGTGAATAGAATAGGGGAACTTTGGGGGATCTTGCTTTTAGGAAGTTTCGCCTCATTTTTTGAGATCTAGTTGTTCACTTCCGCTTCGTCTACCATTAGTTCAGTTGTTCTTTGTAGTCTGTTGGTTGGATCTGCTGTGATTATCTTGTAGAATTTTTTGTCGGAGAGGAGTTCAAGGCATTGCTGGTCATATTCCTCTTTGCTCAATAGGACTATTCTGCCTCCTTTATCTGCTGGTTTGCTTACTAGATTCTCATGCTGTCAAAGTTCATCTAGCGCCTGTTGCTCCAATCTCGTGACGTTCTTGAAGGGTTTCTTTGTGTTTTTCTTAATGTCCTCCACCTCTTTCATGACGGCTTGTTCAAAGGCTTGAATCTCAATCGGTACTTGGTGATTTAAGGGGCAGACGGCAGATTTTCATCGTAGCGCTGTATCACCTTCTGTGATGTACTTCTTTTCATTGTTGAAGGCTTTAAGTTTGAGTTTTGTGCAAAGCTCAGCGACCTCACATTGTAAATTGAAGGTGTCCAATGGTGGTGTGGGTACATAGCCAAGTCTTTTATTCAGAACATCTTTTTGTTCCTGGGTCAAAATTGTGTCTGTCAGGTTGACTTTCAGTGTATCGTGCTTGGTCCTGGTTTGTCCTTGGACATGCTCCTGGTGAGGACCGGTCGTTCCTGGTCTGTCCAAGTGACTCCTTTTCTTCTTCCCCTTTGGTTGGCCTGGCCTCTCCCAAAGGCATGAACGACAACATCCCATGGTTCAGTCTAACAACCAGAACATAAATGAAGTACGGGCATTATCATGAATCATTTTGACCACCACCCATGACATTATGCGAGAGAGGTAGCACGTGGCTCCCACTCAGTGATAAACCTGCATCTTAGTTCTTACATCACAGGTAAAAAACGTGCTGAAACTACTGTGAACAAGTACGACAAAGTTAACAGAGACATTACCAAAATATCGCCCCTGCCTAAAACAAGGTATTACCTAGAGACAAAATCCAGAAATAACGTACAGACAATAATGCTGACACTGGATGCAAGTACGCTGCAAGCAACAATGTTATGGCCACAATAATCGTCCCTGCCTCAGATTACGCATTATCATCTTCATAATTGACGCTTTAACACACAAAAGTCAATAACATCTCCAACATACAAAATAAGAATTTTTTAACTGCATAACATCTATGAACCAACTAATTTAGGACAATTAATACGATCCCCACAGAGATCAGAAAAGAACCTCCATCAGTCCCAATATGTTGAGTATAATATAAAAAGAACAACAAAAGGGCCCGTGGGTCTAAGGAGATCTACCTACCGATGAAACCTAGAAAACAGTTTGCATACCCCAGTAGAGGATCCTATCTACAAGGACCAAGTCCCATCACCCACCGAGGTGGCATGCTTCATCATCTGGGACCTCCCGTTAACCACACCTGGTGTGGTTAAAGAGCTACTACTCCTTTAGTAACTTAAAAAAGGAGGAGCTCAGGGATGTTTTTAACTATCCAACACGGGGGGAATCACTCCCAAAATGGAAGGAAGCTGCCTGTGGTGTAGTGAAATGAAGTGCAGTGTGTGAAAAATGTGAATTTAAAATTGATTACCACGGGAAAACTGCTTTATTAAATATCCAGTGATATCAACAATAAAAAGACGCAGAAATAATAGAGTAAAGCGTGTGCACCAAACAATACGGAACACGTACTCTAAGTGTAGGTCTACATGTTTCAGCCAACTAGCGTCTCAGAGAGATGACCGTGGCTTTCTTCAGGACCATAATGATACACTACTGCAATGTGATAAAGTGTGGAAGGGAATAAAAAAGGAACGATACATCCAACAGTGGTACCTGCTTATCATTGGATCTACGGCACCATCTGGGAGTATTCAGGTCACCTGTTAAAAAAGACAGAATGGTCTCTGTTCAAAATAGAGTTATTGTTGACCTAGGACAAACATACAAACTGTTGCAAACTGGATCGAAAGGACATGATGGTAGATCTATAGCACACGTTACATAAATGAACGTCTGTCTAAACAAGGATCAAAAATGCCTCCTTACCCGTCAAGAGATCGGGGAACGTCCCACACTCCTGGTCACAACTCAGGGTGTGAGGCAACGCTCTAAAAAACAAGAGGAACAGATACACCAGAATATAATCTGCTCACTGATGTCAACATTTACTACGGTTAGCTCTACAAACTCAAACATTGTAATACAAGGTCAATTGACTATGACTCAGAAAAACTGAATGCCCCTCACAAAGGATCTCACTCTGGGGCCATCCAGTGAATCTTAATTGGCAAAGCAGGTCACACCTTGACGATGCCAATAGGGTTAATACGGGCATTCGCGCCCGGCTGCAATAGACAATAGGGCTGTTGTTAAAATACCACAAAAAAACAGTACATTTCTAGAGTCTGCCGTTTCCGACTCTGTCTACTAAGGTCCAAAAAAATGAATGAATAAATGGGACCTTAACCTTTCTCGAATGGAGCTCAGGGGTAGAGAGAACACCACTGACATTAAAGGGCTAAGCTAGTACAGTGTACGGCTCCAGGCTACGCGTTCCCTAAGACAACGCAGAGAATACCTCTAACCATACAGCCCAAACAGTGAAAAGGCTACGCTAGTGCAAAACGCAAAGAACTACGCCTACCTGTCCGTCGCTACCCCGGGCCTGCTTCCTGGATGTGCCGAGTGGTAGCCGGAACTGTGTGGAAGCCGCCCTAGAGGCCTCGCAGAGTCGCATGCACCAATCACAACCAGGTCCCCAGCACGTGATCTGAGAGTTGCCATATTGGGAGGGGCATTTAGGCGGACATCGGAACGTGAACCAATCCCGTACCCGGCCACCAGCACATGATATGAGGGTTGACACGTGTGGGGGGGCCTATTGGCGAACAGCGGAGCATGTTGGGTAATGTAGTCAGGCAGACGCCCAGACCCGCTCCGAGAGGATTCTTTAATCTGCCGAAGACTCGCACAATGTCAAAGCACCAAACCGCACCATATGATTAGAAATAATAACGGTCACAAAGTGCCCACAAAAATTGTTATATATCAAGTGGTATCTAACTACTCTACGCAACAACCAAGACATTTTGTTTTATTCATGTAAAACGGTTGTTATCGCCACAACACTTGTGCTAATCTTGTCCATAACTAGTAATCACTCATCCAGCGTGGCAACAGTATACACAAGGGTGGACATGCCAAAGTAAGACAGTACATTCTGTCAAGATGTTAAACTTACTCCTACATGATATAAGCACCAACAACCCAGTGTATTATAAAACCAAGCCGCACATCAAAGAGGAACATAATGTTTATGTCCTAAAAGTCGGTTAATGTCGCCATAACGATTGTTATGATGATGACAATAGACAGTGAGAACCCAGTGACCCGGCAACAATGTATACATGGGTGGACATGCAAAATCAAGGCATCAGAGTCTATCACGATGACAAGAAGACTTGTACATAGGTCAAAAGCCCCCTCATCATCGTCACAATGAGGACCACGGGATTGCCTCGTTGAGCCCTGATTGATCACTCTTCAATTTGAAGACCCAGCGCTGTTCTATTCTGAACAGAAATTTAGAAACATCTGAGACATGGGAGGGGATCGAAGGTTGTTCCAAAACCGTCCACCTGATGTCATCAGAACTGTGTTTCAGATCCAGAAAATGTTTAGTTAGACGTGTCGCCTGTCTATGGCATCTTATGGTGCTTCTATGCTCCATGATCCGTATTTTGACCTTTCTGATGGTCATCCCCACATACTTTTTATGACAGGGACAGGTAATCAAATAGATAACTCTCTCGCTGTTACAATTGGTATGTTTCAGTTGTCTCCAGGGTTTGTTACTGCCAATGTCAATCTCCGTGGTATGTTGTGTGTAGGCACATACACCACAGTTACCACAGGCATAATGCCCCTGAACTGGTGGCAAGTTCCAGAGTGTGTTAGCTGTGGCAACCGGCATATCTCTTGGACGTGTGTGAACCAGGGTGTTGCGCAAATTAGAATGAAAGGTGTTCAGGGTGGCTAAATCTCCTCGCCAAATGACAAAAATGTCGTCAATGTAGCGCTTCCATACGACTATTCTGTCGTAAAAGGGATTGGTGGCAGTAAGGACAGAACCTTGTTCAAACAAGTGAACGTAGAGATTGGCCAGGCTGGGGGCGAAAACACTGCCCATAGAAGTACCAGATGTTTGGAGATGTTTTTGTCATTTGGCGAGGAGATTTAGCCACCCTGAACACCTTTCATTCGTGGCTCAATGATCAAAACATGTTTCTGAATTTCACTATGGAAGCCAGCAAATCCAGATTGCCTTTCTTAGACCTGCGGGTCTTTTCTTCGGACAATGGCCTGGCTAGTGAGTTATACACTAAGCCGATGGCGAGGAATTCTCTGCTGTCCTTTGACAGCTTTCATCCGAAATCTCTCCGTGCAGGTCTACCGTTTGGGCAATTCCTGAGACTGCGGCGTAACTGTTCTACTACTGCTAGTTACAAACAACATGCTGCTGTCCTGTCTCGGAACTTGAAGGCCCGCCAGTATCCTTCTAGTCTGGTCCAACGTGCATCAAAACGGGCATTGAATAACAACCGAGAGGCCCTACTTGAACCATCTACACCTAAGCCCTCATTGGAGAGACTTACTTGTGTACAAACATTCAGCACACGGTCGAACCATATTCAGAAGATCATACGTAAGCATTGGCGCATTCTGAATGTAGGGCAGGTACATCTAGCTCCTCCACTGTTTTCATTCAAGAGAAGCGCTAATTTGCGCGACACCCTGGTTCACACACGTCCAAGAGATATGCCGGTTGCCACAGCTAACACACTCTGGAACTTGCCACCAGTTCAGGGGCATTATGCCTTTGGTAACTGTGGTGTATGTGCCTACACACAACATACCACGGAGATTGACATTGGCAGTAACAAACCCTGGAGACAACTGAAACATACCAATTGTAACAGCGAGAGAGTTATCTATTTGATTACCTGTCCCTGTCATAAAAAGTATGTGGGGATGACCATCAGAAAGGTCAAAATAGGGATCATGGAGCATAGAAGCACCATAAGATGCCATAGACAGGCGACACGTCTAACTAAACATTTTCTGGATCTGAAACACAGTTCTGATGACATCAGGTGGACGGTTTTGGAACAACCTTCGATCCCCTCCCATGTCTCAGATGTTTCTAAATTTCTGTTCAGAATAGAACAGCGCTGGGTCTTCAAATTGAAGAGTGATCAATCAGGGCTCAACGAGGCAATCCCGTGGTCCTCATTGTGACGATGATGAGGGGGCTTTTGACCTATGTACAAGTCTTCTTGTCATCGTGATAGACTCTGATGCCTTGATTTTGCATGTCCACCCATGTATACATTGTTGCCGGGTCACTGGGTTCTCACTGTCTATTGTCATCATCATAACAATCGTAATGGCGACATTAACCGACTTTTAGGACATAAACATTATGTTCCTCTTTGATGTGCGGCTTGGTTTTATAATACACTGGGTTGTTGGTGCTTATATCATGTAGGAGTAAGTTTAACATCTTGACAGAATGTACTGTCTTACTTTGGCATGTCCACCCTTGTGTATACTGTTGCCACGCTGGATGAGTGATTACTAGTTATGGACAAGATTAGCACAAGTGTTGTGGCGATAACAACCGTTTTACATGAATAAAACAAAATGTCTTGGTTGTTGCGTAGAGTAGTTAGATACCACTTGATATATAACAATTTTTGTGGGCACTTTGTGACCGTTATTATTTCTAATCATATGGTGCGGTTTGGTGCTTTGACATTGTGCGAGTCTTCGGCAGATTAAAGAATCCTCTCGGAGCGGGTCTGGGCGTCTGCCTGACTACATTACCCAACATGCTCCGCTGTTCGCCAATAGGCCCCCCCACACGTGTCAACCCTCATATCATGTGCTGGTGGCCGGGTACGGGATTGGTTCACGTTCCGATGTTCGCCTAAATGCCCCTCCCAATATGGCAACTCTCAGATCACGTGCTGGGGACCTGGTTGTGATTGGTGCACGCGACTCTGCGAGGCCTCTAGGGCGGCTTCCACACAGTTCCGGCTACCACTCGGCACATCCAGGAAGGAGGCCCGGGGTAGCGACGGACAGGTAGGCGTAGTTCTTTGCATTTTGCACTAGCGTAGCCTTTTCACTGTTTGGGCTGTATGGTTAGAGGTATTCTCTGCGTTGTCTTAGGGAACGCGTAGCCTGGAGCCGTACACTGTACTAGCTTAGCCCTTTAATGTCAGTGGTGTTCTCTCTACCCCTGAGCTCCATTCGAGAAAGGTTAAGGTCCCATGTATTCATTCATTTTTTTGGACCTTAGTAGACAGAGTCGGGAACGGCAGACTCTAGAAATGTACTGTTTTTTTGTGGTATTTTAAAAACAGCCCTATTGTCTATTGCAGCCGGGCGCGAATGCCCGTATTAACCCTATTGGCATCGTCAAGGTGTGACCAGCTTTGCCAATTAAGATTCACTGGATGGCCCCAGAGTGAGATCCTTTGTGAGGGGCATTCAGTTTTTCTGAGTCATAGTCAATTGACCTTGTATTACAATGTTTGAGTTTGTAGAGCTAACCGTAGTAAATGTTGACATCAGTGAGCAGATTATATTCTGGTGTATCTGTTGCTCTTGTTTTTTAGAGCGTTGCCTCACGCCCTGAGTTGTGACCAGCAGTGTGGGACGTTCCTCGATCTCTTGACGGGTAAGGAGGCATTTTTGATCCTTGTTTAGACAGACGTTCATTTATGTAACGTGTGCTATAGATCTACCATCATGTCCTTTCGATCCAGTTTGCAACAGTTTGTATGTTTGTCCTAGGTCAACAATAACTCTATTTTGAACAGAGACCATTCTGTCTTTTTTAACAGGTGACCTGAATACTCCCAGATGGTGCCGTAGATCCAATGATAAGCAGGTACCACTGTTGGATGTATCGTTCCTTTTTTATTCCCTTCCACACTTTATCACATTGCAGTAGTGTATCATTATGGTCTTGAAGAAAGCCACGGTCATCTCTCTGAGACGCTAGTTGGCTGAAACATGTAGACCTACACTTAGAGTACGTGTTCCGTATTGTTTGGTGCACACGCTTTACTCTATTATTTCTGCGTCTTTTTATTGTTGATATCACTGGATATTTAATAAAGCAGTTTTCCCGTGGTAATCAATTTTAAATTCACATTTTTCACACACTGCACTTCATTTCACTACACCACAGGCAGCTTCCTTCCATTTTGGGAGTGATTCCCCCCGTGTTGGATAGTTAAAAACATCCCTGAGCTCCTCCTTTTTTAAGTAACTAAAGGAGTAGTAGCTCTTTAACCACACCAGGTGTGGTTAACGGGAGGTCCCAGATGATGAAGCATGCCACCTCGGTGGGTGATGGGACTTGGTCCTTGTAGATAGGATCCTCTACTGGGGTATGCAAACTGTTTTCTAGGTTTCATCGGTAGGTAGATCTCCTTAGACCCACGGGCCCTTTTGTTGTTCTAGTTCTGGTATTTGGGGATTTGCCCGTGCTGGTCTTTAAACTCCCTTGGACCCTCCATCCATTTTGTATTTACGAGTATAATATAAACACACTTTATATATTCATTTTTTATGCAGATTTTTGGAAACAGTGAGAGGTAACCCCCTAAATAACCATAGTCTGTCTACTATGGCAACGAATCAGTGTGAACTTCAGGAACGCTCCAAACGTGCTTGCGTCATCCGGGGCACTGAAGGAAAAGCGAGCAGTGCGTACAATCAAGGTAGAACATAAAGATCACGCGCCGACACCAGACATCTGTCTACTGTCACGTATCGTATACTTTTTGATTTTAAAATTGTCCTAATAGTAACTTTGTTCTTTTACAGGCCACAAAAGCCTGCCGGCACCCACAGTAAGTCCTTAGTTAAGGACTGTAAGGTATGCCTTTCATAATCTACCGACACGAACGCTTGATTAAAACACACCCAAAGCATATATAGCAGCACACTTGTAAAGTCGGACACCTTTAAGGCTTGACACGTTAATATAGCGCAGATAAGTACTATCACTTGTGCACATACATAATCGATATTTTCCTGAACCATGTCGAAAACACACCTGACTTACAAACACCGCACTGACCAGTGCTGTCCCTGATACCTAGACATTGTATTTTATAGTACCACGTTATAATACACGTGACAAATGCGCGCTTGAAGTATTCATTTCCTTAGTTAACCGTCTCAGTAGCAGTACTTGGAAAATACTGCTCATAATAAGGCTTGTAATATTTGACACGATTACAGCAAATCTACATTCGGATGACATCACACGCACCAAATAGCAGCCCTCTCCAGTCCAGATTTATACTAATGAACACTGTTTAGAATACGACTGGAACTTTGCCATATTTTACATTAAAGGAAACCACCCACACAGAACAAGGTGTACCATTAGGCGCACTACGTAAATCAAGTATGAATAAAACACCAAATGCTTAGATTTAACAGATAAAGAAGGACAGACACCTTTCACAACACTGTATGCAAAAGTTTGAGTTAGTCCGACTCCACATGCAGGGATGTTAACCCCGTGACACCCCTGAATTAATCTGGTACCAAACGGGCTTAGAGAATTGCCATTTTTCAGTTGAATATTGGCCAATGTATGAATGCACTGTTTTTATTTTCTTTTGCATCATTGTTTGAAGAAGTGTGACGGCACAGAAGTAGCAGATAATTATCTTAACAAAAAAATAAGATGCCTACCTTTTGCTGTTCTTTGTTTCTTCTTCTCCCACATCAATAGGTACTTATTGACCTTCGTTCATGAGGTGAACAGATAACGAAATCACCTAGACTGCCACAATTTGCAGCCTTCACTTTACATGGTCCTGAAAAAAGACCCCGACCCGTCAGGGCAACGATAGAGGGCTGAAGCATGTCGACCTTACACATGGACACTCTAGTGCATTAGACCGGTAACTCATTTTCCTATGCACATCACGGTTTTTACTCGACACTATTCCGAACTGAATAAAGGTACAGTTCAGGTAATACGTGGCCATTTTTTAACTCACTTCACCGGAACTCACTTTACTTGAGCACTCCCCCTTTTTTATGACAGAACACTAATGCAATAACCAGTGGTTTCTCCTCCGGGTGGAGGATAGCATATGAGAAAAAGAAACCCAATGATGATGCCGTCACGTTTTTAATAAGGCGGAGAATCAAGATATACCACCTCACGACCTGATACGTGAATGAGGGTTTTCCATTGAAAGACGGCAAGAACACTGAACCCTGGTTACTCAGGTTCTAGTGATCCATTTCCCATTGATATATTGCCACTCAGACAGCACCAACAATGCGCCATTCCAGCCCTACTCACCGGGCTCCCCTTCTTCCCCGAACCACTCTGGGGATTAGGACGGGTGCATGTCACATCGTCCTGTGGCTTCTCCGCTCTTTCCTCTGTGCACCAGGGACCCGTGCCAGAATTTAGCTGGGAACCAGCGAGGCTCCGGTCTTCACTACACCATCAGGCACACGTGGGGCTCTCCTTGTCCACGAGAGCTCCGCCTACAGCCAGGCAGCAACTCTGCCTGTCTTCCGACGGCCTCTCCACCGGATTGGCCGCACGCTGCACGTCCCTGCAGAGCAGCAGGCCCGCCCTCAGTCAGTCAGTCAGGGGCCCCTGACTTCCGTTTTTCAGCGCTCCCGCTCTTTACAGATGTGGGGTGGGCTCCCGCCCTCGAAAAGGACACAAGTGCGGGGTGGGCACCCGCCAAAAGGAGCACATAAACAGCGGAGCAGGCTCCCGCTTTTAGTGACATCAATGCGGGGTGGGCTCCCGCTTCCAAGGCATCCATGAGGGGGATCCCCACATCGGGATTCCCTCTACCTACGTTGCAGCTTCGTGCTGCAGACCACCAGCACTCCTCCTGGATTAAGAAAATATAGCGCTCTCGAGGCGCTAAGCACACAGTCTCAGGGGCACAAAGCTGGGCTCAGGCAGGCCAGCTCACAGGGCCCTCCTGCAGGGAGGCAATCCCACGTGGCGATTCCTCCTTGGGCCCTTCAGCAGCAAGTCCCCCCAAGTCACAAGGAAACACCCTGACATGGGGTCACAGCCCCAATATTTATAGTACATTTTCTTTGTCTGCCCTGGCACAGGGCTTGGGGGAATCCAGCCTCAACTGGTTGGGGGGGGGGGGGGTTGGAGCACCTTGTTTACAGGGCTCCCACCCTCCTTTGTCAGGTTGGGGCTCTGTCATCAGACAGGGGGGCGGAGCCAGCATTCACCTAGGCAGGCACAGACCTATTCAGGGTCAGGCGATTACTCCTCCTACTACTCCAAATACAGATCTCCTATTCACACACACACACACACACACCTCACCAGCCCCTGTCACTCCAAAGCCAGACATACAATCCACATCAGGCAGGCAGACACATAGCACACAGAACTGCCAACTTCTAAAAGTAAAAGACACACAATTGATGGACGGAATGCAGACCAAATCAAAACATTCACCCCCAGTCAAGAGATCTGGGTTAAATCCATCATTCTTTTGCTCACCATGCCACCCCAGTTTAGATCTGGCCATATGCAAATCAGTCTTGACCCCGTGCCTCATGGGAACAGTCCGCCCGAACTGCCAAGCCAGGTCCTCCCTGGAGCGGAAACAAGCATCCTAGGACCGGTTTCGGGGTTTCACCCCTCTTCAGCCAGGATAGCTTGATTCCAGTGACACAGTGAGCCCAGGACACACGTCTGGGCATACCTGGCGCACTTAGGGCGAGAAAGCAAAAGACACACAATTGATGGACGGAATGCAGAACAAATCAAAACATTCACCCCCAGTCAAGAGATCTGGGTTAAATCCATCATTCTTTTGCTCACCATGCCACCCCAGTTTAGACCTGGCCATATGCAAATCAGGCTTGACCCTGTGCCTCATGGTAACAGTCCAGCCCGAACTGCCAAGCCAGGTCCTCCCTGGACCGGAAACAAGCATCCTAGGACCGGTTTCGGGATTTCACCCCTCTTCAGCCAGTGTAGCTTGATTCCAGTGACACAGTGAGCCCAACATTTTCTTGCTACAATACGTTGTTCCCCAGAAGGTGTACGTGTTATTTTAAATGATAACTATCCAATGGTGGAGAGGTCTTGTCTTATTAACCCCTTCGCTGCTGCGGACATTCCGCTGCAGCGCTGGGGGGGGCAGGGGGGCAGCGCGGTGGGCCTGTGCTCATGACGGAGCCGCTCCGTCATGAGCCACAGTTGAGCTGTGCTCATGACGGAACGGTTCCGTCATGACTCCGCCCATTTGCGTTGTCGCCCCGCACAGGCGGGGAAACAGCGCCGCGCAGGCGGAGCGGCCGCCAACAGGATTGTCATGACGGAACCGTTCCGTCATGAGCCACGGTTGCCGTGGACTGGAAACAAGCATCCTAGTACCGGTTTCGGGGTTTCACCGGTCCTAGGATGCTTGTTTCCAGTCCAGGAAGGACCTGGCCTGGCAGTTCGGGCTGGACTGTTCCCATTGGGCACAGGGTCAAGACTGATTTGCATAAGGCAGGGTCCAAACTGGAATGGCATGGTGAGCAAAAAAACGATGGATTTAGGCCCAGATTTCTGTACTGGGGTGAACGTATGACTTTGTTCTGCATTCTGTCCATCAATAGTTCTTTTTGCAACTTCTAAAAGTGGCATTTCTAAAATAGTGATAATCAATCTGCGCACACCATTGTGCAGCATTTATTATTACTATCCCAACCATACCAAACTTGACCACGCTGCTCCTCTCATATCAGGAATTACCACTGAATCACTTATCAGGGAATCCCCAATGCATTCCTATGAGAGGGCAGCCTTACAGCAGTGAGAAACCAAAATGGCCGTTTGTCACTACCAGGACATATCACACACTTAAGGTACATATCCTACCTTTTACCTACAATGCACCCTGCCCATAGGGCTAGATAGGGCCTACCTTAGGGGTGACTGACATGCAGTAAAAAGGGGGGTCATAGACATGGCACACACTTTAGGTGCCATGTCACAGCGGCAGTAACACTGCGCACACAGGCCCTGCAATGGCAGAGGCCTGAGACAGGTTTGAAAGGCTACTTTGTTGAGTGGCGTAATCAGCGCTGCAAGCCCACCAGTAGCATCTAATTTACCAGCCCGGGTATCTGAGATACCACTTTACAAGGAACTGACAGGTAAATTAAATATGCCAAATAGGTGTAGACTAATCTTACCAGGTTTACCACAGAGAGCACACGCACGTTACACTGGACAGCAGTGCTAAAGTGCCCAGAGTCCTAGAACCACCAACACCATGTCAGAAAAAAGGCTAGGAGGAAGGCAAAAAGTTCAGGGATGACCCTGCAAACAGGGCCAAGTCCAACACAACACCATTCCAGCCAAAACGCAGGGCAGACCAATCACAACCTTGATGGACTTCCCTGCTTTGGGAGATAGAACACGGACGCGGGCCCGCAACTGCAGGGGTACACTCCAGTTCTACACCATTCTGAACCAATGTGGTTCCCTCTCTCAAAGCTCCCAGGACCAATTAAGCTACCCCACTAGTACTCCCTAGTTGTCCCTGGCTAGGAACAGGCCCTAGGCCATCCAGATGTCTCTGGTCCTTGCCATCTCACAGAGTGGGTGGTAGTAACCCCCGACACATAGTAACCATTCTCCACTCTTCCTCTCATCAGTGCAGTTCTAAACTGCCACTGATCCTTCAACCTAGGGTCCGCACCCTCAGGCTGACCAGAGGTCACAGGCGAGGCTCTCTTCCCCCTACCTCTTCTTCTGGGGTTCCGCACTCTCCTCCTTGGAGAGACACCCTCAGAACACAACTCTCCCACCAGTTCAGGACCTCTCTCCAGCAACTGGTCTCCCAACCTAGGGTCTAAACCCTCAGGGTGCACCAGGGTCAGAGGCGAGGAATCCCTCCCTTTGCACCCCCTTCCAGAGTTCTGCACCCTCCCACCTGGAGTGGTGCCCCTAGCAGACAAAACGGTAGGGACACTGATTACAGATGTCCTTCCCTCCAGGTCAGGCAGAACCTGAACCTGTCCTCCCAACCTAGGGGCTAAACCCCGAGGCTGAGCACTTGCCTGGCATGCCCCCGAGGGTAACACATGACTCATGTGTTGTGTGACAGTCTGCCTGGCGCAGATCTGCCGATCCCTGTCCATCTGACAGTGCACGAAGATCCCCCCAGGACAGAAGTGGTCTCACCATGGTCACTTCTTGGAGGCTCAGCCCTTCTGGCTGGCCCCTGACCCACTGGTTCTCCCACTGGGGAACACATCCCCCTCTCACCCCTCAATCTCTGTGGAAATCGAAAATAATTTCCATTAGCATAAGCTGAAGCCATCTTGTTTGTGGCATCCATTTTGTTAGCTATGTAATTCTTCCGTCTTCACTGTTGCTTGCCCTTCTATTCTGCTTGAGTCATCAGCTTTAGTTAACTCCTTCTGTACTGAGCCAAAGCAATGTATGTGCTAAGAAAAGGCCTGTAGCTGCTAGATTGCACCTGGTTAAAGATATAACTGTCAACTGCTTTCTGTTGCTGTAAGCAGTTCTGTTCCCCCTCCCACTTTGCTGACTAAGTGATCTCCCATCTGCCCATGTTTGTCGGTAGTTATTTCTGTGTAGGCCTGTACCTTCCATTTGTAACTACATGCTTACTCTGCAACAAACTCTGTATATAAGCACCACGGTCTGTGTATTCAGTGTACCACCTCAGGCAGCCCTTGATAGTGCTGTGTGGACGTAGTCCCACTCATGAGTGATTAATACACTTGTTATTTGAATTCCAGCTTCAGTGCCAATCTCTATTTTGTTGTTCTATGGACCCATGGACAGGATAAGGGTGACCCCTGCACTGGTGTGCTCATTAAAAGGCACATTTCCACAGTTGGCGCCCGAACGTGAGTCCTCATCTGAGACACGGCTGTCCAAAGGAGTGGTCTTGATAGAAGAGTGGAATCTTACTGAGGAGACGTCCTGCATGAGGAGACCATTGTCTTTGCAGCCGAAGTGATTTTTCTGTTTTTTTCGATTGGACCCTACAGGTGGCAGCCGGTGCTGACTGAGGTATCCTTTGGCGTTATTTTTGCAGTGACCATTAGGTCGATCAAGAGGTTGGAGGTTGGAGACTCTTGTTTGCTTGGCCAAGATTCTGGTTTTGTTTGTTTGATTTATTTTTTGCACAAGATAAAGGCAGGTAATGTGGAGATTTTTCTCTACTTTTGAATATTTTGGAAAAGTAATATTTTACAAACATTTGGTAGCATGCCTGTTTCCAGCACACTCCGTAGGCTGTGTTGCTGTCTTGGTGGTACCAAAATGGATTTAGAAAGAAGTCAGCCGGCTCCCTTAGAGGGAACACCTTATAGACATGTATATTAAATATGGTATTTCTTCCATATTGTATAGTACACTGTGGAACAAATATACGAAAAAGGATCCTGATCTTCAAGGGCCTGTGAATGGGTAATTTTACTTTAAAAAGATTCAATATCTAGAGCAGTGTTTATTCAAGAAGAAATGTCGACAAGATATGTTTGATTGTGTACGAATGTTGGAGAAAGAAGTGCAAGAGAGAGTGAGGAAAGAAGAAGCTATAGCAGATAAGAACAGCGTAAAATGATATATCAAAAAGTGTTAGAATAAAAAAATTAAGAGATGAAAGCAATAAAAGAAAAAGAGGACAGGAGCGTAGTTTAGAGGTAACTGGCCAGTACCCTATTAGGCGCCCCATTTATCCCATACTTAATAAACCTCAGGATGATTTCATCTTGTTATATCGACCTCCGCCCCCGTATAAATTTCCATCTGCCCCTGAGAATGATCTTTCTGAAGAGGAACATTTATCTTCAGACGATAAAGACTTAGATAAGCAAGATGGGTGGTGGACTCGTTCTACTTTGACTGTTGACGAAAAAGCCACTATTAGATCCACTGCACGCAAATAAGCTTATGGGACTACTCCTGCCCCAGACCTTGTAGCAATGATTCAGCAGTGGCAGGATTTAGAGCAGTTATATTTTGCAGAAAAGTTCACTTGGGAAGTAATACTTGGTTTTAGAAACGTTTCTAAAAATTTAGAGCCCAATGATATAAATTCCGATTATAGACAATTAAATGATGGGACTTTCCTTTTGTCAAATATACCTGATCTAATTAGGCGAGTGGTTAAATTAAGACATGATACACTATGTTTAAAAGTGGATCAAAAATCAGCTAGTAAAGTTAAAACTGCACAAACAGTTGAGACCCCAGCGCAAAAAGAATAAGTTTTGGAAACAGCCAAGGACCCTTCTGATACTGTGGTTACTGTGAAACCGATGCGTGAAGCTGCGCCTCTGTATGTTCCTCCGAAGGGTGCGGGAACAAGTGCAGATAAAGATTCAGATGATGCAAAGGGATATTTTGTTTATAATTGGGTCTATACTCCTTGGAGTAGAGCAGATGTTATGGCTCTTAAAGCTGCTTTGCCTGATCTGCGGAAAAATCCTGCCACTTTCTATGAAGACTATGACTTTGACAGATATCGATATGTTTTTTGGACTTATTTTGCCCCCTGATATGTGGAGAACAATTCGGAAAATAGATGATAATGTTGCGTTTGGTGATACTTGGGTGCATTTAGAAGAAATAGATGCGGCCAGGGAGCCTGCGCAGAAACCACAACAGGAGATATTAGATCTTCCCAAAGCTATTGTGACTAAGTTGAAAATTATTATATACCCCCTAAGAAAATAGATTGGCCAACGTTAGCGTCTTGTAAACAGAAAGAGAGTCAGTTTCTGATTTCTTTACACGCTTTGAAGAGACATTCCATGACTTTAGTGGGCAGACCTTGACAGATGACACGGGTAAGCATCTGTTCGTCGACAAATTTGTCGCTAACATGTTGCCAGAAATAGCTAGTCACCTAAAGGCCAGCGAGAATTCATGGACTACATCTTCCCCAGTCTCCCTTTTGACTATGGCCTAGTTTTATGAGCGTCAGGAATTGGAGGCAAAAGGCAAGGATGATAAGAAGGTAAAGGAGTTAAAAACGAAAGTTATATTGGCTCAAGTATATGGTCCACCATTCAGAGGTGGTGGAAGAGGCAGACGTGCAGTATGTACACCTGGTGTACCCCCTTTCTCTTGATCAACGTTGTCTTCTGATCAGTGTGCTTATTGTAAAGAGATTGGACATTGGCGTTCTAAGTGCCCCCTTTTGCGAGGTCAGCAGTATCAACGGGGTTGAGGAAGTATGAGGGGACGCCCAGGGAATTCAGGAAATAGGGGAGGAATAGGAAATTGTCCCAGGTTTGAGGCAGTTGAACACAGACCAAAATATTCTAATACCTTTGATAGATGAAATCAATATCAAATGTCTGATTATTCGGCCCCTGGTCTTGCAGATTCTGATTATGCATAGGAATGCCTAGGGTGGGGTAAGGAACCGGTTGAGGTCCCAGTAGATCAGAAAGGTCCTTATGTTGATGCAAATGTTTTGGGCTCTACTGATCAGTTTCTGGTTGATACAGGAGCTACTCGTAGTGCTCTGTCTAAAAAATGGGTTCCTAGGTCTCCCCTGTCTGGCGCAATGATAACATCGATAGGATTCAATGGGACACCTACATCTAGCCAACTGTCACAGCCACTTGCATTTAGTCTTGATAAATTCACTGCAGCATGTCCATTTTTGCTCTCCCCTACCACGCCGGATAACATTGTGGGCATTGATATGCTTAAACATTTTCTTGCTACAATACGTTGTTCCCCAGAAGGTGTACGTGTTATTTTAAATGATAACTATCCAATGGTGGAGAGGTCTTGTCTTATTAACCCCTTCGCTGCTGCGGACATTCCGCTGCAGCGCTGGGGGGGGCAGGGGGGCAGCGCGGTGGGCCTGTGCTCATGACGGAGCCGCTCCGTCATGAGCCACAGTTGAGCTGTGCTCATGACGGAACGGTTCCGTCATGACTCCGCCCATTTGCGTTGTCGCCCCGCACAGGCGGGGAAACAGTGCCGCGCAGGCGGAGCGGCCGCCAACAGGATTGTCATGACGGAACCGTTCCGTCATGAGCACACGGCAACCGTGGCTCATGACGGAACGGTTCCGTCATGAGCGGGGAAGGGGTTAAAGAGGATATCGCTTTGGCATCATTACCTAGTACTTTATGGGCTACATCAGATACCGATGTGGGACAAATGGTTATTCCACCAGTGCATATTCAAGTGAAGGAAGGTGCTTCATTGCCTCGATTGCCCCAATATAAAATATCTCGGGAAGGCGAATAAGCATTGACGCACATCGTTCAGGATTTGATCAAGGTGGGGGTTGTGGAAGAAGTCCCTTATAACATTTGTAATAGCCCTAATCCTTCCTATTTTGAAAAGAGGCACTGATACTAACATTTACAGATTCATTATTGATGTTCGAGAGGTCAACAAAATTGTAGTGCCCCAATACCTGGTAGTCTCTGACATTACGACACTTCTTACTATGGCTCCTCCTACTGCCACTATATTTAGTGTCATAGATTTGAAAAACACATTTTTCTCAATACATATTCATCCTGACAGCTGTTATTTGTTCGGCTTCACTTTGAATAATAGATCATTCAGATTCTGTAGAGCTCCACAAGGGTATACAGAGAGTCCTAGCATTTATAGTCAGGCATTGAAAAGGCAGCTTGATTCCTTTCCTGGCCGAAAGGGGTGGCTCTTATTCAATATGTCAATGACATCTTATTGGCTGTCGATACCCCTGAACAGTGTAAAGAAGGAACACTGTCATTATTGTCATTTCTTGCCTCTCATCATCACAAAGTCTCTCGAAAGAAATTGCAATTTTGTAGATAGCAGGTTACCTATTTAGGTTACCTTCTGTCTAAGGAGGGACATGCACTCACACCAGATCGCATTCAGACCATTTTAGATACTCCTGTGCCCCGTACTCAGAAGTACATTCGTGCATTGATTGGCCTTACTTCTTTTTGTAGACAGTGGATCCCTAGCTTTTCGTACATTCTCAAACCCTTGTTGGCCCTTTTGACTAAAGACACTCCGATGCCTTTCCCATGGACAACTGAATGCCAGAATGCCTTCCAACAGCTACGTCAAGCTCTTTGTTCTGCACCAGAATTAGGAACTCCAGACTACACTAAGACTTTCACACTCTATATACACGAGAGGGAAGGTTGTGCCCTCTCGGTTTTAACACAGATACACGGTGATAAACAACATTCTTGCGCATATTTCTCAGCTGTCCTTGATACAGTTGCTCGCACGCTGCCTGGTTGTTTTCGAGCAGTGGCAGCAGCAGCTGTGTCCACACGTTAGAGTGAGGGAATAGTCTTGTCACATAGATTGCTTGTGTTAGTACCTCATTCAGTCGATGCCTGGCTAAATCAAACAAAGACACAGCATCTGACCAGTGCTCGCTTGACAGGATATGAATTGACACTTTTGGCCCCTCATATCACGTTGAAAAGATGTTTGACTCTGAATCCTGCTACATTATTGCCACTTCCAGCTACTCAGTCTCAGTCACAAGAGCTACATGATTGTATATCTCTTACTGAAGAACACACAAAGGGTTGTGTTAACCTGCAAGATACACCTCTTTGTAGTGTTGATGGGGAATTGTGGGTTGATGGATCCTGCCTGAAATTGCCTGATGGCACTACATCTGCTTCTTATGCAATTCTAACACTTCAGACAGTAGTTGAGACAGCTCGTATCCCACAGAAGTCAGCTCAAGCAGCCGAGTTGATAGCGCTGACAAGAGCTTGTGAGCTTAGTACAGAGTTGCTTGTTAACATTTACACTGATAGCCAATACGCCTTTGGCGTGGCTCATGATTTCGGGCAGCTATGGAAAGAAAGAGGCTTTCTTACTTCACATGGGACACAAATAGTGCATGTGGAATTAGTACATAATCTCCTTACTGCCTTGACCTATCCTAAGAAAGTAGCAATTGTTAAATGTGGCGCACACAAGAAAGTGACCGATAAAATAGGAGCAGGCAATGCCTTTGCAGATTACACAGCTCGGGAGACCGCAATGCAGCGAAGTACCACATCTATGTATGTAGTTAAATCGCAGGCTGAACGTTGGCATGATGCCAGGCAAGAGGTGCTGGACATGCAACAATCTGCCTCTGTTGATGAATTAGACCAATGGTCTAAGGACAGAGCATTGGATGATGAGAGCTGTTGGAGTAATAAAGAAATGACAAAATGGAAGTTACCCGCAGCCTACTTACATCCTATGATTCACATGGCACATGGGCCGGCACATGTTGGAGCATCCTCAATAGCAAAGCAAATTTTGCAAGTTTGGGATCATCCAGATATTGTCGATACGGCTAAGAAACTAGTCCAGTCCTGTCTGATCTGTCTCCAATATAATCCTGGAAAGGGAACACGAACTCCAAAAGGAGGGTTTGCAATACCTACTGCACCTTTTGAGGTTCTGCAAATGGATTACATCCAGCTTGAGCGCTGTAACAACCTGAAGTATATCTTGGTAGTGGTTTGTGCGTTTAGTAAATGGGTGGAGGCATATGCTACGAAAGATAATACAGCTCTTACTACAGCAAAGGTGCTCCTAAAGGATTTTTTTCCCCGATTCGGCATTTGTCAAGTTTTGTGGAGTGACAACGGACCCCATTTTATTGGGCAAGTTGTTGAGTATCTCATGAAAGGATTGGGAATCAAGCAGAAGTTTCATGCTGCTTTTCACCCACAATCAGCAGGACTCGTGGAACGTTACAATTCTACTCTAAATCTAAAATTGGCTAAAATACAGGCTTCCACATCTTTGAAATGGCCCTTTAGCATTGCTATCCATTAGATCGATACCACATACATAATCTGGCCTCACACCGTATGAGGTGGTTTTTTGAAGGCCAATGAATATTTGGGGGATTCCTAAGCCACGCCCTATACATGATGTATCCTATGTATTGATGATTTACTATTTGTCTCAGTTGACTGACAGTTTGTCTTCTATTTATCAACAGGTTCGGGAGACTCTTCCAGACAGGTCGCAAGGTGAGGGCCACTGCTTGCGCCCTGGTGATTACGTCATAATCAAGTCCTTCCAGAGGACCAGCTCCCTAGCACTGAGGTGGCGAGGACCGGAGCAGGTACTACTGGCTACCAGGACCACAGTTCGAGTGACGAACCGGAAAAACTGGGTCCATGCGACACACTGTCAAAGTGTTGCAAGACCTAGTGAGCCCAGCTGCGCTTGCAGATCACCACTACATCCTGGTCACCGAGAAAGGACAAGCTATTTTACCTGACGGATCGAAGGAAGTCTTCCCGGACCACACGATTCCTGGTAAATCCCGACATCAGCTGCGACCTAGGAAGAAAGACACTTTGTTGCTGAAAAAGACTGTTTGAGCCACTGTCCTGGGTGGTTAAAGACTGACTTCAAAGGGGGGTAGCCTTTTAGTGACTACTCGTCTCAATGTTAGTGAAGAAATCAACGCCTGCCCAGGACCTTAGGGCACCATCTGCTTTGTTATTTGTCAATGAAATGAATATGCCTAAGGAGAAGAAACCAACTGCTGCAAGAGTTTGTAGCAAAGGAATGATAATTCCTACTGGACTCACTTTGACTGTTGTTGTTGCTATAATAACATGGGTTGTAGAGGAAGTAGCCCCTGTCTGAAATCTACTGACTGCTACTACTCCAGACCCCACTGAACACCACTACTTCACTCTTCCTTATCGTGAGCAGAAACATAGTATGTCCTACCTCAATAACACTTTAATTCAAATGTTGCACCATACACACAATGCCACGAATGTTACCAACTGCTGGGTATGTGGAATGATGCCAGCTCATCAGAAAAAAGGAGGAACACCTTTTATTCCCTTGTCGTTTTCACATAACGGCTCCTGCAGAGACTGGTTTGCATTGTTGTGGGCCTCTGAAGTTGCTAATATTACCTATGCCGATGTAGGAGGACTAAATGCTCAGTTGAATAAAGTTTGTTACCCTGATGAGGAAAGAGATCCACAAGCTAAAGGAACTGTATGGGAAATGGAGGAGTATCGTCGAGGAAATTCCTCTGCGCGCTATGTTTTCCCTAACACTCGAACAACTAAGGGAAATGGACCTCCTGTTATCGCTATTACTAGGGCTCGAGTGGATCTCTGTGTGAGCAGTATTGGCAGTATCCCTGTGGGAAAAAGTGACTGTACTAAAGTGTTAAATATTACTGTAATGAACAATAGTAGTTTTTTGTCCTCACACAACACTTATTTTATTTGCGGAAGTAAAGGTTATTATCATCTACCTATTGGTTGGTCTGGTAGGTGCTACGTGTCCTTTTTGCTTCCACCTGTGTTTTTGGCACCTGCATCCTACCATAAAGACTATAAACTGTATAATGACATTTCTAAGAGCCGATTAAAGAGGACAATAAACAATGATGAGGTGGATCAAACTGATACTGCACTATAGCAGTATATTGACTTTAATCTGGGACTATTCTTCTTTGTTGGAGTGGCCTTAAACAGCAGAAAGATCAGGTGCTTGACACGTGTTGTAGAGGCTGTAACCAATCAGACAGCAATGGCGCTTGGGAATATCACAGAAGAACTACAAATTGCGAGAATTGTAACGCTCCAAAATAGGATGGTCCTTGATGTCATCCTGGCTGACTGGGGTGGAGCATGTCGCATCATCGGGAGTATCTTCTGCATTTACATCCCTGACCATGCCCCTTCTGTTTTTGATGCAATTTCGAAGATGCACAAAATAGCCACTGAAATCCACCAGGATTCAGGGTCATGGACTTTGACTAGATGGCTATGGAACATGTTTACTGTATGGGGCTGGAAACTCTTATCAGCCCTATGTATAATTATTGCTATTCTTTTCATTTGTTACCTATGTATTCAATGTGGCCCAATGCTTTGTTCCCTATGTGTTTCTACTTGCACCTCATGTTTACCGACTAAACAAAATGTTAAGAATGTAAAAGCCCGACTAGCAAATGATCAAGAAATTAATGAAATAATGAAGATCGATGTCAGTGATATTTTTCGTATTCCTTCAAAAGCATAGGAAGATGTCTTCAGCATATGCTAAAAGGGTCGTCTGTGGAAATCAGAAATAATTTCCGTTAGCATAAGCTGAAGCCATCTTGTTTGTGGCATCCATTTTGTTAGCTATGTAATTCTTCCGTCTTCACTGTTGCTTGCCCTTCTATTCTGCTTGAGTTATCAGCTTTAGTAAACTTCTTCTGTACTGAGCCAAAGCAATGTATGTGCTAATTAAAGGCCTGTAGCTGCTAGAATGCACCTGGTTAAAGATATAACCTTCAACTGCTTTCTGTTGCTGTAAGCAGTTCTGTTCCCCCTCCCACTTTGCTGACTAAGTGATCTCCCATCTGCCCAGGTTTGTCGGTAGTTATTTCTGTGTAGGCCTGTAACTTCTATTTGTAACTACATGCTTACTCTGCAACAAACTCTGTATATAAGCACCATGGTCTGTGTATTCACTGTACTACCTCAGGCAGCACTTGAGAGTGCTGTGTGGACATAGCCCCACTCATGACTGATTAATAAACTTGTTATTTGAATTCCAGCTTCAGTGCCAATCTCTATTTTGTTGGTCTATGGACCCGTGGACAAGATAAGGGTGACTCCTGCACTGGTGTGCTCATTAAAAGGCACATTTCCACATCTGGACTTCTGCACCCTCCACTTAGGAGCGGTACTGCCAGACACCAGAACCGCTGGAGCTCCGTTTACAGACACTCCACGTTCTCCTGACACTAGGAGATCCCCCTCAAATGGCCTACTAGTACGGCCTAGGCTCCCGACCTGGCGTTCCCTTAGGGAACCTTCCAGGCCCTGAGACTGGGTGTCGGGCACCTTGGGACACAGCCCACACTCACTCCTTCTCCACTGAGTCAGGACATGAGCTCCTACACCCCTCCCACTACACCGGGACCTAGTTGGGCTACTCTGAACCTCTCCCCCCACACAGGACCGGAAGATACCTGAGCCACTCCTTTTAGGATCTCTCCCCAATGCCTCTTCAGACCCCCCATCACACAGCCAGAGGTCTGCCTCACGTGCAAGCTCCCTGGAATCAGAGAAATAACACTCCAACAGGTGTTGGCGTAACCCTGGAAAACAATTACTGAACATGTGCTCTCTGACAAACAGATTGAACAGCCCTTCAAAATCATTTGCCGTGCTACCCATCACCCAACCTTCCAATGCATTACAACACTCATCCACAAACTCCCCCCCCCCCCCCACGACTGGTGATACAGTTTCTTACTGTCCCTGAACCTCAACCTATACCCTTCAGGTGTGACACCCTCTTCCTGGGGACTAGGTACCATACTCTGGGCTCTGGGAGTGGACGTACCCACACTGGACACTCTATTGCTGCCACCACTGGACCCCACCCTCACTGGTGAATCCAGACAACTAAAACTACACTCAGGGTATAACCTACCCTCCAGAGCTAGCTTCTCTCTGGCGAAGGCCCTCTTTGCCTCTGCCATCCTCTCCTGCGCTAAGACCCTCTCAGTCTTTAGCTTTTTCTCCTCCACACTCAGCTGCGCTAGCTTCACTTTGAGCCTTTCCAATGCCAGCTGATGCTCCCTTTCTTCCCTCCTATCCACCCACTCCCCTGGGGACAGGGAAAGGGATGGGGCAATGCCCCCGGCACTGGACCGAGCCAGGGACTCCCTATCTATGGGATTCTCCCCACCTACTGGCGTCCCTGCCCTGTCAATTTCTCTCTCCTCCCGGGTGTACTCCAAAAGGTCATCCTCATTATAGGTTAACCCCGTCTTGGCAAGATACACAACCCACAGTGCACCAGAAAAATGACACCTTTAGGAGAAAAAATAATCAGGAAAAAAATTCCCCAAACCTGTGATTATCTAAAGCAGAGTTTGTAGTGCAACTAGTTGTCGCTGTGGTACTGCGCAAACGCAAGTCCTATCCTCACCGCTGACAACCAATGTTAGAAATAGGATTTCTGCCTGGCTTAGGCGCATGCCCTAGCCAACCAGAAATTCCATTTCTAACAGCAGCACAGCAAGACACCATGCTGCGCTGCCCTACGCCAAAGTGAAAGGGCAGGAATGCATCGTATTTAAGAAATACAGCACACATGGAAAGAGGAAATCACAAGGATAAATGAAGTTATTTCTCCTTACGCCTTACCTCGGAAGGCGTACGAATTTGGCACTTCTGCAGGTTTACATGTTTTTATAATATAGGCAGGGTAAAAATTCCATGGGTGTTGCATTGGAAAACCTACTGTAAAGCCCATGGACGCCTCCCAGGCACAGAGTAAGGAGATGCAGCGATTTGCGCTGCGTCACCTTACTCCTGATTAATGAGGCCATTCATTCATTCACTCCAGGCAGAGTGGCTATGTGTGGCTTCATAAATCTTTATGAGAGCCCTGCTTTTGCATCACTTAAAGTGGTACATGTGTGACGCATGTACCACTTTACGTGGTGCAAAAGCGAAGCAGGGCTCTCATAAATAAGTCCCTATGTGATTATTGAAGTACTCTTGGATGCATTATGCTTGCTATTTCGCTTGCACATTCATACATGACTACAACCATACATAATGTTTACCAGATAATACATTCACATACCTGTATTTTCTTGGGCGCCTCAAACCTCATCCCCCTCTGATACCTTCAAGACCAGAGATCTCCATTGTAGACAGTACTTTTTCCTCCCAAGGTTTGAGTGGGTATTGTATGGGAGGGTCTCCCAGCAGTTGCCATGGTATGTTTCTGTTTTTCAAAACACTTTCGCGTGCTCCTCTCTTCAGATCCTGATAACGTTTTCTTTACTTCCTCCACCTCATGTGGGAAAGATGACATTGTCTGTGATTTTTTTCAAAAGATGGGTACGGACTTTGGGAGGTGTTTTTAACATCAGGTGGCCCAAAATTGTATTGTGATGCTTCACTACACCATCAGCAAGTGCTTCAAGCTCTGGCTCGGAAAATGTATATTTATGTTGCCTGCTGCCATCCTTTCTTTTCAGTTTTTTGCTTTATGTGCTTCACTGATGACTCCTCTGGAAGGATGGATGTGGATTGCAAATTGTCTCCTTTTCTCATGCATGGGTTGGGAAAAATGGCTGCCTTCTTCAACTATTGGCCCTCCAGTCAGTGTTAAATATTTCTTAATCCTCTAGAAGCTGTACTCATCTGTGAGTCAGAAAGTTAGATTGTTGTGGACACTTATTTCTCGGGGGAATTGTTCTTACGCTCATTCCTCGTGAAATCGCTGCTTCCTGGATTTTAGCGCATGCATATTCTTTACGCATGTGATATTTTGCGCATGTGGCATGAAATACCTATTTCTGTGATGTGATATTTAGTCAAGCAGCGATTTACACCCATGGTAAATAACGATATCGCACGGTACGGTAAATACCCGCTGGTGTGTCACTTTTTGTGACACTCCTGTGGCTCAGGAGCCTGCTCCATATTTATGCTGCCTTGTAAATATCGTTCCTTTCAACGCAGTTTTCTGCATTAAAGGGGTGTGCAATAGGTGTTGCTGGGTGCGTTTCCAGCAACATCCATGGCTTTTTGCCACTGCCCCAGATTTCTGAGAAATCGTAACTCTAAGGCAGCGCCAAAAACGTACGCCTCCCAAGGCAGACGTAAGGGAGGCACAACGAGGCGCTGCCCTACTGCAATGTAATGAAACAATATTTTCACCTCGGTATACTTATCCTACGAATGCGATATTCCTATGCGATTTTGCGCACAACTCGTAATCAGGGCCCTAGTGTAACCAGGATTTTTTTTTTGTTTCTTTAAACACCTTCTTGCCCTTTACAATAATCAATAAGGCAATGTCGGGGTTAGAGCTTGTAGTTGACCAATAACCCCTTATTATGTATCTGCACTGTCCCTCCAAAAAGGGCTGATTATTCTGCATGATCAAATCACACGCATAAAATCTCCCTCTTCTGCTTTGCATGTAAGACACATTAGGTCTGGGCATCGCTGCATACGCCATAAGTGCTGCAGGATTAACAAGTCCCAAGTTCTTTTCTCATTCCTCTTTCAGTTTGTGAAAGGTGCCTCAGGTGTTGATGATAAGGGCAGATATTCGGCCACTCGCATATGGTTGTGAAATGGTAAGTTTGACCTCCACAGGACTGAAATCAGGGATTTCTGTGTCATGTGTTATGTATGGTCTAATTGCAAATCGCAGTTATAGGTATTATAAAAAACAAGGGAGTTTACTACGCCAATCTCCTCATGTAACCCCCAAAGGATTTCATAGTACTTGATGCAGTTATGTTACCTAGTGTTGAGGTGCCGAGGAAGTCGCATGCTTTTTGACCACTGAATGCACTGACCTGTGGGAAGTGGCTCCACAATGTTATGTTACGATGATTTATAAAGCGCTCGAATACCAATAAGGTGTCTTGGCTCTAGCTGAGTGGCAAACCAGAGTGAGAGCTACAACAGAGAAAACTAAATTAGTAAGAAATAAAAAGCCAGGTTTTAAGCACCTTCCTTAAGGCCAAATGATTGGTCAAGGATATAATGAAGAATGGAAGAGCGTTCCAGGCCTTAGAAACCCCCCCCCCCCGAATTAAACTGCGACTGCCCCATTTCACTCGTCTAAGATGAGGAACCAACAGAAGTTTAGAAGAGGCGAAATTCAGAGACCTAGATGGGAGGAAGGCGGAAAAGGCAGACCTCAAACTCAGGACCCTGACCATGCAGGGCTTTGTAGACTATACAGAGCGATTTGAAGATAATTCTAGCCCTGAGAGGAAGCCAAGGAAGCTGCTGGATAACCGGGGAGACAGAATAATATTTAGGAAGTTTACATAGGACCCTAGTGGCTGCATTCAGCACGGTCTGTAACTTATTGAGAACGTGTTGGTGCGCGTAGAAGTAAAGATCATTGCAGTAGTCGAGTATCAGCAACACCAAGGATATAACCACAGTTTTCTGCAAATAAGGAGGGATAAAGGGTAGAATCTTATTAATTGTTTTGAGGGTGTCAATTTCACTTGGTGCCAGTTACCTGTTGCTGCATTCCTGCATTCTGTATCCCTGCATCCCTGCCACCACCGCCAGGAGAGTCATTCGGGCAGCCCATAGTCCCGGTTCCAGTCGCAAGCGGGGGACGCCAGCCGGGACTACAAGCCCCAGCATTCTCAGCGGCACGTACGCCGCAAAGCGCCGGGAGGCACTTAAGAACACCTCAGGGCTCCCGCGGCGCGGGAGTCAATTTCACTTAGTGCCAGTTAACTGTTGCTGCATTCCTGCATTCTGTATCCCTGCCGCCACCGCCAGGAGAGTCATTTGGGCAGCCCATAGTCCCGGTTCCGGGCGCGAGCGGGGAACGCTGGCCGGGACTACAAGCCCCAGCATTCTCAGCGGCGTGCACGCCGCCCGCGCACGCCGCAAAGCGCCGGGAGGCGCTTAAGAACACCGCAGGGCTCCCGCAGTGCGGGAGTCAATTTCACTTGGTGCCAGTTAACTGTTGCTGAATTCCTGCATTCTGTATCGCTGCATTCCTGCATTCTGTATCCCTGCTTCCCTGCAGCCACCGCCAGGAGAGTCATTCGGGCAGCTCATAGTCCCAGTTCTGGCCGCGAGTGGGGGATGCCGGCCGGGACTACAAGCGCCAGCATTATCAGCACCGCGCAGCCCGCAAAGCGCCGGAAGACGCTTAAGAACACTGCAGGGCTCCCGCCGCGCAGGAGTCAATTTCACTTGGTGCCAGTTACCTGTTGCTGCATCCCTGCCGCCACTGCCAGGAGAGTCATTCGGGCAGCCCATAGTCCCGGTTCCGGTCGCGAGCGGGGGATGCCGGCCGGGACTACAAGCCCCAGCATTATCAGCACCGCGCACCCCGCAAAGCGTCGGGAGACGCTTAAGAACACCGCAGGGCTCCCGCAGCGCAGGAGTCAATTTCACTTGGTGCCAGTTAACTGTTGCTGCATTCCTGCATTCTGTATCCCTGCATCCCTACCGCCACCGCCAGGAGAGTCATTCGGGCAGCCCATAGTCCCGGTTCCCACCGCGAGCGGGGGACGCCGGCCCCGACTACAAGCACCGGCATTCTCAGCTGCGCGCACGCCGCCGACACACGCCGCAAAGTGCCGGGAGGTGCTTAAGAACACCGCAGGGCTCCCGCAGCGCGGGAGTCAATTTCACATGATGCCAGTTAACTGTTGCTGCATTCCTGCATTCTGCATCCCTGCCGCCACCGCCAGGAGAGTCATTCGGGCAGCCCATAGTCCTGGTTCTGGCCGCGAGCAGGGGACGCCGGCCGGGACTACAAGCCCCAGCATTCTCAGCGGCGCGCACGCCGCCCACACGCACCGCAAAGCACTGGGAGGCGCTCAAGAACACCGCAGGGCTCCCGCATCGCGGGATGCGCGCGGGCGAAGCCCGGGCCAAGGGTCTGTGCCCGCCAGGGGCCGGAAGAGGCCTGGCCGGGCCACCCCCCTGAGAATCAATCCCCCACGAGGCGCAACTGGAATAATCTCATCGCGTGGAAAGGTACTGTGAACAATATATTAAAAATGTACTATCATTCTGGTTGATATAAGAGAGGTGAAATGGATAAACGGAAGGGAGTGGCGGGAACATTGGATGCTTTTTTAGTGAGAGCAGAATCGTTACTGACCCATGAAATACAGCTGACAGAGCGGCGCCTCTCTCTAGACCCAACAAATCTTTCCAAGCGCTTATCTTTAGACAATCGTCTGACTAGCTTGGAGGACCTTGTACAAATGCCCTTGTCTGTAGACCTAACTAATGCCTTGGCAGTTCCCTCTTCCGCTTCCACTAAATCCCCGATACCTACTCCAAAGGCTCAAGCTCTAGTTCCATTTGACGAGTCCAGTAGATCTAGGACACGAGCATCAAAGAACTCCGTTACTAAGAAGCCTGTGGTAGAACCTGCGACAAAACGGAAACAAGGAACTGCTGGACAAAAGAAAAAACCTTTAAAGGGACCTATGGTGTCTAACTGTACGTCAGTGTGACCAAAGGGAATTGTGACTCTTTGAGGTGCATCTCTGTTGGCACACAAACTGAGGTGGTACTGCCGCTCTCTGTTCAAGGGGATGTAGATAATGTGGATGCTGCGACAGAAATGGATGGAATTAACTTAATCAAGGCAGCTCCTGATAATTCGCCACTTGGAGGGATGTTATCTCGCGTTCACAATTAGTTGAAAGAAATATCACACTACGGGAAAAACTGAACCAGATAGACACTGCTATAAAACAACTTGGTTGTGTTAAGGGGGACAAACAGTTGATCTGTGTTGATTTATTAGATCCAAGAGGTATACCAAGTTCTAGAATTCAGGCTAATAACTCCGATAATGAAATCCAAAATAGTGAGGGAAGAGTTGACAGAGGTGAAAGTTCTACTAACGCAAAGGTTAAACGAAATAAAAGGAGCAACACACAGCATGTGCAGTAGATCAAAGATAGATACCCAAGGTGTACAAAAACCAGGTCTAGATATAGTTGCAGACACAAGACCCAAATCGAATATTACTCATAAGAATGTGAGAACTGACCTATGGAATAACGGCCTTAAATCAAATGTGGATATATTAAATCTACCATCAGCCTCATGCCCATACGTGGTAATTCTGGCTGGTGTTCCGGCCCTTAAGGAAGGTCAAAAGGAGACGGAGTGAATTGCGTAATAAGAGCATTGACTGGTTGTCAAAGTATAAAGGGTTTCATCCCTTACACACAAGGGAAATTCTAATGGTGCGGAGAGTGGGGTGGCTAGGACGATCTAGTAAGAGCATCAACGGTGATTGTGTTGTGATCAATTTCCGTAGAAAAGAACTGATCCGCCATATACTGAACTATAATGACCCGAACCTATCATCACATACCAATATCTGCGCACTCCCCCTGGGATATTTCTACAAACCACTAGTTGTCCCTTTTGTAAATAGATCTCCCCCAACTTTAATGGCTAATAGATTCCAGGTATTGTCAGGACTGGACGAGCAGGACTGACAACTAACTGGAATAGACCCAAAGGTGTATTCTTCTGAGAAATTTCTGCCCTGGAAGCTAATACCAACTGTTAATGATTTAAATGCACGTAAGTCCGTTTTTGTGAATGCAGAAACTGAGGTTAGCTTCTCAATTGACGATGACACTTTTGCGGGGGGCAAGTTCAGTCATTCATGCATCTGAGGAAATTAGGATGATGATTGGCGACCCATATTTTATGCAGAACGATGGGACTGATATATGGAATGCTGATTGCAAAAATAGCAATAATATAGCTGAACCCCAGAGAATATCAAGCCCAGGAAAAGAAAAAGATGCCCCACTTGGTAAACTAAGTACAAAGAAATGTCAAACCGAGTTAAGATTAAGTTCATGGAACATTGCAGGGCTGAAAAGGAATCTGGGGGATTAGGTATGGCAGGAGTACATAGGCCAAAATAAAATAATTATCATCCAAGAAACGTGGATGGTTGAAATCCCACATAAGGTAGGGTACAAAACGTTTAGTAAAGCTGCTATCCCGTCAGTTAGAGGGAGGGCCTCAGGGGGCCTCGCAATTTTGGTAAAAGTCACCCTAGGTATAGAAATAAAGCAACTAGAACTTCCAACCCCGGACATCCTGGTGATAAAAATTTTAACATCAAAGAACAAAGATCTATATCTAATAAATATTTATAGTAGGCCGGGGGTAGGGAATAAGGAGTCTAGGGTTGTGGAACAACTAGATACATTTTTAGCTTCTGCCTCCCCTATGGCTGAGGTAATTGTGGGTGGGGACTTCAACCGCAAATTTGAACCAGTGTTAGGATTAGGAAACATCTTCGAAGATGAAGACGCGGCAAATAATATTCCCCTGCTATACAGTAGTCCAGCAGTATCTTGTACTACTGCAGTGGCGCAGTTGATCAGATTGATTTCAGGGCATGGCCTTCGATCTTGTAACGGTGGGTTGCCCTCTGATAGCCTGAACGCCCCCACATTTAAAAGGGGAATTCCAAGAGCTATATAGATTATATTCTGGTATCTATCGCACTGTGGTCTATTCTCTATGATTTTAAAATCGATGACAGATCTGAGAGACCACTTCCCATTGTGCTTAACACTCAAGGCCGACCTCTTTAATCCAACTAGCTCGAGGCCCGTGATGAGGTTGATGATGTGATAGAACCACTACTAACAATCGTAGAGCGCTAAAATGACCTTCTATAGGGGGAAATGAGATGGCTATGAAGCAGGTCTATGATAGCTTTGTAGATATTATCTCACCGTACATAGGTCTACCGGTTACAGAGATGCCAGCCATGAATATAAAACAAGGTTTGGTAGAGTCCCTCGCACCAATTTTAAGCAAGATACCAAAGAAATGTAAAAAGGGAACAACAGGGGTGAGCGACTCAGGCAATCCGTGGTATAATAAAGAATGCCGCAAGCAAAAAAAGAGCTTATTGTGGCAGCTAAAGGAAATAACGCCATGTTCTAAGGGACAAAGGGGACATATATAAGAAGTTATTAACCCAAACTAAGAAAAATTGGGATGATAATATATGGACAGAGGTAATCAGTGCAGCAAAAGCGAAAGACCAACTAAGTTTTTGGCGCCTAATATCTAAAGGCAGTAAAAAGGGAGGACGCTCTAAAGATTTATATTTGGATGCAAATACATGGGTAAACCATTTTTTAAGCCTCTACTCTGCAGCGGAATGTGAGCCCAGTCTAATAGTACACGTAAATTCCACAGTCCAAACCCCATTACATTTTAGCTTGGAAGAAACCCTAACAGCAATAGATGCAATCAAACCTGGGAAGGCCCCAGGTCAAGATAAGATACCAGGTGACTTATGGAAACATGCTAAGGAGGTCTGGGGCCCTTATATTAATTTTATATGTAACTCAGTGGCTGCAGGCGCAGCGATACCTGAATCATGGAAAAGGAGCTGAGATCACAACTATTTTTCAAAAAGGTGACCGATATGATCCTTCAAATTATCGACCGATTAGCTTAATAGATGTTTTACAGAAAGGGGCAGATACTTCAGGCCTTCCAAGAGCACTACATGCGCTTATACACAAGCCCCTGTCTCGTGGCGTCGGCTGCGACCCCGGCGGCCTTCCTGGACCGTATTCGGCTCCCCCGCATTGATCGCGATACGCGCCAGGACCTCGATCGCCCTATCAGGGCGGCCGAACTTCGCCACGCCATGAAGGCATTAGCCACCCATAAGGCCCCCGGCCTCGATGGTTTCCCCCTAGACTTTTACCAGACGTTCGCGACACAGTTGGTCCCGCAACTTGAGTTGCAGCTCCGAGCGGCTGTAGACGCGGGAGCCCTGCCTCGTTCCATGCGCGAGTCCGTCATAGTGTCCCTCCTTAAGCCAGATAGGGACCCGCACCAGCTAGGCTCCTACCGACCTATCACTCTGTTGTCGGCGGATTACAAAATCTTTGGGAAGGCCCTGGCTGACAGGTACGCCACGGTCCTCCCACGGCTGGTACACCCGGATCAGTGTGGATTCGTGCCCGGCAGACACACCTCTTCTAACATACGGCGGTTGTTCCATGTGCAGGACCAGGTGCGGGAGCGATTCCCCCGGGCGGCGTGTCTGGTGCTTGACCTTGAAAAAGCGTTTGACACGCTTTCCTGGGCCTACCTGTTTCAGGTCCTCCTGCGCATGGGCGTTGGACCCAAACTGTTAGCTTACACCCGGCTCAGTTACTCCTTGCCCAGCTCCAGAGCGCGCATAGGCCCTCTCATTTCGGCCTCCTTCCCGATCCAGCGCGGGACCAGACAGGGGTGTCCCCTCTCTCCCCTCCTCTTCGCCTTGGCGATGGAGCCGCTGGCGATCATGCTGCGCGAGGAGAGCGGGGAATGGGGCATCCCGATCGGCAATTCTACCCATGCAGTATCGATGTACGCCGATGACGTACTCATATACGTCCGGGACATCACGATTGATTTGACCCCGATATCGCGTATCCTGCATGACTTTGCAGAGGTGACGGGCCTCAGGGTGAACTGGGCCAAGTCCACTGTCTACCCCTTGACACAGGCTGTGCCCCAGGGACCGATACGAATGGGAGACGTTGAAGTCTCGTGGAGTCCCCAGGCGGTCCGCTACCTCGGAGTTAAGCTGTACCACACACCGCAGGATATATATGAGGGGAATTACCGTGCGCTGATGGGCACCATCCGCTCCCAGGTCCATTTCTGGAAGGGTCTCCACCTGGCAGTGCCGGGAAGGATAGCCGTGGCAAAAATGATCCTGGTCCCGCGCCTGCTGTACCTCTTCTCCAATCTTCCGGTGGTTCCTCCGCGATCCCTGTTCCGGGAGCTGGATACTCTGCTCGGGACCCTTATTTGGGGCAGCGGTCGCCGGCGGATAGCCCTGGCGAAACTGCAACTGCCCCTGGATCAGGGCGGGTTAGCGGCTCCCTCGTTCGAGGCGTATTTCCTTGCCGCCCAATTGCAGTGGGTGTCGCGTTGGACGGCGGGCCGAGCTCAGGAGGAGTTGATCACGGAAGCTGGGCGGATCCCGACCCCGGCCGTCCACCGCATGCTGCTGCCGGGTGCAGCACCGCCAGTATCCCGGCCCCTTCAGGTCATGACGGCGCGCGCCTGCTTGGCACGAGTTCATCGCCTTCACCGGGACACCCCCCTGTACTCCCCGCTGCTGCCGTTGGTGGGGCTCCCTAGGGGCCGGGCATACTACACGGAACAAATGTTGCGGGCGTGGACGGCACATGGGATAACGGAGGTGGGAATGCTGTTCTCCGGTGACAGTTTGCAATCCTTCGAGGCGCTGGCGGGAGACTTCGAGCTGCCCAGGGGACAGTTCCTCCGGCACCGGCAGCTTCTCACGGACTGCCACAGGCAGTGGGGAAGGATGGAGGCGGAGCCCCCCACACACCCGGTCATTCACGCGATACTGCAGATGGGTCCCGGCCGCCATCTCGTCACGTGGATATACAAAGCGGTGAGAGCCCTGCGGAGTCCTACGTTAGCGACCCTCCGGGACCACTGGGAGGATGATTTCCAGCGGCCCCTACACGACAGGGAGTGGGCTAGGGCCCTCGAATACACCAAAAAAGTGTCCCGCAATTACCGTTTTAAAAATATACAGCTGCATGTTCTGCACCGGGCGTACCTAACACCTGAAAAGCTGCAGAAATATTACCCTGACGGGGCGTTCTGCTGCCCTAGATGTCTGGAGCCCGCGGCCTCGTTCAAGCACATGTTCTGGGACTGTCCGACACTACACAGTTACTGGCACACAATTCACACTGCCCAACAAGCGGTCACGGGGTTCCGAGATCTTGACACATGGGAGGCGTGTGCGCTGGGGATTCATGACCGTCACAAGTCGCAGAAAGTGGAACGGAGGTTCGCTTTCTTAATGTTGCTCCTTGCTAAGCGATGCATCGGTATGCACTGGAAGTCGCCGGGGGGGCCCCCGGCGGCGGCATGGGTGGGGGCGGTCAAGAAATGGGGTAAGGCGGAGGAAACCGCACTTAGAACGGAGGAGGCCCGAGGGATGCGCAAACACCCGATCTCCATGCCCTGGGCCATGTTATTGCACTCCTTCACGCAGGAAACAGCGGCTGCAGCGAGTACTCAACCGATAGATCCCCTGGGGGCGCCAGCAACCGCAGAGCCCTCCCGGGGAGCGGCGCGGGCAGTCCAAACGCCCGGGGCCTCGCAGTGGCAGGTGCCGCATGCTCTGCCACCGGACCCCTCATAGGCTGCGGCTGGTGCCCCGGCCCCCCCGGCGCGCTCCCCCCTCCCGGCGTCAGCGCCCCCCTGGCTCCCCCCCCCCCCTTTTTCTGTCCTTGCTCTCTCACGCTGGTCCAGCTCTCGAGCGCATAGTTACAAGCATTCCTGATAGCCGACATAGTGCACCCTTCCCAACCCCCTGGTTCCTTGCCCCCAGTTCGTTCATAGTTATCCACTGGCTGCATTTCTCTCGCCTTCGCGGCACTACGCACAAGGGTCCAAACACACTGCGCGGCGCCCCTGCGGCGCAGAGATCAGGCCGCGCTCCGGTAGGACACGCACAATGGCTGCTCCCGGGAACACACACCGGTGGCCCTACTCAGGATAGGGCTGGGTGGCCTGGGTGCCCACAAGACTGTGAGGTCCAGAAGGCTACGACTGAGCGCGCTTGCTATGTAAATCTCTGTGCTGATGGCGTTACCACCTGTGCCTGTGTATGTCTTTCCATATAAATGCCAATAAAAACGTTTTTCAAAAAAAAAAAAAAATAGATGTTTTACAGAACATATATGCTCGCCAAATTTTAAGTAAATTGAACGAATGGATTGAGGAGAACAGTATTTTAACAAGGTACCAGGCAGGCTTTAGAGCTAAAACGAATATGATCGACAAGGTTTTTAGATTCCTTTGTATTAATTGGAAATATACAATATTTAAGAAAGGTCATTTGCATATTGCCTTTGTCGATTTAAAGGCCGCCTTCGACCTCATCCCCAGAAATCTCCTGTGGAACTCTTTAAAAAAACAAGGTGTACTGGGAGAAATAATCATGCAGATAAGAAGACTGCATGAGGACAACTTTGCAAGGGTTAGATGGGGACCGGGGGATGAACTTACAGATCCCATTAAGATCAGCAGGGGCGTAAGGCAGGGATGTGTACTGGCACCCTCCTTATTCTCACTATATGTTAATGATATTCCAGAATTTTTGTTGGGCTGCGAACACGATTCTCTCAAATTGTGTGGTGTGCCAGTACCGGCTCTTTTATTTGCTGACGACACCATCTTAATCGCACAAACTCCCAAAGGTTTGCAAAGAATATTAGATACCATTGGGATATATTGTGAGTCTAAAGGCCTGGAGATCAACTCGAACAAAACTAAATATATGGCAATAAATCCGCATAAAACTTTTAAAACGAATTTAACTGTTAAAAGTCAGACATTGGAATAGGTTCACAATTTTAGCTACTTAGGCGTTACCCTGGATACTAAAATGAACTGGAAAACACAGCTGGAGAAGAGCAGGGCAATTGTAAACCAAAATGCTATAACCATTGTTATGAAGCATGAGAGCTCTATATCCAAAGCAGTCTCCCCGGCCCTTGAGGTGTATAAGTATAGGGTACAATCGGCGTGCCTATAAGGAGCAGAATTATGGGGCCCTTTGAATAAGGATGCCCTCAGGGTGGAGGAGAATACATTTTTTAGAAAGCTACTGAGCCTTTCAAAGCGTACACCGCTAATTCCCATAGCAATGGATCTTAACATACGCCGTATAGACCACCAGGCGAGCTTACGCCCCTTATTGTTTTGGGTTCGCCTGTGGTCCACAACTGAACTTGCCCACTACAGAGAAGGACTAGAGGAAATTCTAAAGTTCAAAAATACCAAAGTATTAGTGTGGCTGAAACACATTCAAGACTGGTTCCACAAATTAGGACTCAAACACTTTTGGGAATGTCCGGCAGAATTGACTATGGCCTCTAAAAAAGTGTTAAAACAGGTATTTGGGGCTTTCATTCAAGATGGCTAATCACGTAGTTTAGCGACAGGCACCTTGACAATGCAGTTTCTTTTAATTAAACCATCTTGGATTTTTGAGCAATTTCTAGATGAAATTCAGCCACAGCTGGCAAAATCTCTATATCTTACATTTCGATATGGTGTGTTACAGTTAAATGCCAATACATTAAAATGGGCTCTAAAAAAGGGAAAGGCAAGCTCTGATTGTTGTGATCTGTGTACTATGGGAGTAAAAGAAAACAAACTACATTTATTATTATTCTGCCCAGCATACCAAAAATGTAGAAGGAAATGGATCAGACCCATCTGCCGATTATTGGGTATACGATCCTGTATTGAGGCAGAGAGAATATTGAGATCAGATACATCTCAACCTGTAGTTTTTAGCATGAGTAGGTATCTGTTCGGTGTGAATTTATTAAGGAAAAAGGAAGGCATGGAATTTTAATGGAAAGTGTATAAATCACCTCTAGTCTTGCACTGCACTTTAACATGTCCTTATGGAATTTATTGTTACTACCACATGGACTGATTTTGTTTTCTTCTCAGAAAAAAAATGAATTAATTGTACAGTTGACTTTAGATATATTATTACTACTAGCTCTCTTTTCTATTCCAAATGTGTATCTCATTTACTGTAACTCCTCTACGTTTTAAACCATTTTAACATATTTATTATTTTTAATCGCCAAGAAAGGTCTCCGTTGGTAATGTATTACCATTGGCATAGTTTGTGGACAATCGGCACCTTTTGAAATGTTTTTATAAATGTGTGTATTATAATGTTTGTATGTATCTTTTATGGTTTTTTAAACTGAAATAAAGATTACTGAGACTGTTTTGAGGGTGCAGAAGGTGGCAGAAGTAGCAGAATTAACCTGATTAGTGTAGGGCAAGTCAGTGTTGAGAACGACTCCAAGATTTTTAACCGATTTTTTTTTTTTTAAAAACCTTTATTCAGTAAATCCGGAACACAGCTATTCAGCCGACAACCCGGAGGTTCAGCAGCTTAAGTTGAGCAACACAGAAAAGCGTTCGCACTGCACTGAAAGGAGAATCAGAAAAGGTTCAGTTTTAAATAAACACAAACACAAACCAAACACTAGCAAGGCGATAAGCTTCGAATGCACATGATGGGTGCCCATCAGGGGGAGCTAGTCCCATTTCGTCCACCAGAAACAAAGCTATAATGAGAGGAGGGAGGGGGAAAGCAGAGACTCATAAAAGGCAATCAGTCATCAACAATAAATACATAGCCGGAAAGAATGTCAAGGGGAAAGTTGCTCCTCAGGCGGATCCGGATCAGGGGGCAAACATATGTCCCCCCTGTAGTGGTTCCATCGCCCCCATACTGCATGCCATTTCCGAGGGCGCCCTCTAGCACAATACACTGTCTTTTCCCTGAGCATGCTCCAATCCATATTTTCCTTCCACGCTGCCAGCGCAGGAGGCCCAGCAGAGCCCCACAGGCGCGCGATGTCCCGCTTAGCCACCATGTTCCCCAGGGTCACCCACTGAGTCTGTGCGTCATCAAGATCGGTAGGACCCCAGACGTTCAAGAGACAACACCGCGCCTCCGGCTGCATGACAATGCCCGTCACCTCCCCCATCACTGCATGGACTCGCCTCCAAAACTCCACGATCACGCCGCATTCCAAGATGATATGTAAGAAGGTACCCACCATGCCGCAGCCTCGCTTACATAAACCCTCCTCAGAGAAACCCATACGGACCAACCTAGGACCTGTCACGTAGACTCGATGGAGTATT
The DNA here is from genome assembly GCF_964204655.1 of Triturus cristatus. Taxonomy (NCBI): domain Eukaryota; kingdom Metazoa; phylum Chordata; class Amphibia; order Caudata; family Salamandridae; genus Triturus; species Triturus cristatus. Next base: position 1,352,883,757 of record NC_140589.1, read on the forward strand.
TTGAGCTGCACCAGCCGCAGACGCGACGGAATCGCAACCTCCCTAGGAGAAGAAACTGCATATTGCCAATCTTCGTCATCCAGTTCGAGGCCATCCCTAGTCCATTGATCCCGCAACCCCCGAAGAAGGTCAGCCCGGACATTAATCAGCTTCTTATAGATGAGAGAGATCGCGCTCTCCGGCATATGGCCATCCAGAATTCGGTCCTCCAATGGAGAGGACGCAGGCACCTTCTCACCTTCTACGAGGACTGACCGCAAGGCGTGACGCACCTGGGCATAGCGGAAAAACTCAGTGCTCCCCAGCTCATACTCCTTCTGCAGCTCCTCAAAGGACTTCACCCTGCCCTGAGCCAGCAAGTCTCCGACCCTGGAGATACCGATCAAGTCCCATTTCTCGAACCCTTTTGTATGCCAAAGCTTCCCCAGGATATCAGAATCAAACAACGGGGTAGCGAGGGTAAGCCTGCCCCCCCAACCCAGGGAGTCCGTCGCCAACTTCCACACCCGCACCGCCACCCCAGTGGGCCCCGTAAGGGACGAGTCCAACGACTTAGAGTACAAAGCTCTGTGGTAATTACCGCCACGCTGTAACCACCGATCCATGGCATAGCCGGGGCTCAACGCCGAGCCATAGACACCATGATTAATCGCACACAACTGGGTGGCCCAGTAGTATCTTCGAATGTCCGGAAGCACAATACCACCATCGTACCACGGGAGCGTCAACTTAGCGATCGCTATGCGCGGCCGCCCGTCCCACAATAGCGAACGCTGGAGGCTCTCGACCTCTCGAAAGTAACTAGTCGGGACCCATTCAAGGGTATTCTGCAAGGCATAGAGGAAACGGGGAAGAGACATCATTTTAAACAACGCGGCGCGCCCGAGGAGGGAGAGCGGCAACCGCCGCCAGCCCGCCGCATCCCGCCGCAGACGCGCCTGGGGGGGAGCAGATTCTTCTCATATCGCAAGATGGAGTCAGTGGAGATGTAAATCCCTAGATACCGGAAGCCCTGCTGGGCGATCTGGATCGAACAGTTTCGGGGGACAGGCGGAACATCGCCACACAAAACATACAGATATGACTTTCCCCAATTGATAACAAGGCCCGAGTTCCTACCAAAAGAAGTCAAGACGTCGCAAAACACTATGAGAGACTTCTGGGGCGAGGCGAGGTATAATAGGATATCGTCGGCGTAAAGTGAGATACGGTCCTCGTGATCGGGCGACCATCGAAGCCCACGTATACTCGGATGCCATCGTATCCACGCCGCCAGCGGTTCAAGAGCAAGGGCGAACAACAAAGGCGACAGGGGGCAACCCTGCCGGGTGCCCCTCCCAAGCTTGAACGGCTTGGACGCCATCCCGTTTACCACAACACTAGCAAGGGGACCCTCGTAAAGCAACCTCACCCAGTCCACAAAACCAGGCCCGAAGCCGAACTTGGCTAGCACAGCCCACAGGTATGCCCACTCCACCGTATCAAACGCCATCGTGGCGTCAAGAGACGCCACAATAGCCGGCTCCCGCAGCGTGCCCGCCCTAGCAATCACCCCATGGAGACGCCTAAGGTTTAATGCAGTGTTACGATGCGGAATGAAGCCCGATTGGTTCGGGTGGATCAAATCCTCAAGCACCCGGACCAAGCGGTTCGCCAGGATCTTAGCGAGGATTTTCGGCTCAGCATTAAGAAGCGATATCGGCCGATAGGAACTACACTTGTCCCGAGGCTTACCGTCCTTATGCATCACCACTATGGTTGCCAGTCGTTGATCAAGCGGCAGAGACCCATTCACCCGCGCCTCCACGAACATGGCGCGCAGGTGAGGAGCGACCTTATCCGGACAAAGCTTGTACAATTCAAAAGGCAAACCATTCGGACCGGAGGCCTTACCCGAGTTCAACGCCCGAATAGCACCCGCTACTTCATCAACCGTTATATCACCATCTAGGTCGTCCCTATCTACGTCAGAAAGGCAGGGCAGAGCGATATCACGCAAAAGGTCACACGAGTCCGCAGTCGGCCTGTCCGAAACCGAGGTGTACACTACGCGGAAATAATCCGAGAAACGCTGGACTATAGCTTCGGGGTCAGTAACAACCTCTCCCTCCTCCATCGTTAACTCCGGCACCACTCTATTGACCCACTCTTTTTTGTCCAACCAAGCTAGCAGTTTCCCAGCCTTATCCCCAACATCATACAGACGGCCCTGCTGCTCCCTGCTAAGGGTCTTGGCAGCATTCTCCGCCAGATCCCTGTACTCCGATTGCTTCAAACTCAGATTATGCAGAGTGTCCGCTGTAACCTCCTCCTCCAGGGTTACCTCTAGAGCCGCGATCTCATCCTCAATCTGTATCACCTCGGCGTCTTTCCGTCGCTTGGCGGCCACCACCAATGAGAGGGCCTCCCCTCTCAATACGGTCTTAAACGCCTCCCACAGAGACACCGCTGAATCAACCGAATCCTGATTGTCCTGAAAATAGTGATCAACTGCCTTCAGCAATGCCCTGCGCGTCTTGGGGTCACGGAAGTACCAGGGGTTAATAGGAGCCACCCTACCCCCTCCTACCCGGCCAATGTCGAAACGGACCCACACCGGCGAGTGGTCAGATATGCCACGTGCCATATGCCTAGCCTCAGAAACTAGCGAGGCATGCGCAGCCAGGGTGAGCAAGTAATCAATCCGGGAGAGACTACCATGCGCCCCGGAGTGAAAGGTATACTGACTCTGGGTGGGGTGCCGGAGTCTCCAGCAGTCCACCAAACCAAAAGTATCTATGAAGTCAGGAAGCCACTTCTGAGCCCCCCCCCCGGTATCCCTGGGCGGGTGCCTATCGAGCAGCCCAGAACCAACAGCATTGAAATCTCCCCCCACCACTAGCAGCCCCTCAGGGAGTTCCAACAAGGCCCTGCCCAGATCCGCAAACGTGGAGGCCTGCAGGGCCGGAGGAACGTACACAGAAACCAATACCAACGTTCTACCCTCCCATCTCCCCGCCACAGCTACGAACCGCCCCCTATCGTCAACAATGGTGGAATCAACCTCGAGTGGCAGTGAGGCTCGAACAAGTATGCCCGCCCCCCTGGAGCCCGATGAAAAGCCAGAGTGGGCAATGAATTTGTAACCCTTTCTATTAAGTGCATAACACATATTCCCTATAAGATGTGTCTCCTGCAATAGGGCAACATCAGGCGAGGTCCGCTTCAGGAATTGTAAGACGATCCCCCGCTTAATACGATCACCCAAGCCATTAACATTCCAGCTAATAATACTTAGGCCCCTACCCCCCATCCCCAAACACCAAGAGACCTCCACCCCCCCCGAAAAGCCACCACCAAACCATCCTGACAACCATTACTACGCCTTGCAAGAAAAACCCCCCCAACAACCACCCCAACATCCCAAATCCTCCCCCCTCCCTGCACCCCTGCGTCAGCTTACAAAGCCCCCCCAACTTGCAGTGTGCCTGTCGCCCTATCAAAAACAAATCTACAAAAAGAACCCCAAGGGAGGAAAGAGCTCCGAACGGCCCTCCGCCACCCCCCCATTACTACAGTTAGCCACAAGTCATTGTCCGGGGCAAAAACAAAACAACCTGACACCCGGGGCATCACTCCTGCTCAGCCCGGCCACTGTCCACTCCCGTGACACAGTCCCCGCCGGTCCTTCTCCGTGGCAAAGCGTCCAACCAATCTCCGGCCATTTCAGACGAGTCGAAGAAGAAAGTCCGATCCTCATACACCACACGTAGTCTGGCAGGGAAAAGCACAGCGTACTTCAAATCCATCTCCCTAAGGCGTCTCTTAACCCCCAGGAAACACTGCCTTTGCTTCTGCACCATCTGGGTGAAGTCAGGATAGAAGCTCACAGAGGCGTTCTGAAAAGGAACCGGGCCCGTCACCCGCGACGCTTGCAGGATAGCGTCCCGATCTCGAAAATGGAAGATCCGGGCGACAATCGGTCTCGGGGGAGCTCCCGCCTTAGGCCTCCCGCCAGGCACCCTGTGAGCCCATTCTACGGCAAAAAACTTTCCAAGGCCCTTAGGCGCAAGATGGTTCCCCACCAAGTCTTCAACGAGTAGGTCCATTGAGCGCTCTTCCGAGGATTCCGGGACTCCAGTAATGCGCACATTGTTGCGCCTGGCCCGACCTTCAAATTCCTCCAGCCGACGGGCGGAGAGGTCACTAGCAGTCCGCAGCTTCTCGACCTCCGCCTGCAGTCCCAAAACATCATCCGCAAGGCCAGTAGTCTTGAGGTCCAGGGACTTGACCCGCTCATTGGTTTTGGCCAAATCCGCGCGTATCAAGTTAACATCGACCAAAATCGTGTCCACTTTTTGTGCCAAGGCATCAAACTGTCACCCGATCGATGTTTGCATCCCCTCAATAGCCCCCATGACATCCTGCAACGACAGCTCCGAGGCCGGGGACGAGTCAGCTTTCTGTACTTCCAGCGACTGTCCCGATCCACCAGGCGACCCCTTCTGCTGGGCATATCGATCCATATTGTTGGATTGGGTATAGCTTCCCCGCCTGGTAGCCTTGAATTTCGGCTTGTCAGCCTCTGCTTTGGCCGACATTGCAGACTCGATGTAGGCAATTACGGAGAAACGTCCCTCACCCAGCTAAATGAGACAGGCCGGACCGTCACTCATCGACCAGGGTCGGGCGCAAGTCCTCCAGATGTCCGTGGATCCTCAGGAAGCACTCTCAGGCCGGAGCCAACAAAGGGCGAGAAAGTGAAAGTGAAAGTGCGGCGGTCTCCATCCGCCCGTTCACACCCCACAGGCCCGCTGTTGTTCAATTAGTGGCCGGGCATCTTGCCAACGCGAGCTCCTGGCATCCCTCGGAGGTAGGCCGCAATCTGCCGTCGTCCACAACTCCGGTCCCCGGCGGGCGATTTTAGCCCGGGCAGCGTCAATCGCCCCCGCGATGACTCATCTGCAGGATACCGTGCATAAGAAACAGGATGAAGAACAGGATAGTTGACAGAGGGCGCGAGGGTCTCGGGAGCTCAAAGCTCACGCAGCCATCTTGGTCAAGCGCTAGGCTCCTCCCGATTTTTAACAGATTTAACCGGCGATGGATGAGGGTCAGGTTTGAGCGACCACCATTCTCGGGACCAGAAGGAGGGTTGAGCTCCAAAAAGTAACACCTCCGTCTTGGCAGAGTTCAATTTAAGGCAGTTAGATGACCTTCACGCACTGACTGCCTTCATATAATCACAGAAGTTGTTGGTAACCCCTTGTTGCTCCGCAGATAGCGAGACGACAATTTGTGTCTCGGCTGCATAAGATGTCAAGGCAAAATAAAAGGAATGAATCAGGTCAGCAAAAGGAGTAACGGAGATTAAAGAGTGTGAGGCTAAGCGAGTACCCCTGTGGGATCTTTCAAGGAAGAGGAAAACAGGGTGAGACAAAGTCTAAAAAAACGCACCAGTTGTTCTCAACAAGAAAGAAAGGATTTGAGCAGCTTCCAAGAAGATCCGGACACCCAAACGTGCCCAGACACTCAAGCAGAAGTCCATGATGTATTGTGTCAAAGGCTGCAGAAAGATCACGCAAAATCAGGACAGCTCTGCCCCCTTAGTCGAGCGACGCCCTGATCTCCTAGGTGGCCTTAATAAGATGGGTTTCTGTACTGTGCGCAGTGCGGACACCAAATTGGGTGGCATCCAAAAGATTACTGCCCATGAATATACTCGACCAGCTGAGAATTCAAGTTCTTGTCAACAATCTTAGCTGGTAGAGGCAGATGGGGCGATATTTGGTTGGCTCCAGAAAAGATTTTTTTACGAGCGGAGAAATTCAAATTTTTTTCCATTGGGAGGGAAAAACACCAGAGATGCACATCGGGCTATAGATATCAGCCAAAAAGTAACTGATTGATGATACAACAAGGCTGACCGCTCTGAGGGGACATGGGTCTGACGGTGAGTCCGATTTAGCCAGTTGGAGTAGCATGATAACCTCATCAGCAGAAGGTGGAACAGAGTTGCTGAGAGCAGATGTTAAGAAAGGAGATGGACCGGGAGATGAAGGAGAAGCAGAGGAGGTAACGGTGGCAAAGTTGTTAAAGACATCCTCGACATTACGGTGGAAGGTGTCAGCAAGTAAATTGCAGAATGATTGTGATGAGACCTTGGAAGTAGGAGAGCAGATGGAGGTGAGTTGCATGACTGTGGCAAACAGTTCCTTGGAAGAGTTAGATGCTGCTTTGAATGAAGGTAAATAAAGTCGTTTTTGCCTTACGAAACGAGAATTTATAATTGGCCAGACAGCGCTTGTATTTAGCTTTTTCTAAGTCATCGTAGTAGGCCCTTCATCGCTTTTTCTGCCTTCTGCATGTCGGCTTCAGAGACCTAAGGTCGTCAGAGAACTAGGGAGTGGAGTTAAGCTTGTGTTTGAGCCTGGTTCTTTTGAGAGGGGCCAAAGAAGAAGAGGCCGAATATAGCCAGGGGGTATAGTTCAAGACAGCTGCATTGACATCAAAAGAAGAACAAAGAGTGGTAGATTCTAAAAGCTGTGCAAGAGTACGCTTTGAAGGACCAGAATGACTTGGGCAAGGGAGGAGGAGCTAATGACTTCAGAATAATGTCAAAGAGAATGGCCCGATGGTCAGACCAGACAACAAGAAGGGTTCTCACATTCCCAAGAAAAGGATTGTTAAAGAAGATGCCATCCAGGATATGCCCAGCAGAATGCGAAGGGGTCACGACCAGTTCAAGTCCAAAAGAGGACATGGTTCGAAAGAAGGGTGGCTGTTTCCTTATAGGATGGAATATCAAAATGGAATTGGAAATCTCCAAGAACAGTAAAATTGTTAAGCAGTATGTCTGCCTCAAGAAGTCTACTAAGATCCTGGGCAAAGGTAGGTCGGGGACCTGGGGGACGATATACAACAAGACCTCTGAAAGTCTGAGATGGGAGAGGTTAATACTGAATGCGAGAGCTTTGCAGAAAGAAGAAAGACCAGGGGTACAGCAAATGGTAAGATTGGAATGGTAAATGTTACCACTACCGCCACTGTATATACCCGGATGATCATATCTAAAGATAGAGAAGCCAGGGGAAATGAGGACAAGATGTCTGGATTAGATGAGGTGTCAGCCCAAGTTTCAGTGATAAATGTGAGCCACGGGTGATAAGTGTCAATAAATAGAGAGCGTTCCACACTGTGCTTAACTAGCGAGCATGCATTGATGAGTGCGCAAAGCCCAACGGAGCACAAGAGGCATGTGGGTGGGCAGGGATCATTAGGGAAATGAGGGACTCAGTTGAACAGTGAAACTGTTAGTGACGGCAAACAGTACTACAAAACCGAAAAACCACAGAGAGAACAGGGGAGGAGGACAGCTGAAAGAAGATGCGAGGGTTCAAAGCCCAAACAACCAGGAGACTTGCCTGAATGACACATGGCCAGGAGGAAGTCTGGGGAGTAAGAGATCTTAGGACAGGTAGCTGGTGAGGAACGAACAGGGGATCTGGCGCTGTGTGCTAATGCGCAGAGATTGGCTTGAGCGGCGTGCCCACTGTGCAGACATGCTGTGAGCCGCTGTAAAAAGCCCTCCATCACCAGAGGGCGTGTCAAGAGGCGTGGCTTGGTCATGTGTAGTAACGCAGTAGGTGAACAACGATCAAATAGATGGGCATAGAAAAAGTATGGGCATTTGACTGGGGTTCGGCAACCCATGACTTCAGACCCAGACTACCTACAGGAAAGAAGCCTACTGGCAACACAATGATAACTAAAAGAAAGGTAACAAAACTAAAAGCATAAACAGAATAAAAACGGGACACAGCCCATGACAAAACCGTCATATAATGATACTGTGTCTTCTTTTGTATCTTGCCACTAAAACCCTGTGATATGCACCTCCTGTCTCAGTTATTAGGCTAATAGTTTGATAGCTAGAGCAGAGAGAATGGGCAAGAATGGGTATACCTGCCTCGTGCCTCTCTCCAGGTGAAAAGATTCATACAGGGCTTCCCCTATTTTACCCACAACACTGGTCTACTGTACAGTAGTTTCGTGTATGAAGGGTGGGTTGGACCAAATCCTGGGTATGTCGGAGAAAGAGACAGATAGTACCCCTGAAGCTGTTCAAAGCCTTCTAAAAGTGTATGAGCAATAGGACCAGTGGTTCATGCATTCTGTCAGCCAATGCAATGGCTCTGTATACTGTAGACCTGGTCGGTGATGCCTTCGGATAGGTCATTGGCTAGGACTGTGGCCAGTATTTTTGCTTTACAGTTATTTAAGGAATGTGGCGCTATACGATATGCAATGGTCTGTGGGTTTGTCTGGTTTCAATCTGACAGGTGTGCCTCTTTCAAGACTTGGGGGAGGCGGCTCTTCTATTGCGCATAGGTTGTATAAAGGGAGTTAAGAGACATTTAAAGAATTCAATTGGAGGCCTATTGGGGCTCAGTGTTTATTGGCAGATGTTAATTGGATGATGGCTTCTGAAGTGTAAACTGCATCATGTACTTCAATTCCGCTCTCTCACTCTCAGCCTCCTGAACTTTTTCCTCTAAGTCAATAACACTTCCTTTTCTTTTACTTTTTGAGTGGGATACTATTGAAATAACCACCTTATAGCTTTCCACAGGATGGCAGGAGACTCTACTGCGATAGTATTAACATGAAAGCATGTCCTGATTTCTTCTCTAAATAAGTCATGGACCTACTGTTTAGTCAACCTAAAGGGGCTCAGCATCCATGCTGGGTGGGATCTCTGGTAGATCGGGATTTTGATCGGAGCATGATCTGGGCATGTACCTATGTCTCGGTTATGAGATTTAGGTGGTCTGTGGCATTGAAAAAATTGCCTACTCTAGAGAATAATTTAAAAGGTGTACCCCCAGCTTCTGAGAGGTGATGTCTCCAGATAACACTTAAGCCCAGGACCATTGTAAAGGACTGAGGGGGTAAACAGATACAGGTTTTATCAATGGAGGGCCCAATCTGTCCAGTTTGCAGTTCCTGGTTCCCTTAAGGCCACCTCCTATGATTGTGAGCTAAGGGGCCTTCCATTATGATATTGTTATTATGGGTGGGGAAGGCTTGCAATAGTGGGGGTGGAGAGTATACTGTTAATAATGCAATTGGCATATTAAATATGGACCAGTTAGCATTAAATCCCACCCCAAACTACCCGTCCATTTGCGATCAATATTTAATGGAAGTTGTCTGCCCCATATTGTTTTTCTCTTTAAAGACTGCACCTCTTAATCTTGTTGAGGAGTCTGTTTACATTCCACAAAAGGCACTTTAATGGGGTGTCAACATTTTATCGGTGGTCTGCATCATGTTTGGTGAATATTGAGATGGGGTTGCCCATGCCCATACGAGATTTGTTGTGAGTTATCTTTGTTGAGAGCCTAACAACTGCCCCTTTCCCTTCCCATACTTCGAAAGTTGGGGGATCATTTGCAAGCCCCTTGCGGCACATTTGCACCACCAGGGAGTCACTTATGTAACGCTCCTGAAGCGCAGTGTGCAGACCCATATCTACGAGGCCACGTAAAGCCACTTTGTGTGGCTTTTCATGGCCTTATAGATATGAATGCAATGAATGCAACTAGCTGATCCTAGCCCAGATATTTCACTTGTGACAACACAGCCCCAATCCCATGTTCAGAGGCATCTATCTGAACAATAAATTCCTTACTGTAGTGAGGTGCCTTCAGGACAGGTGCTGAGCACAGAGCTTCCTTTAGGGCATTAAATGCCTTCTGACACTGCTCAGTCCAGATAGTTTTTATTGGAGGTCAGTTTTAGGTAGTAGTGTCACTATGGTACCATAACCCTTCACAAATCTTCTATAGTATACAGTCAGGCCAAGAAAGCCCCTGACTTGGGTCTGAGCCTTAGGAGCTTCCCAGGCCAGAATTGTCTGGATTTTGGGTGGGAAAGATTGTACACGGCCTCCACCAACTTGGTGGCCCAAGTACACAACAGAGCCGGGCCCTATCTGGCACTTACTAGCATTGACATTCAGGCCTGCCTACTGCAGGTCCTGAAGCACTTCATTGAGGTGGACCAGGTGATCCTCCCAGGTAGCACTAAAAACAATTATATCAAGATAAGCAGCACTGAAGCTCTCCAGGCCTGAAGGTACTCTACTCCTCAACCTCTGAAAAGTGGCAGGTGCATTTTCCAACCCAAAGGGCATCACTTTGAACTGAAAGTGGTCTTCAGGTGTAGAAAAAGCAGACCTCTCCTTAGTTCCTAGGGTGAGGGCTATCTGCCAATAACCTGATGTCAAGTCAAAGGTAATCACATCATTGGTTTCCCCAAACCTATCAAGGAGCTCATCAGCTCTTGGTATGTGGTGGGCATCAGTCTTAGTGACTGCATTGAGCCCCCTATAGTCCACGCAGAACCTCATCTCAGGCTTCTCACCTTTGGGATTGGGCTTGGGTACCATTACCACTGGGTTGGCCGAAGGACTACTATAGGGCTTAATTACCCCCCCTACTCCAGCATTTTAGCAAACTCAGCTTTGATGCTGGCCTTGACCTGGTCAGAGAACCTGTATATTTTACTCTTGACAGGTAAGCTGGCTCCAGTGTCCACATCATGGGTACACCATGTTGTCAGACCGGGGGTCAATAGAAAATCCTTTTACCAAAGGCGTCCAGCCTCACCATTGAATGGTGTGGTATGGAACGCACCAGGGTGGACTTTGGATGTGAAACCCTGTACAGCCAGACTCTCTGAGGTGGGGTGCTGGGTGAGTGAAGCTGGGTCCCCAGGAGTGGGGCAATGGCGGCGGGCAATCGTCCTGTGCACAGGAGCACCTGTACAGGGCTTGGCCAATGCTCCTAGCAGGACATCTGTGAGGGTTTCATTAAAGAGAAGAAGAGGTTCTGTGGAGGCTACTCCCAGGTGAAGCACATGTCAAGACGTTCATCTTGACTGCCACTGACGGCAGCATAAGGTCCAGGATCTCAGTCACTTTCCTCTATACCTTGGCAAATTAAGTCCCTTCTTCCATAGCCACACAAGAAGAGACTAGGCCAGTGTATGGAGAGGTATTTAGACCACTGGCATCAGCCAGTTCCTCATAACAGTTGTCCTCAAGCTCTTCCTGTAAAGAAAGGCCCTGTCTCTGACTCGGAGGGTCGTGTTCTGGTTGACAACAGACCAGACGTCGCGTGACGCTGGTACATCTCTATATCAGAGTCGGGTATAACGATGGGGTCGGCGTAGCCAAGGGGAGTCCGCGGCAATGGAATGGTACTAAAGGAATGGGGTCCAGGGAAGGTTGCAGTCTAGCGACCAGACGATCCAGATCCGGGAATGGATCCGAAGGGCCTGACTGGCACCGAGAGGAAACCAGCCGGGGGGGAATCCAGTTGGGGCACCTGACGAACCAATAGGGCCTTAAGGCGCTCCAGAGAGGTTGGCCTGCCCAAATATGCGGTGCATGGCCTCATAAAATTCTTCCGGCAGGGGTGCTCCAGCTTCAGGAAATTCTGAGAGGCATAGAACAGATCCAGATTCAGGTTCCATGGCTGATACGTGGGAGCGGGGCTCAGATTTATGGCACTGTTCCTGTGCCTCATCCGAAGACTTGGACTGGTGCAGCAAAGTCGAAGAGCACTTTGACTTCTTGGACCATTTGTGGGACTTACCGACGATGTCTTAGAATGCGATGACGACTGACAAGAACGGCTCCGCAAGTGTGCCGGGCACTTCCTCGCAACTAAGAGCTGGAGCGTGGTGGAGGTGTCTGTAGTTGGGTGACCAGGAGCTCCATGAAGTGCCCCCACACCACCTTAGGGTTCATCGTTTGACAGTCAGGGTAAGCCTTGAAGTTGTGGCCTGGCTCCAGCCACCAGAGACAGACCAGGTAGGAGTTTATCACAGACATCCGCCTGTGGCAGGATCTACAGTGTTAAACTCTCAGGTTTTTTAGGTGACATCATTTAGCACATTGGAAGCTTAGCTCAAAAAGAATTTCAGCACAAAAAGGAGTCCAAAAAAGGGACTGAGGTACCTCTCTCTGGATCTATCCTGATGGAAGGGAAAGAAAAAAACTGATGCCAGAGCACTAGGGTGGCACCTATATACGCACCACGCACATCACACCCAGCGAGGACGATGCAGGCGATGAGTTGATTTTTGCCATCTATCAGCTTGCCGAGGTACTGCTCAAGATTTTCCAGATCCAGTCTGATGCCTGGGGAATATTCTAAAGAAAAGAATCTATGTATGTATGTAATGACTGTGTTAGTGGGTGCATATGCACAACAAAACAAACCAGCCTCAAAATGAATTTTGAGAAAAACAAGATAATGGAATCAGAAAACGTAAATAGAACTTACAGATGTTAAGTTGACCTAGAGATAGCAAAGGATGTGAAATAGGCATCGGCTTTAATACCAAGCTATGATGAACCCCCTTGCATAACACAAAAAAAGGCTAAAATTTATTATCTATTTTTAGAAATGTATAAACGGTACGCCATTAGGAAGTGATAAAATATTTATTTACATTACAAAAAGTACAAATACATGCTTTCCATATATATATATAAAAGCAAGTTGCTGAGAACTATAGTAAAACATTTCAATTCAATGCTTTTTCTGGACTTAATAGTTTATAGTATGTTACAAATACCTCTAATCCATTCAGAGCACTAATCTATACCTTGATCAGTGAAAATGACACATTCCCAGAGAGCACTGTTCAATAGCGAGTATATACAAACAAATTTCTCAACACAGCGGCCTCAAACATACACCTATTTATACAGTCTGCCAGCCTCATCAGTACATTATTAATCCATGTAAAAATGTTTGCATCAGTGCAAATGAATTACTAACAACTCTTAAATTGTCACCTTCCTCAGAATGCGGGATATCACAGTAATAGTATGCATTTTCATAATTTTCTACCAGTTTTAATCTGCATACACTTTAACATGGTGAAAACTATACAGGGAAAAAGGTTGTGTGTGATAAATTTGTACTTTTTAACCCTGCGAAGAATCTTTGTGGTACCAAGCACTATACACAATTATCGATTGTAGTACCAAGCACTAAACAAAACAAGTACTGATATAATGGTAATTATTTTATTTTTGCTACTTTATTAACCACTCAAATATGAGTGGTTTGTATCCCATAAAATGCACGTAGGAAAACAATAACTATGAAGGGTGATTTTGTGCTAAATGTAAGTAAAAATGCCTTGTCTTCATTACACAATAAAATGATACATTCACACTGTGGGTTTCTCCTGGTTCACAAACCACAGAGCCTTTCAAGTCTTGCGAGTTATTGCAGCACAGAATGAATGACATGTAGTCTTGCAATGCACTGAAGGTTAAACCATGTCCTAAATGAAAAATAAACTTAACACAATCAATACAGCCTACAGGGGAGATCTACCTGTCTTCCAGGCCCATAATCAAATTTGCATTTTTTTCAGAATGGAATCACCTGCTATCATTGCCGATGCTTTGAGAGCATCACAGTATACATAAGATAGACATATTGCTTGCAACTCCATTGTGGTCAACATGTCGGAGACATCTTTTCTCTCTTGCATTACTGCAGCCAGGTTATTAAAATATTAAACAAAAGACTGCTATTTATATGCAGCATATATTCCTGTGCATAAGGACAGATTTAATGCTGCACAGGTGCTTTTCAGTGCGGATTGTGTCTTTTTATCCACTGTATCTGAAGCAGAGTACGGTCTTCTAGGCTGACCAACGTTTTCCCTGCCAGGTTTGCCAACACTGAATCAATTTCCACATTGTGAGGGAGAAATGAATCTACATCTTCCAGTACGTACATTTTTTGCATGAATCTAGGTACTCTGAGATGGTCTAGATCTTTCTACTTTTATAAGATAAGGGTCTTAATGTTGTCATGAACTGGGAAGAGCTGGCCATGAAGGCCCTGCAAATTGGGGAAACTAAGATGATTCATCTTCTATCAATTTATTTACTGAAAACCCCAGATTATGTCTGAGATGTGACATAATCTGGTCAATATTGTCTTTCTTACATATTTCCCCTTCATAGAAGCACCAGCAGTCTCTGGTGAAGAAGAATTTGAAGATGGAGAATTATTTCCATTTCTATGGCGCAGCATTTTTCTTCTTTTGTCTCTCCTTCTAACGCTTTTTGTACAACGGGCACATCTGGGTCCACTGTCACAGATTTGGCTGACGAGGAAGATCTCCTGGCTCTACAAAACCTTAATGCCTTTCCTCATTTGAAGAAAGCAGTTCATGGTGCTTACGCTTTTCAGTTCTCTTTCTCTCCACAGTCACCAAGAGTAATGAAAAGAAAATCCTCACGCTTGTTAAACAGTGACCAGGGCTAGCATGTGACTACAAGTTCACTAATTATAGGCTGACATGAACCGTAGTCAATCCAGGGGATAATCTTCGTATTCACTTCTAGTGACTGGATAGAAGGGTCTTCAGGAAATGCTTGAAACTGTTCTCCTTAGTTTGGCCAGGCACTAAGGGTCCCAGAAGAAAATACTATGCTGCAGGCCAGGTATCTGCTCATAGCAATAATAGTAAATTTATATATATATCTGTGTTAATTGTTACTAGTTTGTAATTGAGTAATTGCGTATTTCAAATTAGAGACCAGAACCAAATTCCAAGTTTTCAGAGTGAGAGTCTTCATTCTTAACATTAGGTCACTAATGACTATTAAACCGCAGTATTAAATAGTACAACATGCTAAAAACATGGTCTCCACACTGCAACTACAGTGTGGAGACAAGCACCTGATGGGAGTGCAGCATTTTTATGCCATTTCCCCTTGATCCACGTTGTGGAGAAAAAGCCAGAACTCCATGCACCAGCCCCTTTGAGCCGGTGCATTGAGAGTTTGTTCTGGATCCTTTCCACTTCGGCGCCTGAAGCAGTGGCCGACCTGACCTGCAGTGTCCATCTCACTGCCGAACACCCTACTTCATGGGCCACCCAAACCTCTCCAAATGCTGGACTGGAAAAAAAATGGCAGCCTTTCCTTAAATCTTGATTACTGATTTTTGCTTGTGATTGTCCAATTATAAAAGGATACATGTTTCTCAGGGACAGAGGATAGAACAGGAAGTATTGATCAAGGGACATCCCCTTTGTAGGGGAAGGGAGGTCTCTTCCAGTTTTAGGTCATAAAGATTGAAGAAAAAACTAGAGGTACAGGTCTATGAGAGGAGGCAATCTCCTAATGAATTAATGACTGTAAGGGAAAGGTTAATAAGAGGGCAATGGAATTTTCAATGGATTCATTCAGTCTTGAATGAGCTACCATCCAGTGTTAACAATGTGTAACCTTTGTAAAAATATATTCTAAAAAAATGTGGATATACCAAAATTCTCCACAGCAAGATCTACTAAATGTTGATGAGTGCTACTTTAAGTTCATGAATTTTCTTCTCAGAAGAACATAAACCAATACAGTTTTGAGCTTCCAGGTACGGCTTTATGTAATCTTGATCAGTGGGAAACTATTTCTACTGATTAAGAAACCTTTTCTCTCCCTTGATATACTCTCCAAGGGATCACATTGGTAAATATAATGCCAAGCACCGTACGATGAAGGAAATAGACAGAAAAAGCCTAGCCCAACTGAGTCACATGCCAAACTATAGTACTGAGTACTGAGTGAGGGTAGGAGAGAAAAGGGCATTACTTTATTGCTAGTTTTTTAATTTAAAGGTATGTCTATGATGCAAAAAGAGTACACCGTGAAACGGTCATATAGTAGGGTGTGATGGAGGATATACTTGGTATGGCTTTCAATTTTACAAACAACTGTGATAAGGGCAGATGTTTTAGAGGCATGGAGACATAAAAGAATACCTCATGAGAAAGAAAATATGTTTGCTATTGTCTCCCTGTATCCACTGTTACCGAATGGCCAGTGGTACCCATTTAAAATGAGATTTATTGCCAGTTATTGCATTTTCAGAACTCTATGCAGTCCTGGAAAGTATGGTGATTGAGCTGCTCCAATTAATCTGCTTTCCAAGAGACATGTCATTCATTTACTAAATTACATTGACTTTACAATGACATAGTCATTACATTTGCTAAGATTGGGCTTGCTTTACAGCAAACAATAGATAATTCACAAAAATGAATTACAAATATGTTATTCCTGCAAAACATATATTCACAAAATACAGGAGCTTGTACAATGTAAAAACACACTGATGTAGAAAATTTTGTTTGAAAGACTACCTGTTACATTGCATTGCAGCGAGGTCATAGGTCAGGATAGAAGCACTGGTCTATGGCAATGTAGCATCCACAAATATTTTCCCAAAAAACTCCTAACTATGTTAAATGCTTCTCCTACCTCATACATAACTTTTTAATTTTGTAAAGTATTATTAGGTTTCTGTCTATGATTCAATTACATTAGCCATCACAACAAGTTAAATTATTTTTATGAACAATTTGTGGATTTTCGTACTACACATTTAGTCCACACTGAAGCAATTCTTGTTGAGTATGGTAATGGTCAATGGAATGATTTGTCTTCTTTCACCAGCTGTTGGTAATTTTTCAAATGCAAATGATTTTTACAGAACTCTTGCCTCCCCCATCAGACCAAGGGTAAAATGGGTTACATCAAGTGGGTCACCACATATCAAATGTCGCTGGAGAGCCTCCTCTAAAGATAGATTGAGGCAATCATTTCATAGGTCCTTCTGCATTTAGGATAAATATGACCAACGCAAGAAGGAATTTTTAGAGTAAAGAATATCAAAGCAACCTTTGAAGCAACAGTCAGATCTGTAACATGCACCCATGTTATTGGGTTAGATCTGAAAAAATGCATTCAAGAACTAAGTTGTTCATTAGGCAACATTATCTCAGTATAACCTAAAGGTCTGTTTTCCACACCAACAGTCCCCTGATCTTCTGAAGAACTGGTGTCAAGTGAAGTTCTATATAGTGACATACTAAAGATTTAGGACACTCATTTGAAGGGGTTTGATCCAAATTTGGTCACTAGTTCAAAAGTTAAATATTAATACAGAATGTTTCCCATTGACAACAATAAATCAAGTACATCTCTGTTGGTGGTAGATGCAACCATTTTGCTGAGTTTTTTGTACAGAAGATCTTTATGCTCTGAGGAAACACCCAGGAGGACATGCATAGGAGGCATATAATATAACTAAAAAAGAGTATTTCCATTGAATGACTTCTCTAGCGTTACAGATTGATTTGTCAAAGATATATCATGGATGTGTGCTACTGCCTACCTAGAATGCACTATTCCTGCTTAGACTAATAAACTGCATTATGGCCTTTATCCCTCCTGGCAATCAATTATTCCATTACCAGCAAGAGCACGCTTTTGTGACAACCCAAATATTTGCAATAGTGCCAAATATTTGGCTTTCAGGGCCTTACAATTCGGACTGTTGGAGAGTTACACAGAAAGCCACTCTGCAGGTGACAGCAGATGCTCCCTCAGCTCCTAGAGGTAGTCGTTGTTCGCTGGTTCTGTTGCAGCTCTTCGCAGCCGTTAATACCAACAATCATCATAATAACACCATGACCTTGAGAGGCCTACATATTTTGGTGCAAGCTCACATACAACTTCTTGTCATTATTCACTAATTTATCTACAAGTCTTGAAGGATTCTGACTTGAAGTTGGTGCCATAATGGGTTCTGTAATGCTTTGTACACTCCTCCATGTTATTTGTATATACCCTATATCAGCTGAAAGGCATGGCAGTGCACCAGTATGCCAATGATGTACATTAACCACCTGCAGCAGTGTGTGGAAGTAAGAGAGTGCTCGCTTGCACAGAACAACTCAAGCTTAGGCTCCACAAAGGCACAATTCTTGCTGTTTGTGTGAATCTATGTACTCTCCTTGAGCAGGCTTGGTTTCAGGCTCTAATGCTGAGAGGAACATCACTAAGTGAAGTCACACTATTCTATCCTGGATCTGCATTAAACACCAACAAATTTGTCAAAGTGATTACCAAAGCAGGTAATTACCAACAATATCCGTTAACTAACAATGAGCAGTTCGTTCCATCTAAAAAATCCACTAAATGTATCCAGGTTCTTTTGTAGTCAATGATAGATAACGCAATTGGAAGCTCTGTAACCAGATATGAATAGTAGGTGATGTTTCAGTGGTTTTGTAGTATATCCAGTTTGAAAGAGAGGAGATAAACTAGTGGTCAATGCTTGGAGACCAGCCATTCTGGAGATCATAGGCCATCAACGATCCTCTGTGCTGCTTTATCTGTAATACAACACTGGGCTTTGTTTCCGAAGGAAAAGCTTCAGATCCTAAAGTTTAACAGATCAGTAATGGAAGACTGAAATATCTTACTAACAGGATTAGGTATCAATATAATGTCAAATACATAAATACACAAAATGGTACCAGTTCCTATGGTGGGCAGTCCCAAAGTGGTGAACTGCTGAGGGGTTGGGAAAATAATGGTGATTGTAAAGGTTCGCGGTGATGTCTAACGTGTAGGCCAGATACTCCTGGGTGGTTTTCCAAGTGCCCTCACACACCCTTGCGGGTGCAAAGCATCATCATCGGGCGTTGCTCCTCGTGGGGGTGGCGCTGCAGTCCCTCACGGGCCCTTCAGGAGGGCTCTCTGTCGGAGATCTTTTTACTGGAGTAGCCGTAGTTGTGTGTGCGGGTGTGTGGGGATGGTGGGTGATGTGGTGAGGCTAAAAAGACCTGTAGGAACCCCAAACGGTTTATTAATGGGTCCTGCGGGTCTGGTTAAAATCTAACGGGGAGTGGTGCCTAAGTAGCACTCTAAAAAAGTAGGGGAAAGGTAGATAGTTCTGTTACTCTCGACCCGTATGTGATAAAGTTAGAGTGAGAGTGAGAACGTGAGGTGGGTGGTCAACATGTTTCGCGCTTCCCAGCGGTCCCTAACGGATCCGTAGCGCTTCGTCAGGACCAAAAGGAAAGTGGTAACAAAATTTGATATAGGTCAGAATGTATCCTATATGTCCATAGTTAAGGGATCACGTTTTATTCGAGTCCCTATGAGCGAACCTAAAAGGAAAGGGAGGAGAAAAAAGGGGACAGGGAGACAAAAAAAGGGGGAGGCAAAATGAAGTGGTCAACAACATCTCCAGGGGGCGTAATACATATCCCTGGTATCAAAACAAGTCGGTGCGGAGAAATACTCGCATAATGGTTGTGCCACATGCCAGGGGAGGGGGGCGGATGCAAGAAAGACTGGTGGTTCTATCAACTCTGTCGGTATACGGGTCACGCAAGCTAAATCAGTGCGGGACACATGCATTATAGAAAGCTCCACAGTGCAAAGTTTTATATCAATATAATGTCACCACAAAGGCTACTATGTACAATAAATGTACATTACCAGTTTAATTTCCTTCCTAATTGCACTTAGCTATATTCATAGTGTAGTTACTAGAAATAGGGCATTGTCACTGTGGAAATGTATGTTTTCTACAATATAGCTTGAACAGTTCTATATCTACATATTGACTAAAATATCATTACAGTGACTGAATTAAATCATTGCTAAGCATCAAATGACAGCTTGTTGGACGTAAAAAAGAAACTAAAGAACTATTGTTCTGAAAAGTACACTGGTCACAGATTTGTTGTCTTTGTCTGCAAGGTTCTGTAAATGCATCGGAAGGCTTTTTCATTGTTGAAATTTGATAATGTGTGGAAATTAGTTTACATTTCCCCATGTAAGATGAACAGTACTCCAACACTTACAAGTGGTGTAGGTGCTTCGATCAACACAATAATAAAATAAATAAAAAAATGAACATGAATGAGTCCATAGACTGTAGAAAATGACCCGCTTTGTAGTCTATGCTATGAATTTGTCAATTTACCAATGATTTCTTACAAAACACTACTTTTGTGGATGTAAAACATCCGATATGTCTGATAAATTCTGCAGAAATGCTTCATAATCTGAGATTGTGGCGAAACTGTGTTCTTCTATTGAGCTGTTATGAGGGTAATGTTCCTCAGCTTGAGCACTTTCCATACCAAAATAATTTAATTGAGTACTATTCTGATTATGTTGCAGATGAACAACAGTAGGTTTTGACTCACTGAGGAGGTCACTGTTCTGGAAGTTGAAGTCCATCTGACCGAAGTTGCAGGCCTGTCCAGAAAGCGAACCTGAGCTGAGTGGAGCTGGTGCCGTTGCTTCCATCATAGTGTCAAGCGGCATTTGGAGAACTTGATTATCATGCTCATTTAGCGCTGGTGCAGGAGGATATACTACGTTTTCCATGTTTTGGCTAACATACCGAAGGTTGCTAATCTGGATATTATCATTGCATGGAGCTGCAATATTAATGACATTCATGGCACATTCTTGTTTTGTTATACTGTTGTCAGAGCCCTGGAACATACTTGTCTGCGACGAGGAAGATGCACCAAACCCATTAGAACCAATGTTATCCTTGTTGATGGGCTCAGTAGGAAGATCTAAACACCTCAAAAGATCTTCAGATAGTGTGGGTAGGCTACTTTGTTGGCTGAATTGAAGGATAGCTGTATGTCCTGATGGACGCATGCTAATAGTGCCAACAGAGGTATTCTTTGTATTTCTTTGTGCAGCTGAATATTGTGAAGACCAACTTGGAGCCATGGTCACACTTTGGAGTTGTGGGACCACTGACTGTCCTTCTGAAGCAGGAAAAGAACTTGTGCTGGAATCTCTCATTGCGTGGTAAGATGGTATGTTGGTAGTTCCAAAAGATGTTCCAGGCATTTGTCTCACACATGTTGACTGTGGAAATACATTAGGAGGTTCTGGAAAAGGGCACAGAAAACAAATAAAGATGTATAATTCAAAATATGTATGTTATCAATTGTACAATATACTTTATTATAGATCGTCGTAGCTCTTCAGAATTCTAGTTAGTACATAATTTCCAGCAATAAAGAGATACATGTATGAATATACTTAACAATAATTAATTTAAAATACATTAACACATTTTACTTCTTCCTGGATGTCAGTCAGAACTGAAAAAACTTCAGGCCCTCCATTACATAAGAATTCAGCACCCAGTTTTCCTTCCTTTCTGTACTTTGCTGCTCATCACTCCACTGAACCACAAAGAGCAAATGTATGAGTGGAGGGGTCCTGTGCTATACTTCCAGCACAGAACCTGCCTGGCCCTCTTCCTTCATGTGGCAGACATTCCAGGGAGTCCCCACACCTAAATGAGTCTGAGCAGACTGACAAATCTGCCTCACAGTGACCAACAAAATGCAGCTCTTTCTTAAGTGTGATGTATAGCTTTGCAGCGGGTTTTGTACTGGATATTACGCATTTGAAGAAGATGGTTGATAAAGCTGGATGAGATTTGTGTGGGCTATTCCCTGTTGCATATCCAGCAGGCTTTCTTCTGGTGTTGACGTTGCATAAGCCCCTTACCTTTCAAAAAACATATTTTATGTGTATTGTAAGATGGAAACTAAATATTAATATAGAAAAAGTAAGCACATGATTGGTACAAAGATGTTGCATGTTGCATGTTTGCTCTTTACCGGAAGCTGCTGTTCTCCTAAAAAGTACCAATTCTGGCTCGCCGCTTGACCCTATGCCTGCCAAAATTGCTGCTACTCTGTCAGCTTCGCTCGCCAGTCCTATTTGTGCTATCCTTAATAAGTCATTGAAGGATGGTGTCCTTGCGGCTGAGTGGAAGGCAGCCCAGGTCGTTCCCATTAAGAAAAATGCAAAGCTGTCACCTGAGGACTTTACCAACTACAGACCCATTTCTTTACTCCCCCTCCTCAGTAAACTCCTAGAAAAACACATCAACAAACATCTTTCCATGTTTATTGAATCTTCCCTATGCTTGGATGAATCACAATCAGGTTTCTGTCCAAAACATAGTACGGAGACTACATTAGTGGAGGTCATAGACAACATCAGAATGGCAGCAGATAAGGGTCAGGCAGTGATATTGGTCCTGCTTGACCTGTCTGCTGCCTTTGACACCATATCTCATCAGGTCCTCATCACCCGACTTGAGGAGATGGGTATTAGAGGTAAAGCGCTAAGTTGGCGGACTGATTTTCTGACCAACAGGACGCAAACTGTCAATCTTGGTCCCTATAGCTCGTCAACCACCGGTATCAGCAAGGGGGTTCCTCAGGGCTCTTGTTTGAGCCCTACATTGTTTAACATCTATGTTGCCCCCTTGGCTGGATACCTCAGACGGCTTGGGTTTGACCCCATATCCTATGCCGATGATACGCAACTTCTGATGTCTTTCGACAAGGCTAGTCCACTTACCCTGGACTTGTTTTCTGAGGGCATGAAAGGAGTTGCGCATTGGATGAGGGAAAAATTTTTACAACTAAATTCTGATAAAACAGAAATCATGTTGTTTGGAGAGGCAAAACTAAGATGGTCCCCTAGCTGGTGGCCAGAGGAATTGGGCTCTGCCCCGTCCCCTAAAGATGTTGTAAAGAACTTGGGTGTGCGCCTGGACAATGATCTTACTCTTGAAGAACATGTTAACAGTACCGCCAACACCTGCTTCCACACTCTCCGCATGTTGCGTAGGGTCTGCCCCTTTCTTCCTATAACAACCCGTAAATCCCTGGTCCAATCATTGATTGTCAGCAGATTGGACTACTGCAATGCTTTGCTAATTGCAGCTAAAGAAAAATCTTTACACAAACTGCAGGTGGTTCAGAACACCGCTGCCCGATTAGTAAACAACGCACTTCCCAGGACCCCGTCTGCCCCTCTGCTTCACGAACTCCATTGGCTCCCCATCAAAAAGAGAGTCAGATTCAAAATCTGTTGCATGGTTTTTAAATCCCTGCACAACTCGGGTCCCGGCTATTTTGCTCGGAAACTTGTTAGATATACTCCTACTAGATTACTGAGATCCAGCCAACTTGCATATCTGCAAACCCCTCGCATTAAATTGGCCCGGATGGGAGGTAAGGCGTTCTCCTATCTGGCACCCCGCTATTGGAATCTCCTCCCATTACATCTTCGTCAATGTACCAACCTAGGGGTCTTTAGGAAATCACTGAAAACACATCTTTTCTAATCGCACTTTCCTCAGTGGTCAATCAGCAGTCTAAAGCGCAGAGATACCCCGTATGGGGTGATTCGGGCGCTATATAAAACCCGTAAATAAATAAATTCAAAAGCCTGTTAGGGTAGGGGAAGACTGGTACCCACAAACTCCAAAGCTGTGCTGCCACCACGGCCATCAGTTTCATGAACACCCAAGAGGTGCTGGTGAGTCCAGAACACAGAGAACAGGAAATGCTCCTTTCCCACCATGAACCACAGGTAGCGCCGATGGGCCTGCAGGGCAGGAATGTGGAAATCGGCGTCCTGCAGGTCCAACACCACCATCGAGTCTCTTGCATCCAGGGCAGACAAGACCTGAGCCAGGGTGAGCATATTGAATTTCTCTTTTCAGTGGAAGAGTTTGAGAAAGCACAAATCTAAAATGGGCCAAAGACTTCCATCCTTCTTGGGCACCTGATCGTAGCAGCAATAGCAACCACATCTAACTTCTGTCGCCAGCAACCTCTCTATTGCCCCTTTGTTCAAAATGTCTAGCACTTCCTGCAGCGAAATGGAGAGATGGTCCTCCATGAGTCATTGGGTAGATTGTGGAATGTACAGTGGAGACAAAAGGAAGAGCATAGTGTAAAACCTGTGAACAATTTAAAGAACCCACCTGTTCGATTTGATCGCTTGCCAACTGTGATATGATCTGTGGATTCAGCCTTCCACCAGGGTGCTGTAGCCCTGTAAAGGTAGACTAAGGAAGTTTTGCAAGGTTGGGGGGGGGGGGGGGTGTTAAACCAGGTAGCCCGCTGACCTTGGCTGATGGAGGAGGTGGGCACACTGGCCTGGCCTCTCCCGCAAAACTGTTGGTTACCGTTGGGTTACCTCCTGCTGGGGTGGGATAGGCCGATAGTAGGGAATGCCTCATCCGAAGCCACAAAAGGAATGGTGGAAATTCTACTGCTGGTGAGTCTGGGTAGAAAGGTCCACAGAGCAAGCAGTAGCCCTTCGCGTGTTGAAGCGCTCAAGGTTAGAGTCAGGCTTTTTCCCTTAACAAGCAAGTCCCATCAAACGGCATGTCCACTAGCGAGGATTTGACGTTCCCCAGGCCAGAGTCAGGCTTTTTCCCTTAACAAGCAAGTGCCATCAAATGGCATATCAACCAGTGAGGACTCAACGTTTCCCAAGAACCCAGTTGACTGTACCCAGACATGGCAGCAAATGGTGAAACTTATGCCTATAATTGATCCAATAGAATTGGTGGTGTCCAGGCCACAACGAATTGTGAACTTGGCCGCATTATGACTCTCCTGAATTGCATGTAAAAGGGCAGGACAAATGTCTTCCAGAACACCGAGGAGAACTTGTGCCCAGAGTACCAAAACAGGAGACATTAACTGAACCGAGTGCCAAACTGACTGAGGAGAATAACCTTGTCCCAAATGTCTCAACTCTCTTGGATTCCCTAGACAAAAAGTCCAGGTAGCCCAGAGTAGGACAGTGGCGACTGGCAATCTGATGGCTAACTGGAGGACTAGCACAAGGCTTAGACCAAGTCTCTAAGAGGGTATCTGTCAAGGCCTCATTGAATGGGAGGAAAGATTCTGAAGCAGTCTGGCCAGGCTGCAGGACTTCGGTCAGTGCATTTGTTTTCACCTCCATGGTGTGGAGGTCAAAAACCTCCACTTCCCTATGTATAACCATGGTGTAGGAGGCTGATCCTTCTTGGTTCTGGAGGAGAGACAAAGGCTGTTTCTGATGAAGTGTCCATCCCACAACCGTCTTGCAAGTCATATCATCTGTATAGGGCTGAGCGAATTCATCACCCTGGCCGCCATCATTATCAGAATCCATCCGAAAAAGGAGTGTAGAGATGTTGCCTGCTTTGTGGTGAAGCTAATTCCAAGAACATGGTTGGATTCTTCTTGCGAAATCAGTTGAAGTCGGATCGACCTGGGAAAGGACAATGGGAGCTATCTATTCTGGTGGGGAAGTCGGCATTGGCATCGATGTACCCTGGCCTGGCATGGTAGTGGGCACCGGGGGGTGGTATCGGTACTGGGTCGGAGGGCAAAAGCGGCTCAGACGGTCCAGCTGGTGTAAAGGGCAAACCTGCTGGCGGTAATCCAGGAGGAGTGCCTCTCTGCGGCATGGGGCCCAAAGACGTGCCAGAGGGAGTCAGCAGAGATCCGATGCATAGCTGTGCGGAACTCTTTGATCTGGCGCGGTGTGGCTGAATACCCCAGATACTCGGTTTGTGCCAGAACCAGCTGCAGAATCGGCTCTGAAGTCAGTCGACTTCGAGAGCGGAACTGTTGGACCGCCCATGTGCTTCATCAGAGAAGTCTGTTTGCATCATCTATGTGCTGCATTAGGAGAGTGGGAATGCAAGAAGTAGCAAAACTCCCCTTCAACTTCGTACGCTTCTTGGGCTTACCACCGGGTTTGAGAGCGAAACAAAAACGGCCTCTGGAGCAGCTCAGTGAATAGGACCTTGTATGGGAGTAAACCTTAGTGCGAGACTTGGAGCATTGCTGTCGCTACTTCTTCTTATGCTTGGAGAGGTAAAGTTTCACATTGTGTTCTCTGATGGCTTTTGGGTTCATCGATGTGCAGTCTCTACAGGTCATGGAGTTGCAGCTCGTTGCCAGATACACAGATACACCCGATAGGGATCTGTCAGACATCTGTTTGCAACAGTATCTAAAGAGCTTAAAACCCATCGTTTAAGGAGGTGACATCCCTTGCACATTGGAGAATTTGTATAAAACGGCAGTAAAATTGTCTCTGGATCCCATTTATTATCGAGGCAAGAAAGGAACTGACGTTAGCACACAGGAGTGGCCCCTATATAGCCCCAAATGTAATTTCCGAAGCAGAAAGACATCAGTGCGGAGCCACAATGTGCCACCTTCCAGTGTGCAGAGGTAGATCCAGTCTGATGCCTGGGGAACTTCCAAAAGGAGAGCAATCTGCAGCTAAAGCTTCTATCACAACTCCATCTCTTTGCTTCCTCCTATGGCATCAGAGTGCTTGTGACCCCCTATTGGCTACTTCACTAACCAGTAAAATCTGATGGCAACATCATCCATTGGGAGAACCTAGGGACTGATAAATATCAATGGTACTTACCAACATGGGAATGCATGAAAGCAGTAATCAAAGTGTAGCAAACCTAAAAAGATAGATAACTAAGGGGTTGATATAGGTTTGAAAGATGTGAGAGAGCTGCTGAAAAATGACCAATATCCTGTCCTACTATTCACAGTGTATACAATTGGAGGATGTCCCATCAAACTTATTTAGAGTGTATACCATTTTATATACTCTAACTAGGACAGATTGGCTC
This sequence comes from Triturus cristatus, assembly GCF_964204655.1. Classification (NCBI taxonomy): domain Eukaryota; kingdom Metazoa; phylum Chordata; class Amphibia; order Caudata; family Salamandridae; genus Triturus; species Triturus cristatus. The sequence continues at coordinate 1,352,910,150 of NC_140589.1, forward strand.
CTGCCAATTGTTGGCAGATGCGCAACATCACCTAAGCCTAAATCAAACCTATAGTCATTTGGAAGAACCTTGGGATATAGGAAAATAGTAAACTAAGGTCTAGCCAAGTTGTGATAACATTGTGGTAACTTTAGGTCTTGCACTATAGATTATGCCCTCTGTAAAACCACGAATTTTGGCAGATGTCCAAGATACACCAAATCTATATCAATATCTTAGTTATCTTTGCCCTTTTAGGTTGGCTAGACCTTAGTACAGTACTGTTTTCATACATTCCATAGCTGTTCCAGAAAAAATGAAAAAAATGTCTGTGGCTAATGAGTATAATAGTTGGTAGATGCCAGTAGTATTAGTTGGTCAATGTCAATGGTATTGATTAATATGATTTCCTGTCTGCTCAATTTAGAGTACGTTTGATTTTCTACATCGGTCTAATCTAAATCAAACCCTAAATTCTTTAATGATTAATGTGGAGAAGCGCAATAAGGTGCTGAGTCAAAGAAAAACTGCTAGAAGAACCTGCTAACAAAAACTGCAACTGACCACAATTCAGTGTGAATCCCATAATGAGTAACAGATATTTACTGTGTCATGGCCCACACTGAAACGTGCATATTTAAGACATTTGATTTGTCTGTCTGCCAAGGATTCAGCCACACTCTAGTTGGATGCAGAAGCATGTTGCTTGTATAACAAAGATCAACTGTTTTGTATGTTCTGCAAATAGTCAATTGTATTAATTTGCCCATTCTTATAAGATACACAAGATGGAAGGATGATTCTTGTGTTTAGAAATGTTTTCAAACTGAACCCACAAGTAATTCGTTTTATAAAACTACTATGAAAGAACCAATCAAACAGACCCATGGTAGAAGACAGCCAGCGTGTGAAAACTATTTTCAGATTTTGAGATAGGTTGTACAAGAAAGTGAGCTGGACGATATAAATGCCAACTTTATAGTGGTAAACTTGGGCATATGAACATCGCTCGTTGGCCCGAACAACATGGAGTAGAATTCATGACTAAGGAAAGTAAAACATTGTTCTAGATCCTTGCAAAAATGATACCGAAAGTGATCTACCAATTGACATGTGAATAGACAACAAATATTCTAAAGGAATGAACTGGATGTAATGAAGGAACAAAGACTGATTTAGTAATAGCACTGGATGCAAACACCCTAAGATTCAGTCTGAGGATTCCAAGATTCACATCTGATGACTGTTCCATTACATACTGTATAATGGCTCACCTCTGTCAACTATAAGATTACACAGAATTAAGAAATCTGCAGCTAGACTACTCCTACAAGTAGAGCCACAAGTACACATATTTACTGGCATGAGTTCCCTATACTGGCTACCAGTTGAAAGAAGATCCACCTTCAAGCTGCTTTGTATCACACACAAAGAAATACATAGCAAAGGACCACTCTTCATCAGGAAGAAAATCAACAAATACATACAACAAAGGAGCCTTCAACAAGAGTTACGCAGCACAAGGGCGGTGGTGGCAGGAAACCATGTAGTGATTAGTAGGAGGGAACAGGTCATTTTTAACCTGTGTCACAAGGAGTGGGGTCTACAGGCTCACTCACTTTTAAAGTTCTGCTCCTGTGTTCTTAACTCACACCCTTGGCCTACATCAGGTTGGTGTGCGTGCATATTAAAAGCATATGCTTGATGTATGTGTGCCTGTGAGTGCTACAGTACATGGAGGATACAGTACTAAGCAGTGTGTGTATGCTGTACACATGCACTGGTGTGTGTCTGTGGATGGTACAGTCAATGGACTGCCCTACGTTCCATTTTGGGAGACACATGCCTGCATGGTGAAATATGGAGAGGAGGTAGAAAGATCCACCCTGACAGAGTTGTGTATTGCTGCATTCCTGTAGGTTGGGTGGAACACACACCGGCGAGGGAAGAACTAGACCCCCCTGTACACTTTAAAGGGTGCTCTTTGATTCAGTGAGCAGTCACAAGGAAGAGGCCTTGACACATCTCAGGAAGGAGATAGGACTGAAGGTGTGAACTACAGTCACTCCCATGGCCTGTGTTGTGGGACTATCTGCTTTGGCGACATTCCTGCTATGACAGACTGCTTTTCAAGAGGAACAGGGAGCAGAGGAGTGGGTACTTCAAAAGAAGCAGAACTCAAACATAAAACTTCAAAGACTCTGATCCTAAAGCACATTTGGTGTCTGGAAATGGACTATTAGAAGAAGGGGAGGTTGAGAACCCAAACATTGTCATCTGCTAAGCAGCCAGAAGGGCTGTGTGAGAAGGAGACTCTCTGCAAGTTTTCTGCCTGTGACCAGGACTGGACAGAAATTTGCAGCCATTAATTAGCTGCACATTGTGCCAGGGATGGGATAGCCCCCATGCCCACTGAACAAAGGAGGGAGCCCACACCTCTGAAGCCAACACAGGAGGGGGATCCTCTTTGAGGTTTGGTGGAAAAGGCCCCAGCTATATCAGGGAGGAGTGGAGCTGAGACTCCCAGAGGAGATGTGACCAGTGACTTATTGATTATGCCACCTTGAAGTGTCCCAGCATGCTGTGCAGGAGGGTAGGAAGGGGGCAGAGAGGTGATGTGGCACCCCATGATTGGCCACGGATGCCTAGCTTCTAGAACTCTCCGCCTACCACTTTAAAATAAATTGCACAAGGGGAAAGAGTGTACTTTTTGTTGGAGCTGGACATTGTAATTGGAGGCAGCAGCCAAGGGCAACAGAAAGGAGGATCCCGCTGATACCCGTGTGGACTAAGGACTATGCCTAACCGTTGACTCAAGACTGGACCAGGGAAGCAGGTCCCCATACACCCCCTAAGGACTAGTTGGGGAAGGACTGGACTTCTGTGCCAAGGAAAAGAGAAGCACCAGAGGAGAAAAAGGAGAAAGCTGGAGCAGGGAGCATGTGGAACCAGCCCCTTGCAAAGTGTGCCTAAGGAAAAGGCTCTGGATAGCTAGGGCTCACCACCAAGAACAAAATGAGCTCAAAATCATGCAAAACAACCCAACGGGCACCAAAATATCCAAGAGAGAAGGATTTGACCTTTGACTCCCCAGCGGGGACAAGGAGCACGTGGAGCTCCTGTGCCAATGCCCAAGAAACCCCCGGGGAGCGGCATGGCCGACGTAAGGAGACTTTTAAAGTTATAATCTTATCAGAGGGTATGTATGGGGCTCTCTTCCCAGAGCTCCAGAGGCCTGGGTATCATAACCCCCGGGCTAACGTTTTCAGCGGGGGTCCCAGGACACCATCTCCGGGCACACACCACAAGGAGAAATCAGGGTAGGGCTTTCACCCATCCCCCACCAAGATCCCAAGAAAGCAGCCTGGGACACCAACTCCAGGCATCCAATCCCGCCAAGGAAGGGGGAGCGCCTTCACCCTCCCCTGAGTAGAGGAGGGGGGGGCCTGTAACCCCATTCCTAGTCCCAGGGATCCACAGGGGAGCGCTGCTGCACTTCCCTAGATGTGGTGGGCCAGCCTTCTTCCCCATACCCATGTCTGGGGTAAGTGGACGGCCACCACAAGGAGAACTCCCTGCAGGACTGGACAGGGGAGAAGAGTGCTGCCAGCTCCTGCGCCAGCAGCAAAGGAGATTAGTTGTCGGATGGGGAGCCCACTGGAGGTGGGCTCCCCAACTTCCCCCAATGGAAAAAGACATGAGGGGGGCCAAGAGCAACCAGGCACCCCCAAGAGAAAACAAATGAAAATAAAAAAAAGGTGGCTGCGCGGAAGCAGGGAAAAAATGTGTCCAGAGACAGAAATTAAATATTCGCACACTAGAAGGAAGTGCCCTATAATGCCCTGCGGGGCTTAGCTCCAGGCAAAGTTTTTCTACCAATGTGTTTTGATAGCACGGAGGGAAATATGTATGAAATGGAGAGACCCTCTGCCCCCTAAGTTGGGAGATTGGGTTAAAGCAGTTTCTAAAATGGCCCGTCTGAACCAGGGAGGAGGAAAATTGCCTTGATATCTGGCTGGCCTTTATATTGTGGTGTAAAGGTTTGGGATTCGAATAACCCCTCGTGGTCCAATGATTACACCAAGTCACCAACAATGGTGCAGGTCTGGATTGGTTCACAGACCAAAGCGAATGCAGTGGCCGCATAGATCAGAAGGGCGGCTCTATAAGAATTGCAGACACATATTTGGTGATATGAGGATAAAACATTTTTTTTTAAAGTTAGGCATCAGTAGATTCATACTGAAATATTATTGAAAGAACATGACAACCAAACCCTAGAGCAGTCCAGCAATACACTTCCACTTCGATAGCTTTATTTCGGTCGATGACCATAAAAGCACAGATAAAATATGTACATACACATAAAATACATAAATAATTCAGCACTTAGGATAAAAAGTTATTAAACAGCAGTTATCAAAGAAGCAATAACAGACAATTAAATTCTGTTAATATTAAAAATAATTAGATGGTTAATTTATCAAGGCAGACCTTCTTCTCCACATACCATATAAGAAGCGGGAAACAGAGAACACAATTGGGGGGAAAGTGTCATAGCGTAAAATCCTGCAGGCTTGTGCACAATGCTTTAGTCCCAAATTTCTGCACAATGGCACAAGCCAGGCTCTACGTATTTCGTTGTAGGCGATGCAGAAAAATAAAACATGAACAAGGTCTTCTTTGGTTTTATTACAGACAGGGCAAGCCCCCGCTCCTCTTCCCGTCCACTTGCAAGTCAATTCCCCAATTGGGAGGCAACCATACCTTAGTTGGATATATAATTTCTTTGCTCTGGGAGGCTGAATCAAATCTAGGAACTCCTCCCTGCTAGGAATCAATTTTATTTGCAGGAATTCCATAGTCAGCCTACCCATAGATGATAGGCGGTATAGTTGGTCCAGATTATACTGTCTAACTAGAGCTAGCAACTCCGTTCTCTTTACCGCCATGCAACCTTCCTCTGGAGTCTCCCATAATTGGGAAAGGCCAATCTGATACGGCCTTAATATGGGATAGCCAAGGTATATTCTTACTCTTCAGCTGATCCCAAATTGCTGAGAACTTGGCTCTATAATCATCGAGCTCTGGTGCTGTCCACAACCTTCTCCAATACAGGAGGGGTCTGCTCATCAGGAGTTCAGAAATAGGCTCTAGGTCTAGATCTAATCTCAGAGGTATCAGCGGGGTGCTCTGGGGAAGCCCTATCAAATTTCTAGTAAATGTGTGTTCGACCTTGGAAAGGGCCAATACACGGGTATGGCCCCAGAGCTCTGCGCCGTACATTGCAGCGGGTCTAGCTTGGGCTTTATATATTTCGAGACCGGGGGAGACTGGTTTAAATAGCGTTTTTCTTTGGAATTTATTTATACCCCCCGCTATCTGTGCGAGCCTCAGGGCAGATTTAACCACCTGTGGGCCCCAGCCAAAATCTTCAGTCAGGGTAACACCCAGGTAGACAAAAGTGCCAACCCTTTCTAGTGCGATGCCATTTAGGACTGGGCAGGGGCGGGTGCGCTTCGGGGGGCCAAAGATCATAAACTTTGTCTTTTCTAAATTGATCTCAAGCCCCCGCGAAGCGCAGAATGTTACAAAGCCATCCAATACCCTCTGGATGCCTGTAGAGGTTCGAGACAGCAGTAGAGTGTCATCTGCGAACATCAGGGCAGGCACCCGTCCAGATGACAACCGAGGGACATCGCTATTCTTAACCTTATCTAGCTCACCCACCAGGCCGTTGATGTAGAGGCTAAAGAGAGTGGGGGCCAGGGCGCAGCCCTGACGTACTCCTCTAGTAACGGGGAAACGGTCTGAAAGTTCTCCATTTTTCCCACAGCGACCTCCCACCCATCCCCCCAAACAACCACCAATACAAACACTGACACCAGATAAAGAAGTATTCACCTGTTACACACTAGCGCTACCTCAAACACTACCATTCAAACAGAGCACTAACCAACTCAACTATATGCAAACTGAATAAAACGCACAACAAACAATCACAGACATTCTGTCTCCTGTACCACACACCTGTCAAATGTACCAATGTGTACAGAATGACAACTCAGGTGAAGCCTGTGACTATCATCCACAACACTCAGGCGAAACCTGTGACTATCACCCACAAAACCACGTGATACTACACTTTACCACATTTTCACTCAACCGGGGTATTTCACCTTGTAACATCTAGCCACATGGTACTTCTCTTTTCCCACATCACACTGATGGGGTACTCACCCATGCAATTTCTCATGACAGGGTAATACTCTTCCTCAACTTACTACACCACAGGGTACTCCCCGATGCAACATCTCACAACAAGGTACTTCTCCAGTGCAACATCTCACAACAAGATACTTCTCTTCCCCAACTTAGCACACAATGGGTTACTACTCCATGCAACTCATCAAAACAGGGTACTACACTTTCCCAACTTCACTTACCATTGGGTACTCTCCCATAAAACCTCTAGCGATAGGTTACTGCTGTTTCCCCAATTTGCACCTATACACAAACCTATATACACATATCTATCTCTTGCAATGGGTTATTTCTCTTCCCACTTCTGCGACACTTGGTCACGAACAACTAGCATGTATATCTACACATCAACACGCAGATGATTACTATACCCGTTTCCCCAAACTGCTAACTAGACTTCATGTTAGTAAATGCTAACGCAGTACTTCCAAAACAACCTACAGGTGGGTAATTTACATTTCCCAATTTCGCTAGCAGCACTAACCATTCCGAACACCACATCAAACTGCTATTACCAAAACAGCAGTTCTCTCACATTAAACCTGATGCATGCATCAAAACCAAGATGTGCATGGAACATATCAAAACGTTAAGAATTACAAACTATTGTTTCACCACCTAATGAACCTCACAGTTAGTCAAAAACAAGGCACATTTATTTATAGAAGCACATAGAAGAATACCAAATAAGCCCATTCACTCACTGACTGAATGTCATATTTTAACTTGAGCGCCGGGCAGGCGATGTTTCAACTTCCCATAAATTCAGTCCACACTTGAACACCACAGTTTCCTTTCTATCTACAATGTTCTTGGAAACAGTCCTACTTCTCTTTCTAAATTAACCAGGATGAGTTGGGTAGCCTTTCTTTATGTATCCACCTTTAACCCAATCAAACATCAGCTAACTATCCTCCTTCATGAAGTCAAGTTCTACAAATCCAGCGCCTCCACTCCAACACCCAAATCTGGAATCAAAGGCATTGTGAGGCTCTCTTTTGAGCAAGTTGAGCTGCTATGCACCCATACACCACCCCCTTCTTCCATCTGCGACTGTCATGCAGGAGAGGAAAGTTTCATCTACCTGGTGCTAGGCATTGTCACAAGACCTTTGTTCCTCGCCTTGACCACAGAGCTAGAAGGCACTGCATCATCTCCTCTGGTCAATCTGCACTGGGTACCATAAAATATGCAGAATACGCACATGAATCTACAAAGCACTCAAGAAGCCTGTGCCACAGTCAACTTATTTAACAAATCATACTTCATACAAGAGTCTGGAGCTATTCAAGTAGTAGGTATGTTCTTTATGCCCTGTTAGGCCCTTAAGTTACAGCAGCAGGTTGAGTCTGTCAAGGCTTCATCCAACTGTCACTATCTCCTAGTTTCCACTCCACACAACACATCAACATTTTGTTACATCATTCACTATCAGCGTTCCAGGCACACGCTCAGAAATAGAGGGAATGGGGACACAAAGGATACTACATACCACTTGGATAAAAATGTTTCTACTGAAAACAGTATTGACCTTTAATTATATTCACAATCATCTCTTTAAGTTTGTTTCGTAGTTTAAAACATTTCTTTTTAGAAAACCCAACCCTGTAACATAAACTTTCACTGTAGCCCAAATCCTACCAATTCTACCATTAAACTAATTCTTACCTCACCCAAACTAGCTCCTAACACTATAGTCAGTTTACCCAAGCCTTCTTCATAATCCACACTCTCCTCTCTCACCTTATCCTTAGCATTTACCATGGGCCTGGACACAGGTTTTGACCACTTGCACCCACTGCTTTCCAACGCCCCAGAAGTGTGTAACTCTAAGGACCTCACCACTTGGCTAAGAGAGTGGTCGACAATTGGAGAAAAAAACCTGGGTATGCAGGAATGCTCATCCCTACCCGACAATGCCCCTGTTAGGTAAGACCATGTTGTCACACAACTTACATAGTTAAGACTTTTTTTTATAACAATCCATTAGAGACAAGTGTGAAATTGGGACAGATACCTACTCGTATCCCAACCTGGGAATTCCAAACTGCTTGAATGGACAATAGTCACCCGTCTTGTGCCCCTGGCCACAGCGTAACTATCCGAGATATGCCTCCTGGGCTTTGCCCTGGCAGTGGGTGCAGTGTAAAGGAGCAGGATCCAAGCAATCATTTCCCCCCTGAGGCCGAAGGAGCCAATGACATGTGAAAGGTACAAGCAACTCAATGTATTGAATGCTTGTTCGAGATCAAGAGCTATGCAGACTAAGTCGGGCCAGTCAGTGGGGCCTCGTCCAGGAATTAGTAAAGTTGTGGGATGTTAAGGGACATATTTCAACCTGGGATGAAGCCATTTTGGTCTGCATGTATCAGTATTGGAAGCAAAAGGAAGAATCTAACAGCTAAGATTTTTTAAAGTATTTTGTAATCAGTGTTTAGTATGGAAAGTGGACTAGAAGAGGACCAGCTCAGAGGAACCCGCTCAGGTTTAGGGATGGAAATGACCATTGCTTCAATTCTTATGATAGGGAGGTGTCCTTGTGCCTCATTGTAAAGCTTGAGTAGCCTAGGCACTAAGGTCATTTCATAAACTGCATAAAATTCAATTAGTAGACCACGGAGCCAGGTGTTTATACCTGGCCAGGGAAAGAATGGCTTGCCTAACTGCTTGTTCTGATATTGGGGTTACCAGGGCCTCTGTCACCTCTCACGGTATTTGGGGATAGGAGTGTCGGTTAAGAAATTATCTGTGGTTGAGACCAGTGTGTCTAGGACTGCAGAGTATAAATGGGCGTATTATTCCCTGAATGCTTCATTAATTACACTCTGTGTATGGACCAACGTCCCTCCTTGGGTTCTAATAGCAGAAATAGTGTGTTGGGGGAATGAATAAGCTATGCCAGTAAACTGCCAGTTTTAGTTCCCTCAGCATGGACTTTTTCTGCAAAAGCAGCATGGACAAGGCACCATTGTCGCTCTAACAAGGCAGCATTGGTTGCTTGTCCCTCTGTAAGGTAGGTCAACTGTGTTGGATCGTTGGTGACCGCTCGCTTGAGGCCATTTTTTTTAAGCTCTTTTCCTAGGGTTTCTCGGATTCCAATAGTATCAGTGATTCAATACCCCGGATTACTGACTTAAAGGCCTCCCACTCAGATAGTGGGGAGGATGCAGTGTTCTAATTGACTTGAAATTAATTGTTTGCTGTTTGTCTGAATTCCGCTTCAATAAAAAGGGTGATCCTGCCTCCCTCAGCTAATATGATCGTTATATTTTAAGAAAATGGACTCCCTCCTAATTGATATTATTTGGAGCGGCAGCCAGCGAAGAATCAGCCTATCCAAACTACGACAACCACCTAGCCAGGGAGGAGTAGATGCTCTTTGACTTCTGTGGTTACTTCTTTGAGGCAAAATGACAAAGGGTGACCAACTGGATGGCAGGACACCACCTGGCGAGACACAAGTGGACAGATACAGAACGGCGATTTTAATGATTTGCTTCTTCTGGGCACCAAACTTCATAAGGGATTGCCAGTACTGGTACAGACAGAAGCCCTGACACTTCGGCACTGCCTGCAGCATGCCTTGTTGACACCCTGATATTCATCTGCACCCGTGCTGAAGGGCCTACCTACTGCCACTGGCCATCTGACGGCCAGTGAGTTAACTCAATGGGCAGCTGCGGGCATCCACCCAGTGGGTGGCTTGTACATCGATGGGGCCGCTACAGACGTTTGGACTTTGGCAGACAAACGGGGATCAGGGAGTGGTCAATCTCTGCGGTTTGGTAAAATAATGCACGCACCCCATAAGCTGTATCGGCTATTCCCCAACACATCCACGACCTGCCCTAGAAGGCGAGTAAACCCGGCTGACCTGTACAACGTTATGGACTTGTTAGATATTAAATGCTGTTTGGGATGAGGTCAAAAATTGTACAGCTATGATCACTGCTAGACCGTGCCTTGACACCAGTGAGGCCTGTATGTTAGGTATTTACCTTAGAACCAGAAACACAAAAGCTACAACAAAATTCACTAACCTGGCTCTCATAATTGCCAAAAGGGTGATCACTACGAGAAGAAGTCCACTCTTCCCCTAGTTGTGAACACTTGGCACTGAGTCTTAGAATATTGGACTTGAGCTGAGAGCTGTACGCACGGCCTACGGCAATACCCCAAAGCGTAAAACTGGAAAAGATTATGAAAGGCCAGTGTAACTGGTGTCTCGTTTAGCAGAGCTCCATGCACATTGTTTTACCTCACCCCCCTCCCCAACTTTCCAGCTGCTTGGCTCTCTAGCTTCTCCCCTCATACAAGCACCACCTGGACAGACACCAAGACCCCACCTGTGTCATTCCTCATTTTTGCCCTCTAGTACTCTGCACCAATTCATAATACTCTTAGGTAACCAAACTCTCCATATCACCAGGATACACACGATAAGCCAACATCTTGTCATCTTCCTTGTTCTTTGTGCACACACTTTCATTCCTTTGCCAGGACATTACTGGGAGGGGAGAGGGGGATGGGAGACCACAGGATGGTACAAACTAGGCAATATATATTGCTAATGTTAAAGTCGTATTTGCATTTGTTGTGTAACTACCACACTTCCAAATGGTATGCAAAGTGGAATCATTAATGATAACTATGCCCCCTTGTTGGTAACTCCACTGTTCGTATTGTATTCAAAACCAATAAACAGATTTTTTTTAAATCCTTAGCATTTACCATGACAGTTTTATAACACCAGTGTACTGCTAATCCTAACTACACTCCTTCCGTTCATCTTATTTTAATGAAACACATTCTCCAATTTGTATTTTTATGGCTTGGTTTTTTAATGAAATGTTTTTTCCAAATACATTTTTTAATTGGAATGGTTTAAAGTGGAATGTTCTGGGATGAAGCGATAGGATACCTCCAGGGGACATGCGCATTGTTCCCTTAAACCTGCACGCGTGCAAGCGCCCACCTCTTTCACCCTGAGCACGCATTGCCCTATGTGAAGCGCGCACATAGCCGATCCCTCTAGCAGCTTGCAGCAGGGGGCTAACTCACTCAGCTCGATCTGGACAAGCGTAACACTCACCCTGCGACATCCCGGCGTGGCACATTCAAATTCACTAGCACCACCGACGTGAATCAATTAAGCAGCCTAATATGATGGCCTAACGTTGTTCATCAGTCATCCACGCAAAGACCACCCACTCAGCTGTCCACCTCCTAAGCATAGCACATCCACCATTGCGACTTTTCAGAATGGAGACTGCCCCCTCTGCGCCCCTGCAGAAATGTCTGAATCTGCGCTGGCCATACAATAAAACTCACCCGTGGGAGGGCTCCATCTGGTGTTCACCTAAAGATGACTGTTTGATACCTTGACAGAAGGCACCAGGGTACTCCAGACACAATTGTTCATGGGGCGTGCAAACGCGCGCACATTCAGCCTTTCAGTGCCCCCTCAAATACAGATATCTGTGCGCCAGGTAGACTGTAAGAAACCGGGTCGTCTGGCAGTCCAGGGGCGCAACACCCTTAGGGCTCAAAGGGCTACGTCTCTCACCCCCCCCCCCCCTCCACACCACCACCACGCCCCCTGTCGTGTGTGTCAGCCTGGGCTGAGATGGCTTCCCGGGCAAACACACACAGACAGTTTTTCAGCTGCCAGCAGCACCAGGGTACTTCACAGGTCTTTAAAAGGCCATTAACTTTTTAACGAGGCTTTGTCTCACCCCTTCTTAGAGCCCCTACATCTCCACTCTGCATATTGCTGGAAGAATTAGCCCCCCCCCCCCCGAAATTGTAATTGCCTCCCCCTCCCCGAAATTTGGCTCTAGTTGCGCCTCTGCCTGTCACATTACAGTGTAAAGCAGTGTACTCGCGCTGCAGAGAAGCACACAACAGCAAGTGAGTGGCCACTGACTGGGATCATGTCATGTGGACTCCCTAGCCAGTACTGGCTTTTTAAGTAACCTAATAGCGCTTTGAAAGTGAATACCATTGACTGAACCCACACATGCAACCTTAATAACGAAACTGCAACTCCCTGACTGTACTTTTCAAACAACTTCTTCTCTCGACCTGGCTTTCCCCTTTCTGCCTGTCTTATCTCTGACTCTCGCACTCCTCAGCCAGCAATTAATTCATTCAACCGTTCCTTATTGATCTCTCTTTTGTGCTCTTCCTGGCTTTTTCCCTTTCTGTTTTACTGCTTTTCTTCTTTTTTTTGTTCATTCTATCCCTCCATTTCTCGTTTGTCCCGTTCCCATCCTACTCTGCGCGTCTTTTTCGTGGTACATTTCAGAACGTGCCATGGTGGCCTCTTGGGAAGGGGTCAGAGATAATTTCAACGCCTATCTAAATGGGCAGCACTGGGCTGTGATTGGAGGTTTAGACTTAAAACTACTGAACCTTGAGATATCGGCGTAAGACCTTTTAAGCAAACATCTGATGGAAAATGTCAAAAACACATGGAGTCCAGTGGCTCAGACTGGTTTGTGTGTCAGGAACGGCAGTCAGAGCGGGCGAAGGCTGTTAGGAAGGGCTTTCACTGTCAATTATGGGGACGGTCAGATGTGGAGATATTTTACGGGGTTTCATAAAATATAACAGCAGGTAAGAGGTGAGTTAACAATATATAGATGTTTACTCTGGTAGGAGCCAGAGTGCTAGAGAACCCTATAGCTAGGATGTTCACTTTGCATATGTAAAATAAGCTGAGCTGTCCAAGTGACTTATGTTATTTTAGATTTTATTATGTTTATACATGACTTAAGAGGGAACAGCAAGAATCTGTAAAAAATTTAACATTCTCTCTTCTCGGACATGTCGACACTCCAAATGCAGACATCTGCCAGTGGACACTCCTGCTCTGCCATCATAGAGCTGACATCCCATAGCCAGGGCCACACTTGTAGTCCCAGTCAGATGTATACACAAACCCCTATAAAAGAATACCTTGTTGGAGAAACATTGGCATAAGTGTATTTAAACTTAGGCACAAGTAATGTGTTATCTTGCCAGCAATCCAAGGGTAGCTGGTGATGGTAGGATCTAAGCTGCTTGCCCGCCTGATTATCCACTGAGCTCCAGACTTATCCTTCATCTTGTGCTTTGACCTTCTGAGTCAGCTTAGCTGCAGTGGTCCAAAGAGGTGTAAAATCATGTAGGATGTGAGTAGGTTGTGCAAGTTCTTAGAGTTCTTGTTGCTCAATGAGTGTAATTTCTGATATTTATATGTTTCTAGTGTCTTCATTGCTTGATTTTTGCTCACGAGGAAGTTGAATGTCACTCTTAATTACACTGAAATTGTGAAAATGTCACACATAAGTAATCTGAAACTTTGGCAGCTATGGAGATCGTTCGCGTCGCCGGGAGTGGCAGGGCAAACACTGAAGTTCATTAATAGGGAAACTTATTTATTTGTTAACTGGTGTTCAGTGAGGACGTGCCAGGGTCCAAGTCGACTGCTTAATGCTACAAGACACAGTGAGCATGCACCTCGGAGCATTGACATTAACAGCCCCCCAGTGCACCAACCCCCTACCTTGGGTCAGTTCAAAGCAGAACAAAAGCAAGCACACAGCTGTTTCTTTATTAGCGCTTACTTGTCTTGAAGTTCCAGCTTACTCTGGGAGACCGAGGACGCCAACAATATGGAGGCCAGAGTCAGACTGGCAGCATTGTGAGTGCAGCGATTTCTGGCTCCTCAACTGCTCCCAGCCTCGCTCACTGCCCACAATCGCCATTTCAGATGCTGGCTCCATCCCTTCTTCTCCTCCTCAACCCAGCTCCACTGCTTTCCTCGATGATCCAGGTGGTGTATTATAGTGCACGCGCTCAGGGTAGGAAAGAAACGGTAAGTGGTTCACCTTGACTTTGTGCCAACGTGAACCCAACCAATCCTGCAGCTGCTCTCAGCATGAGAGAAGCCCCAGGATTTGGACCCAAGTTTGGACCCAGCCATATGCAAATCAGTCTTGACCCTGTGCCCCATGGGAACAGTCCAGAATGAACTGCCAGGCCAGGCCCTCCCTGGACCAGAAACAAGCATCCTGGGACCGGTTTCAGGGTATGTCACCCTTCTTCAGCCAGGCTAGCTTGAATCCAGTGGAACAGTGAGCAAGGGACCCACGTCTGGGCATACCCATCCCATTTAGGGCGAAAACTTTTACAGCAAACAAATGGACGGAATGCTGACAATGCAAACATTCTCCCCCAGTCAAAAGATCTGGGTTAAATCCATCGTTCTTTTGCCCACTACGCCACCCCAGTTTGGACCCAGCCATATGCAAATCAGTCTTGACCCTGTGCCCCATGGGAACAATCCAGACTGAACTGCCGGCCCTCCCTGGACCGGAAACGAGCATCCTGGGACCGGTTTCAGGGTATGTCACCTTTCTTCAGCCACGCTAGCTTGAATCCAGTGGCACAGTGAGCAAGGGACCCACGTCTGGGCATACCCATCCCACTTAGGGCTCTATCCTGGCTGAAGAGGGGTGAAACCCCAAAACCGGTCCTAGAATGCTTGTTTCCAGTCCAGAGAGGGCCTGGCCTGGCAGTTCGGGCTGGACTGTTCCCATTGGGCACAGGGTCAAGACTGATTTGCATATGGCTGGGTCCAAACTGGAATGACATGGTGAGCAAAAAAACGATGGATTTAGGCCTAGATCTCTGTACTAGGGTGAATGTATGACATTGTTCTTCATTCTGTCCATCGATAGTTCTTTTTGCATTTGTCACCCGAGTAGGACGGGTATGCTCAGACGTGAGTCCCGTGCTCTCCATGCCACTGGAATCAAGCTATACTGACTGAAGAGGGGTGAAACCCCGAAACCAGTCCTAGGATGCTTGGTTCCAGTCCAGGGAGGACATGGCCTGGCAGTTCGGGCTGCACTGTTCCCATTGGGCACAGGGTCAAGACTGATTTGCATATGGCTGGGTCCAAACTGGAATGGCATGGTGAGCAAAAAAACGATGGATTTAGGACCAGATCTTTGTACTGGGGTGAATGTATGACATTGTTCTGCATTCTGCCCATCAATAGTTCTTTTTGCATTTATCTAGTGGGTGAGCACTGTTTTCTTTAATGATCTTCCCAATTCCACCCACGATGTCGCAGCACGCCGCCACCTTTTATATCATGTCATTTACTCATGTATTTTTTAATTTCCAGCGCAGTCCGCTTTAACTACCGTGGCCGCGATTATTTATTTAATTTACGGTGTGGTCCACTTTCACTTGAGCAGCTGAGCTTATTTATTTATTTAATTTACAGAACAACCACTTTCACTTTAGTGGCTGCGCTACAAAAGCTTTCTTTCTTTCTTTTTATTACACTTTGTGTAAAAGCGCCCCATAGGCAATTTCACATTAATGTTGGCCGCGCCCCTTTCTTTAGACGCTGCACCCACACACGCGGTCTGGTTCCTGGCGCACATAACCTTGGCTGCAGCTCACAGAGACCTTACACTGCCGCACACAGAGGAAAATAGGGAACATTAGACATGCTTAACCTTTTTCTGTCTGCTTATGCTTTGGTCTGCAATTATGTGCAGGAACTGGATGTGTAAGTTGGGCAAGGAATTAAGTAGTTAGCATATAGGATGAGTGTGATGTGTTGCTACAAGGATAGGTCAAATGAAAGGAAACTCTCAATTGTAGGGACTTCATACTTCCTTCTGAGGGTCAGGCCATTAAATTGGTAGTAAAGGTTTCTAATAAACATAATTAAAATAACTTGTGTTTTATATCACACTACATTTCCCATGATTGCTATTTATGAGTGCAGTAACTAACTGGTGCTAAAATTACCCAATTGATGGTACTTCTTTAAATGACGTATACAACGAGGAGTCCACTTGTTACTATAAACTTACCTCGCCCCTGGGTGAAGGATAGTTATTGGAACGTCAAGGGAAACATACCTGTCTTTATTAATCTTGCATTTCCATGCATGGTTGGTCTTGGTTTTACTCGTTCAGAAAAGCTTGGAGCTATAAAAAAAAAGTTTTTAAAAGCATTGTTACATTTTAGCTCAGAAACCATCACTAACCTTATCAATATTTCGAATAAATTGAAGGCCAGAAAAGTAATTCATAACACAAACAGGTCTGAGGATATACATGTATCTCTCACCATAGTCTTGCATGAGCTTCTCGAAAGCAAGTGCTGTTCTCTGCCTTTTTGCTTGGTTGCCATACGGATCTAAATAAAAGTATAAATATAGAGATGAGAACTATGAAATGAAACATACCACAAAGACTAAATTGAGGTATTTGCATGCTTACATGTCATGTTTATTGACAAAATGATAAATACATTTCTTTAAAAAAAAAAACTACATTGTTGTTGGACAGCCCTTTTAAATGTGCCACAAAGACCCATTTATCCAGCGCATTATGCACAGTGATAGGCCTTCCTGTGTATGACCAGGGACTAGACAAATTGGTGATGTATGTGTGGGTGAGGTATTGTTCTTTCTAACTTTTGTCAAACGCAGGAGATTGCAGGGACATCTTCGGGATTGCGAGGGCCCTGGGCCAAACGTATTTTGGGGGCCCCTGTTCAGAAACGCTTTGAATTAATGATCCAATATCAGTCTTTTATGTCCTTTTTGACCAGGTCACTGACAGTGCACAGGCACACTTGTCCAAGTTATAAATGTGTTTACATCTAATATTCAGGGATAGTGATGGCTGTTTTCAATATTGTAACTCAGCAGCAGCTCACTAATGTTACTGCAAATTATCTATGTGACACCCTTTAATTTCTCATAGTTGAAGTCTTGTTTTGATCTAAAAAACTTTTTTTATGGATGTTGCATGAAACATAAACACAGCATTGTGTCTGCAATAGACTCACACACATCTCCCACATTAAAAATTAATTAAAGGAAAATTGTATTTAACACAATCTGTTTAAGAATTATTCAAGATCAATGAGGCAAGGCTCTCTGCAGAACAGAGCTGGCACTATCAAGGGGCCCCAGGAGAGGTTGGGGCCCTGGGCCACAGCCCACTTTGCCCATGCCTTAATCGTCTCTGGGAGATTGGAAACCATGACGTGAACGTGGCCCACTTAAGACATGTAACCCTAACAAGCCATAAACACGTTTGAAGTCAGCTAATTAAAAGATGATTCTATGACAAAAGACAGGTTAATGGAAGATGAGAAGACTGCACAGGGTGCGACTGGCTGTAGGGTAGGTTGGGAAAGAATATGGCGCCTGTAGATAGTAACCTTTGGGAAGGGCTTCTGACCACAGAAAAAGGAAACAGATGGGCGGGTTAGGAAGTGAGAAGAAAGGTGTATAAGAGTATGAGGAGCACAACACTGTTTTGAATACCGTGGCCAAAGTGTTGTGTTAAAGCCCCAGTAGAATCTTTCTACACAGCAGATTAACAAAGTGTCTTAAAAAGTTATTTTCCAAAAAGGTCCATTCAGCAAAGGAAAGTGCACATGACAAGTGCATGACTAAATGTTAAAAGGTACTATGGTTAACAAATGGAAATAAAAGAATGCATGTTTAGTGACAGGTGGGTCACTCTACTGTCGTAAGGGTGGATGTGTGTGTGTTATATATATATATATATATATATATATATATATATATATATATATATATTATACATAATCTGTCTGCTAGTGCAGAATAGGATTGTAGTGGGGCTAGATTAGTCTGGTTGGCATTGCAAAGTTTCCTACAGGTGTTTATTAAAGTCTTAAGGCAATTAACTATCTGTGTAGCTGTACTGAGAAGTACACTCTGGCCGGCATGAGAGGCTTCCAAGGCTGCTGTCTGCATATTTTGGCTAACAATGGGTCCTAAATGCAATTAGAACGGTCAGGTTGTGTTTATTTTTCATAAAGAGGATTACTTTAAAGAAACGGAAAGGGAGATACGCAGTGGCGTTGTTTGGAGCTGTTGCTATTTAAATGCACTGTCATGCCGAAAGGCAAATTAACTGGGAGGATGGAAATCAACCAGTGACTAGTCTCCCAATGGATACATAAATAATTCGTGGCGGTGATGAATAATTTACGGGTATGTCATCATCCTGGTGAAATAAGGGTTTTGCAATTATAGGAGTCACTCGTCTGCATCCACGCGTCCCTGGACAGAGGCCAGGGACCTGGGGGCTGGGAGGTAAGGAAGGCTTGTCATGAGCAGTGTCGAGCTGTGCTCCGTGGTAAAAGAGAGCCTAAATACTTATCTCGCAACTCCTTTTATGATGAGTCTAATTGAAAGCTAGTCTAGTAAGGTAAGTTTTCGAGAGTTCCTGAACATCGTCTGGTTAGGTTCAGATCTTAAGTTCAGACTGCAGGGGACCAACAGGGCTTAAAGTCCTGAGCACCGGCAGTTCTAACAAGCATTGGCATAGCCAATAGGTCACGCTTTTGGGACCTTCTAAGTATGCAGCAGCACAATATCCTTGGTGCAACCACATCAACTGTTGCGTGGCTAAACACTTATAAGGTCCCAAAGGCGAGACCTATTGGTTATGACAATGCTTGGTGTGGGTGTGTGGGTGTGTGTGTGTGTGTGTGTGGTTGTGTGGTTGTGTGGTTGTGTGGTTGGGTGTGGGTGGGTGTGTGGGTGGGTGTGTGGGTGGGTGTGTGGGTGGGTGTGTGGGTGTGGTTGTGGGTGTGTGTGGATGTGGTTGGGGTGGATGTGGTTGTGTGTGTGTGTGGTTATGTGTGTGTGTGGTTATGTATGTGTGTGGTTGAGTGTGTGGTTGTATGTGTGGTTGTATGTGTGGTTGTATGTGTGGTTGTGTGTGTGGTTGTGTGTGTGGTTGTGTGTGTGGTTGTGTGTGTGGTTGTGTGTGTGGTTGTGTGTGGTTGTGGTGTGTGTGTGGTTGTGTGTGTGCGGTTGTGGGTGTGTGTGTGTGGATGTGTGGTTGGGCGTGGTTGTGTGTGTGTGGTGTGTATGTGTGTGGGTGTGTGTGGTTGTGTGTGTGTGGTTTTATGTGTGGTTGTGTGTGGTTGTGGTTGTGTGTGTGACAGTAATACTAAAAGCCTCTCAAAATAAAGGAACACAAACATCAGGTTTGTGGAAAGAGAAAGCACGTTGTAAGTCAAACGGGCACAGCAAAGCATTAACACAACAACAAAACAAACAAGGTCACTTAGCGAAGACTGAGTGCTGATAATGGATACACACAGCCCATCATCTTAAGAGTTCGATAGCAGCCAATGTGCACTCAAACCTGCCCCCTCCTTGTGAGTTGCACCCCATATTTCATGAGTTGTAACTTCTGCACCCACCATAGCGCTTTGAGATCTAAAGCGCTACATAGGTCTAATCGATTAACCAGTCGCCAACATGCTGTGCTTTTAAAGAGAATGTGCCAAAAGTGTCCAGCTTCCTCATCATGTCCTCATTAAAGAGCCAACGAAAGGACTCCCTGAATGGTGCAACGGACATGAAGCAGCAGCTGCGATCAGAAATAAACACTGTGAACGTTGTCCAGTTTCACAGTAACATTTCCTTAATGTTCTTTAAGTCACAAAACAGTAATACTAAAAGCATCTCAAAACAAAGGTACACAAACATCGAGTTTGTGGAAAGAGAAAAGCACATTGTAAGTCAAACGGGCGTAGCAAAGCATTAACACAACAACATGTTCTTTGATGTTTGATGTTCTTTGAATGAGAACATCAAAGGGGTGCCGCGGGAGATCGTCTGGTTAGGTTCAGATCTCAAGTTCGGACTGCGGGGGACCAACAGGGCTTAAAGTGAGTCAGGTCCTGAGCACCGGCAGTTCTAACAAGCATTGGCATAGCCAATAGGTCTCGCTTTTGGGACCTTCTAAGTATGCAGCAGCACAATATCCTTGGTGCAACCACATCAACTGTTGCGTGGCTAAACACCTATAAGGTCCCAAAGGCGAGACCTATTGGCTATGACAATGCTTGGTGTGGTTGTGTGTGTGTGTGTGTTTGTGGGGGGGGGGGGTGGGGGGGGTGTGTGTGGGTGGGTGGGGGTGGGTGTGTGTGTGTGGGTGGGTGTGGTTGTGGGTGTGGGTGTGTGGATGTGGTTGGGGTGGATGTGGTTGGGTGTGGTTGTGTATGTGTGGTTATGTGTGTGTGGTTGTGTGTGTGTGGTTGTGTGTGTGTGGTTGTGTGTGTGTGGTTGTGTGTGTGGTTGTGTGTGTGGTTGTGTGTGGTTGTGTGGTTGTGTGTGTGGTTGTGTGTGGGGTTGTGTGTGTGTGCGGTTGTGGGTGTGTGTGGATGTGTGGTTGGGTGTGGTTGTTTGTGTGTGGTTGTATGTGTGGTTGTGTGTGTGTGTGGTTGTGTGTGTGGTTGTGTGTGTGACAGTAATACTAAAAGCATCTCAAAATAAAGGAACACAAACATCGAGTTTGTGGAAAGAGAAAGCACGTTGTAAGTCAAAAGGGCACAGCAAAGCATTAACACAACAACAAAACAAACAAGATCACTTAGCGAAGACTGAGTGCTGATAATGGATACACACAGCCCATCATCTTAAGAGTTCGATTGCAGCCAATGTGCACTCAAACCTGCCCCCTCCTTGTGAGTTGCACCCCATATTTCATGAGTTGTAACTTCTGCACCCACCATAGCGCTTTGAGATCTAAAGCGCTAAATAGGTCTAATCGATTAACCAGTTGCCAACATGCTGTGCTTTTAAAGAGAATGTGCCAAAAGTGTCCAGCTTCCTCATCATGTCCTCATGAAAGAGCCAACGAAAGGACTCCCTGAATGGTGCAACGGACATGAAGCAGCCGCTGCGATCAGAAATAAACACTGTGAACGTTGTCCAGTTTCACAGTAACATTTCCTTAATGTTCTTTAAGTCACAAAACAGTAATACTAAAAGCATCTCAAAACAAAGGAACACAAACATCGAGTTTGTGGAAAGAGAAAGCACATTGTAAGTCAAACGGGCGTAGCAAAGCATTAACACAACAACATGTTCTTTGATGTTCTTTGAATGAGAACATCAAAGGGGCGCCGCGAAAGTGATCGCGGGAGAAAGTGAAAGTGATCGCGGGCGTTTAATGAGCATGCGAGGTTTGCCAGCCTCTACTCCTAAGCGCGCGCCCGCACACATGCAGTGTAGATCTAGGCTGGCCATGGTAGCATTTTTTGAGCCCTCACTAAAAGTCTCGCCAGACCAGCACATGCGCTGGGTCAGGCGAGACCTAAAAAGCAGTTCCTGAGACGGGTGCCTATCGGGCTCTTTATTTTTCTCCTCACCCTGAGTGAAAAACAGTATTTTTACTCAACAGATTACCACCCTTCACCAGCCTTTGATGTAACTTCAAAGAGGCTCGCATCGTTATTTCACAGTCTCATTTCAGAACTGAAGATTTTTTAATATTATAAATAACAACGCCATTGTTGTTTAACTTATGCAACTAACAACCACTGACAACACCATTAGGCCTGGCTTCTTTTAGGTGTATGTCAATAAAAAATAATTTATTTCAGCATTTTCCCATAAAAGTTAGGCGTATGTTAGTGGTTGTATTGTACCTTGCAGCAGGGCACAAGTCCTAAAAATCAGAAGAGGGGGGGGACTAACCAGATTAACCGCGTTATGCAAGTAAAATCATGACGGATGCCATCACAGTGCATGATGTCACGACATGTGACATTGCTCGTGACATCACAGGAATTAACCTCACTGGAAGTGACAGCACAAGAAGTGACATCAGATATTAAGACCTCAAACATATGTTCATCAGGTTTATCATGAGTACATTTAAGCGCATTATGAGATTTAACAAATTAGATTTGGCGTCTGGGTTGTGCCAAAAATATGGCACAATCCAGATGCAAAATCTGGGCCTCAACTAATAAAAAATATTTTAAACACCGCCACAAAGAAATTGGCAACAAGGAGAAGCATGGTAGTAGATCTGTTATGCTTAATTGGTTGCAATGTCTACATTTTACAAAATTTGATTGGGTTAAGGTATCTGCTGTGAAGGTGCCCAGTAAATCTCAGGGAATAGTAATAATAGTGAGATAACTCTGGTGGTTAATGCACTTGCTGGAGAGATCTGTGTTTTGTAAAGTCCCACATGTGAATCGAAGTAGTAGAGAAGGTACATGTGTCTCCTGCAAAGCACATCATCTAACATGCAAATGAGAGATTTTTATTTTATGTAGTTAATAAAGTGGGTTACTGCTTTTAACACAAAGATCCTTTTGTTACCTGCAGTTCATAAATTGTAATCCTTCCAAAAGATCAGTGAGGTAAAGGAGGACATATGACTCCCAACACCTTGTAACCCTCACAGTCCCATGTAACTCGTCTTGTAAATTGATTTTCACATGTACATGATTTATTGTCAATATATGATGTGTATGTTACATAAAGAGCAATGACACCCTGCAATGGGTGCATAGTGCTAAAAAAGAAATAAAAAAGTGCTATTGAAATTGTTATTTGTGTAAATACTGAGACTGACAAACACACCTGACATTCTTACAGTGCATGCAGTGGCGGCTAGTGACATTTGAAAGTGGCGAAGCGTAAAACAATTGTCGTACTTCACTGCGGTGAGCGAAAACACATGCACTCTCGTGGTGTGCTTCGCTAAAAACGAAAGAAAAAAGGTAGTGCCTTAATAGTGAGCAGTGGAAGGACATAAGTAATGCTCAACATCTGCAACTATAGGCGCCATTCAAGCACTTTCAACCTGCATCTGACAATCTGCCTGGATCTCTGACTCTGACAGACGTAAGTTAGTGATACCATCACATGAACTACTTTTAAACCTACTGTACACTACAGTGCTTTCATCTTTCACAGTATCATTACACATGCACCAATAAAACTGCCTCGATAAAAGATTGCCCAATCCAATCACCTATTATTTACATGCATGTGATGTTACACAAATAATTAAATTAACCCAATCAAGGCCAGCCTTCACTCTAAAAACACTCTTTGGAAATGTTATAAAGCATTTCATTTCTGGACCATGAAAGTACTGCAAGGCGAACACACCTGAAACTCGAGAGATGCAAGTGGGAAGGGCGAACATGATGTTCTCATACGACCAATTTGCAAATCACGTCTGGGCACCAGGGCGCCTTGTTCCGAGTCCACTCCTGGATTTTACTCAGCGCTTGGGCACAAGGCCTCTGAACGTGAGTTGCTTTCGGACAAAAAATAAATTGCACTGCAGCCGCCTAGACTGCGCACGAACATGCTCGAAGCACATGCATTCTAAGAGTCGCTGCCTTGCCCTTTACAGATGTCACCAGGCTCCCAGTGCTTTTTAAAAACCCAGCCCAAAGCATTGCGGGAGCTCTGGTCACTTCCAATTGTTTCACCTGCAGCGGTCTTATAAATCGGCCATTAATCCCTTCAGGAAGAAATATGCCTTCTTCTTTTAACCAGTATTAGCGAAATATAAAAGTCCTGATTCGATTCTTTTGAGTGACATTTCCCAACAGTCATTGTTTAAACGGTTGTCTGGAGGAATCAAGCGAAACTTAATAAACAATGCCGTGACTGGTTCATTTCAAGCCATTGTGAAGAAGCTTTTCTTGTGCGGATTTGCATTTAAAGAATTGACTCTTTTATTGAGGCGTGCTTAAGGTTTCTAAAATAAATGGCTGCAGTCAGGCGGGCTCTTTGTGAACGCACCATTTAGTTATGTACAAGAACGTTTAGCTCCTCGAAAAGTACAATTAAGGTTTTGCGAGTTAGAAACAGTGCATAATCAATTTCAGATTAAAGTAATTCAGGTTGCTAGTTGTAAAGCTAGAAGATGTTCAGACGCAGTCGGGGGCCTGCAAGGCAGCATAAGTCTACAATCCTTGCAAAAAACAGTAACCCGCACCAAGCCGCTTACCTTTGGGATGGGACCTTGAAGCCAGGCTCTGACTACTCAGCGTCCCGCAGACTCCCATAGGATCGCTATTAGCTGCAACAGGCCCAACAATAATGTAAGTGGGGTGCAGGCGAGGTATGAATTATGTTCTTTAAGAACCGGCACTAGTTCGGGGCAGAATGCCTGTATCAGAGGGCAGTGCCAGGCAAGGTACCGCCTGGAGAGGGCTGTTTGAGGGGCCACGTTTGGGAGTTTCGTCCAGAGTGGTCTTCCTTCGCGATTAATATGGTTAAATTGTATGCTTCAAAATAAGAAAGCACGCAAGTATTCAAGTGCACATTGTTGTCGAAGCTTTACATTTACGTTTTTTTTCTTAATTTGCATTTCTGTATAGCACGGAGGCAGCAACAATACTATACATACACTGTTATAGGTAATTTCTTTGCATTCATGCAGTCGCGGCTGGAAAAACGGGCGGGTGGTTTCACGCGGGGGGAGGGAAGTGGGTAATCTTTAAATAAGATAAAGAAAAATGTACCTTGCTTCAGTTCCACAACCACTGCGCCGCCGCCTCAGCTCCTACTGCCTGGCGCGTTTTAGGCAGCCTCCCTCCTCCTGCTCCCCTGAGGCAATCACAATGCTGCAATGGCAGCGTTGTGATTGGTGAGGCGCAGCGGAGAGCGCCCCAGCCGGGCCATTTTCTCTATAGAGAAAATGGGAGAGTGGGCGCCGACCAGGCGGGCAACTAGAGCCAAATTTCGGGGGGGGGGGGGGGGGGGGCTGAAAAAGATTTCGGGGGGGGGCTATGTCTTCCAGCCATAGACAGAGTGGCTGTAAGAAGGGGTGAAAACACAACAAAAGCCTCATTAACGAGTAAATGGTCTTTTAAAGACCTGTGAAGTACTCTAGTCCGGCTGCAATTAGACGGACGCCAGCCCGCGAGGCTGTCTCAGCCGGGCTGACACACATGACGGGGGGGGGGGGGGGTCGAAGCCCGGTGAGCCCAACGGGTGTTGTGTGCCTGGCGCCGACCGAACAGTCAATACCCACAACAGTGGGAAAGCCACTCCCCGCCCCCCCCCCCCCCTCGAGCAGGACCGCCCACCCCCAACCAGGCACTTCTGCTTTCTTGCAGTGCAAGAAACATACATAGAATGGTAGTTACTACCATTTATTTTTCTGCCTTCTCACACTGCAAGGAAGCAGTGGGGCGACGCCCCCATGGGGGAGCCGCCACTGAGTGCATGCATCTCTTATATACAGGAACTAAACAAAGGCAAAAACTGCCTCTCTTAAGTACCTGTGAAGAGATAACAAGCTGTTTCCCCTCTGAGGCAATTACATTTAAGTGTGAGGTTACAAGTCAGGCTATTCACACAAAAGGAGGCCTGATGGCCTCTTAACTTCGGCCCAGCTGGAAGTGACAACAAGCATTGGCATAGCCAATAGGTCTCGCCTTTGGGACCTTATAAGTGTTTAGACAGGCAACAGTTGCATAACTAAATACATATAAGGTCCCAAAAGCAAGACCTATTGGCTATGCCAAGCGGCCCTGAGGCCGCGAAAGTGAAAGTGAAAGCGATCGCGACAAACATCAAAGCAGCTGTTCGGCCGCGAAAGTGAAAGTAATCGCGGTAAAGCGCGGTGCGCGCGCCTGCGCACATGCACTGTAGCTCTAGGCTGGCAGCACTTTTTGGAGCCCTCTCAATAAGTCTCGTCAGACCAGCGCATGCGCTGGGTCAGGCGAGACCTAAAAAGTTCCCTCGCTGCCTGCTCGTTGCTGCTGGGAATTGAAAGCAGACATCCTACAGGCACGGCTGAATGTGTCCTGGTGTCAGAAAATTACACCAGGACAAGTTAAGCATATTTCGGTGGGGCCCAAAACATGGCAGGGGGTACGGCGTCCACCCTGTGAAAAGAGTGGGTGGACGGCATGTACGTGTGTGTACCCCCGACTTGTGCCCTGCGTTGCAGCAAAATATCAGCCGGGCGACACCATGCTAAGCACAGATTTTTAGCTTCGGTGTTCAAGACACGCCCATGATTACATAGGCCACGCCCCTTTGGAAGACACCCCCTCGCCGTTTTCTCATCCCACTTAAAGCCCTGGGGCCCAGCATCTGTGTCTTTGCACAGCCAGTGACTTAACACCATGTTTTGAGCCTCTGAAAGATCATTGGTTACAAAGGTGGCAACGGTTGAGTGAAATGCTCTGAAAGTGTATACTCGGGTGACAAGTTCTGCCGGTATGCACCAATAAGCTTTATGGACGCAGCACAACAATTTGAATTTAATCCAGACATCCACTTGGCGCCAACTGAGTTCTTTTAACGGCTGCTCTGATGTGGTCCTGCTAAGAACGTTAAGGCACATTCTGACTGCCTAATTCGGAAGTATTTTAAGCTTCACAATTAGTTCTTTTTGGGAGCCGGAGTGGACAATTCTGCATTTGTTGAAGAACGCTAGGGAGAGGGCTCTGGCCTATTCATTTTTCTGGCTGGTTTGTAAATGTGGGAGGATTTTTCTGCATCAAGGGAGTTGTAGGTTTACACACTGACACTGTGCTGAATTCAGGAGCAAAAGTGGGAATGTAATTGTTGTTCCTCACTTCTTTTTAGTTATTTGAATATTTAGTTTAAAGCAGAAAAAGCACACAGGAAATCGGTACAGAGTCACCTGAGTCCTGGCAATGCTCATTACATAGCCAATATCGTAGAACGTCAGGAAGGATTGTACGCATCACGCAGTTGTGTCAATACCCTTTATAACAGTACAGATATCAACACATTATACTGGTGTCGCCATCTCTTAATTCCCAAAGCTTAATCATCACGAGTATGTACATGATTTTGAGACATTATATATCTCATAGAATCTTTGTAAAGTCACCTAGGCGATTCAGCCGGTGTATTTGAGGGGTCTTAGCTAACCTCTATTTCCACACTCAACAAATATTCATGCAGAGGGCTTTATACCTCTCTAGGTCTGGAGGAGGGTGCTTGGAAGTCAGCATATATTTCCATTTTTTCTTTGCACTGTACTAAGTCAAACAACCGCATTTTGTTTGTTGGGGTCTCACCTCTACCACTGTGTTTAGAAACCTGTCTAAAAGGGCTAGAGCTACCAATTTCCAATAGGTCCTTACTGAACTTGTGCACCCAGCCTAAAAGCGCAACCATGGGATCTAATTGTATAGGATTCCCCATTATTGCTGAAAGCATATTACTAACACATCTCCAATAGCTGTATGTATAGGGGCAGCTCCAGGTTAACACAAAAAGTCAGCCTCCGTCTCACAGCATCTTAAACATTCAGATTGTGTATGTAGACGCAACTTGCAAAGGCGAAGTGGAGTGCGATATATTATATGTAGGTACTGGAAGTGGAGTATTCGAAGCCTACTGCTCGGCATCAGAATCGCTGTTTAGGAGCAGCAGTAGTGTCAAACTATATCTGAAAGTGTGCACTGAAGCATATCCTCCATTTAGTCTCGAGTTTGAAGTACAAATAGGAGCGTCCAGCTGTACCATCATGCTGCTACTAGTCTCCTCAATGTCTTGCCATTGATGATAGTTTCTAGTGCTTTGAAAGTGTCGGCTCCTGTCGTAAACACGTCATGAACACTTTGGATGTTGCCTTTAGTTGGTGAAGTTCTTCGGGAAGGTGGGCGGGGAGGCTTGCAAAGGCATGAGGGCCTATCAAAGGGAAGGTGTTTGAGGTACAGTTACTCCCAGAGCTACAGTCTCGACCTTGGCACTTTCATGCACAGAAAGCTCTCCATCAAGTGGGATTCTCTGAACCCAGTGCTTAATTTGTGCCGGTGCTTTCCGGTGCTTAGCACCGGCACTTTCTTTTCAGGGCCGGGTCTACACGCATCTGCATATGATGACATGGTGCAATACTGACTCAGTGACTCGGAGTTGGCGCAGATTGTTGTTCTGGGTCTCCTGAGTACAGTGTGCTTCGGTTGAGTCAGTCAGTGTGAATATGAGCCGGAGGTCAGGAGCAAAGCAATTGCTGGCTGCATTAATTAATCATATTAATGATACTCATGGAGTTATCATGGCGGCCACGTCGTCACGGCGTCGCGCGGGCACAGCCCTTAGTTCAGGACTGTTGCCGGGGGTGGGCGGGACTCGGGAGCAGTGCTGGGCGGGAGTCAGGCATTGATTGGGTCAGTGTTCACGCTGCGCGCAGTTTTATTTCCGCTTGCCACTCTCCGTCACACCAGCTCCCCACGATTTAGAGCCACTCTGACCACGTTGAGGACAGGCCTATCAGTTAATAAAGTGCCCCGCAGCCCCGGCCAACCACAACGAGTGTAAATGTAAGTACTGTAGCAGTCAGTCAGACATCATGCCACATGCGACATGCCCAGTCAGTGGTGGCGTGGTGTCTGGCTCCGGGGTAGCTCCGGCTCCATTCGATGATGCACTGTTCTGTTCCTGGCCTGCTGCTTGGCCTAATAGCGGTCGCCCACGCTGTACACACATTATTATCACAATAGGGCCGGCCGGCCGGTGTTAAAGTTAAAGGCCCTGCCCGGCCCTTGCCTTTGAATTTAGTAGTAATAGTAAACTCCGTAGCTCCGGCGGCAGCTCCAGAAGACTCGATGACGCAGTGTGCCTGTCCTGGCCTAGTACCGGCTGTCGGCCCACATACACATTTATTATACATCACAATAGATAGGGTTACGAAGTTAAAGGCCTGCCCCTGCCCTTGAAGAATCCTCCATTCCTTCCCAAACAAACCACACCTAATAAATGAGCCCATCCTAGGCATATACACTGGTAAAGGAGCTCTTCAAGCGTGCCATGGTTTTTGTGCTTTTAAAGTAAACTAAGTTGTAATCGTGCCTTATGTGCAGATTAGGAAGTCGATGTGCAAAAACAACTAACAGAAGTAGGCCCGTCAACCACCTGCAATGTCGTCCATTAATTTAATTTGAAGCCAGTTATATTGCGCGATGAGTAGTGGCTTCCAGCCCTAGCCCTGGTGGCGGGAGGGGCTGTAGGGGTGGGGAGGTATGATGGGGGCTAATGAATAACGCATCTGCGCGCCACCTGATCTTAGTAGCAGCACTCATTGTAAAAGACTATTTATAATCTGCAGGCTACAAGTTTAAAATCTGACAAACGCATTGTTTCTTTATACTTAGCAATAAGTATTGTTATCAGAAGTTTATTGGCAAGGCTGCTCGATGTCTGTTCGATGTTGTGCGCTCAAAGCAAAACCAAAGGGGCTGCCTTTCCAATTGACAACGTTTTCACATGAATGTAGAATTTCAAGCAGTGGAGGCTTTTCTCATTTGGGCAACATTCTGCATTGGACGAGTTG
Source organism: Triturus cristatus (assembly GCF_964204655.1). Taxonomy (NCBI): domain Eukaryota; kingdom Metazoa; phylum Chordata; class Amphibia; order Caudata; family Salamandridae; genus Triturus; species Triturus cristatus. The sequence continues at coordinate 1,352,939,552 of NC_140589.1, forward strand.
TTAAAGGTGGAGTCCTTATGGCTGCTTTTGGCTGTCATTCCATGCAAATTAGGAACGCCCACCCTTAAATTGTGCATCTCTTTGCTACTCCTGTGGGGTTCCGTGTGTGCATACTCAGCATGCTCTGTAGGGTGCCACAGGTTTACCTCGCCAGCACTGCCTGGAATGATCATCAGTAGTACTAGCGTGCATAAATACCTGGGTGACTTTACAGGCATTGTATAAAGCGGCCTTGCCATGTTCGTGCACTCAAGGATAGAAACAGCAGTGCAGAAGAATTCACGTTTACAACACATAACGTATGCTTTGGTGCGAGGTGAAGATGCTTAGTTACAGTGGAGTGGATAAGGGGGCAATGGGCCCTAACGCAAGAAGAAAAATTATCCTCCTACCCCCAGTTTTAGTAACCAATTGACATAACTGAAGTTCAGTGGTTCGTCAACTCCCAGGGCCCCATTGTGACCCTACCTGCAGTGGTTATGATAGCTACGCCCCTAAGCATGTAATGTCAACCCTCACTTTGATTGATGTTTAGGTCTCACTGAGCCCCAGCGCTTGCGCTGGCTCGAAGAGACATTCTGTATGTGGGATTTTCAAAGTGCTGCTGGCTGGCCTAACGCTTGCGTTCACGCGATCGTGCACGCGCGCAGCCGGCCGCCAGCAGCACTTTGAAAACTCGTGTGCGTCATCGCGATCACTTTCGCTTTCAGAGCGATCGCGATGATGCACGCGCACACACAACTCCCGCTTCTCCCCCTACCCCACCACATTTTGCATCTCCGGCCGCTCGCGCGCGGCCAACGCTTGTCTTTTCTCTGTAAGCTTTTGTTTCTATCACATCTTCTCCCCTGTATTTTCTTCCATTAAAGGCTCCCCGTATCTCCTCTCCTTATGTCATCACGTGCCCCCTGCCTCTCCTGCTCTCCCCTTTCATCACGATTCACGTCTCCATTCATCACGATTCACGTCTCCATTCATCACGATTCACGTCTCCTTTCATCACGATTCACGTCTCCTTTCATCACGATTCGCGGCTGCCCTCTCATCCACCTGCTTTTCATTTCACCAAGGGGGTTCTTCGGTCTCCTCTCTCCGGCAGTTCCTCCCGCTTCGCTCCCCTTTACTGCTGCCGGCATACACCCACGTACATGGCTCCAGTAAGCTGTCTATTGTATTTTTAATTTTTTTGTACCAAGAAATGGAAAAACTGTCCGTATATAATTTTACAATTCAACAAGTGAATTCGTGCTTTAGAAGAAATAGCCAGGCCTGTGGAGAACATAAAAAACAGCCGCTGGCTCTCAGGAGAGATCTAAGTCAAGAAGTTCTTCACCCCTGAATCGTATTTTCGTGGTACACGGCTTATTCAAAGTTTAAAGACTTAGACGGAATCCCATCATTTGAGATTGCAACAATTTCTTTGCCATATGTTTCGTTACTACGACACCCTCCTAAAATGAAATATACATAGCTAGGTATCTTATTTACAAGCCCCTTGCGCCGCCTGGTACATAACTTTTTCCCACATAAAAAAGTGACGCACCAGCGGCGCAAGGGACTTGTAAATAAGCTCCGTACAATACCGTTTAATGTTTTGCATACTTTTTGTATCACTCATGTTTCCTTACGGTTGGGTATCAAGCATTGTTCTGTTTACGACCTTGACTACTTCAACAGACAGATGGTATACGCTCGTTATGATAGGGCAAGAATCTATAACCATAGAAACGTTTGAATAAGTTTACCTGTGCCTCTGGAATCTTCCGGAATGCCTCGCTCTGGTGACTAGAGTGTCCAACAGGAACCAGGCTGTGGTGGTGGGAGATTAAAGGGTTGGAGGGTCTGGTTGGGAGGGGGACGAGGAGTGGGGGGCACGGTGGTTGCAGAGCCCAGTAGCGGACAAAGCCGAAAGGCGCGGTGGCTGACACCTCTCTGACCACTCGGGACCCTTCTGAGGCCTAACTCTGATTCCAGGGTCACGTCATTCGAGTTTTGTCCCATCTGCCCCCCGCCCCCAAGGAAATGACGAAACCCCACAAATGACATTGTGCAGTGATGCACTCAACGCGCTGGCCGCTGTGCTTTGATGAAGTCAATGGAGGTGTCCAGCTGGGCCCATGGGCCACTGACCACGGCTAATGAAGCACGGGCCAGGGGGCAGCGACTCAATCAACGGCTTTGCCGAGGAGCAGACACACTTCTAGCCGGACGCTGTTGCAGAAAGAGGTGCGAGTTTTTTCAGATCTGAATTCAGCTTGAAGTGTGACCATTTCTATAACCAAGGTGTTTTTTTTTTTTTTTTACAGTTTGTGTGTCTTTAATATAGGGCAAACTTGGACCACGGTCATGAGAGCGTTTTACATAAACGCCAGATTATATTACAGAAGGTCAGATTAATTTTTAAAGGCACATACACATTAGGTGATCTGAATCACAGACTGTTGAGATGATGCCGGTACTCGAACCTGGATTCCGAGTTCCAAAGTCGGCAGCTTGGGCCGTTAGGCCACATCTCCTCACCCGGTTCTACTTCTAAAAACCCGCCCAAAGCCCCGGTTCCATTGTGCCACCTCATTGAGTGATTTTCCCAAGCGAAGTCGCGGATAGGACTCGGAAAGACTACACTTTTTTTGTATTCTACCATCAGCAGGTGTTATGTTACTGTCCAAAAACCATTACCATTATGAGGAGCATTTGTATGTTTGTGTACAAAGTATGGGATCTGAGAAGGCCATGGTGCAGACAGAGTTTCTAAAGTGTGAGAATAAAAGCAGACCAGTGGACCAATATGGAGCTAATTCAGATTCAAGCATTGGCAATCCCAACATGACTGTCTAAGCGCCTTGATGCCCTTGGGCTTAGTTAGCGCTCTATAAGTTTTATTTCATTCATTCGTGCATTCATTCTAAAGAATGACATGTTAAGCCAGACCTAAACATTCATGGATGTTAAAGAATGCCCTCCCCCAACTTGCAGAGAAAAACGCCATAAATTATCTAGGCATCTGAGACACTGTAATAGCATTACAATGGCATGTGTGTGTGTGCCCCAGAAAGTTCAAGGATAGACAGCTGGATAAACAAGCATTTGCAATGCAATAGGTCTCGCATTTATACGAGTTTGAGCTATTGGCATTGTAAATGACAATGCTTTTTATTTAAGTTTAGTTTTTTTAAAACATAAATAAAAGGCACTGTCATTTACAATGCCAATAGCTCAAACTCGTATAAATGTGAGACCTATTGCATTGCAAATGCTTGTTTTCTCCTGCTCCTATTCAAATGTGTTTCTATCACATGTGCTTCTTGACTAATTAAGACGAAGACGGAGTTGGTGTCTTACTGCACGTGTGGTTTTTATGCACAGCACACTTGTTTTGGTGGCTCTTATGGTAAATGGTTCTCGAGGGGACACGTTATTGGTGCATTTGTGCATAATAAGCAACACTTCCCTCTCAGTGTGAGGGGAAAGGGTTCGGATAAATATGCATTTCAAATTGGTAAAGGCCAGTGCACGTCGGGACAATGAAAGGTACTGAAGAGTACAGATGCGTCCGTACCTACATCTGTTGCAGCTGTAACATTGGAGGCTGTCAGAAAAATTGCACTGTGTCCAGGTAGAAGCTGTGTGTTACCTCCAATCTATGTGGAGATAGGCTGTTACTGGCACAATGTGACCACTGTCACTTTAAACAACGTATTCACAAACACATTGTGCTCCACCTCTCTCAGTACAGACGACATTTATGAAAACAGGCCCCAGGGTGACATGCTGTATGTATAGCACAACCCAATGGTGCGTTTTTATTGATTTCATAAGTATGCAAGTCTGAGTCACCCATGCTTGGATTTGAAATTGTCACATGATGACTTGGAGTTGGGGCAAGTGCATTGTCACACACACTCAGCTGTTTTATCAAAAGGCAGTCCCAGGAAGTAGAGGTCCCTTGCTGAAATTCATCTGACTTTTCGCAGTGCCAGTTGAGGATGTGGGTGGAGCCAGAGAAAAGTAGGCGTGGCCTCCGACAAAGATTTGAGCACCTGCACTTCATATTTTACAAATTAAGCACTGTCTGAACCTCTTTCCGGGCAAAGAGGATTTGTGTGTCATTAACATAGTTATCGGGCGTTCTCCTGAGACAGATCCAGGAGCTGCACCAGAGGCCTAAATAAATGTTGAAAAGAAGACACGAAGGATGATTTTTGAGGTACGATGCAGTGTATTGGATGCATGGAAGATATAGATGCCTTTCTTGACCTTCCCTAAGGAGATAATACCTCCGTCCTGTGAATTCCAGTCCAATAAAATCACCATAAGGCAGAACAAATCTAAGACTCATCCTAGCCAGACTTGAAACAACACAGATGCAGTATTTCAGAGCCACTTTTGGTATCTTCTTGGTAACAATACATTTAACATCAGAAGCAATAATGTTGATATCATTCTAGTTCTAACAAGGCAGAACTGTTGTTGTAACCTCACCTTTTTCATCCGGCAGATACCTGAAGTCGATTGGCTCGCTGACCTCTTGATCGGATGGTCTTCGAAGCTGCATTTTCACTGTGATGGGCTCAGTAATACTCTTGTAAAATGCCGGGGTCTTGAAAACGATGGCCACTTGCCGGTGCACGTCTGCTTGTGAAAACGTTCCTTTGCCTTCCCACTCGCTGGTGAAAAACCGGACTTCGATGTCATCTGACAGAATGAGGGGAGAGAAACATGAAGAATGAATGACAAAAATGTGCGTCTGGTTCTGTGTTTTTGCCATTGACTGTCTCCCTGTTGAACACTGTTGCTCCCTGGAGGCTATGCTTGGTGTGTCTGACCACAAAAGGTAGATGTGGCTCCCATCATCCCGGGGTTCATCTCTGGCACAATAGTATCAGTTTGTGGCATAGTAGTGTCCCTTGCATAAATTGTGAGCCTTGACATATTTTAGACATTCTTGGTCTTGTTGTGCATACTCTCATCCATCATTAACAAATTATAGCTACTTTTTCATCCCTGAAATAATAATGGCCATTACTGCTGTATGGTAAGCATCCTGGACACTGTGATGTCCACGCATGGCACAGTGGGGTTTCTAATATTATAGTGAGCATTACTGTCATATTAGAAGTTTACCTGACGTTATAGCAAACATTTATGGCATGTGATCTTAATGTACATTTGAAGCAGATTCTGTTAATGTGAATCATTTGTACATGTAGTTACTCGATAAAAGTGGCAAAAGGATGTCTGGGGACTGACTGGTTACTAAAACTGAAAACTGATATTTTAAAGGCAAAACTCGTGTTTCTTCCAGAAAAGAAATTTGGGAAATTGAATTTGTTTGCCCAAAAGGGAAGTGGTATTTGGTTAAAAAAAAATGTTTATTCTCAGAAACTGGTATCCTGATAAAGTCACAATGGTTGGATTTGCAAAACATGTATAGCTGATAGTTGTCCTCTGATAAAATATGTTAGTAGCTCAGGATCTTTTTTCTCGAGCAGAAGTATGTCTTAGTATAGAAAAGCTTGGAGACACCTGATCTACATCATTTACACTGGGCCTGAATTGCTTTTGCTTGTGATATTCATTATTAATGTTTTAAAAAACAGGCATGCATGCATTAGTGCAGTATTATTTATGTGCAATGCGGGCTGGGACTAAAATACGTTGATCTTTTTCATTCTGCATGTTTACTTTACTAAACCAGTAATGCATGTAAATTTACCAATGCGTCTTGCCCCAACGGATGTGCAGCCATAGAAGGTCAGCTGTCCTCTCAGCCCACCATGTGACTCTGGCCCGACCCACTGCTCCTACCTTGACATTAGCTTTGGACTCAGGAGCGCCATGTTTTCTTGGCCGCTCCTCTCCTTCCTGCATACCTAATACTTATTAACCTTTCTGCCTAGAATGTTCAGCCTGCCCGGAAAGGTTAAGATAGACTGACTGTAGTGTCCTTCCTGTTTGGCCTGGTAAGGACTAGTCTGGGGCCTTGGGGCAGAACCTGTGCCTCCCCTCCTCGCCCACTTTCTCTTGGGTGCATCCAATTATCTGGCCCACCGTGTCTCCTGGATGAAGTGCATAAACTCCTCCTTAGGTGGTGTAACAGTGCCTCTAGCGGGTCGACCCTCCGCCCTTCTTGGGTGGAGTCCATTTGCGCTCTCTTGGTAGTTCAACATTGCCTCCGATGAGCTGCTCTTCAGGAGTCGATTCAATACAACACATCTGTGAGGGCTTATAGTGCCTCAAATAGGATAGCCCCTCTATCACACGTGAGTGGACTCCATATTGCGCTTTAACTGTTGTTTTAACAGAGCCTCCTGAGTGGATTCCAAACACTGATTTGGCGTCTTAATAGCACCTTCTACGGGTGTGTCGTCTGCCACTCCTGGGTTAACTTTATATAACAGTCCAGTGATGACTTAACAGTGCCTTCAATGGGATGGCTCTTCTGATGATACTGAGTCAGTTTCTAATACCTCTAGCAAACCCGACTGATGCACATCAAAGGCAGGTTCTACATTTGATACTGTCCATGCCAAAGTTTGTGAGCACCTGCATGTGCGATGGCATCTATTCTCACACTCTCCATTGCACCCCTTGCTTATGCACACTGACATTAGACGCACCGTGCTTGCATCATGTGTGACAAACCTCACCCAATATTTCCATAAATGCCAAACAACCAAGAACCATACACTCCAGAAAGTGCCAAAGGAACCGATAAAAATCAGAGTGCTGCACAGCCACATCAGGGGTATGAAGCACTAAATAAATATTGCTTTCGAACCACCTAGAAGGCACTCTAGGCTTCACAAGTGAAATGGAAAGAGGTTTATAGATACCAATTCAACAGAATACAATATACCTTCAGTGTTTTTTCACTTGCTGTACGTGCTATATTTGATTGCACAATGCAGTTCCAGCAACATATATTGTTTGTAAAATGCAGTATAGTGACTAAATAAATGATAAAAATGAGTATATTCCACCAGGCCGCCCACACTTTTTGCCTTTTATTCTAAAACTGAAATGGTCACATTTTTTTCAAAGGTATTGTGCAGGTCAGGATAAGTCGAGGGCCCATGTAAAAAACAATTAAGAAATAGAGTAAGGAGAAATCATACATTTATTACTGAGATCTTGCATTTTGTTTTGTGTCACTTAAAGAATAAATGAGGTGAACAACCAACATACCTTTCTGGACTTTGTCGCACAGCAAAAATATTTCCTCCTGTCCTCGGACGCTCCCACAGTTCTTGTTGACACGGCAAATCCGCAGCTCAGCGGTGTTGGGGGATCCTATGAAAATGGAACATTATTTAATTGACTGTGCGTCTATATCTCTTCCTGCCATTACGAGCACTCAGAATAAAGTCTGTATCATTTTGGTGCATTATTGAACCTGTAGCAGAGGGGCGGGGGAGGAGTAATCATTAGTGCAGCAGGTGCAGTGGCACTGGGGTCAGGGGGTGTCAGGGTCCACCTTCACCCTAAATGTCACTGCAGTTTAGTACTCAACCTTGGGAAGCACTAACAGGTGCTATCTGCAAGGATAGCTGTCTTTCCTGTTGATGGACGCCCTCACTGGGATCCTCTGCATCTCCGATGAGGAATCTCACCATCCAGGTAGCACGGAAAATCACCTTGCATGTTAAGTTATACTTTGTTTACAACAGTAGTTGAGCTCATGTCAACCATGGCCACCATTCACTGGTCAGATGCCTCAGTGATTTGCTAACAACTGGTGTGACTTCAAGATCATGAATTTGAATCCCTGTAGGGTCAACGTTGTCTTTCAATCTGCCCAAAAAAACAACCAGAATTAGGGTATTCATTTCTATGTGAAAATAAGCTACAGGTATGGCCCTAGAGTAACAGTTGCCCCCAATACTATTGATTTCTATGTAACCAGAGAACCGCACACCATCTTCGCTACTGCTTGCTCTGGAGTATTTGAATGCGCTCATTGTTAAGGGTTTGCCTTTCTTGTTTATAATATAGAGCCAAGCTTGTGTTTTTAAAGACTGCTTTCTTCTTACCTTTCACCAGCTGCAACTCATGCTGAGACATTCCTTAAATGCATCAAGTAGACAGACTGGGCCCATATAGGTTTTAAATAAATTACATGAGCATAAATATTGCCATAACCCCCAATAAGACATTTAAAAAGCTGCTCGCAACACCACTCCACAAATAACCGATTTATCAGCATTCCTTCGTCTAAGTCTTCTTTGTATTTCCTGCTTCTTATATGTTTAGAATGTTCCAGCCTTCTAACAGGAGCTGTGTCACATGGGGGTAACCCTATGACATCGTCAGGTCTCTGTTAATATGTTCTACAAGACTATCATACCTTGAGGATCGTTCATATTTGAGAGTCAATTTAATTTAGTGAGTGCCTCTTGCAGATTATGACTGTCAGTAATAAGTTACATTTTAGCAAGTCATCTCTAAGAGAAGTGGTATCCTCTAGGTTTCAGAGAAGGGAGGGTGACAAACCCAGTGCTCCACCCGTTCAGAAAGTGCATCACATAGACACCTCATAGGTGTCTACGAGAACTAAACTGATGTCCTGGTGACGTCGAACATCAAGGTACCTGACGGTACGGTCAGAACTGAAAGGAAAAGTCTAGGTAACCGCACTTTGTCCTAGAAGTTAACAGAACATCACGAGCTTAACCCAAGTTGATGCTCAAGCCTGACAGTTCACAACATTTTAAAAACTTGCTAATAGGGGATAAATTCATGGTGGGATCCTTTACAGATAAGACAACATCATTGGCAAATGAAGGCAAGAGCAAGCTGTAAGTATGTAAGCTTGGCCACCTGCACGAGGGATCTTGCATTAGCATGCGAGGGAAAGAGTCCAGCGAGCAGCAACAGAAGACCAACCTGGAAGAAGATGCCTCTTACAAGACATCCGACGTATACCTATGAAGTCCACCTAGGAACGAAAGAGGTGCAACCCACAGGAAGGCACAGCTTAAGCAACACCATAGTATGGGTGCCATTCAGTCAGGCCCAACAGCACTGGAGATACAGCTAACAGGAAACAAGGGTACGCGCTCTCTCGAGTCCATCGAGGAGGAACACTGGAGCAAACTTAAACAAGAGGAAGATCAATGAAGCCTTCCCAGGTGCAACAGATGTGCAATCTGCACAACAGGGTTTTGAAGTACATGGTAGTGTAGGTGTCCATCTGAGGGAAGAGCTGCAGGGAAGCATGATTACAAAGTGTGCTAGTAGTTATAGATGTATGTATTGTTATTTCCTTGCTATACGATTAGAACCCATATTGGTGATAATCGTGTTATCAGTTATTAGGAACTCATGCCTTTGATTGATGTGCCCTATTTGCCTGGATTCTTTTTTTCAATTGCCTTCTGAGAGGAAATGTTACTGATTCACAATGCCATATAAAGAATAGGATTACAGATTCTACTCAATCGTCTTCTGATCACTTTTACTTCTGATGGTTACGATCTTCCACTCCCCTGATGCTTCAACGCTCACTCCACTGAAATATCAGAATCAGCAAATACTACAGATAAGCAAACCTATGCATTTCGAGCCAAAAACAAAGAGGCCAACTCAAAAAAGGGAAGTAGCAGTATTCTTTTACATACTCTTACATGCCTTTGTGAATCCTTCCCAAAACATCCAACTTCCTATTAGTAAAAGTGCAGGGAGGCTCCACACAGTCCTTTTCATTTCTACTAATTGTAAATTCATATTTCTATTTTATTACCATTTTTTCCCGTTTTAGATGTTCTGGGGCAATTCTCAAAGGCATGTAAATGTACATAAAAGCGTAAAACAAGAGTGCTACTTTACATATTCCAAAATGCCTTTGTGACTAGGCCCGAATGTGTGAGATGTCTCGATTGTGGGAATGGAAAGTCCAAAATCCACTTGGAGTCTGAAATACTTACGGTTGTCATAAATTGGATTGGACACAACAGGAGCAAGCGGTATTGTACAGTTGCCATGCTCGTCAGGGAGGAACACCTGAAAACACAGCCTGACCACGTTAAGGTCATAATCTTCAATGATAAGCAGCTTATCTTCCGGCACTGTTGAGGAAAAGAGAAATCATTCTTAAAAATACCTTGCTTTTTAAACTCTCTCTTTTCATACATTTTGGTTGAGAGTATGTCTCAAACATGTTTACCTTCTTTTGGTCAGTTTTATACACCATTCAAACCAGTTTCACTGTGTTTTCCCTTCAACAATGCAGGGTTTACCAATGCCCCTATTTTCTCATACAGTTTCTGCAGAGCACTTACGGGGCTACCCATAAACAATTCTTGCCACAATAGGAAAATTGACGTTTTGACTTATTACTCCTTTCCCAAGCACCCAATGTTGCAGGGTAATCCATGAAAATAGCTTTCACCCTATCTCCTTCCACACATATCTTGGGAAATTATTCCATAAACTTCCTTTGGCCTCTGGACTTCTTCCAAAGCATGTGCTTTATCTTCACTGACCAACTACCTCTCCCTTATCCAATAGTGGATGATTACAAAATTTCTTAAGCTCAATGAACTAAAAAAAAACGAGTCTTTTATGAAAACTGGCATTCCTAGCGGGAAAACGTAAATCTGGCCCCCGGTCATATGTTCATCTACTGCGCTTGCAAAGGTTGTTTAAATTGGGCATTGATACTGATGCTAATCATCCTTTGGATGCCCAAAGTCCTAAAGTTTGTAGTATTGACTTCCTGTAGATTGTCAGGGCACACCAACCTGGATATCCGGATCTGAAAGGAGAGAGAATATTTTCCACACTTTCCCAAAGCCACATCCAACTAGTATCATTTTAGACCTGGGGCAAGGGGAATGGGACAAGAGAGAGGAACTGGATATTGTTACATGCCTGACTACAAAGCCAGATTTAATCTGCACAACCAGAGCACTGTTCTTTAAAAAGCAAAGGAGAGTCTTCGCATAACTGTTGTTTGAACTTGGAGGTTTTAACAGGAAGTGTTGCCTAAAATATACCTGCTGTCGCTCTATGTATTTTTACTTTCTACTACAATTTGAAATCCGGACTTACTTAGGAGCTGAAAAACAATGAAGCCCTGCTTTAGTAACTGAATACCCATCAGGATTACAATTAGCCTGTTTATTAACAAGAGCTTCCTTCAATATAAGGTAATACCTTTTTGTGCTTGGTTGGCGTTCAAGCTAAGTGTGTAACTTTGACATGAATGCATTCATTAGTATTGCATGCATATTTTCTAACCTCTTTGATACCAGTGTTTCATACAACATTACTTCTGTGTTGATATACTTTCAATGAAATTTGCAATAATTTATAATCCATATGGCTTATTCCTTACGAAGTAAACAGTGCAATAAACTTCATAATCCTGTGAATGAATCTTCACAAGTGCTACAGAGTTTGCAATTCCCATATATGACTCCTTAAGAAAGAAACAAGTGATATGGAGTTTATAACCGCAATGGATGACTTTTTGTGAAACAAACAAGTGCAAGTCTATTCTTACAAGATATTCTCTAGTTCTAAGATGTCTCTGTCGACTTCATGAGCGATAAGAAAACAGGATTCCAACAAGTCCCAGCAGCAGCAACCACATACCACACGGAACTTTATACTCCACGCAAGATTGACACCACCTTCAGCAAATGCTGTGAGATTCCTGTGGGCTCACGGATCATAACTTGTCTTTACTCGGATGTTTCAGGAAAGAGTTTTCCTAAGAAGTGAGGCTTCTGTCCAAGCAGGTTGTATGATAGAGGCAGGCATGACTAAACAATGCGTGCCTCTACAACGCTGCCCTAACCACAAATGCATCTGAACAACGCATGCCTTTACCACGCTATTTTGGGGTAAAGGCATTGCTGATAAAGGGATATGTGTGGTCAAGTTCACACCCGAGCCCCCCTCTGAGCCCTAAAAACTAACACGACCCCCCCCCGACCCGCCTCGAGACCTAAAAACTAACCTGACACCTCTCTAAGCCCTAAAAAGTACCCCGAACACCCAAGCCCTAAAAACTACCCAGCCCTCCCAAATTCAAAAAACTAAACCAACCCCCCAAGCCCTAAACACTAACCCAACCCCCACGAGCCTTAAAAACTACCCCAAACCCCCCGAGCCCTAAACCCAACCCGACCGCCTTGAGCCCTGAAAACTACCCCGACGCCTGAGCCCTAAACACTGCCCGACCCTCCTAATCCCTAAAAACATCCCAACCCCCTTAACACCCGGTCCCACAGCCCTAAAAACTACTGCAATGATTCTTTTGATACCTTTAAGTACCAACTTTAGTAGCTCCAGTCAGAAGTAAGCACCGCTGAGTTGTCAGCATGTAACCCTATACTTGCCAATGGGGCTACTAGTTTTTCAACAGTAAAACTGTCACTTTGGGGGTTTTAAGGTTAAGAAATATACAAAAAAAATCCTACTTTTTAATATAACGCATCCTGCCTTAGGACTCGACAGGCCTACCTTAGGGGTGACTTACATACAATAAAAGGGAAGGTCTGAACTTTATCATTAGATTAAATGGCAAAGTCAAGTTAGCAGTTCAAAACTGCTCTACCAGTCTGCAGTGGCAGGCTGGGAAACATGTTTTACTTTATTACCCTCATTGTGGCACAATAAATGGTGCAGTCTATGAGAGACACTTTAATTTACAGGCCACGGGTACCCCATTTCCCATATATTAGGGATGTACAAGTAATTTAACTTATGTCAATAGTGTATAAGCCAATAAAACATGCACTTTCAGGGTCGGAGCACTGGCACCGAGGTCTAGTTACACTCTCAGAATGACTGCACCAGTCCCCACTACCCAAAATGTGGGTTAAAAAGTGGGATTCAACCCGCAAAAAGCCATTTCCTCACATTTGGGTACTTCTGGCAACTTTCAACCAGTACCACAGGCAGACACATGAAAAATTATTTAGTACCAGCTCATGATAATTTTATTCTTGTTTGGTTTGATTTTGTTTGTGAATGCTTTCCAGTATGTATCATGCTACTCTCCCATCCGTCCAAAATGACTTAAGTGTAACTTTGAAATACCTGGACTACCTAGATGTTCCTCGTATCTTTCAACACCAATTAAGTTGTCTGCTCTTCACCATCCTTGTGCAGTCTTTCGTAGGCTCCCTCATACACTGTATAGCAAATCATTCTGCATATAATTGGGTTAGTGAATGAATACATGAGAACAAATGTGCAACTAGAACTGCAATCTAAAACAAGTATTGGCATAGCCAATAGGTCTCGCCTTTTGGAACTTATAAGTGTTTAGTTATCCAGCACAATATCCTTGGTGCAACAATATCAAGTGTTGCATGGCTAAACACTTACAAGGTCCCAAAGGCAAGACCTATTGGCTATGCCAATGCTTGTTGCTTGCTTGCATTAAGGCTCATGGTATCCTTGCTAAACTACTGAATAATAAATGCTATGGTAACACTGGGACGAGTCCCACAGCGCTTACATTTAATGAGGCACTAGGACGTTGTTGATTTTAGCTCATGCGAGTAAGTTACGGGTAACATCGGTTTGGCCTCAGGGGACTTTAGGGGGGTAAAGGTCGATTGCCTGGCAGTCATTAATTTGCAGAATGCTGACCCTTTATAACTGGCGGGAAAGCTAAAGTATTTGCCTGTCTCAGGCACTGCAAACAGGCCGAAGCTGTCGAGCGCGAGCCCTTTTCACTGCTGATGGAGACAATAAGACAATAACAAGCAGGAAGTGGGATAAGGGAGGGGGGTAGGTAGGGCAGTCGCGTGCACTAAGGGGAGAGAGGCACGCAGGCTGGCAAATGGTGTGCACTTTCGCGGCCGCTTTGATGTTCTCAGTGGCCGCGCGGCTCACTGAGAACATCAAAGCGGCCGCGAAAGTGATCATGCAGGCTGACAAATGATGCACGCGCCCGGCGCACATGCACTGTAGCTGGAGGCCTGAAAAGCCACTAGTTTGCACTTCCAAAACCCGCTTACTAAAACTGTCGCCAGAGCAGCGCTGGCTCAGGCGAGACCTAAAAAGGAAGCTATGTAGTGGTGGAGGTATCTGGCAATTAAGCAGCATTGAGGTGTGACCCCACTGGATCTGGGTGAGCAAATCTCTCACTCACCCGCTGTACAATTATTTGGGGTTGTTTCGGTGGGGAGGGGGGAGTGAGGGTTGTGCGTGTGTTCCCACTATATGGTATACTAGTCAGTCAGGTGCCCACCATTGCAGGAGCGCACTATTCATTCTTTACGATTTTATGTCTTCTCAAGTAAACTGACTTTTTTTCTGGTGACTTTTACTGGTCCGGACGCCGGCGAATTCCAGCACACACTCAGCCATAACTGGTTGAATAATTTATTTGTTTCTACACTACAGGGAGGCTCTTCTTTAGTTCATTAAATGAATACCAACGCTTTTTCGTGTTAGATTTCAATTCTCCCCCAAGGCGCGCAACATACATGGCCCGGGGCCCAGCTGACCGCTCCTAGTTAAGGATTAAGGTTTGTTCCTTTCTAAGCATTTTATTTGTCCACAGAAATACGTCACTACACTTCCTTATCTCAGAGATCCTTAGTTGACTTTTTCTCCCATCCTTTTTTATGTATCTTTGCTTCTATCCATGCCGGACTAAACAGAGCCTGTGAGAGGCTGGACCACTGATGGCTGCTTTCTGGGTTAGCTGGCAAGAGGCATGCCACTCTGGCCTGAGGGAGTACACGCACGACTAATGCCACTCGCTGCTGTGCCACGTCCTGGGGCACAGGAATATTTTGTGAGCTCCTCTTCAAGACTACCTGTAAAACCCTAAGTCCCGTTACCTGTATGTTTGGGAATTTGTGCAATAAAATAATTTTGCCCGTTCATTAAAATTATTCGAAGAAGGTGCAATATTAAATCATTTTAAAACATAGTCCAGCCCTGTTCTTAGCCATAGTCCACCGTACATTTAAGTACTCCACCTCACCAGCATGGCTTCCCTTTTTCCTCTCTGCATATGTATAAAAATACAGTGACGAAATAGAACATAAAGTTATGTACTTTTGGTCTTAAATGGTTGTGTGTTAGAATCGGATTAAGCGTCCTTTAAATCCGTGACGAGTTCCCCGGATGGTACCGTGATATTTATTGCACCCGATAAAAATTCCCATAGCCTGGGATTGGAATTTATTGGCTGTGATATATTCCTCTTATTATGATTTTTGCCCTAAAAATGCAGCACAACGTGCGTATTTTGGGGATTTCTGCCCAAAATCCGCATATCCCAGTATTTACCGAGCTTTTTCCACCGGTATACTTCTGCAGGTTCGACCTGCTGACATGTACCTGGGGAAAGCTGTGTGGGCGTGGAGTTAATCTCGCCCAGTAATTCACATTCCACATTGTTTATCATTAGATCCCTGCGTAAGCAAAGGTTGCAGGGGGAAAAAAGACACGGGGCATTCGTAGACGGCCTCTTAAAGGGCATTGTCGAGACTGACCGGAACTGCATGACAGAACAAGGGAAATAAACACTTCGACACCTCTGTCACCCCGTTGTACAAACACTTGTATCTACTGCACTACTTTTATTTTAAACTGGGCGGGGACTAATATGAGAACGCACTCGGAAATTAGCCAAATGCATTCTGGGTGATAAATCACACCCTGCTATTGCTATTATGAGTAATCAGAAAAACAAGAGGTCTCATGCTCTGGGCGACTGTCGGACTTCCTTTTTTTGGTGTGAGTCATTTCTGTTTATGTCAACCTATACAAACATTTTACAGTGACTCGACTGTCCCACATACTGCTTTCTGCCTTTCTCTCCGAGTGCTGGACAAGTTCACAAGCACGCAGCTATACCTTGCGTTTCAGGCGGCCCTGCTACCAAAATAACTTCTAAATCTATACATGTATTTTTTAGAAATAAAAGTACATCAAAGTGTTGACTTCAACATTTTTTTAATGAATTTAGTACACATAGGCAGAGAAATAGATGGTTTTTAGCCCCTTCTTTAATAAAAATACTGATGCAACAGAACAGCAGGTTCACAAAGCTTTTTCTAAGAATATTTAAGTCTTACTTTATACTACAGCACCCTACATCTATAAAACTCCAATACTCCAGCACCGCAGCACTATAATTGCAACACTGCAGCCAAAATAGTGCAACTACACACTACCACACTATGACAATACTGAAAATAAAGCACTGATAAACTACAGTATCACACTAACACTACATCACAATAACACTGCAAATTCAACACTAGATCACTTCAGCTAAAACACTACACATTCGCAACAACACAACACTGCAACAAAACTACACTGTGGTTACAGATGAGCCACACTACAACTAAACCACTTGCATACAAATCAAACATCACAAATACAACAACGATCATTGGAAGACGTCTTTGGGGCCCACCCTGGATAAGTTTATGCCCAGGAGATCTGGACGTCCTACTCCCGAGAAGTAGTAATGCTTGTTGGAGTGGCCAACTGGTCAAGACCCGAGGTAGGGGGAGGAGGAGCGGTGCTGGGGAGGACAAGCCAGCGGACGCATGAGAATAGGGAGATCTTGCGATATCTCTGGAGACGGCTCAGGCAAAGATGTCAGGGACAGACGCCGTTCTGCCAAGTCAATTTCCCTGCTAATGACCCCCCCCCAGCACGTTGCAAGAAGCCATCTAATGTGGAACCCGGGGAAGGTTTCCCTGGCCCAGAAGCAGCCTTCGGTTTCCCCATAGTCACTGGAGTGAGAGTTTAAAGTGCGAGATGGGGGACAATAGCACAGGGAGCCAATAAATCAAAGGACTAAAAGGAACAGCAAGCAAAACAGTACATTTTTGGCTGCAGATGTAAAGGAGGTAGCCACACCGGGCTCTTCCTGGCGCTGATGGGCCCGCCCTTTGCCCAGGCGCAGCCCGTGCTGCAGGACCCCGGGAATAATTTATGTGCCTCTGAGCGCAGGAATAGTGCGTTGGGCTGAAGGGGGCCGCAAAGCAGACTGGGGCGGGAGCCCTCGTCCCACCTGGCAGCCTTCTCTAAAGGTTCTCTTGAGATATCCAACAGCAAAGGCTATCGTTGCCTCAGTTGAGGACCTATATCTTTGACTGATCTCCACTCTCTACAAACACATGGAAGTCGATAAAGTTCAGCCTACAGAAGAGTGTGAAACCCCTCATTTTTCACGAAGAAACTCAGGGCACTCAGAGCAGAAAACTGGGCCTGGAGAAGTGACAGAAGAAACAGCATAATGAAACGGACAAGTAATGCCTCAACAACACACCAAGAAGCACAATACGTCAATCTGAAAAACGATGAGGACCCAATACTTGAGCTGCAACATAGATTCAGCCTGACGTTAAAGGAGCTCCACAGATCATCACCTAATTCAGAAACCCTAATGCCACCTTGTGGACTTCAACCTTCGTAACTAATTTGTGATTTCCTCGAAACCGACTTTGTCATCGAAGCATCTAATCTGGACACAATTGTCTTAGCATAAGCAACCACCAGAACTACAACTCTGACATACAGACTTCACCACCTCTGCTATCAAACTCACAAAGCGTTCTTTGACTTAATGCAGTCGAGCAGTACTTGTGGCTTACCAGCGAACTGGCTAACACGGCATCTTCAAGCATATCCTTCTAGCGACCTCTTCAAAAGTGACAGAATTATAGTAAAATCCTCCATGCTCACAAGAACCTTCTCCAGTTTCGTCAAAATAGCCTGCTGCGCTATTGACAGCTGAGTCCATGCTCGCTCAGTGGCCATCAGTTATCAGGGCCTAGAGGCACAGGAACTGATGCACTTTGCAAACGGGTGGGTCCACTTTCTGAACTGTTACAAACTAATGGAGTAACCCAAAATACATCAAAGGAACTGGGTACAATGTGGTAAAGACACAAGAGGGTCCAGACGTCCCTTATTTGGAAGAGCCAAACAGGAGAGGGAGCCAAAAAACTGTGCCTGTTCAAATCAATTGGCTACGTCACTGAAACAAGTTTTCACATAATTGATATACATGAAAGAAGGATATTCTCTAACAACACACCAGAAAGAAAGGCACAACTACTGTATTTTGGAGACAAAATCTCATTTATATTCTGTAGAAAAGATAAATAGTAGTAGTAAATTCCAGACGTAGCCTTGAGGTATATTTCATGTAGGTTTATTGGTTGTTTACCAGATGGTACAAGGTAGTTCAGTAGATGATAAGATTAGTCAAGATGATGGCAAAGGCCCCACCAGGAGCAGCATGGTTGCTGCTCAGCCCACTCTCTCCAACTGTCATTCTCTCCACGCAAGCAGGCACACCAACATTCCACTCTCTCTCCCATCAGGCACTCCAACATTCCATGCATCCATCACATTCATTCTGGCTGAGCAGCTAAGAGGGGAATGCACTTAAGGGAATTAAGGTACAACATATCCCCTTCCCTTGGGAACAATAAACAACAATAATTGCGACATTGCAGCAAAAATAAGAATAAGTATGCATGTAACATCGCACA
Organism: Triturus cristatus; assembly: GCF_964204655.1. NCBI lineage: Eukaryota > Metazoa > Chordata > Amphibia > Caudata > Salamandridae > Triturus > Triturus cristatus. Next base: position 1,352,958,049 of record NC_140589.1, read on the forward strand.
CAATAAATAAGAAGAATAAATATGAAAATGCAATGAGATAGAAGTAAGGAATGAGTAAATAGCAAAAAGCAACAAGAATGAAAGAAGAGTGGTAGTTAGCAAGAATTCAAGTTCAAAAGATACAAATAGCACTTCCCCTTCCCTTGGGAAATACAATAGAAAAAGTTAGAACCTTGCATGTAAAACATTCAAGTGTGATAAAAGTAAAGAGAGAAAAAACAGAATATAAGGAGATAACAGCCGATGTTAGAGAAGGCAGAACAAAGAAAGTAGGTAAAAAGGTGCAAGGCGGTAGCGTAACTGAGTTGGGGAAAAAGGAAACCAAAAGATCTGACACCCCAACTACATTTCTACACACAGCACAATGGAGGAAATAGTGCAGAACTGGAAGAGTGAAGAACCCCGGGAGATGTTTTGCACACCTCATATACTAATATATTAAATAAGAACCCCGGGAGATGTAAATACCTATACACTCATCCTCTTTTGCACGCCTCATGTACTAATATACTAAAGCCCCACTGAGTATAATGAACTAAAGAGTGGGTACATGCCCATTGCTTATTACAAGTAAAGATGGGTACACCGCCCATTGCGCATTCTAATTAAAAATGGAAACACTGCCCATTGCGCAATTTAATTAAAGATGGGTACACTGCCCATTGCACGTTTTAACTAAATTAAAGATGGGTACTCTGCCCATTGCACGTTTAACTAAATTAAAGATGGGTACACTGCCCATTGCGTGTTTCAACTAAACTACAAATGAGTACACCGCCCGTTACATATTACTTAATAAAATGTGGGTGCACTGCCCACTGCGCATTTTAACTAAAGATGGGTACACGGCCCACTGCGCAAGTAACCACTGATGGATAACAATCTAAAGGGTAATGCAAGCGTAACACTGCTGCTAGGCACCAAAGACTGTGTAGGGTGAAATCAGTGTGAAGGGTGTGCGCACTACCCCCACTGAAGAATGAAACTAGTGTAAGGAGACCAGCTCCTAAACAACAAATACCCTACAAAGAAAATGCCAAATACCCTGAAAGTATCTAAGTCAGGAAAAAAATAAGGCGAAGCGTAACTCTTGATGAAGTGTCAACAGAAATCATAATGTAAATATTATGAAGGATGAACATCTCCCAACTGTGAGATGTCACTAACATTGTAATATAACTCATAAAGCATGCATAACACATAAGAAAAGCATGAAAACATATGAAGTAACCACAGTGCAAAACACATGTCATGAAACACTGTCCATTGAAACACAATAAACTAAAACAAATAAAGTTGTCACCGTAGTTCCACTTATAAGGATACTTCACTGCAATAATACCAAATCATTCAGACTGGAAACCATCGGCATTTGTATTGCTTTGTGTGCACTTCAATGGTTGGCTCTCTGCTTTCTGATTGAAAAATGATCAAATAAGTTCAGAAGATTTTTCCACCAATGCGACAGTTCACTAATGTGACTTCAATACTCCACCGAACATCTGAGCTGACATGCAATTGAGGAATACGATGTCCTGGTGTTTTTTATTAAAGAAAAAAAACTTTATTGTCCTCCAAAAAGAAAAACAAGCGTGGTTGGCAGAAGGAGCACCGCTGAATGAACAGCAGAAGACAGCGCGGCTAATGCTCCTGGCTCTGGTGGAAACGCAATATGGCGGCACGCTTCATGACGCAGTGCCGGATGGCTCGCAGTACGGCCGTGCACACAGGCGACAAGGAGCAGCTCCGACAGGCATGGAAGCTGAGACGCTTCACGAGGGAATGCAGGTGAGCTCGAGAGCGCTGAGGAATCCACGCGCAACATTTTCAAATGGCAAACAGCAACGCGCATTGCTAACGGCTCACACCCCCAATAAGGCTCAATGTTTGAAAATTTACACGGACAAAAACTCACCCATGTCCTAGGTATGGTTCCATACTTGCCCTTGACTCAAGACACACGACACCTGTCCAAACTGAATGATATCATGTCAGTTGAAAAATATAAACAGGTGATGGTAGATAGAGCTTGTCATGTCCGTCAGAGAGCACTCGCTTCCCAACACTACAGATAAGCTATTCAATGCCAAATCCACATCCATGGTGATAATTGCAGCTCTACAAGAGTAAAGATGAACGATGTCTTCCAATAATATATGACTGGCAACAAACTTCAGAGTGGACCGTACTCTCTACACACCAAAAGATAATCCAGTTTGCCGTAACAGCCTCTAAGAGTTGCAAATGAGAACATCTCCAAATGTTTGCACACACTGTTAGACTCTGCTGAAGCCAGTTGTTTAAAGATCGTGAAACATTTTTCCATTTTATTTTTAAGAGTTCGCGGTTCGGTAGGCAGGATATTGGAAGTTAGCCAGTCTTAAGCATATATTTACTAACGCTGTATCTATTTTCCTTTGAAGAATAAATCCACAAATATAAGGAAAGTGAAGCGCCCTGGGTAGGCTGTCCAGATGGTGAAGGACACTGGTGGGACCTGCGAGGGCGTTCTTTTCCTTGCTTTCTTTTTAAAGTTGCTTTGCTTTACGTAGTTTCATGTACCAATAAAATCCTGGATAAATGTAAATTTCTTCACCTTCAGTAGTCTTGTCACGCAGGGTTTCTTCCAGATCGTCGCCAATGTAGAAAAGATAAATAGTAGTAGTAAATTCCAGACGTAGCCTTGAGGTATATTTCATGTAGGTTTATTGGTTGTTTACCAGATGGTACAAGGTAGTTCAGTAGATGATAAGATTAGTCAAGATGATGGCAAAGGCCCCACCAGGAGCAGCATGGTTGCTGCTCAGCCCACTCTCTCCAACTGTCATTCTCTCCACGCAAGCAGGCACACCAACATTCCACTCTCTCTCCCATCAGGCACTCCAACATTCCATGCATCCATCACATTCATTCTGGCTGAGCAGCTAAGAGGGGAATGCACTTAAGGGAATTAAGGTACAACATATTCTCTCTCTTTTTAGACCTAGCAAAGTAAATAAAACAGACACATGTCAAAGGTATTGTTGAATGGTTGCTCTAAGAGTGAAAAAGGGAAAGGTGCTCATGTGCAGGGTGAGCGAGAAAAGGGAAAACATCAAAAGAAATAGATCCTATTTCTATATAGTGGACACTGGCTGCAAAGATGATGAAGACAGTAAACCAGTGCACACTGACCTGTCTACGGAGCGGTTTTCATGTATTCTCCCATGTTAATTTCTGGGAATTATGCTGTTGCGTTCAGAATTCATCATCCAAATTGGGTGAGGGCTAATCAGGGACGGTGCGTCCATTGGGGCGTTGGGGCGTAGCCCCCCCGCGTATCTGAACTTAAGTAAACTGACAATCATGTCAGTCAGCATGACGTGAGACCACCCACCCCTTCAGAGCCTGAAGGGGGTGGGCGGTCCGGCGTCATGTTGACTGACCGGCATTGTCAGTGGAAGCAAGCAGCAGCACAAGTGCGCATAAGTGGGCAAGGTCAGCAAATTTTTCGCCCATGCCCAGCCATGCGCACTGGTGTCTGCTGTGGCTGGCGCATGCCCATTAGGAGAGCGAGGGTTGAGCAAAGGCTCAAACCTCGGGCTCCTAATGGGCAGGCGGGCGAGCAGTAACCGTGCCCTAAGCCATCTCTTGGCGCTGCCAGCAGCACCAGGATTGGCTGAGAGGGGTTGCCACTTGATGCAGCTGTTGAAGGCCCCCCGTGCGACACCCCCTCCCCCCCCACGCGCCGCAACTGGATTATGGCATTTGTACTTACTTGTAGATGACCAACTGATGGATTTTAGCTACTGTGGGCCACGCATTAATCCAAGGGGAACGGTTACAGCAGGGTACATTCCACGGAGAAGAAGCGAACTGTACAAAGGATTCCAAGTATAGGGGTCAAATGGAGGGGTGGGCAGCTGTGTAACAGTACACGTATTTAATTTAGGGGTCATTGGTCGGACTATTCTGTAGTGTAAGGGAAGAATATGTAACGTTTGACGCATGTAGCTAATCAACAGTCCCGATGGCATGGTGTTATTTCCTGATGTGGTGATGGTCATGGGGCTGTTTTTCCGTGAAGGATATTTGATCATTTTAAAACATTGAGCTGTTATGTGCACTGTTTGGGTCATTTGTTCAAAACTATCTTTTATTGATAACACTTCTGACCCCTCTATACTGGAGCCGGTATGTGCAGCGTGGGGCTGGTGTTAACATTTGTTACCAGGACTGATTTTTGTTCCCTGGCCCTTGTAATTAAGGGAACATTCTCCACGCTATGGCGGTGGCGGACAGTCAATGGTATATTTCAAATATAGAGGGCAGCGGACACATCATACCACCTGACGGGATACAATGTGCTTATTGGGGCCATTTAAAGAGCACACTATATGGCGCGAGCGGATTAAGAAGGATGTTTTACCGAGGATGAGGGAAACTGTTGCGTGAGGAGCCTTAAAGTATATTTACAACCACATTATGTGATTTACTTCAGTAATTATATATTGTACTTGTGTATGTAATGCACGACCATTCATTAGATTTCTGTATGTTTTATTGATTTTTCTTTATAGCTAGAGTTTTCCAAGTTGTATGAGCAAAGCCATAATACATGCTTTTCGATAATCAAGTACAGTTCTCTTGGCCTCAATGCGAAGCATGGGGAACATTCCACCAAAAGGGTGCAATAGAAAGAATATTCTACCAATACACGATAGCAAGGGATACATTCCACAGGCCATAAACATAGAAGAGACATCCAACTGAAGTGATAGAAGGGGCATGTCTGTGGAACGGGTCAAAGACTGAACCATTTCCTATACGAAGGTAGAATGGAGACATTTTCTGGCACATTGTAAATAATTTAATGATCTGCACCGAGCAGCAAGGAAAGTAGTGCATGAACCGTCGTGCGTGTTGAAATTAATTGTACTAATTCCTTGACTGCCAGCGAGAAAATTAGGCCAGATAGGAATTAATTGCGGATTATTCAAAGACAAAAATGTGAAGTCAGAACCGTGATTTGAAGACGCGGACGTCGGCATGTTAACAATGTCCTTAATATGCATTATTAGAACTAAATATTAAACATGGTTCACGGGATATTACTGCTGCGTTATGCCCTAGGAAAGTTATGTACATTACGTATTTTCTTTTAGTTAATCATACTTTTTTAATGTTAGTTAAATGCATTCATTTTCGTCTGGTTACTACAACATCACCCATATGTGTTATTAGAATAAATGATTTGTTTTGATATAACACTTGCTCCCACTATGTAGGAAGTTTTGTAGCAGGATTAATGGCATTATGCAAATTAATTGAACTTAATTTATTGACCTTGGGATGATAAAAGGCTGAGTCAAGCTTGAAAATGTAACCTTCAGTTTAAACACAGATATCAGTCGGGAAGTTCAGCTTCATATCTGTATATCTGCATATCTGTAGGGTGCTGAGTTGTGTTGTGGGAGAAGGCCACACAGGAAAGGATAGAAAGGGAGCGGTTTAGTGGTAAAATGTTTTTCGGGTTTACGTCATTTATCACTCAACATTTTTAATTATTCAAGATGTGGTGGTCCATTGGCGTGCAGTAGGGTCCTCACATCCTCGAACCTCGGTGTCACTGCACCTCCTGCACTGGAGGACAGCTACAGCCATGGAAAGATAAAGCCACTGATGATTCCTAGGAATTATATTAGAGATTGTGACCGCTTCTTGTCGGGGAAGAATATTTTTCCCCTTATTCACGATGGGGAACATGAACTGATGCCCTACAGACTCACAACCCTTCCTGATACGCAAAAGAAAATTGTTCACAAAATGCTTGTTGCGCGCTTCGCAGACGTAGGCAGCTACCAGTCGTTTACCTACTCCCTTGAAGCTATACCGGTTGTTGTGCCTTCAGATAACATTTTGACGTCACCTTTACCTGCGGATACTCATACTGGCTCAACCTGTCCAAGTTGCGTTAGTTAGGAATTTTGGAATTTGAAGGAAGTTAAAAGAATGTGTCGCATCTTGCATGCCTACACCGTCAAGAAATATACTATTGCTACGCCCACTGATTGGATTCAGGGCGGGCGGACCAAATGCTAAAGCTGCAGCGTTTACTGCACAATATGTGAATAATACGTTGTTTGTCATATTTCTCATTAATACTTAAAAAAATTAGCAGTTTAATCCGTGTGAACTAAAGTTTTATGTCAATTACTTATACGGCCGGCCGTGGGGTTCTTTCACAATTTTTTGCACTTTGATTTCCTAACCCGGAACATCTTTTGAGCTTGATAAACTCCCACAGTGATCATGTAATGTGCCTTTTTAAGTTGTGTCTGGCGAAAATATAAAAAAATTCAGTATCTGCGACAAGTGTATGTACTTTAAGGTCGGGAGCTATTTGTGTTAGCATAATCTTAAGGCCCCCTACCTCTTTCGTGATTTCAATGATTTGCTGTACTAAGGAGGCAGAATCATCTGTGGGGATCGAGGGGAAAGATTTTCCTGCCTGGGGCCCTGCGTGTATCATTTGTGACGGGGGCATCTGTACCTGTTCAGCAAGAGGAAGGAAACAATTACTGCACGGGATCAAGGGAACCTGTAGTGTTTAGCCAATTTGTGAATGCCAGACCCATTGATTAGCTCGGAGTCTAGTGTGTCTTGGGAAATATGAGTTTCTTTTGAATGGGTTTCTTTTGTGGGACCATTGAAATAGCTCGCTATATTGGGGGCCTCATGTTTGTTCTTAGGGGCTGAACATTTATACCTTTTTGGATCCTGGTGGTGTTTCCATTTAGGTATTGCTCCTGTTTCAGCATGCTGGGCAATAGTGCGAGTGTAATTTGTGTCCACCCTTGGTTCCTCTTGAGGAGGTGTGTCAGTGCCGATTACGGGCTTGACCTCCTTAATTAGAAGGTCAATTTCCTTTAAAGGGCAGTGTTAGAACCGGCGGTCTCTAGTTGGCAGAGGTGTACACTTCTGACAAATAGGGACCAACCAACTCTAGTCAGGGAAAGGGGATTACACACTCAGATAACCCCTGCTACCCCCTTGGTAGCTTGGCAGAGCAGACAGGCTTATCTCAGAGGCAGTATGTTAAGCATTTATGACCACATACAGTAATAAAGTGAATACACTACAGATGGACACGACACAGAAGTTATTATAAAAATAGTATTTTTATATACGGCTTAGCACAAGACCAAATAACAACAAAAATATACCACAGTCTTAATAAATACTCTTTGGAAGGAAAAATGATAGTTCAAATAAGGTTTCTTCTTGGCAAATAGTTCTTTAGCAAAGTATTCTTCTGAGCACAGTTCTTTGGCAACAATGTAACCCCCACAGGAGTCACACGACGTCGAGTCTACAAGATTCCCAAGGTTCGGCGTTGACCGCGAGGAGCGCTACGTCGAGCCTGGAGTCGCAACAGACCCCACAAGTACAGTACCTTGAGAAACGAAGAAAACGAGGATCCACGGCGTCGAGATGTCGGCGTCGAGGTCGGCGTCGATCGTGCCTCGGAGTCGGGTCAATCCGCAGCGGTGTCGAGGGATGTCGGGCCGGAGCAGCGCTCACGGCGTCGAGAAGGGCGTCGAGTCGATGCGATCAGCAGCGGCGTCGGGACGGGGTCGCTTGGAGGTAGAGCCGATACTCACTCCTCACTGGCGTCGATACCGGCGTCGAGTCGGGGTTACTTGGAGCCGGGGCCGATACCCACTGCTCACTGGCGTTGCTGCTGGCGTCGAGACTGCAGATTTTCCCTTGTGTACTGGAAACAACACTTTCCAGCAATTCAGCAATTCAGTAGATGGTGAAGTCCTTTGGCCCTGTGACTTCAACAGGAGACTGGCACTCTTCCAGTCCTTGGAGATTTCCTAGCAAGTGTTCAGAGAGTACACACCAAGTTCCTCTCTCCTTGTTCCTTGGCAAAAATAAAGAAGCAGCTTTCAGGTTCCTCCACAACAAAACAGCACTCTGGCAGAAAGGGGAGGCAAGTCCTTAGATCAGCAGGCTTCTTGTCCTTGGTACAGGTTTCCTTGTCAGAAGTGATCTGAGTTCTTGGTTCAGGGGTCCTTCTCTTATACCCCTTTTTCCCTTTGTTCCCTTTGTCCAAGCAGGGAGATTCCCACCATCTCAGGTTTGTTGTGGGTGTTGCCAGGCAGAGGCACCTGGCCTATTCACTGAGCAGGGCAGAGTCCTCAGCCGCCCAGCAGGAGGCGGAGCCAGTATTGTCACTGGCAGGAGCAGGGCTATCAGTCGCCCAGCAGGAGGCGGAGCCAGTATTGTGTCAGGCAGGGCAGGCTACTCTTCCCTCACTCTATGTGTAAACGCCCCATTCACCCCACACTGACTCACTCAGACCTCTGGAGCCACCCAGCCCCTGACACACACACCAAACCAGCAGAGACCGGTAGATAGTTGGACAAGAAAATAGCCACTTTCTAAAAGTGCTATTTTCAAACATAGAATTTAAAAACCATCCATCCTAAAGGGTGTGTTATTAAATTCTGAGTTCAGGGATACTAAACTCGACTTGCTACCATGCTCCCTGAGTCAGATAGATTATAATGGAGTTAATAATCCGTCTGCCCAGTCTGGCCTATGGGAGGCAGGTAGCCCTTCAATAGTGAAAAACGAAAATGGCTGTAATTCACTATTAGGTCATGCCACACACATCAGGGCATGACCTACCTTTTACCAACAATGCACCCTGCCCTAGGGCCTACCATAGAGGTGTCTGAAATGTGGCAAAGTGAAGGTTTAGAGACTGGCAAGTAGGTTTCCTTACCAAGTCGACATGGCAGTCAGGGACTGCACGCAGGCGCTGCGGTGGCAGGCCTGAGACACATTTTACACGCTGCTTCTGTGGGCGGCACAACCAGTGCTGCAAGCCCACCAGCAGCAGTTAACTTACACGCCCTTGGCACACGCAGTGCACTAGACTAGGGTCTGAACAGTAAGTCAACCAAGCCAATCATGGTAACACCAATCAATGTAACAATTTAACATAGGGAGCACTTGCACTGTGGCACTGATCAGCAGTGGCACAGTGCCCAAAGCAATAATCCAGCAAAAACATCGTAAACAGAGGAGGCAAACAGAAAAAAATGGAGGAGAGACTCATGCCAATGATGCCAGGTCTAACACGTGTCCCCTCCAGCTGAAATGTGGGGAGAACTACCCTTCACCCAGGGAGTCCTCATCACTAAGGCGGAAAAATCTGGACAGACCATCAGCATTGGCGTGATCTGTACCAGGGCGGTGTTCCACCGTAAAGTCCATCCCCTGTAGGGAAATGGACCACCTCAACAGCTTTGGGTTCTCACCCCTCATCTGCATTAACCATCTGAGGGGCCTGTGGTCAGTCTGAACCCGGAAGTGAGTCCAAAACAGGTAGGGTCTTAGCTTCTTCAGCGCCCAGACCACAGCAAATGCCTCACGCTCTATCGCACTCCACCTTTGTTCCCTGGGAAGTAACCTCCGGCTGATGAAGGCTACAGGTAAGTCTCGGCCCTCCTCATTCATCTGTGCTAGAACAGCCCCCACACCATGCTCTGAAGCGTCTGTCTGGACAATGAATTCTTTTGAAAAGTCGGGTGCCTGGAGGACCGGTGCTGTACACATTGCAGTTTTCAGGGTGTCAAAGGCGTTCTGACAGGCGTCAGTCCAGATCACAAGTCTCGGCTGCTTCCTGGAAGTCAGCGAGGTCAAGGGGTGCACAATGTTGCCATACCCCTTGACAAACCTCCTGTAGTAACCCGTGAGACCCAAGAAGGCTCTCACCTGAGTCTGGGTTTTGGGCGGTTCCCAAGCCAGGATGGTATCTATCTTGGGTTGCAGGGGGGCCACCTTGCCGCTCCCTACTTGGTGCCCCAAGTACACCACTGAACCCTGCCCAATCTGGCACTTACTAGCCTTGATTGTGAGGCCTGCTCTGCGCAGGGCCAACAACACTTCCTGGAGGTGGCGCAAGTGTTCCTCCCAGCTGGCGCTGAACACTGCAATATCGTCCAGGTAGGCGGCGCTGAAATCTTCCAGCCCGGCCAATACCTGGTTAACCAACCTCTGGAATGTGGCAGGGGCATTCTTCATCCCAAAGGGCATCACACGGAACTGGTAGTGCCCATCTGGTGTGGAGAATGCAGACCTCTCTTTTGCCCCATCAGTCAAGGCGATCTGCCAGTACCCAGACGTTAGATCAAACGTACTAAGGTACCGGGCAGCCCCCAACCGATCGATGAGCTCATCAGCTCTGGGGATGGGGTGCGCGTCAGTCTTGGTGACCGAATTGAGTCCTCGGTAATCCACACAGAACCGAAGTTCTGGTGAAGCACCAGGCGCTGCAGCCTTTGGGACCAAGACCACTGGGCTGGCCCAAGGACTGCTAGAGGACTCAACCACCCCTAAGGCAAACATCTTGGAGACCTCCTCCTTGATATATGCTCTGACCTTTTCAGTCACCCTGTAGGCCTTGTGCCTCACAGGAGTGCTGTCCCCAGTGTCCACATCATGGACACACCACTGAGTGACACCAGGGATTAAGGAGAACAGATCAGGGAATTGTACCAACAGATGGCGACAATCTTGCTGCTGCTCAGGGGTCAGTGTGTCAGAGAGGACAACACCATCCACTGACCCATCTTTTTCTTTTGCACACAGGAGGTCAGGAAGAGGCTCACTCTCCTCCTCCATCCCAGCATCTGTGGCAAGGAGCATGCCCACTTCGGACCTTTCTAAGTGGGGCTTTAACCGGTTGACATGCAGGACCCTTAAGGGGTTCCTGGGAGACTTCAAGTCCACCAAGTAGGTGACATCGCTCTTTTTCTCCACAACCTCAAATGGTCCGGTCCACCTGTCCTTGAGCGCACAAGGTTCCACAGGGGCCATGACCCAAACTTTCTGACCAGGTTGAAGCTCAACCAAAGTGGCATTCTGATCGTACCACCGCTTCATCTCTTCCTGGCTGGCCTCCAGATTTGCCTGAGCAAGATCTCTGAAGCGCCGAGTCTGGTTCCTAAAGGCCAGCATGTAACTATATACATCCTGGGGAGGTTTCCTGGGAGATTGCTCCCAGCCTTCTTTGACCAGACTCAAAGGTCCTCTTACCGGGTGACCATACAAAAGCTCAAAGGGGCTGAACCCTAGAGACTTTTGTGGCACCTCACGGTAAGCAAACAGCAGGCATGGCAAGAGGACGTCCCATTTACGCCTCATTGGTTCTTCAAGATCCATGATCATGCCTTTTAGGGTCCGGTTGAATCTCTCAACCAGCCCATTCCCTTGAGGGTGGTAAGGAGTGGTAAACTTGTAGGTTACCCCACACTCCTTCCACAGAGACTTCATATAATTTGAAATGAAGTTGGTGCCCCGGTCTGACACCACCTCTCTGGGGAACCCCATGCGGGAGAAAACACCCATCAGTGCCCGTCCCACCACGGGGGCCGTCACTGTGCGGAGAGGGATGGCTTCCGGGTACCGGGTGGCATGGTCCACCAAGACCAGGATAAACCTGTTGCCCATGGCTGTCTTGGGGTCCAGTGGCCCCACAATGTCAATTCCCACTCGCTCAAAGGGGGTACTGACGACGGGAAAAGGTTGGAGGGGAGCCTTCTGCTTCCGCCCACTTTTCCCACTTGCCTGGCAAGTTTGACAGGTCCTACAATGGATATCTGAATCCCTTCTCATCTGGGGCCAATAAAAATGGGTGACAAGCATGTCATAGGTCTTGTCCTGCCCCAGATGTCCAGCTAACGGAACGTCATGAGCCAACCCCAGTAGGAAGGCTCTGAAGCGCTGGGGTACCACCAGCACACGGGCTGACCCAGGTTCAGCAGCCTTAGGCTCGCTATACAGGAGGTCGTTCTCCCAGTAGACCCAATGTGATCCTGACTGATCACCTGTCGTTTGGGCTGAGGCCTGCTGCCTCATACCCACAAGAGAAGGGCACACTTTCTGTTCAGCACAAAATTCCTCCCTGGAGGGACCACCATCCTGCTGCCAATGGGTCAGCTCGGGCAGGTCTCCCAGTTCGGCCACTTGTTCTCCTGTCGGTTCCAGGGCATCCCCCTCAGGGTCTGCTCCCTCCTGGACCGCGGGAACGATGGGGGACGGTTTCCCGCGCCCCCTGCCTCTTCTCTTCACGGTTGGGACCTGGGCCATACTTTCAGGCTCCGGGCCCCCATCAACACCCTTACTAACTGACATGGACCGGGTGGTCGCACACACCCACTCAGGCAGACCCAACATTTCCAGATGCGATTTTCTCTCCACCTTAGCCCAAGGGGAGTCCTCCAAATCATTGCCCAAGAGACAATCAACAGGCATGGCGGGCCTCACAGCAACCTGAAGAGTACCTGAGACCCCCCCCCCCACTCAAAAGGAACTTGAGCTACCTCACACTGACTCTGAGTTGTCAGCAGCTACAACGGGGTAGAATTCATGCGGGACCACCTGCTCTCTGGACACCAAGTGACACTTGACAGCTGTCACACTCGCTCCGGTGTCTCTGAGAGCTTCCACCCTATGGCCATTAATGGTCACCCACTGCCTATATTTCTTAGTGTTACTAGGCAGAGGGGTTGGAGGGACCATTTCCACGTCTCCTAAAGAGACCAGGGACATTTCTGCGGGACCCCACCCACCGGGGGCACCCATCTCATCCCCTCCCAGGGCTACACTCGCTACCTGACGAGGGGGTGCACGCGGCGGTGCATTCGAATCCTTCATGGGACACTGGGGATCATAATAACGGTGTCCCACCTGCTTACAGGCATAGCAGGTCATGGGGCCCCTGTGAACAGGTTTACCTGTCGGGGCCTCTGGCTTCTTTACAGGGGGAGGCTGGGAACCCTTCCCTTGGTTCCCTTGGGGACTACTTTGGGGCCCTTTCTGAAACTCCCTCTGTTTACCCCTGTCCCCCCCACTCTTCTGCTGGGGACCCTGCCCACCTTTGGCTGAGTCTCCCACTGGACCCTTGTGGACCCTGGTACTGACCCAGCGGTCCGCCTCCTCAGCAAGTTTTCTAGGGTTAGATAGCTTGCTATCAACAAGGTGCTGGCGTAGCTCTGGAAAACAGTTATTAGACAAGTGCTCCCAAGCAAACAAATCATAAAGAGCATCATAACTATCAACCTTGCTACCCTTTATCCAACCATCCATGGTTCTGCAGAAAAAAGACACATATTCAACCCACGTAGTACCAGGCAACTTCTTACATTCTCTAAAGGTTTGTCTGTACTTTTCTGGAGTTAAGCCATATCTCAGCATTAAAGCATCTTTCATATGAGAATAAGACATCCTATCCTCAGCAGGAAGGCTCAACAAGGTATCTCTCCCCTCGTTTGTAAAGCGGCTCCACAACCCCGTTCCCCAATCCTTCTCAGGGACCCGGTGGGCCAATAATGCTAACTCATATGCTTTAAACCATTGGCTAATATCTTCATTCTTACTGTAATCTTTGATCACATCTTTAGGAAAATAAAACCTACTTTCTGCAGGCACAGATGGAGTGCTGCCACCAGAGGGATTCAACTCTAAACTCTTAGTTTTAAGCTCCATCTCCCTCACCATCTTCTCACGTTCAAACGCTAATTTCTCTCTCTCAAAATCTAATCTTTTGCTCTCCATTTCAGCTTCTCTCTTGCTTCTCGCATTCTCTAATTCCAACTGCCCTCCTAATTTAAGTTTTGCCATTTCTAACTTGTACCCCCTCTCCTTCTCCCTGTCTTCTAATTCTTCGGGGGAAAGGCTCCTAGAGGATGCACTACTGCCTGGAGAGGACACTGGCCCACCTGTGGGCTCTTCCTCTTCCTCTTCTTCTTCCTCTTCCGGTACCACCACCGGATCAGAGGGATTTCTGGCCTCTAACCAGGCCTTCAGCGCTTTGAGGAAGCCCTCTTTCTTTGAGACACCTGTGGTCGGAACTTTAAACTGCTTGCAAAATCCTTTTAGATCTTTTAGCGTGTAGGAATCTATCTTCTCCTTATCAAATTCCCCCACAACATTCTCCACAGGTGTAGCAGCTCGGGCATTCTCCATGGTCAAAACTGGCAGTGTTTCAAAAAATAAGCTCCAGGAAAGCGGAGAACAAAAATAGAATATCCTACCAAACAGACTGTGGCTGCGTTATGGTCTGCTTTCACTATGTAGCGTACACTAATCACTGCACATGAGTCATAAATGCAAAGTTCAAATCCCACCGCTGACCACCAATGTTAGAACCGGCGGTCTCTAGTTGGCAGAGGTGTACACTTCTGACAAATAGGGACCAACCAACTCTAGTCAGGGAAAGGGGATTACACACTCAGATAACCCCTGCTACCCCCTTGGTAGCTTGGCAGAGCAGACAGGCTTATCTCAGAGGCAGTGTGTTAAGCATTTATGACCACATACAGTAATAAAGTGAATACACTACAGATGGACACGACACAGAAGTTATTATAAAAATAGTATTTTTATATACGGCTTAGCACAAGACCAAATAACAACAAAAATATACCACAGTCTTAATAAATACTCTTTGGAAGGAAAAATGATAGTTCAAGTAAGGTTTCTTCTTGGCAAATAGTTCTTTAGCAAAGTATTCTTCTGAGCACAGTTCTTTGGCAACAATGTAACCCCCACAGGAGTCACACGACGTCGAGTCTACAAGATTCCCAAGGTTCGGCGTTGACCGCGAGGAGCGCTACGTCGAGCCTGGAGTCGCAACAGACCCCACAAGTACAGTACCTTGAGAAACGAAGAAAACGAGGATCCACGGCGTCGAGATGTCGGCGTCGAGGTCGGCGTCGATCGTGCCTCGGAGTCGGGTCAATCCGCAGCGGTGTCGAGGGATGTCGGGCCGGAGCAGCGCTCACGGCGTCGAGAAGCGAGTCGAGTCGATGCGATCAGCAGCGGCGTCGGGACGGGGTCGCTTGGAGGTAGAGCCGATACTCACTCCTCACTGGCGTCGATACCGGCGTCGAGACGGGGTTACTTGGAGCCGGGGCCGATACCCACTGCTCACTGGCGTTGCTGCTGGCGTCGAGACTGCAGATTTTCCCTTGTGTACTGGAAACAACACTTTCCAGCAATTCAGCAATTCAGTAGATGGTGAAGTCCTTTGGCCCTGTGACTTCAACAGGAGACTGGCACTCTTCCAGTCCTTGGAGATTTCATAGCAAGTGTTCAGAGAGTACACACCAAGTTCCTCTCTCCTTGTTCCTTGGCAAAAATAAAGAAGCAGCTTTCAGGCTCCTCCACAGCAAAACAGCACTCTGGCAGAAAGGGGAGGCAAGTCCTTAGATCAGCAGGCTTCTTGTCCTTGGTACAGGTTTCCTTGTCAGAAGTGATCTGAGTTCTTGGTTCAGGGGTCCTTCTCTTATACCCCTTTTTCCCTTTGTTCCCTTTGTCCAAGCAGGGAGATTCCCACCATCTCAGGTTTGTTGTGGGTGTTGCCAGGCAGAGGCACCTGGCCTATTCACTGAGCAGGGCAGAGTCCTCAGCCGCCCAGCAGGAGGCGGAGCCAGTATTGTCACTGGCAGGAGCAGGGCTATCAGTCGCCCAGCAGGAGGCGGAGCCAGTATTGTGTCAGGCAGGGCAGGCTACTCTTCCCTCACTCTATGTGTAAACGCCCCATTCACCCCACACTGACTCACTCAGACCTCTGGAGCCACCCAGCCCCTGACACACACACCAAACCAGCAGAGACCGGTAGATAGTTGGACAAGAAAATAGCCACTTTCTAAAAGTGCTATTTTCAAACATAGAATTTAAAAACCATCCATCCTAAAGGGTGTGTTATTAAATTCTGAGTTCAGGGATACTAAACTCGACTTGCTACCATGCTCCCTGAGTCAGATAGATTATAATGGAGTTAATAATCCGTCTGCCCAGTCTGGCCTATGGGAGGCAGGTAGCCCTTCAATAGTGAAAAACGAAAATGGCTGTAATTCACTATTAGGTCATGCCACACACATCAGGGCATGACCTACCTTTTACCAACAATGCACCCTGCCCTAGGGCCTACCATAGAGGTGTCTGAAATGTGGCAAAGTGAAGGTTTAGAGACTGGCAAGTAGGTTTCCTTACCAAGTCGACATGGCAGTCAGGGACTGCACGCAGGCGCTGCGGTGGCAGGCCTGAGACACATTTTACACGCTGCTTCTGTGGGCGGCACAACCAGTGCTGCAAGCCCACCAGCAGCAGTTAACTTACACGCCCTTGGCACACGCAGTGCACTAGACTAGGGTCTGAACAGTAAGTCAACCAAGCCAATCATGGTAACACCAATCAATGTAACAATTTAACATAGGGAGCACTTGCACTGTGGCACTGATCAGCAGTGGCACAGTGCCCAAAGCAATAATCCAGCAAAAACATCGTAAACAGAGGAGGCAAACAGAACAAAATGGAGGAGAGACTCATGCCAATGATGCCAGGTCTAACAGGCAGTTATCGGGTTTCGTGGAGCCCTTTCAATATTTTGCGTGCACTGCGCTGGACCGGCTGCCTTTCATTTGCCCGTACTTGGCATGTCAGAGTCGAAAACCAAGATGTTATAATCAAGGTGGTGGAATTTTTAACTGGTGAAAATTAACCACCAACATACATCTTATAATTTTATATCGATTTTATTGACCATTTCGTGGGAAGGGTGGATCCATCCATTTGTAATAGATTTTTTCTGTCATATTATTATTGTCTCTCAAGCACCTTGTGATGGGAGCTTGCATTCTGTGTTTTTTGTTGCACAGGTGTATTGCAGGGTCCCTGCTTTCTTGTGGGGGGTTGTGAAAACAGCGGCTTTCACCCTTGCTGGCTTCACAACTATTGCAAACACTTCGAGTATCCCACGTCACAGCTAAATATCATGCAAGCAAAGCCATATGGTTGCAGAGTCTCACCCCTCACTTCCCCTCAGTTAACTCTCACATCCCCAAACCCACCCATGATGTAAATAACCTCTCACATCCTGATACCATACCCCTCGCAGAGTCCTCCCTGGGCACCTTGCATCTTGTTCTTTCAGGCTTTCAGGCTCACGTTTTTAGCAGATCTCCTTGGAGTATGCAAGCCTGAATGCACAGCTGCAGCCATGACAGCAGGTGAAGCTGATCTGCTGGCACATGGCAAGGCCAAGATGTGGCGCAACATGCTCTTCAAAACCGTGAGGCCATTCACCGCGAGGTGAAGGAGACGAGCCGGTGCAGACTTTGCCAATCTTTTTTAAATTTCTTTCTCAGGGGAGGGACTCTCCCTAGACCCCAGATTTGTCAACTGAACTTGTTCACATCGCTAACTAGTGTTTTCTATTGGAAAGGGTAGAGCCAAAGCAGTCTTGCTTAGTACCCTAGCCCTCTTCAGAAGTCAGACTTGCTTGGCAACCCAGAAATTCTCTGAAATAATGTATGAGTTTTCTTCTATGAATGCTTAGAAGAACTGAATTTTTAGTCCATTTTTCACAGAAATAGTGCTGAAAATCGCACCAAAAAAATGGCAATTAAAAAAAAAAATCTTCTCGGTGGCGTGAACCCTCCCTGAACCCCCCTATTGCCGACGGGCTCGCTCGCTGCGCTCGCTAGCATACGTTGATTCGTGATGCTTACGCCTCACAAGTTTAAAATTCCACCAATACAACGTAGTACAGGCCCTAGGTTGAGGGGTGTCGATCAGACTTGAGCGTAGGGGCTAGATTCAAACCTCTGCATGCGTGTCCTCATCAGGACAATAGGAAATATGAGAGGCAACCTAAATGAAGTAAAATACAGTTAGACACTGCCTGCATGGTGTGTGCAATTCTATACAGTCAAAGTAAAGTATCGGGTCAAATGACCGTGTGAGACGCCCATAATGGCAGACCTGGTCTCCCTCCCTTGTTTGGCTCTTTCAAATAAGGGACGTCTGGACCATCTTGTGTCTTTACCACGTTCTGAACTGGGCCGTTCGCACTCCGTGGTTCTTCTGGGACACACAACTGCACTCCATGCCACAATGCCGCACTTTAAAAAGCTAACCCTACTGCATTTGTAAATGCTCGTTTGCATATTGTGGTGGGAACTACGTGAGAGCTGTGGCGAAGGGAGATCTGCAGTCGCCTCTGCTTTCATTCAGGCAGTAGTGTGTGTGAGAAAGCAAGCCTGTCATCGGTGGTGTGTGTACTCCCACGCGATATCCGAGCTGTGACGCAAATATGACTAGAAGTCAGAGACTCAGAAACACTGAAGATGACGTAAATACGAGAATACCGAAAGTTTCAGAGTTTTTTGCAACAGACTGCTGCTTCGCTAGCTGTATAGTTGTAGTACGTCATGACCTGTGGACACACCATACAAAGCCCTATTTAACCATGTATGGAATTATTTCCATGGTGTTGTGCTAAGCCATACCACCATTTAAGTCTCTAGAAGTAAAGAGATTAAATAACCAAGAGGCTCATTAGTCTGTTAAACAAATTTTCGATAGAATGCTATGCCTTATCGGTTCAGTCTTTTCTGTTAAAGGGAGTTCATTTCTAAAACAACAGTGAAGCAGAAAGCATTAAAGCTTTTATTTTTAGACTAGGTCCACTTCCTGTTTTTGAAGTCTGCCCTACAATGTGAAATGCTGATTTTCTCAGAATTCGCAGCTACTATTTTTTTCATATTCTGACAGCTGCAAAGACACACGTTTACTGCACTGCACTCCTTTGTCAACAGGTGTATTTTTTAATGCCTAATTTGCCTCAAAGGTCCACATTTCGGGTGGTGTGGAGAAACCAGGTGACCGGAATTTACAAATCCGGTTGCTATTATATCACTTAAATCCGCTTATTACTAGTTACTCATCAAATAATAGAGAAAAACCGTGTGGCTCGGTTTTTTAATGCAGAATTCGGACCAGAATCTCATTTCCATGGGGATTAACACTTGCATTTACCAACTGCTTTGATTAGGTGGTAAATGTGAGTGACAAGGCTGGTGTGGGGGAAGGAGTGTGGCTAAGGGAAGGGCAGAAGTACCTGCCAGGGTAGAAAATCACATGCTCTATCCTTGCTTGGGAAGGGAGGCGGGATGAGGCCGGGCTGCACTGCCAGTCCATTCCTAAAGCAAATTGACCAGCCAGAAAATCCAGGTGTGGGAACACTATGTCATCCACTCAACTTGTAATTGGGACTATAGTGTGAAGAAAATCAAGAGATCATTTACGCTTAAGGGATTGTATCCTAACCTACAGGCCACAATATTGACTATCGAGATGTCACAGAAAACACCTAACAATCACAGCTCATTGGAAAAGCCTTAGAAGTCAGACGTTTTTGCACACCGTTCTGTAAGTTAGGGGAGCAAAAGGTTCTGCTGTACTTACTACTGGGAAAGTTGTAAGTTACCCAAGAGGTGGAGCAATGCACTTCTCATTGGGGTGGTCATGGGATTAGACACTAACAATGTGTTAAACATTTGAAAGATCACAAAGCACTTCCAAACTTATACCTAAATGAGGGACCTGTAAGAGGTGTAGTAAGTGCGGATTTGTAACAGAATGTAGGGAGAGGAGTTTCTTACACAGCTAAACGTTTTTCTATCGAAGAAAAAAGAGAAATAAAGAAAAACGTACAAATGTTCATTTACGCCTTGTGGTTCTCAGCGCTGTACACAATTAAGAATTAGGCTTGGGAAAGAGGAATACACTTCTGCATACATTACTCTGGAACAGAACAGAGTGTAATTAATGGTCTGAAAGTTTCAGTGGAATGGGGCATCCTTGGCTATGTTGTAATATAACTAGGGTATTACACCATGTATCACTCCTAACTTTTGTACAGCTTGTACTTTCTCAAGTAAAACTGTGCGTTTGTTGGGCAACATAAGAGTCAGGTTTGCGCCACACTGATTCTGTGGATACCCTCAGAATATGTTGGCCTATAGTCCTGCTAGCCCACAGTGCACCCACAATCTGTACCCCTAACCTTACAGGGTGACAAATGTGTATGCAACTTCAGAACATGACAACCTTGACTCCCTATGGAAATCGTGTTAACAGATCTAGAACCTTTTCATTAGGACTCATGTATACCCAATGAAATACACAAGACATACTCCGCAAGGCATTTCAATATTTATTGAAGCACTGAGTCTCGTATAAAATAAGTGTTCTGCGAAAATCAGTAGAATGAAACAGAGTAGCGTAATTAGCATAATGATAATAGTGCAAAAGATGAGCGATTGCACCATTGCGCTATAGCAGGGAATATATGCTGGCATATAAATACTGTGTATAGTGTTCTCCTACCTAGCGCCCCCTAACCTAGTCTTGCCCAGGTTGGGTGATCTGCTAAATCGCTGCCAGGTGGTCTAACTTCCCCATTACCTGCTGGTAAGTGCCATCAGGCTGTCCGTCTTGGTGAAGAACTGGACATCCTTTGTCTGTGTAAACAGGAATCACCTGAACTGGAATTCCGACATGCAGTGACCTCGCAGTGTCAGACGAGTGCTTCTCTGCTCTAAACAAGGAAGTGCTTCTGTATATATAATAAACAGCACCCATGTGGCCACGTCGAAACCCCAGTCAGGCCGCAAGTGTTTATTCTAGTTTGATTGCTTATTTGCCTCTTGGACAATAACAACAATGACATTTGTGCAGTGAACTTTATCCCTTGTACTGAATGTTTAAGGTGTCGTGATAGTGTGCCTACAAAGTGGAAATGTAAGCAATGCCGACTCAGAGAATGTTATCCTTCATTGTCACACACACAAATGTATGTTAAAAGTCACTGTGTTTAACAGAGAAGGCAACTTAAGAAACATGAGCATGTAAATGGTGGTATTTTTTACCAGACCTATCTGGACCACGTGACATAAGCCTGCTGTTACCTGATGCTACCATGATCCATTTGTCTGATACTAACAGTAAAACCTTTAATCAGCATTGTTTTGGAAATTGCTACTATGCTGATCAACTGTTTGTCTGGTTCGGCACTGCACTGTATCCTCACTATTCTTTTAATTGTTGTGAAAGATGTTCTAAACTATCCACCATTGCAAGTGCTTCAATTTGCATGTAATTTAATGTCATATGATTTATATTGTCAAACTAGTTTTCTGCACCATACATATTGCAGTCTCTAACTTGTATAGACATTTTTGCCTAACCTTGATCAAATCTACATTTAATCGCCATCTAAATGGCTTATCATGTTCTTTGTAATATGTTCGTGCAACACTTAATATGGCCGCCACTAAAGTCATATTTCAATTCTATGTTGCATTCATTATATTTTTGAAAACAGGCCATATTTGCTGGTATACTTAATATGTTGTTCAATATGGCTGTCATCTTTGTGGAATTTTACTGTTCTTTTTGTTGGCAAAATGTAACCAATGTAAATAATGCTGGTGACCACTATTCCAATTATCTTCTCATAAAACCCATGCATCACACAATGAACCTGCCCAATTTAAAAAACAATGATTTAAAGTCACAGGTTCTAGTAAAAACTAATTTAAACAGATTTAGTTCTGCATGAGATTGTAGATATGTCATTTAGCTCCATAATGGATTATGGCCCATCTTTTCCCTACATTACAATAGCTTGCCGTTTTTATGTAACATGCTTATAGGAAGACCAGCTGTTCAACACTATTCACAGTTACTACCAATGGGTCTTTTATTGAAAATGTGATAGACCTGGCAGTCTACAATTCACATATGTGCGGAGTTTATCCGTCCAATATGGCCGCCATATCAGTTGACAGTCTATTCTTCTTTGCAGCCCACGGTTTTTGTATAGTTATGGTTTGGAAGGATACATTCATGACTGATATCTTTTAATGAGATTGCTGCCACTCCTTTTTCATTCGATTCACTTGTAATAAGGTGAGTTCCTGCCAAAATAGGATCAAACTGTTAATTCAGTCCTTCACATGCTACTTACTGTGGTTTCTTCTCTCAGAAAGACCAGCACATGAAGTGTTGGCTTAAACACATCATCAGGGTGACCAAATAATACTGAAACTTAAAGTGTCTGATGTAAATATAGGATGTTTAACTAAGTCTCAACACTGAGCGTGCTTATCATTCACATAACTGTACTCCTTGTTAAAGAATTTACAACTCGGCCCAGCTCTACCAATAGAGTCTGATATGTTTTTACTCTCTAAGTGAAGTTCATATAGAGCATGTTTGAATCAATTCAATATCACAAACTCCATGCACAGTTTTAATCATATTTATACTTGGTTCGAAGTGATGTACGTGTCGTGTGCTCTCCACGGGTTCTGTGCCACTTCAAAATCGCTGATTTTATCTCTGTGGACATATTAGTTTATTATTATTCTATCTAGGGGGTCTTATGCAATTCAGTGCTGAGGGTGGTCTCATGTATTAAGTGCTTTAAGAGAAAGAAACGTTGACGGTGACTCCACGTCATTTTCTCTGAAGATCAACGTGGGAATGAACCCATTAATGAACTGCTTCACTTTATGAACTATTCACTTCCAAGAGTGGATTAATCATACCTTTGTCATAATGTTATCAGAATCTAAATTCATAACGATTGTTCAAGATACATTTTTGCTGATTTTGTGCACCAAGGATATTTATTCACTTTCATCATAAAAAATTCCCTCTAACGCATTGTTCGTATATTTGTACACCTATTTCTCTTTTTGTTTTTATCTTTTTTTTTACAAATTTACATTTAATGATTTTGGATGATTGATTCCATTTGTTTCATATGATTAGACAGAAAGATGATACAATAATCTTCACACAAAGGAAGGTGCACTCAAAGCTAAGTCCCAATCAGTACATATATTCCAGAACAATTTTTTTCTTCTTTTATTTTAGAAACGGCAAACAGCCAACGCGTTTCGTTCCCTTTGCCACAGGAACTTCTTCAGGGCATATTAGTAAATAGATGGATATAAATCCTTCAATAAGACATAACTGAGGCAGAATAATCAAAATTTAGTTTGGCGCATGGAGTATAAAGATTAACATCTTCAATGTTGAAGGTGTGGTTAAGGCCTCTCGAGGGGAATAAGTATTGTCAATCAGAATGTAGTCCCTCAGAAGGGCAACAGCCCAAATAAAGATTAAAAATCAACAAATCCCGAAGTGACGGGCGGCATGATAACCGGCAGAAGAAGAAAAAAATTGTTCTGGAATATATGTACTGATTGGGACTTCGCTTTGAGTGCACCTTCCTTTGTGTGAAATTTCTTGGATCCTTTGAACATCTAACAACGACGGATGTTGGAAGTTGTTGCACCAAATTTAGAAATCTATTTTTCAAAAAAATTTAGGAATTGAAGTGCTTAACCTTGGTCCGTCGTTGGTGTTGCTTTGTTTTTACAAGATGAAACAATAATAACTGAACAGTAATTAGGTGAGCCGCTTGTTGGCCATTTACCCCAGCTTTCAGAAGAAGGTCAAAGAAAAGAAGAGTTGAATCAGAAAGCAGACGGCGTAAAGAACCAAAGTTCTGGCAACTATAGTGCCAAAAGCAGCTTGAATAGGACAGGCTCTTAAGCCATCATAGATCGTTGTATAAACATAAACCAAAAACTCGCCTTTCTAATGCATACAGGAACCCTAGCATTCCACATTCACTCTTAATCCTTCCTGTGCCCTACAATTTCCCCTAATACCCAACTGATAACATTCAACCATTGTAACACTTTAAAAAAACCTCCCTGTCTTTTCCACACTGCTTCTCTTGCTACTATCCTTTGCTCCTTGGCCTTGCCAATCTTCCCTCCAGCTAATACCTGATCCACACCCCCACGAGCCATAACCCCCCCCCCCATAGCAAGACTCACACCCTTTCCCAATAGAGCATCATTAGCTTCTCTCAAATTCTATTCTAACATGGCAAAGAAGTAGACTACGTCCTGTGCCACCAATACAACATGCCACATCTGAAGCCATGAACAAACCCCAAACCAAGTCCCAACTAAAGAGGCAGACACTTAAATGAACCACTGAGTGTTATCAACCCACACTTGCCAACTAACTGAAGGATGGGCAAACAGGTAATTAATTCAATCACACAATGAGCAGGAGGGGAATCAATCAGACGGACAAGCCTAGAGCCAAGAGTTAAAGCCAGCTGAAGCGCAGTGGCTAATGGCTGACACAGGATGTCCAACCCCCTCCCCGTTCTGTGTTTGTGTACGTTGTGTGTTAAATTATGTATAGTGTATGGTGTGTGCAACAACAGGAGTTCTTGCCTCTAAACATAGGGGACTCTACAGTTTAAAACAGCTCAGGAGCTAGAAATACTAACTGCTATATTCTATTTTGTAGAATAAGTAATTCATGCAGATATTACTTCTGATGGACATTATGAATAGACTCCAGAAAACACTTTCTCTTACTTGAAGATTAACACAGACAATAGTCTTAATATGCAGTTTTTGTTGTGAGGACTATAAATATCAACCTGATTTCAGGGTCCCCGGTATGGTGCCACTATTTTTTTATAATGGCTTTAATGGCAGTGACAGTATTTGCACATTTTGTTCTATTTTCACATATTTACATGTGCCGAGACATATGAAAAACAATCTGTGCTCAGAAGAACTTAATATTGTGTTACCTCTTTTCACGTTACAGCATCCATATCTCACACAAGTGGGTTAAGGTAGTATCTTACATTAAGTGATTTGGCCTGTTAATTACAAATACTGATTGGTCAAGTTCATACTGTATGATTAGCCGTAGCTTACCACTGGTAGTACAATGTGGCCACAAATGAGGAAAAGAGGACAATTCTTGTTATGGACACATTGTATCTGATGAATGCTGCAGTGATCTGATGAAGATAACGATGATGGTGAAGACATCTCTCAAAGAGCGACAGCACTCCAAGAGGTATTCTGATGTTCAGACCAAACCAAGCAAGGTTAGAATCAAAATTAAAGGGAATAGGCCTAGTAAACAGTCCTAAATTGTTTGCAGAACGTAAAAATATGTTGGTTATGAAGAGCGATCCAGGTTTTTGAGGTAAGGTAGGAGAAGGCCCTTGTCTCTGTACATGCTCTGCAAACTGTCTGAAGAGATGGAATAGACAGCATATTAAGAACATAGATAACAAGAAGTATGACACGTAAAACACATCTGAAGAAAAATGAGCCCTATTTGAAGAGGGGCTGATGTCAAATGCAAAAGCATTTAAACATCTTGGGAACAGGGAAAGGACTACCAGCTATTTTTAGATGAGGACACTGCGTAGGCCCAAGGGTGTGTTTGGTGGCCTTATTTTGTACCCACTAAGGTTTGACTGTAAGATATGTGGGCAATCCAAGGTATCATGTGACATGGTCCAGAAGGCCTGAAACATACAAGGCGGCCATTTGCTTTCTGGGCCTGGCCCTAATCCTGGCAAAGTGTGTGACTACAATGAAATGAAGAAAAAAAACCATTGCGTTCTACTAGTGAGGCCTGGAGGCTAACAATAAGGTTCTGGGCTGGGGCTGGAGCCGAGGCTCATCACAGAGAAGAAGCTATAGGCCTCAACCTTTGTCCAATTGCTCATGAACTGGACTGGCTCTTGTCGAATTTTATGGAATCCCACAATGAAAGTGCCTCTTCATTATGAGCCTTCCTAGGGACTGTACAGCAGCCACAGTCCTGGACTGCCTCAATGGGACCTAACCGCTGCTATCCTTGTTTGTTCTGTTATGTATTGAGATGGGGGGGTTCCCAACTTCTCTCCTCTTTTATGACTTGTTTCACTTTAGGGCCTTCCCACCCATAGTCGGACTCCTGTTTTGACAGGATTTCGCACCTTAATATGCCAATTAATAGCTCATCCCTCCCTTCCTGCATCCCAGTTCCTCTGTTCTGTCCCAGCTCAACAGGGTACCTCTCGGACTCCCCCTTCCCTTCCTAGTTTGCTCCATTTTCTCCTACTTTAGGAAAGTTTGAAGCCTTACATATACCAGATAGTATCTATCCTTTTCTTCCACCATTGTTTCTCATATGATGCTTTAATGTATACTCTGGCTGTGGGAAAAATAACAAGAGTATGTCCTGTATACTATTTAATGATAGCAAAACAAAAGGAAAGTTCGGGCTGGACTGTTCCCATGAGGCACAGGGTCAGACTGATTTGCATATGGCCATGTCTGAACTGGGGTGGCAGAGTGGGCTAAAGAACGGTGATGGATTAAACCCAGATCAGTTGACTCGGGGTGAGTGCTTGCAATGTTCAACACTCCGTCCATCATTTCCTTTGGTTTTTGCTTTGTTCGCCATAAGTTGGCAGGGTATGCTCAGACGTGAGTCCCTTGCTCACTTTGCCACTGGATTCAAGCAAGCCTGGCTGAAGATGGCTGAAATGCCAGAAACCGGTCCTAGGAAGCTTGTTTCCGGTCCAGGGAAGACATGGCTTGGCAGTTCGGGCTGGACTGTTTCCATGAGGCACAGGGTCAGACTGATTTGCATATGGCCATGTCTGAACTGGGGTGGCAGAGTGGGCTAAAGAACGGTGATGGATTAAACCCAGATCAGTTGACTGGGGGTGAGTGCTTGCAATGTTCAACACTCCGTCCATCATTTCCTTTGGTTTTTGCTTTGTTCGCCATAAGTTGGCAGGGTATGCTCAGACGTGAGTCCCTTGCTCACTTTGCCACTGGATTCAAGCAAGCCTGGCTGAAGACGGCTGAAATGCCAGAAACCGGTCCTAGGAAGCTTGTTTCCGGTCCAGGGAAGAGATGGCTTGGCAGTTCGGGCTGGACTGTTCCCATGAGGCACAGGGTCAGACTGATTTGCATATGGCCATGTCTGAACTGGGGTGGCAGAGTGGGCTAAAGAACGGTGATGGATTAAACCCAGATCAGTTGACTGGGGGTGAGTGCTTGCAATGTTCAACACTCCGTCCATCATTTCCTTTGGTTTTTACTATTTAATGATACCCATGTGTCTTAATAGGATGTGTTCCCACCAACTACTGCTGTAGCAACTGTTATTGTATTGCAGACTGCAGCTGTCAAAACCAATATCAATATGAAGGTTAGGAAAATCCAGTTTGAAAAAACAACAGAGGCAACCTTTAGTTTTGCGGGAAAGTTAGTCTCTTAGCCCCGGATGTAATGGTTAATATCTATAAGGTATGCTATTGTAATGTCTTTACTTATTGTTCAGGAACATGGGGGTACAACACCACCTAGCACCTGCAAATCAGTGAGAATGTGTTTTTGAAGAGATAATTATCTGTTCCCACTAATGTATCTACTTATGCTTGTCATGCAGAACTGTGCCTATCGTTCACAGTGGACCGCGTTAAGTTAGAACCAATTGTGCAATAACACTATTTGGTCGAAGGAAGAAACTGTCCTGAATCAGGATATAATCACTGACTGCTCTCAGTTTGATTATGGTCATCGAATACAGTGACCGAGGTATATTAAGAACAATTTACCCTGCTTGGGAGGCTTGAATGCTTTTATAGCCCATGTGATATTACTGTTCTACTAAAAAAAAACATCTAAAAGCTGAATGTCCCTCCATGCAGGGACAGAGAAGGGAACTTCAAGAGCTTAGTAAAAAGAGTTGGGCTGACAATCAATAGTCAGTGACTACAGATCGTATGGAGCCCTACCTTTATTTCCTACCACATCACCGTCAGTGTTTTTACCTGCTTGGATTTAACATAGCTCACCTTTTAGTCTCTTATCCCAGACACACATACTCAGGCCTTGAGCTATGTCCGCGTGATTCTAGATCAAACCAACCCATGTAACACTTTTGCTTTTCTGCCAAACTACGCTGTGCCCAGGAAGCAATTTCTCTTCTCATTGCTCAGGTCTTTGAATGTTATAAAGTGTAGACCAGCTCTATACTACCTCCAATTATTACAAATTGAACATATTTGCCTGATGGTACATACATTTATACTGGCGGCAGTTAGATTGAGGAATATGGTGGGGAAATAATACCCCAATGCACATGTCACTTTATGTCATATCGTCGTCTCTGGAATATCAAATATTGTTTTTTATATATTTTTTAGCTATTGCTATTTTAATGGTTTTAACTGTTGTGTTGTAACTATTACTTATTGCTGGATTTTATACTGCATATTCTCGTATGGTGTACAAGTTGAATAAAGATTTTTATGATATCAATAATTTTTTGGGGTGTGTAAATGGGCTAGCATGATCCATTCAATTAGGATCACAGCTGGAATTATGGTCATGTGGCAGTCAATAAGTAAGAGTGGTGGGATTTTACACAAGATCTTTAGACATGAACAGATCTAAAAGGGAGCAGAGGTGAGTTTGTTAATTTTCAGTTTTAAAGAAAAAACATGACTGTCAAAAATAACACCTAGGTTGCACACTGTCCCTGGAGGCATGGGAGCATTACTCAATTTGGTTAGCAACCATGTGTCAAACACAATGTAGTGAAGTCTCCCAGTACAAGTAACCCTGTCACATTTAAGTACAGTTTCAATAAACAGACTTGCATCCATTCGAAGGCGGCTACCAGACATTCATTAAAATGAGTCTGGTGATGCTACCACGTTACCCAGCCAGATAGTAAGTTAGATGTCTTTCAAGTTGACCAATGAAAGTCACTCCAAACAGATTGCCAAAATGGCAGATTTTTCTTTAGTCAACGTAATTAGGGTTGTTCAAGGTGGACCTGATGCTGCCCAGATTGCGCCAGCTGTACCATGTCAAACCATTTCAGTGCCTGGCATGCCGCTGAGATCCCTTATTGCGCTCTCATGTTTCCCTATCACTGAAAAGTAATTGCATCCTCCTTCTCTTATTGCTGAATGGTCAATTGTTTTCTAATCTCCACACATTCCTATATGGGCCCTTGGCTGATTTTCTTACACATAAGATTGCTTCACTCATTTTTCATGCATAAACGTAAATGCTATTACAATTTCTCAAACCTGCAGGTAATTTGGCACTTTAAAGGTTACAGTGACTGCCTGGTCAATGAAACAAGGAGCCTGACAGAATACCACAACTTTTTAACTGATGCATCTGCTTTTGTCGTAGTTTGTCAACAGTCCTGGGAGCAAGGGGGAATAACTCAGTGACTTTGAGGCAAGGGAACTCAGAATCTGCCAAAAATTATGCGAAGTACAAAATGTTTTAACCATCTAAAAGCCTACCGACAGGATTCCCACTCATAGGACGATCCCCGGGGTACCAGTCTTTAAAGACCCATATCTCGAGAACTGTTGGTTATCTTTACATTTTTCAGACCACAGGTACTCCAAAGAATCCACATCCAGTAGTCACACAGGATGTCACTAGCAAACACTGCAGTGGGAATTTAAGATGGGGTAGAGTTGGGTCGTTAAAATGAAATATCTCCACAGCAGAGGTAGAGAGATTGTCTAAATTCTTCTGCAATAAGGGCACGGTGACCCGTTTCAGTTGTCAGGACACTACCCTAAGGCACATGCTAAAAGGAAAAATCCTGTCACCCTCTGGTGCTGGAAATGTGGTAGCACGAGTTCCCCCAAAGTCTGAGGTGGCATGAGGAGTACAGGGAGATGAAGGTTCACTGTACCTTCAGACTTGGAATGTCTTCTTCTAGTCCTCAAGCCTCAAGGAAAACAGATATCTTCAGTGTAGTTTTGTACTAGTGGACTGAAAGGTCCTTGTGGATTCTGGGAAGTACAGTTCCTCAGGGTGACCTTCACATAGGCTTTCGTCTGAGCTGCCTTCTTTTCCACCACTCATCAAGGAGCAGTACAACCTTCTTTTCTTCCAAGACAGGTCAGAGGAGCAGGGCTTCTTCCAGAATCCTATGGTTGTTCCCATCCTATAGGAGAACAGAAACTTCCAGAGTCTTGATACAGGTCTTACATCCCCTGCGACGATTTAACACATCTTTTCTAGAAGCCTTGACAAATATATACTACTAATTCAAGAGGGGCAGGGTTTATCTGAAACCAGAGCCACAGACAGAAAGCTAAGACTAATCGGGTGGGGCGACAAATTCAATAATCAAAACATCAATCAAAGTGAAGAGCATCTTTGTAGGCTTTCCATTTGGGTTTTCGATAAGGAAAGGAAAGGCAGGCACCAACTCGGTAAGAGGATGTTTATTCCTCGAGTGACTATGTTTACTCCCCAGGGCACAAATGGGAGAGACCATATAGGGGCTGAGGATGTGAACTAGACCTTAGATAAATGAGGCATATTGAGCAGTGGTAAACTATGTTGACTGAGATCTGGAAGCAGACCCACTTAGGTGGTCTAACCAGTTTAGGTCAATATTTTGGGTTCAGGCAGGGTTCTAGACTGCATGTATATTTCAGTCCACAATGTGGCAATGCTAAACATTCTATTAGATCTCTGAGGCGCAGCCTGGTGGGCTGCTCCAGAGGCAAAAACAGTCATCTTGTGATACATGCTATACTCACACACAGAGGACACCTTTTATATCACATGGCCTCCTTACACACCACACGGAGCTCAAACATGCAAAACACTTACGGGGAAGATTAGGACATCAGCTGTGGGAGACTGAACATATTTTACCTGCAGAGAGTGGAAAGACTTCACTCTCAGAGTAAAGGGAACAAGTTTTTTTGCCCCTCGCTAGAATTTCAGCTGCTATCTACTGTCAGTCTTTCCATAGCCTGGTGGGGTAGTTGCTACTTTCTACTATCAGATGTGATACATTTGGGTGACTGTCCTGGCTAGCAAAGCCTTATGCCCTACCCAGCTGATGTTGGAATAATGAGTACCTCTGCACAGCTGATTTGGTAGCATACTTATGGACACAAAAAAAGAAAAAGAGATGCCTTTCATACAATTTGACTCTATATTTATAGTACTTTTTAGATAAGCATGCAACAAGCTCCTTAAAGCAGTCAATACTTCTATGGAGATAGTATTACTACAGGAAACGTGGTTAAAAGAGCCTCCCTTCTTTGCGGGGTTTCGTACTTACCACTCCCCAGCGATTCTCTCAGCTTCCGGAAGGGCGAAGGGGGCCTTCTTGCCTTAATCTCAAATACTATCTCACTTCAAGTCAGGCAAGTTGGTCCCATACACGCTCATTTTCAGATCTTTGAACTGGGTCCTAGGAAACAGGCCATTTACACACTCGTCAATTTTTATAATAACGAGTTTGGGAAGAACTCGAGGGATGTGGTGGATGCTCTGGAGTTGGAGACTGGGAAATTGTACAAAGGGAAAAAAGGGGGTAATATGAATCTTATATGGGCGGGGGATTTTAATAATCATCTTTGTAAACTTAATGAGACTAGGTTATGTGGAGCAGCAGATGCGTATGGCAATCCCCTCTTACATTTCTCACATAACAAGTATGGGGAGACCCTGAACAGCCTGTTATTCTAGTGGGATTTATCAATAATAAATGCAATGAATGAGAAAGGGCAAAGGACCACCTTTAGAAAGGGCACCAAAGAGTCCACTATCGACTTTGTGCTAATGTCCGGACATTTATCTCAGAAAGTGGCCCTTAAGAATATTCGATTTTCACCCCATAGTGATCATGTCATGCTATTGATCCACCTAAATAGTTTATCCAAACCCAAAGAACACAACCAGGCTGTAAAAGATGTCTACCTTTTGAAATGGCCACAGGCACAAAAACTAAATTTGGACCCCGAAAATTCTAGTGATGGTAAAGGTAGATATAATAGCATGCTTGGGAGAAAAGGTACTGCCACAGACTTGGTTATCAGGTTCACCGACCTCTTGGCAAAAATAAAAACAGCACTTACTCGGGTGAAGTCATCCAATGCTACTGCTAACAAGGGGTGGTTTAATTCCGCCTGTTCAAAAGCCTAAATAACCCTCGTAAGTGCCCTAAAAACCCTCCCCAGAGATCATTCAAACATCCGTCTACTACAAAATGATTATAAATTAGCTAGGAGGGCGAGAGAGAAAGACCTCAGGGCACAGGCATGGGAAGATCTTGAGCAAGCAGCTATCTCAGGTAGCAGCAAAGACTTTTGGGAAATTGTGAATGCTCCCCATTTTAAAGATATTAGTGATCGAGTACTAGATGCGCATGTAGATGAAGAGGCATGGGAGAGTCATTTTGAGGGAATATTTGGGTCATCAACCTCCTCACCCATGCCAGTATGCTGTTCAGAACCTTTAACCTCACGGAGGGCTAATTTTCTCTGTATCCAAGGTTCAAAAGGCACTAGAATCCTGTATTCCGGTAAGGCCCCGGGAGTACCAATCGACCTCTTGCAACTTAACTACGATATGTGGGTCTCTTTACTCGTAAATGTGTTTAATAGCAGCCAGATAGTGGGTCCACCTCCTTCATGGAATAAGAGAATCATTGTGTCGATTTATAAAAAAGGGGATAGGTGCTCTCCAAAGAATTATCGCCCTATATACCTCCTCGATACCACTGCTAAATTAATGGGACGGGTTCTCCTGGCTAGCCTTGAGGACTGGGCAGAAGCCCATAACAATTATGAAGGCTCAACATGGGTTCTGCAGAGCAATGGGGATGGTCGATCAGTGCCTAAACCTCTCCCTAACTATTGGGAAGTACTCGACGGCTCAAAGTGGGAAGCTATATATGGCCTTCATGGACCTAACATCAGCCTTTGACTGTGTATCACACTCTAGGTTGTGGTCCATGATGGAGGATATGGGCATTGACCCGCTGATTATTGGATTCATTCACCAGCTCTACGCGAATGTCACTGCCTGTGTAAGGTATGAAAGGAAGGGGGAGAGCACCCGTCATTTCAAAATCGGAAAGGGAGTAAGACAGGGGGGTGTGCTTGCCGTTCCTTTTTTCTACCTATACGAACAGGGTTGAGTCCTCCCTATAAGCCCTTTCACTGGACGTGCCTAAATTTTAACAAACCCCCCTCCCGATCTTGGTGAACGCCGATGATGCGGTATTGATGGCTAGATCGGGGTTAGCCCTACAAAAATTAATTAAAGCCCATTCCATCTTTATGGCCTCCCTCGATCTAAAAGTTAATCAATCCAAATCATTTTTTTTTTTTTTAGTTTTTCAAAACCTTTATTTAAAAAAAACACAATTCTGACACAGCCGTCTTCCGCCTACAACCCCGCTGGGGCCGGCAGCAATGCCAGTAGGGCACATCGTAGCACATTCTGTAGTAATTACACAGCATGCCGCCTACAACCCAACAGGGCCGGCCGCGTGAGAACATGTAGTCATAATAACACAAGGCAACACGAACATCAGCACATAACAATCAGTGGCACCACATTGTAAAAAAATACAATAAAAAAATTCAAGAGGGGCACAGCTAGTATACCTATACTGGGTATTGTCCCCGCTAGCCTGTATTCACATAGGACCACAGCAAGGGGCGGGGTGCAGCAGCCCCGCAGCCCGCGCCCCTGCAGAAGCGCCACCCGGCACATTCATACCCGTATCAGTTGCACACTCCAATATCAATATTAGGCCATAGGAGCCCAGGCAGCCCGCGAGCGCTGAAGAGACCCAGTGATAGGGACCCCGCACTCCCCCGCCGCACCCCAGACGCCCCCGGCGCGCGGCAGGCTCAGGACATAGGAGCAGCGATATTAACCTGTGTCTGAGGGGTTTGAAGCAGGTACCCCCTTAAAGGGTCCCATATATCTCTGGGTTTGGAGGCCGTCGGCAAAAGGTCAGCATACAAAGTAAGTTCTTCCTGCCAACGTATCAGATCCTCCAGCCAACTCTTAAACTTAGGGGCACGCCCTCTCCCCCATCTGCAGGCCACCTTACGCTTGGCCAGGAGAAGACCAAATGAGCCAAATTTTCTATGAGGAGCCGGGATGCCCTCCGTACATCCCAAGATACCCATTTGTGGGGTCGGCGGCAGAGGGGTGGCAATCATTTTCCCAACCGCGTCAAATACCAGGGACCAGAAAGCATGCACAGAGGGGCACGCCAGATGCAGCATGCCCGCCCCCTCGACCCTGCATCTATCGCACCTAGAATCCTCCCGCAACCCAAACCGATGGAGTTTCACGGGATGTAGTAGTAGCGCTGAATGAACTTATAGTGCGTGACCCGGAGCCGACTACTAGCAGCCACCTGCTCTGTCTGTCTGCAGCTCAATAGCCAGTCACTGTCAGTCAAGGGCTGTCCCAGCTCCTCCTCCCACCTGCTGCGCGCAGCACATTGCGCGTATTCCGTCCCTGTGTATATTGAACGGTATAGGGCCGACACCAGGTGAGAAGCCGTTGTGGCCCGTAGCACTGCGTGTAATTGGGGTGATGTCGCCGGTTCCAGCGAATAGTCCGGTGTGGCGGCCTGAACTCCGGCCCAGAGCCTAATGTACAGGAAGGTGTCCATTGTGGTGGGGGGAGGGTCGGAACAAAGCTGTTGCAACGGGATGAATCTGCCGTCTCTATACAGGTCCCCCCACGTATTTAGTCCCCTATGCTGCTTCATTTTGATGAAAACTCCCTCCTGCAAAAGAGGCATGCGGGGGTGGTACACGAGCGGGAGCTGCGGAGAGTACAACAAAGGCACTCCCGTCTGTTTCACAATCCACTCCCAGGCGCGGCCCGAGCACTCCACAGTATCAGGACTGTGTTCACGTTGGGAGGTGTGCCTCCACAACGCCCCAGCCAGTGGTACAGGGTCAGCAAGCCAATGCTCTGTGGCCACATGCGCTGTGTACCGCGGTCCGCTCGTCCAGTAGTGCGCGTAATGTGCCTGAGCGCACTGATAATACAACTCAAAGTTGGGCAGGTCTAGGCCTCCTGCTGCATATGGTCGAGCCAGAACGTCCCACTTGATACGGGCTTGTTTCCCTCCCCACACCAGCCGCAAGAGCTCAGTGCGCAGGGTAGCGAAAAAAACTCTTCCCGGATGGAAGGGGATATTCGTGAAATAGTAAAGCATTTTCGGTAGGATAACCATTTTGATCAGGGAGATTCTGTCCACAAGGGACAGAGGCAGGGCAATCCATCATGTTATGGTGTCTTTCATTGCCTCTATTGCCCGCCCATAATTGTCTCTCATGAGTTCCTCCCGATCCGCAAAGACCTGCACCCCTAGGTACTTTACGGTGGAGTCGCACCACTCCAATGGAAAGTCGGTATGGAAACGCGACACGGCCGAAGTAAGGGGGAAAATCTGGGACTTAGCCCAATTAATGTGTATACCCGAGAGCCCCCCGAACCGCACAAACTCCCTCAGCAGCGGATTAAAATTATTCTGTGGGTCTTTTACGTAAAGAGTCATATCGTCCGCGTATAGCGAAATGAGGATGGGACGTAAGGGGCAGCTGAGCGCCTTGTCACGGTGATACTGCCGTACCCGCGCCGCCAATGGTTCCACAGGCAGCGCGAATAACAGAGGTGACAGCGGACACCCCTGTCTGGTACCTCGGGAGAGTGGTATGGCGGTAGAGGTGTGACCATTTATCATTACTTTAGCCACTGGTGCGGTATACAGCAACCGAATCCAAGCAGAGAATCCCACCGGGAACCCCATGTTGTGCAGGACCGCGTAGAGATAGTCCCACTCAATCGAGTCGAACGCCTTAGTGGCGTCCAAGAAAATAGCAGCCAAGGGGAGGTGCGGGGCAACCTGATGCATGATAGAGAAGAGTGCGCAAATTATGGGACGCCGCTCTCCCGGGTATGAATCCTGCCTGGTCTGGCAACACCAGCTTATCCATGAGGAGATTCAATCGATTCGCTATCATTTTAGTTAAGATTTTGATGTCTACATTGATTAACGATAGGGGCCTGTAGGAATCACACTTGTCAGGGGGTTTCCCAGGTTTCAAAAGAGATATAATAAGGGCCTCCCTCATTGTGGCGGGCAATACCTGCGCCTCCAGCGCCTCCGAGTAGACCTCTAGCAACACCGGTGCAAGATGGTCTGTATATAATTTATAGAAGTCCACCGGAAGGCCGTCGGAACTGGGCGCCTTCCACGATGGCAACTGGGCGATTGCGTCTCGAATCTCATCCAGCGTAAATGGGGCAGCTAGAAACTCCCTTTGCCTCCCACTAAGATATCCCAAGGTTATGTCCCCAAAGAAGGCAGCAAAGTCAGTTGTATTCACCCCTTTGGAGGTGTACAGCGATTCATAGAATGTCGTAAAAGTACTCAGAATCTCCAAGCCATCCCTGTGTCTATCCCCCTATGCATCCTCTATTTCCAGCACATAATTGGTGTACTGTGGTCGTCTGATGTCGCGAGCCAGCGCGCGCCCTGGCCTGCCTCCCTCACCATAGCGTCTGGCAGTTACGTATTTCCCCCTAAACCTTGCCTCACGGTCAGCTGTGGTAGTGCAGTCAGTGATGGTGTCACGCAATTTAGCTCTCCCCTCACCCGAGTCCTCGCGCCATATATCTACCTTCAGTAGTTTTAGTCGACCTTCGAGCAGGCGTAGGCACCGCCGCATGTCCCTCAAGACCCCAAAGCTCTTTGCCATACAGGTGCCCCTGATAGTGACCTTGAAGGCCTCCCATAGCGTGCCCACCAGTGCCACCATCCCCTTGTTGCGGGCTATGAAATCCACTATCTCCTCCTCTAGCTCAGTTTTAAACGCCTCATCAAGGAGTGCCCCAGGGACCAGTCGCCAGCTTCTAGGACTGGCAATAAGGTTCGGTATCTCCAGTGTGAGGCACACTGACGCATGATCAGAAAAAGTGCGTGCAAGGTGGTCCACCGCACATACCCAGTGACATAACCCCCTGGACCCCAGCCAGTAGTCCAGCCTCGACCAGGCCGCATGCACCGTCGAGTAGTAAGTACCCTCCCTTCCCGCCGGGTGAGTATCGCCAGAGGTCGGTAAGCCCCTCGTGTGTAAGGAGCACGGCTATCGCCGCCTGACTTCGGGTGTAGTGGTGCGGTAGCGCGCTGGATCTGTCCGTCTGGGGGTCGCTGACTGTATTAAAATCCCCGGCCCATAATACATGTGTGGCCCTCACCCCTGTGATCTGTCCCCAGAGCGAGTGTAAAAAAATCGGGGTCGTCAGTGTTAGGTCCATAGCAATTCACCAGCACAACAGACTGCGTGCCCAGCGTGCCCCACAGCATACAACTCCTCCCATCCCTACCTCTCTTCATTCCCGCACACACAAACGGAGTACCACGTTTTATGAGGATCATGGTGCCCCTGGCATATGCGAATAGGACGAGAATATTCGTTCTGAGGCCCATTTGCTCCCAAAAGTCGGGTTGTCCCTAGGATCCATGTGCGTTTCCTGGAGGAACGCTATACTGACATGGTGCCTATCAAGGTATGAGAGGATCTGCTGCCGCTTTCGGGGGTCCCCCAGCCCTCTAACATTCCAGGTCAGTAAGTTTAATTTGGTCAGTGCAGGGTGTGCGTGTGTACCATAACGTAAATGTACAATGGGTTACAACATAGAGGCCAAACTCTCAGTGCCGGCCCCAGCCCACGTGAATAGGTACCCTGTATTTCGTAGTCTACAACATCCGTAGTTGCCTGAGTGCTTGCTGATGTCGTCCCTCCTCTCCACCCTCCCCCCCAACATACGAACCAACCAAGTACTGCGCCCCTTCCCTCCCACAACAGCACCCCAACCGTGCCGGCATCAATATATCCCTCCCCGTCCCAACTCCCTAGCGACCTCAACGTTTGGGTCAACTGTAGATCCATAACATTCCAACCCTGTAGGAGACTGCCCATGGTGGGGGCGCCTGTGGACCCAGATAACCCTCCCTTCCCCTCTCCCTCGTGGTGGTCAACTACCCGCCAACAAGGCAGGAGCCTGGAGAGGGAGTGTTGGGAGGGGGCCTGGCCTTATACCCCAAAAATTGGCACAATTTTCCTTATCCCATCTTTATCGCAGGTGGGTGAGCGCTAGGGGAGTGTCCCATACCTGTATTCAGAAGGATTGTACTCTGATATCCCCCCCGCCCGCACTCCATGAAGAGTGGTAGTCAGAGTCTGTCCATGTAGGAGTCCTCAGTACCACCCCCTCATCACCCTCTCACCTCCGGCCTCCATGGCACAGTCAATCCGGAAGTGGAGGCAACGCCAATGCAGGGGCGTAGAGAATTTCACTCCCCGCCCCGCGTTTCAGGAGCAGGCGAAGGGGGACGCGATCCCTCAGTATTCGTGTCATGGCTAGGTGAGCGGCGTCGCAGGGTCTTAAGAAAGTCCTCCACCTGCTGAGGATTTAGGCACAGAGTCGTGCGTCCTTGGTGCCTGATGCACAATTTCGCAGGGTACAATAGAGCATATTCAATGCCGGCTGTGCGCAGTTTTTGTTTTACAGCTGCAAATTTCCGTCTCGACTCCTGAACAGCCATGGTGAAGTCTGGGAATATGGAGAACGCAGTACCCTCAAACTGCAAATTATGCTGCTCTCTCGCCCTCCTCAAGGCCCCATCACGGTCTCTATAATTAAGAATGCGTGCCACAATAGGCCGAGGCGGCCCGCCCGGCGGCGGGCGAGGACCAAGCGATCTGTGGACCCGCTCCACAATCAGATGGGATGAGAAGGCCTCAGCACCAAACGTCGTTATGAGGAGCCTCGCCACAAAATCTTCCGTCCGTCTGGTATTGGCACTCTCAGGGATCCCGGTGAGGCGTATGTTGTTCCGGCGGCTACGGGCTTCCAGGTCCTCGTTCTTTGCCGCTATCACTTTCAGGAGGCGGTCCATCTGCGCTATTTGTCTGTCCATAGTACCTGTGCGGTCTTCATTATCAGAAATGCGTTGCTCCACTTCTTTCAGTTGTTCTTCGTGCTTATCCACCTTTAACACAAGAAAGTCGAGCCTGTTGTTCATCATGTCCATTTTACCCGACAGACCATTCATACTCTGTTGCAGCATTTTCAGCATCTCTTTGACCTCATTGTCCGGACTTGCCGCTTGGTTGGACGGCGGCTCCTGCTCCTGCCCGGGGGGCTCCTCCGCTACCGAGCGAGTGCCCACTTTCTTAGTTTCAAAGTGGAGCCGTTGTTGCCGCCCATCTGTCTTCCCCATCTCGGCTGGTCGGCTCTGGCCCGTCAGGGCACCCTAGTTGGTGGGGTGTCTGCACGTTGTCAGTTGGCCGCCTCCCTCCGGAGTTGCTAATTGCAGATAAGTGCGCTGGACCCTGGCGCCGCGGGGCCAAATGACACGCCGGAGGCCCCCCTCCACCACCACCACAGGAACTATGAGGACATGTCGGCGCCCAATCGGGAAGGGCACAGGGGCATCTCCCCGCTCCAGGCCACGCCAGAGCCAGCGATCCCCGGGGCGGACGTTCAAGGTAGCCCCCCGCCAATCACTCAATCCACCTCTCGTGTGTTAGAGGCCCGATGACCGCCACCGCGTCTCACCCCCTCACATCAGAGTCTCTCAGTTTTCCAAGCAACGGTGGGGGAGGCGGTTGAAAGTATGCGGTGGCAGCAGGGGAGATGCCCAGAGCAGCGCAGTGCGCCGAATTGTGTCGTAAGAATCATGCAGAGGTGAGGAGCATGCCAACAGGTCCGCATTCGCACAAGTGGACGCACTCAGACCCCCGCGGCGCCTCAAAGCGTGTTTCCAGATTTATATGGTGACCCGGAGAGTAGGAGCACCAGGAGCCACACAGCGGCCGCGGAGGCCCCACCTATAATTTGCAGGGGTTTCAGGGTGTGCTCCCAACGATGATCAGAGCCTCGGATAGCGGAGGGGACGCGCCAAGAGGTAAGTGGCAGCAGAGCTAGGGGCGAGGGCGCACCCCCCGGGTCACCATCATCACGGCCCTCACTCCCTCCGATATCAGACAGATTCCGCCACGAGGCCCCCGGATGGTCACCAATCAGCACAGGAGATGCGGCAGTCAGGGAGCGCTCCAGCGACGCTATGACGCTCGATGGGACAGAAGGAGGAAGTCACAAAACTCCACCAGACCTGCGCGGCGCTCATCGACCATCCAGGCTCCTGGGTGTGTTGTGCAGGCGATAGTCAGGCGGGGTCGAAGCGGCTCCGCGTACAGTCGGCAAGCGGGCCACACCCGTCCACCTACGTCGTTGAGCCGCGTCTCCGTCCCTCGTGGCCGCCCCGGGCTCGCGCAGGTCCAGCACCTGGCACGCCGTTCCAGGGAAGTCAGCAGCACAGCTCCCAGCAATCGGGCTGTAACCTTCACCGAGGGTGGCGGCCGTCACTCCCCACTCAGGCATATCTTCGTAGCGCACGGGGAACGTGCGAAGTACTAATAATTACCGGATATGCGGGCCAGGCTGCCAGAGCCTCACTACGGTGCGGCCATCTTGGTCTGGCGCCACCTAGCGCCCCCCAATGAATCCAAATCATTTATAATTGTAGCCGGAGCGACCAATGGTGAGAAACTTCCAGCTAGCAGGTAAGAAAATCGAGGTGGTAGACTCCGTTTCATACCTTGGAGTGCTCTTTGATAAAGACCTTTTCTGGTCTAAACTAGTGGAAAAAAGAGGCCAGGGTATGCAAAGGAGCCTTAACGCTCTTAAGAGATTTGCTAAAAAAAATTGGGAGGAAGTCCACCGGATGTAATAAAAAATATTTATCTAGCAAACACATGGCCCCATAAAGATAAGAAACCTTTTAGCAGGCGAGGCTTTCAAACTTTCAAAGGCAGCAATCCTTCAGGGGAGGACAAGGCAACGCCGAGCGCTTGTTGTGTGTACAATTGCACCGTGGGCAGCGCCGTCCTCTAGACAAAAAACATTCCAGGGTATTCCTGGACAAAGGGACGTGTCAGCTTTCGCCACCCTTTCAAATGCCACTTTATTTCGGGTCATAATTCTCAGTTTTTGCTCTGTCGCCCCCCTACCTTATCACCTTTATTGGTGCGGGGGCCAAGATTACAGTAGCGTTTTGCTGCACAAAACAATGTTGTGAAGTCAAGTGGCTCCCGGGCATTTCGTGACAGTATTTTCAATCAGTGGGGCGTTTGCTGGCATCGCTGGAGATATCTGCCCGAGCACTGAGTGGCTTTAAGGACAGTCCTGGACCACGTGCGCTGAGAGCATGTAGGGGCTTTACTTTCAGGGATGGGGCGGGGGCAGAGAGAAGGTAAACATTCACCAGCAGACGGTGCCAACTGGCAGAACACTGGGCGCTTTGCGTTTACTGCCTTGTGCATGAGCCGCGCTTCAGTGCAGTGTTCCCGCAGCATGAGTACACACCCACGTGAACCAAGCACACGCAGACGCGCCTCTTACTCAGGTGAAATTGCTTGTCATTTTTCACATGCTCTTCAGCTGTGTGTGAGTTTGGCGATTGCAGCAGAGGAGCCCATCTGAATGCATGAGCTATTTAGCATCTTTTTTTAAGACTCTAGGTGTGAGTTAATTCTAATACACAAGCGTCACATGCCTTTGATCTCTACAGACCCAAAAAGACTGAAAGATGTACTGATTCGGTCTTAGCATGGATCTAAACCGTGCCATTGGATTGATAATGCACTCTAGCTGCCCGATGGCCCATGGCAGGCGTGACACGGTGAGCAAGTACCGGCTTTTCAACCACCATCGCTTTCATATACTTTGTTTTTGAGCGTATCACAACATTCTTAAAGGTGGAACTACATGTCCCAGAATGCAAGGGCAGTGGCTAAAAACCCAGGACTGTCTAAACATACAACCCCTGACCTGGGTCCGCCTAGGGGCCACCGCACATTCCCGCTGCAAATGCATATTCGTGTGCCGACCTAGCAGATGGGTCGCGGGAGGGGGATGCTTTTTTCTGTTTCTAGAATTACTCTAACCTCAAACTATTGGCGCAGAAGCGCAATATTTAATTCTTGCAGTGAGATTAACTTTCTATGTTTCCATATATAATTTTTGAATGTAGACTTTAAAGAAGGATCGGCTCTGCATCGTGTATTGATTGAGAAAAGCGATGACTTGAACTTTAGAATATATCAAAATCTATAGCTCACTAAATGGGGGCTCAAAGCACCGTGTCTTCCACTGCACTGGGGATCTAGTCTAACAACCGTGCGTCCTTATACTGAGCTATGCTATGCCACGCATGAAGTGATGGCTATGCATGGCACATTATACACATCTAGATATTCATTTTTGAAGACATGGGTGATAATTGTATTAACATTAACATTTGGTGGAATCTTTGTGGAATCTTTGTTTTTATTAATATTTGACTATGTATCTGGTTTGTAGGTACTTATTTTTAATAGCAGGCCTGTATGAAGCTGAAGATAATCTCTTCCACCGCAACAGCCAACATTACAGGCCTGGGGGTTCACTAGCCTCGAGGGTCGTGGGGCATGTGGCGATTTGTTTTTGGGCAAAATTGCATATGTAGGCTTGAGGCACGTGGGGCTTCTTTCATTTACATTTATTTGTTTGTATTTCAACGCACGTATGTTTTGTTTTTTCTAGTGCTTGCTTTTTTTGTCTGAGATCGCAGTCCTTTTGGTGGCAGGGAAGGGTGGGGAGGTTTGGGATGCAGGACGGAGGCAGAGGGCGGGCTCGCGCGGTGCCACGTGACTGCGCTCCAGACTCATAAACAACCATCACATGATGCCCCCAGACCTGCAGAGCCACTGTATGCAAAACAAGCATTTGCAATGCAATAGGTCTCGCATTTACGCGAGCTTAAGCTATCAGCATTGTAAATGGCAATGCCTTTTATTTATGTTTTAAAAACAAACACATAAATAAAAGACATTGTCATTTACAATGCCAATAGCTCAAAACCGCGTAAATGCGAGACCTATTGCATTGCAAATGCTTGTTTTTTCTTTCTTCATTCGTACTGGAGAACAAACACTGAAAAGAGAGAAAAGCTTTACGCTAGCAGGGAAGCGGATGTCTGTACCCGAGACGAGAGCAGCGTGTTACGCTTTTCAGCTTCTTAATATAGTGAAAACAATTTAAAAGTTGTTACAGTTCCTCTAAGCATTTTAACGGGGATGGATGAAAGCCTAAATCAGCCCTGTCGTGTCAGGAATCATTGTGAATCGAAAAGATCTCCCTGGCTGATTAAGGAGTATAGTGTATTTATTACTGGCTTCATGGTACATGCATACAACAAGAAATACACATCACCAGCCAAGAGGCCGCGTAAACGTCAAACACACTTTCCAAACATAGTCCAATAACATAAAACCCCAAATATCTCCAAGAT
This sequence comes from Triturus cristatus, assembly GCF_964204655.1. Taxonomy (NCBI): domain Eukaryota; kingdom Metazoa; phylum Chordata; class Amphibia; order Caudata; family Salamandridae; genus Triturus; species Triturus cristatus. Next base: position 1,353,001,030 of record NC_140589.1, read on the forward strand.
CTTTCTTCGCGATCCATAGCCGCAGCGTGTCATGGACCAGCTGGACTCCGATGGGTGAACAGCCCAGAACGGTATGGAAAGGACGCCAGCTCTACAAGGACATACAAGTGGCAGAAATATGCTTATATAAATATGCCCGAAAACAAACAAATGTAATACATGCCTGAAAAACGCACCAATTCCTTATCTAGTACAACTCTTAATCCCTCCTATTGTTTAAACAACGCTGAAAATTCTAGAACATTTGCTATCAGGTTATTTTTATATTTTATTTATGGCAAATTACAAAATATCCATATTCTTGCGATGCATACAATAACATTGGCTATAGGCGTTACATTCAAAATAATGCGCAAATAAACGAAGCGTCGCACATTTTTCAAATAAAAGGGAAATGGCTGTGATTAGTCAAGCTTCTCGGAGGGGCTCAGTCTAAAGAAAAAAATATAGCTGTCTCCAATAAACTTCTAGTATTTTAATAACATGCTAGAACCATTTAGTCAAGTTTAGTTGAGCGATTTGTATGCGGATATATAAGGATAAAAAGAAATCAACCGTCCCACTCTTACTATATATGCCCAAAGGGAAACAGTAAACCCAAGATGGGACTGGCCTCCCAAACGTGTATTGCATTTGGCACTCAGCAGTAAAGCCTCCATCAGACCTCTGTAAAGTCGCCCTCATTTGGGGGGGGGGGGTGTCTCCTATGATTGGGTCACAGAAGCCTGATATGTGACAAGTACTGTGGTGTGAAAGGCAGTGGGTGTGGGAGGAGGGTGAAGGGGAGAAGAGGTGAGCCTGGACAGGAGTCTGAAAATTGAGCCTTGGTCTTCGAGGCACTGTATTGATTCAGTCACAACATATGTACAACATGCCTCATTAGGGGTAGTAAGCGCTACATAAATAAAATGTATTTTATATGTAAACACAGGGCTCGGGTTGCTGTATAGTACACAGTAACCAGCCCTAAAAGTGTTTTCTAATGTAAGCTACAAGCAGAATAGTGAATGTGAAAGTGTTTGTTACCCTGGTCAGAGTAAAGGTTTTACTTTACACAATACATTCTTGAATCCGATGCCAAGAGGTGGCTATTGAGGCTTCAACTTTACACGGATACAATAGCAAAATATAAATTGGTGATAGCTGCGTGAGCTGTCCAACCTGCATATTACTGATTGAAACCATGTAGGATAGCTGAGCGGGTTCACCATCTGTCCGAGTTCTGTGTGTAACCTGAAGGGCTGAGCGAACAGATCAGAAAGTTTGGAGAGTTAATGCCTCTGGCGGGTGTGCTGTAGGGCATGAGGTGCGTGTGCTGAATCTGTCCAGGATGTGCTCAGTCTGTTAATATTTCAAGGTAAAAAATGGTTGTGTTTGTTTGTTGCAATGTTTCTCTTCACACTGTACACAATGGCTGCTGTCTGCCCTGCAGTGTGCGCCTTAACCCTCTGAACCATCTTCCATACAGACACAGTTGGTAAGAAGTGTGCCAGTTAAGGTAGGTATTCATGGTAACATTCCTACTGTTGAACTCCGAAGGCAAATGAAGGCCTAACATTCAAACCATATTGAGCGACACAACCATGCAAAATCGACAGGATATAGTGTAAAACAAGCTGCAATTTCAACAGCGAGAGCACCAGAGGCCTTTGCATCAGAGCGGGGCCTGGGAGTGCGGCATTCAGTGAGCAGGGCACCCCTGTTGCAGCAGCTCCGATCGGAGCACAACAGCTGGTCTTTTCCGGCTACAGCCAAGAAGGAAATGAAAGTGGGCACTGGAAATGGTTAAAGGAGAAGCGGAGCTTGATGATTGGTAAAGGGGCAGCCACCGGCCATTCAGATGAGTAAAAGAATAAGGACGCCCTGACGTTCTAATTTGTTCAGAAACATCAAAGCGGCCGAGCGGCCGCGAAAGTGAAAGACGAGTGCTTTCAGGCTGCCAAACGGTGCGCGCGCCCGGCACACATGCACAGTAGTTGGCGGCCTGAAAGCACTCGTTTGCACTTCCAAAAGTGCTTACTATAAATCTCGCCAGAGCAGCGCTAAAGCGCTGTCTCAGGCGAGACCTAAACAGCATCCCCCTCGGAAGTACCCTCTCTTCCGGTCACCAAGCGAGGCTGCTGTCATCCGGAGACGCAGCCAGGGCCATGAACTGTGCTTTCCGGTGCCCTCCCTGCCCAGACTTCCTGTGTTTTCTTCCAGACGTGTGCTTCTCTCTCTCAAACCCCGCACTGTCTGGCAGGGGACGGCTTATCTGCTTAGATATGGGCAAGCCAAGCCCTATTCACAGCTACTTTCTTTGCTTGTAGTAATATTTTGTGTGCATGCGCCACCCTTTTTTTGTTTACAGCAGTTTATGAAGAACTCAGGTGTGTACACAGAAAAGCCTTTAAGAAGCTCGGACTCGAGATCATAAAGAAGCCAAAGCCCACTGGATCGGGTGTCACACGGGGATGGATCGAGAAACTAACAAATGTTATCGCATCCAAACATTGCCTTCGAATTGAAAAAAATTATATGAGCAGAAGTGAAAATAGTGGATGTTGAACCGATACAAAACATACACTATAAATACAAAACAAAAAACAATACCATTACCAATAAAATTGCTTTAACTGTAACAAAGGCGAGACCTATTGCATTTCCAATGCTTGTTATACAACTGTATTTACTTCTTGCTTATGATATGATGTCCAACAATGGCCCATTTGATATAAACCTGCCCTCTGAAAAACAGGTTGTGCGGCCACTGGGTCTGTGTAAATATGGAGTAGCCACACTTGCCGCATAATCCAAAAGTAGATAAATATTTTGCGGTTTTCAACAAAAATTCTTAGTTTTCCACATCAAATAGATCGAAAGAGTTTAAAATTGCTGCACACAAGATGCCATGCTACTTAAAATACTTGACTAAATTTCCAGATTGCCATATTACATTTATGACAATTTTGCCCAGTGTTAAACGCTTCAGTAGGCGTGAAGTTAGGGTGTGCTATTGTCGGCAGCAGAAAACAAATCCTGAAATACATAAATGTAAGTCACGAGAGGCAGAACGAATTATTCCTTCTTGCTCGTGAAAATATTTGCTTTCACAATTCAGACAAAGCCATATTGACATAGGAAAAACTGTTTAAAAAAAGTAGCAGCTAAAAATGTCCTCCCAAAAAAAGTTGCATCTCTTTTCAAAGCCCGATTTCTTGAATCCCATTTACGCTTTAGTGAGACAGGGACATATTAAATATGAGATGTATCATATTTATGCAAGGCTGTTGCTTATTTGAAAGAGGTGATCCCAGGCTCCCCGTTGTGTGATCACAAGGCAAACCTAAAACTGAGAGCTAGTTTTAAAACCGAACATAATGAGCAGAATAAATAAGGCGCTCCGTATAGCACTATACATGTATACAGAGGGCAATGTTTTCTACTGCAGAGGATTTGCTCGATGTGAATGGTTTTCTTTTTTAAGAAACCTATGTATTTTTACACCTATTGAATTCCCCTTTGCTTTAGGCTCTTATTAAGAGTTCAGGGTTATATGCCGAGCTCTGTGAAAACCAGTGTTTGCACAGCGATCATAGTGACGAGATGTGTGATAATTGTCACATCCTCGCAGAGTTCCCCATATAAATTCAGCAAATCAAACCTGCTGAAATTTATTGGAAGAAACGACCCAGAAAAAAAGGGCACACCATGGGAAAAGCAAACGACCGAGAAAACAAGCATTGAAAATGCAATAGGTCTCGCATTTTATTAAGTTAAAGCCATTTGCTTTACTATACAATACCATTAGCGAAGCAAATGGCTTTAACTTAATCAAAGGCGAGACCTATTGCATTTTCAATGCTTGTTTATATTACAGAGAATATGTGCACCGCATGCTGTGAAATAACCTTTTTAGGTCTCCCCTATGCAGCGCGCATGCGTAGAATAGGAGACCTTTAGCCATCGTACAGCTCTTTTTCGAAGCACATACTCGTGCCTGTGGCGGCATACAGCTTGCGGCAGTGCGCAGCGGCGCGCCACAAGCACGAGTATGTGCTTTGAAAAAGAGCAGGCTGCGTACGCACGCACCTTCGCTATGCTTTTTTTTAAAATTCGTTTTAGAGCGCGCGCACCACTCCCAGTCTGGTCTTATTAGATGTCTCCCTCATATGCCTTCTATCTTCAAGCACTTTGCGACGCTCTATTCCCTGTGTGCTTCTCCCTACTCCCCCATGTTGCGCTCGTTCTCGCGTCCTAACCCTGTTGCTTTCTCGCCCTGCCTGCTTCACCCTGCTCTTGACCCTAGCTTCTCCCCACTTTCAACCTCTGTGTTGTTTCAGCCCCCGCCCTCTATGTCGCTTGCCCCAATCAGCGTTTTTCTCTTTAATCTGTTGCTTCTCCTCCCCACCCCTGCCCTTAATGTTGCTTTCTCCTTGCACCCTCCCGCTGTCCCCCGTGGCTGCTCTTCCCCAACCTCACCCTCAGTGAGGGTCTGGTGGCTCAGTGGACTAATGCGTCTGCTGCAGGGGCCTGTGTTCGACCTCATGGTCACAGGTTCAAATCCCGGCGGGTCCACTCACCCTTTCATCCATCTGAGGTCGATAAAATGAGTACCATTGAGTTGGGTAACAATAAACATCTGTTATTCAGCGCCAAGATACCCGTAGTGGTGAACGTGCGCTTTACAAATACACGTGTTATGTTATGTTATGTTATGTTAGTGTTGCTCCAACCCTACCTGTCATTATTATAGAAGAAGATTTTGCTATTTTTTATTTGTCGACCCAGCTTGGCTCAACAAATAACAGTAAGAAAAAAAAGATGTCTGTCTCATTTTGTATGCGCGGACGTGCGTGTACCTGAATCATAGGCTCTCACCCCCCCCCCCCCCCCCCCACCCTTATTTATCCATGCTGCACAGCACCGGGGATGCTGTACAGCATGGATTAAAATCAATTGAGAAAGCCAATAGGTATCTAAGGCGAGACCTGTTCATTTTTGCCAATGCTTGATTTTCTCTGGTGAGAGCAGCGTTCCAACAGAGGATTGGAAGCTCAATTGCACTTGCGGGAGAGATCAATGCAAGTACACGTTTCCTGCATTAAGACTATACGTCCTAGCTGTTCTACAGGTTTCTTCTACCACTCTTCAGGGCACCGTGGGTCCAGGTGCTTCCAGTGCCATCCTCGCAAATAATATGGCTCTGGCACTTGATTTCTTCGTGATGGTCCTATACATTATCAGAATATCAGTTGTACTTAATCTGCCTAGTATTTATAGGACTCCATGTGCTACTCTGCAGAGAAGTTTGAGAACCAGGAGGTAGAGGAGCTGTTAGTTGCACTTCCATTATTTCAGATGTCTTTTGTTTCCTGAATAGCTTGTCTTGTTGGGTGTACCGTACCCTGACTCCCAGTGCACCCGTTTATGTGGCTGTTAATAATAACACCACCTTCTTCACGTAGCAAGTCCCTGACTCATACTCAGATTGTGTGACTTACTCTGCCTGCACTACGCACACAATTCTGCTGTCCAATTTCTATGGCATTATGTGGCTGTTCCTGTCCGGACACCTCTGTATGCGGTTAGCCTCCTTTTCAAATTCTGCTCTAGTAGTTCATTAACCTATCTAGGTTGACCAAATGCCCAAAGCTACATCTCCACCTGCTCGTTTTTCTTCCTTTTAAGGTCTACATATGGATTCTTGTCTGAAGGACTCATTCAAACCTTGCAGCTTTCAGGATGAATGGAAACATACTGAGGCTTGACCCGGGTGGACGTTGACTTTGAAACGCGAGTGCGAGGTTTTTGGTGATTTTTAATGTTTTAACATTTTAATTAAAAGCAGCGCAGTGACGATTTTATCTTGCTCTTTCTGCTGCTCTTTGCACATTGCACAATTGCACTTACCCTCATCTGGGAGATGGTCGCTACAGGGCGAGGCCGCCATCTTGGGTGAAGGCAGGTAGGCGCTCTAGGCGTTCATTTCCTGTCTACTTAAACCGATGCCAGTGCGAGCGCGCAAAGAGGTCCCCTGAGGCTTGAGCCAGGTAGACGTTGACTTTGAAACGAGAGTGCGAGGTTTTTGGTAATTTTTAACGTTTTAACATTTTAATTAAAAGCAGCGCTTTGACGATTTTATCTTGCTCTTTCTGCTGCTCTTTGCACATTGCACAATTGCACTTACCCTCATCTGGGAGTTGGTCGCTACAAGGTGAGGCCGCCATCTTGGGTGAAGGCAGGTTGGCGCTCTAGGAGTTCATTTCCGGTCTACTTAAACCGATGCGAGCGCGCAGCGGACGCCCGCAGCAGGCACGCCGAAGGCGCGCCTAAGGCAAGCCCGACTGCGCCCGTCCGCGCATGGCCCGCGCACTGCGCCAGTCCCCCTGCCCGTTTCACTCCGAGAATAATTAGACGCCAGATTTACTCTAGCGCGATGTTGCACAATTTAAATATCTTGGAGGACAACCCCTGGTGTAGATGTATTTCTCCGGAATTTAAACCTGTTTGTGACACTATAACTTGCTCTAACTGTGGAACTATTATACCACTGTATTGCCCTAAACCGACTAATACTACGCAGACCCGGTTGGAAGTAAAGACAGGAGGAAATAATCCTTTTAAATGCCTTTTATTAAATACTAGATCACTTGTTAAACACAGAACTGAATGCGCCCACCTAATTGAAAATGAAGAGATTAAGATTCCTTTTTAACGGAGTCATGGACAGATGAGGCCTCTGGTCCAGATATTGTGAAAGCCACACCCCCAGGTTACATTTGCCACACGCTTAATAGACAAAACAAGAAGGGTGGTGGACTAGCAATAATCTATCATGATTCCATAAACGCAACCTTTAACAGTTCAACTAACTAACTAAAAATTTCTGTTTCTATCTTTCGCACCAATACACGTTCAAAGGTACCCTGGTGTACAGTCCTCCTGGCCATAAATCCCGGTTTATAACACATGCCAGCAGCTGGGTGGAAAATGAACTAGGTGCAAGCTCCTATTCGATACTAGGGGACTTCAACTTCCACCTAGAAGCCCAGGGTGATCCTGATACCAGTAACCTAATTGACCTCATGAATACGATTGACCTAAAACAAATAGTCCTTGGAGCCACACACAAGGCAGGCCATTCTCTAGATGGCATATTTTCCAATAATGCACATGTTATTTTCACTGACATACTTTCTGTGACCTGGTCGGACCACAAGGCAGTGAAATTCACAGTATCACGCCCAACGCAAGGTACCAATAAAACTATAGCTGAACACACGGTATATCGATCTTGGAAAAAAGTGAGAGTTGACAAGTTAAACAACCGTCTAGTAAACACCTTCCCCCCTATTTCCTCAGATTTGGACGAAGCAGCTCTGAATTACTCCAGTTGGTTAGAATCAGTATGTAACGAATTGGCTCCTAAGAAAATCCGCCATAATTTTAGAGTTCGACCGTCTTCTTCCTGGTACTCGCAAGATCTAAGAGAAAAAACTCTGTTGCAAATACCTAGAAAGAACTTGGCGAAGAAAATATGACGCATATGATAAAAAAACGATACAAAATTAGTTTGAACCAATATAAACAACTGCTTCATAAAACTAAACAAGAGTTTTACGCCACTAAAATTAATGAGGCAAAAAACTCGATTAAAGAACTTTTTAAAACGGTCACAGTTCTAGCACACCCTGCTCCTCCTCCTATAGAAGCAAGTCAAGAACTTTGTGACAAAATAGCCAATTCTTTCTTTGAGAAGGTTGATGCTATCTTTTCTACTTTTTCACACGCCCCATATGTCACATCCTTATCAGGGTTGGCAGAAATAAATAGTTTAAATAGCAATGAGGCTCAGCTCCACAATTTTGCGCCTGTTTCAGTTTCCGAGGTTCAAAAACTCCTGGAGGAAACAAGATCAGGTTCTCCTATGGACCCCTGCCCCTTATCAGTACTGAAGCTGGCTCCTGAACCAGTATCAGCAATCCTAACTACCATTATTAACACAATGATTGCAAAGGGCTATTTCCCCAAAACATGGAAATCAGCATCTATCCTTCCCCTCTTGAAAAAACCACATCTGGATCCCAACGAACCAAACAATTTTAGACCTATATCCAGGCTTCCACTACCTGCAAAAATTGCTGAAAAAATAATGAATACACAACTCAGTAGATTCCTTGAAGAAGGCCAGGTATTAGATCCCACTCAGTATGGTTTCTGAGGGGGACATAGCACCAAATCAGCGCTTCTTAAGTCAACCGAGGAAATCAGATCTATACTAGATCAAGGAGGAAAGGCAGCAATGATCATGTTAGACCTTTCCGCAGCCTTTGATACGGTCCATCATGGATTATTGATGGACCGGCTATTTGAGATTGGAGTTAAAGGGAAAGCATGGAATTTGATTAAGTCTTTCCTAGCTGATAGAGTACAAGCTGTCACGCTGGGAGACTTCACTGCCAAATCTTTCTCCCTTCCCTGTGGTGTTCCACAGGGATCATCTCTCAGTCCCACACTTTTTAATATCTATGTAAAACACCTGGCCCCTCTGGTAGAATCCTTTGGGTTCTACCTTACTTCATATGCGGACGATACTCAGATTGTGGTTTCTATACTCCCGGAGGTCTTCCGAGTATAGCATCAGAATTTAAGGATTGTATGATGGCTGTAGGCAGCTGGATGGCCCAGAACTGCCTCAAGCTAAACACCAACAAAACTGAGGTGGTGCCCTTTGGAAATGATCCAAATTTCTGGACACCAATATGGTGGCCAGAATCACTGGCCCCCCTGCCAACGCCCTGCAGAAAAGTGAAAAACTTAGGAATCATCATCAATAATAAACTTTCTTTTAAAGACCAAGTCAATGCAGTAGTCTCTGCCACTTCGCACACTTTGCGGTCCTGTAAAAAGATCCTGCCTCTGCTACCCAAAGAGTCTCAAAGGATAGTCTCTGCCCTGGCGTTATCAAAACTGGACTATTGTAATAGTCTATACCTAAATATTCAGGAGGGAGTACAGAGAAAATTACAGCTATTGCAAAATGCAGCGGCCAGATTGATCTCTGGGATAACTAAATATGCCTCAATCTCGGCTGAAACCAAAAAGCTTCACTGGCTGCCAGTAAATAAACGGGTGCTGTTTAAAGCCATGTGCATTACGCACAGAGCCCTATACAAAAGTGGACCCCTCCATATGATAAGGCACATTCAATGGTACACACCCGGAAGAAGGCTGCGGTCTTCTGAGGCAAAATTAGTTTCAGTCCCAAGGGTAAAAAAAACGAATTGGGGCGGACAAAGCTTCTTAGTGAAAGCAACTAAGGCATGGAACTCACTGCCATCATACCTTAGACACATCACTAATCATTTGGAATTTAGGAAGGCACTCAAGACTAGGCTTTTCACACTTTAAGCCTTTCACCCTCCCGGTCTCGGACCAAGGATGGACTTCTTTTCAATAGCGCCAGGACACCTTTGGGTATTAGCCGCGCTCTATAAAAAATAATAACATAACATTGTCATATTTCTCTTTTTTTCTTCCTGCTTCAAATTCTTAAGTGCTCCAAGGCAGCCCACGTTAGTGCGAGTGCTTCATGAAATAGGGATGTGACTTCAACAGAGAAGTCACAGACGTCCCGCATTCTGTGATTTTATGTGTAGTATACTTATGGTGACCATCTCATATTCTGTGAATTTCCCTCTGAGTGCCCTGTGCTACTTCCCACTGATCCCATCCTCCACATGAGTGCTTACAGTGAACGCACATGTACATTTCTACCTTCACAGATGTTAACACATACAAATTCCTCTCTGTGAAGTGGCTTGTAAATGTGTATCGATGCCCACTGTGCAAGACAGACACTGTGGAAGAAAGGGAAAACAGCAAAGAGCACAGCAAGTAAATAGATGGACAGATGCTTTAAAAAGCAGAGAAGCATTAACATCCTGTTGGGAACAGATACAATATAGTTATGAGGGTATAGGGATCCATTACAGGCATAGCCAATAGGTCTCGCTTTTGGGACCTTATAAGTATTTAGTTATGCAGCACAATATCCTTGGTGCAACAACATCAACCGTTGCATGGCTAAACACTTATAAGGTCCCCAAGGCGAGACCTATTGGCTATGCCAATGCCTGTTTGTACTTAATAATGTTAGACTTCAAACTGTACGCCAATAATGGAAGACTTTTGTGCCAGCATAACAGCCTGTTGCCTTTGCCGTTAACTCTGGTTCGTTGCAATGGGAACGTCCGGGATACATCTGTGCACAATTAATATTTTGGCGCTCCTTCATTAGGTAAGGGGCACTGTCACAGTCGGTGGAAACACGACACAAAGGAAGCGCAGCCTGTTCACTACGGCAGTACAATGCTTTCACTTAACTTGCCCTGTGAGAGCACCATGTCGGGGGCTGCCCTGCGACGTGAAAGAGTTCGAACATGACGTCAGAAGGAGCACGGTTATGGAGGGGATAGGTGTATTTATTTGTTTTTTATTTATGCAATTATATAGCGAGACCTGTGCCGGAAAGCATTGGAGCGCGTTACATGCGCACCAATTACATTACAGAAGGACACATTCATTCGTTTTTTTACGCACCGAGATATTAAGTGATTTGCCCAGGATCACAGGATGTTGATCAGATGCCGAGACTGGAAGCGGGTTCCCGGGTCCTCAGGCGGCAGCTCTGCCCATTGTCTGCCCTTGAAGGCTGACGGTAGCGCGGAGGAGCAGAGTGAGCCTTATAGCAGAGCCTCAGACTTGCCTGAAGGCAGTTTTCATCCAACTTTCATTCGGAGCCCTTTCTCCGATAAAGCCTCTTTTGTTGGAAGTCCGCAGCAAGGCGCAGACAAGAACTTTGGCAGCAAAAGCCCAAATGAAGAAAAACGTAAAATGTGTCTTAAAAATACATCTTTTTTCCCTGAAAATAAAACAGGATTTTGTAGTGTCGCGGTCTAGTTGACGCGCACTACGTAACGGCAGAAATGCGAGAAGCGGCCATACTGGACGCTACTGCGCATGCTCGAGTGAGCACGCGGCGAGAGAAGCGATCGGAGCCTGTTGCCCGGCGCTCTCTCAGGTGTAGGAGTGAAAGTACTGTAATAAAATATATAAGCCTTGGCTCCTGCATGTTATTGGGGGCAGTGAAGAACATTACAGTGGCGACGAGACTGGGACAGAGTGGACCCTGTTGAACCCCAGTGAGGGAAAAGCCCCCAACCAGCAGGAGAGCCGGAGGGGACGACGTCCGACAGTGCGAGCAGACCAAGGAGGCACAGGACGGACACCAGCACACCGAGAGAGTGCGGCAGTGGCAGACGGACGCCAGAGGGACGCACGAGAGAAGTAAGTGTGCCGACCAGAGGCAAGGAAGCGTAAGCAGGCAAACCGTAGCGAGGCGCAGCAGAGACCCTGGCGGAAGCGGGTGGAGACAGCGCAGGCAGCTCTGAAGAGAACCAGACGACCCGAAGAAAGAAGGGGGAAAGGACGGAAGCGCCAGGCAGTCCGAGGAAACAGGTGGAAGCCAAGATGAGTGCGCAGGCATCAGCATTAACGACGCCAGTCCCGTTCCTACCAAGGCCAGGGGAGCCCCAAATGAAATGGGAAGACTGGAAGGAGTACTTCAAAAATTACCTCGAAGCACTGGAAGACGAGAACGAGGAGGCGTTCTCCAGTAGCAGGAGGAAGAGGATACACTCTTACATAATCTGGGACCAGAAGGCATACGTGTGTTCCAAAACTTACCACCGGTCACCCGACCAGCAGCGGACGACGATGTATTCAAACACGCCATTGAAGATTTAGACACCCACTATCGGCCCGCAGTTTGCACGTCCATCGACCGCTACAATTTCCAGCAGAGAAAGCAAGAAGCGGGGGAGACGATAGACGACTACGTGGCGGCACTGAGAAAACTAGCCATAACATGTAAATTTGGAGCATTACACGACGAATTCATTAAGGACCAAATAGTAATGCATACGACAAGCAAGACAGTGCAAGATAAATTGTGGGCGAGTGGAGATGCGACGCTAAAAGACGTGATAGCCATCGTAAAAAGGGCAGAACTAACCAAGCGATGCGCAGAAGCAGCGAAGAGAGACCAAGTCCCGAGACTCACGATAAACAAGGTGGAGGACGCTGACTAGCATGGAAGAGGAAAACCGGCGCCAGGAGAGTACAAAGGAACAAACAAGGGGAAAGGAAAGCCGGGACAAATGTGGAAGCAGGACAAGGAAGGAACGTCGAGGTGCTACAGGTGCGGAAGCCCGAACCACGCGGCGCATGACAAACAGTGCCCCGCCTTCAGAGCCAAGTGCGCATTCTGCGGCCTGGTCGGCCACTACGAGAAGGTGTGTCGAAGGAAAGGGAAACAACGCGCGGTGAAATTCGTGGCGCAAGACATAGGAGAGGAAGAAGAAGGTCAGGAGGAAGACGACGAAGTCCTATGTGTGGAAGACCAAGTACTAGGCATCGACGGAAAAAGAGCGCGCAAACCCCATTGCGACATGCACATTGGAGGAGTAGAAATCACCATAGTAGCGGATTCGGGGTCTCCCTACACGATCGTCCAAAGATCTGTGTGGAACGCGAGATTCAAACCCACACTTGGCTCACATCTGGAACCGCCCGACATACGACCGGTCACCTACATGGGGGAACCCATCCCAATGGTAGGATTTAGGAGACTGCTTTTCCAGTTCAAAGAACGCAGCGCCCAGTGCAAACTGTACGTTGCGGAGAAGGGACCATCAGTCCTCGGGTGGATGGACCAAGGAGAGTTGGGAATACAACTGAATCCGGGAGGAGACACCCAAGTGCTAGTGACGTTAGATGGAGAATGGTCTACGGCAGCGAGATGGCGAAGCGAACACCCGAAAATATTTGGTGGCAAGATCGGAAAACTAGAGAAATTTACCCACAGAATCGTTCTCAAGGAGAATGTCAGCCCTGTTACACACAAAGTGAGAAACATACCGATTGCGGTGAGAGAGGCAGTGCAACAGGAGCTACACAGACTGGAGGAAGAAGGAATCATTGAACCGATCGACAGCGCAGAATGGTTGGCGCCACTGGTGGTGGCCATGAAACCGTCAGGCAAGGTGCGCTTATGTGTGGACCTCCAAGAACTCAACAAATGCATTGTGGTAGAAAAGTTCCCGTTACCACGCATAGAGGAAATGCTGGCACGTACGAAAGGCGTGAAATGGTTCTCCACCATCGACCTCAAATCGGCGTACCACCAGGTAGTTCTGCACCCCACGAGCAAGAAACTGACGTCATTCATAACTCCGTTCGGATGCTATCAGTTCTGCCGCATGCCCTTTGGGCTAGCATCAGCAGCGGCAGTCTTCCAAAAGCTAATGGCCCGCCTATTCAAAGGAATTGAGGGGGTACAATACTTCCAAGATGATATCCTAGTAATGGGGAAGGAGCAAGAAGACCACAATGAGAAGCTGGAAGTGGTACTTAAGATCTTGGAGGAAAACGGACTGACGGCAGAGTGGGAGAAATGTCATTTTGGAATGACATCAGTCACATACCTGGGGCATGAAATTGGAGAAAAAGGGATAACACCGAAGAAAGGGAATGTGAAGGCCATCTGCAACGCGCCCCCGCCCACCTCCAAAGAAGAAGTAAGGTCCTTTCTAGGGATGGCGGAATATTATAGTAAGTTTGTCCACCACTTCGCCACGAAAACACACAACATGAGACAACTCACGAGGGAAAAGACGGCGTTCGCGTGGACGGAAGAGGCGCAAGAAGAGTTTGACACGGTGAAACGTGAAATCAGCCAGGCTATCCCGCTGCATGGGTACGATCCCCTGGGAAGATCGATAGTGATGACAGACGCAAGCGAAAAAGGGTTAGGAGCGGTGCTCATGCAAGAGAGACAAGGAGGCGTGATGGAGACGATCAGCTTCGCGTCCAGGACACTGACGACCTCGGAACAAAAGTTCAGCGTGATCGAGAAAGAGATGTTGGCCGTAGTATGGGCCATGGGGAAGTATCGCCAGTTCCTGTGGGGCACGCGATTCCAGTTGAAAACGGACCACAAACCCCTAGTGAAGGTCTTGACGTCAAGTGGCCATGCCAGCGCAACACCCCGGATAGCGAAGATGACGCTAAAACTCTTGGAATATCGGTATGATGTGGAATACATACCAGGCTCAAGAAACAAGATAGCGGATTATCTCAGCAGGGCGTCAGCGATGGAAAGTGCCACCAGCGGCACCGAAGAAGATGATGAGATGGTAGCCCTGACAGATGATCCGGAAAGGTCAATAAGTAGACAGGATTGGAAGAATGCGTATGCAGTGGATAGAGACCTGGAAGAAATCAAGAAGTACATTGTACGAGGGTGGCCGGAAAGGAGACAACAGAAGCCCAAGGTTCGACAGTTCTACGAGGTTAGAGAGGAGCTGTCGGTGGGAAACGACGGTGTGTTTGTATACAGAGGAAATAGGGTGGTTTCACCTGTGAACATAATACCGGATCTGTTGTCTATAATACACGAAGGACACCTGGGAATCGTGAAGACGAAAGCCAGAACCAAGCAAACCATATTGGTGGCCAGGGATGGATCTGCTGGTGGAGAGACATGTGAGAGACTGCGTGCAGTGCCAAGGAGCATACAAAATCCTAAAACCTATGAGGCCTGCTCTAGGAAAGTTCACGAACCCCAATAATCCTTGGGAAGAAGTGGCAGTGGACATCTTGGGGCCTGTACTTGACAATCAGGGATACCCAAGTACTTATGCGTGTTAGTGGACAAATACTCAAAGTGGCCAGAGGTACACATTCAAGAGGAAATGGACACTGACACAATACTGCGATTTCTCAAGACAGTATTCCTCAGGGAGGGCATCCCCAGAACCATAATTAGTGACAACGGTCCCCAATTTACCTCGGACAAATGGTCCAGATTTGCGGAAAGGAATGGCATTCTACTCAGACATATGTCGGTATATCACCCGGCCAGTAATGGACAAGTAGAAAGGTTCAACAGGGTACTAATGGGCTCCATACAGGCTGCCATCTCCAGGGGCAAAGACTGGGAAAAGGAAGTACAAAGCACGGTCTGGGCATATCGCATCACCCCCACCAGCACGGGGTACAGCCCATTCCAAATCCTACGGGGAAGGCAACCCTTCACCAGAGACAATGTTGCTTGGAAAGAGAAAACCATCACCAGCAGATGGTCTCCAGCGGTGGTACAACACAACCTGGAGAAGGCACAGAATATATACACTGAATACTACAATCGCAACAAGAAGGTGAAAGAGACAGCGTTAGAAAAAGGGGAGTTGGTCAGAGTGAAGCTGGCTGTTCTAAAGCGAAAGGGAGAAAGCAAATACTCCCCACCCCTAAGAGTGGAAGAAGTGTATGACCAAGCAGCGTTGCTCAGCGATGGAAATGTGTGGTCCCAAGACCATATGGCCAAATGCAACAAAATCCTACAATGGCCCCGGGAGGACATGGAAGGGGTGACGCCACCAGAAGAGGTGACAAGGGAAGCAGGAGCTTCGAAGGGAGAGAGTGGAGAGAACATTCCTGAAGAGCAAAACAGTGAGAGACAAGTACAAGAAGGACCAGCTATGGAGGAAAAGACCCGGGAAGGGGGTGAGAATGGAGAGAGAGAAGGACATGGTACTCCTGAAGGAAGAAGGGGAAGCCCTGTCGCAGAAGGGGGTCAAGAAGGACACCCCAACCCCGTAAGACACACCCGGGTTGGGCGAGCGGTGGTGAGACCATCCAAGTTTAGAGACTACGAAATGGACTAACCACCCAAGTCAGGTACATTGTTTTTGTGTGGTATAAAAGGGGGAGATATATAGTGTCGCGGTCTAGTTGACGCGCACTACGTAACAGCGGAAATGCGTGTAGCGGCCATACTGGACGCTACTGCGCATGCGCGAGTGAGCGCGCGGCGAGAGAAGCGATCGGAGCCTGTTGCCCGGCGCTCTCTCAGGTGTAGGAGTGAAAGTACTGTAATAAAGGTACTTATATATAAGCCTTGGCTCCTGCATGTTATTGGGGGCAGTGAAGAACATTACAGATTTCATTGAAATATATGATTTGTGGCCCCTAACCTAGCTTTCCAATATGACATTTGTTTAAATATCTGTAGAGGCGAGTGGGGTAAGCACCAAACATTGTACGACATTTGCACCGCAGGCGTCCTGCTCATTACAGTACTCCCTCTGAGTGGATTTAAAGATAGAAATAGCACCAAGACGCCAGTGTGGCACTAACCTGCGATTAATTTTATAACACAGCCCTATGACTTTTGAGATAGCGCAGTGAAGCGTTTTACTGTGTTTTTGTTAGTAAAAAAATAACACAAGTAGAACGTTTTACTGTGTTTTTGTTAGTAAAAAAATAACACAAGTAGATGTAAAGCAAATCGTGATAACACAAAACGTTAACAGAACGTTAATAAGAGACATTGTTTATGTTTATATGAAAAACATTTTTTAATGAATAAAGGATAAAAAAAGATTGTGAAACTGAACGTAAAGGTAAAACATATATTGTCTCCCAGATTCCCAGGAGGTGCCTGGCTCTGTGGTGCCCTCCCCTCGGCCAGGCTGACGGGCGAGCTCCCAGCGCAGCTCCCGCCCCCACCTCCGATTCTCCATCCATCATGCCTTATTGCTGTTCCCAAAATTAAATTAAGGTAAGAAGGCACGAATTTAGATCGGTCATTTGTTTTATTCAAATGTTTAATCATTGACAATAAGTGAATCAGCCCGTGGGCAGCTGCTTGCCTCGCGCGCATTATTCATCGCAGTAAATGCTATGATCACATATGCACATATTTCATGGAGTCATACAGCGGTTATTTATGACCAATCACACCTAGAAATGTTGGGCGCTTTTTTCGGTGGTGTGAGTCTGGGGATGGGGGCGGGGGTAGAGGATAGAGGCTGAGTTCATGCAGTAGTTTTGCAGCTCTGATAAAACAGGGCAAGTTTACACCTTTTATGAGTACATTCTGACACATTGTGCATAACAGAGATTTCTTCTACACAGCTCTGTCACAGTCAAAGTAGACAAAATGGGCGGCAGGCACGGAGGCTAGCTATATACAATCACCCGAGACTATTCCCGCACGGATTACAGCTTTATGTGGCATTCATAAATATGTAGAAATATAGCTCCGTGGGTTAATGCACGTCCCACATAAGTTTCTTTTTTAATATACGCGGTATTGGTTCTTGCTGACTTTAACAGATTATTTGCACATCTAATTTGCGAGTGTTTACCTAGGCCGCGATTCAGCTATTACTTCACAAGTAAAGCGGAACACCGGGGCCACCATTTTAATTTAAAAGCGCCACAGGTCAGACACGAATCCTAGTAGGCAAGCAGCAAGCTGGGGGATTTCATTCCGTCTTTCGGGGGCGCAGCTCCTGCACTCAGGGGGCCCCATACTTTCAAAGGGACCCGCAGTCATCCCAAGGCCAATGTACATCTGTGAGTTATGGGCGACTAGTCAGGGGCCCCTTGTCACATTCTGCTGGGGAAGAGGGGCGTCATTTTGCGGTACGCCACTGCAGAGACACCCACAGCCCCTCTCCCTATAATACGGTTGCCTCGATCATTCAGTGTGGACTGCGGCATCCTCAGTCTGTAGTCATTATCCGTTGCCTAAGCCCGTCAACTGCAAACTTTAGGAATGGAAATCCTGAATGAATCGCTCACAGGTGGTCACATTTCGTGAAATGTTCACGGCAGTCCTTCACGCCTTCCTTTTACAGGCATCAGTTATTAAACAAGACCGACAATTTAGAGACAGCGCCGTGAAAGCTCGTCAGAGGCTTGGCATGACCCGGCAATGTTCATTCTCAGCCGACAAATGGCACTGCAAAGCCGAAACTTTATGGCAGAATGAGAGGCAACATGTAGCGTTCAAAGATTTGAATAGCGCAGCGAATCATCAAGTGCGGTACCGCAAAGGCAGCTGTGTGTTTACTTTTGCATCGTGCGTTCCCTTTAAGTGAAAGCGGGATGCGAAAATAAACACGCGG
The DNA here is from genome assembly GCF_964204655.1 of Triturus cristatus. Lineage (NCBI taxonomy): Eukaryota > Metazoa > Chordata > Amphibia > Caudata > Salamandridae > Triturus > Triturus cristatus. Next base: position 1,353,019,050 of record NC_140589.1, read on the forward strand.
CTGACTTTGCCAAGCAGAATGAGGAAAAAAAAGTGCGTAGGGACTAATGAAGGAGAGAGTGTCGCACCACCGGTAAAAGATCAAATCCCGGTGGGCGTGGCCAAAAGGAGACAATGCGGCAACAAGGAGAGACTAAAAAGCCTCCTTTACAATGAGAAGCCAGCATTTTGCATGCAAGATGACGTGAAACAATCAAAAGGATGGGCGGGGCTTCAACTCCACCTCCGAGAGCTTTGGAATCTGTATTGATTCCAAGAAGCTCTCGTATGACAAGAGCAGCGCATGCGCGCTGCTTTTGCCAGCCGAGACCTAAAAAGGGCACACCATGGGGAATGCGGTGTGATAGAAATCTTTTCCACGTGTTATTTTCCTGTAGAAAATTCTAAATGCCATCATCAAAAACTTTATTTCGGCTCAACAGCCATAAAAACACATAAAAGAGAATCATACAAAAATAAATAAAACACACTGTAGCAAGTAAAATACATAAAACGTAGTTACCAAGAATATTATGAATTTCAACAACCTTAGGTCTAGGTAACCATTCGTATTCTAAAAATATAAATATAAAAAGATTAAAATATAAATACATTTTATCAGGATTGAAAGGGAAAGTGGACAATGCCTGTAAACTTTTAAAATGGCTGGGCCAAGCAGGGAGAGTGTTGTGTGGTATTTGGGCTATGCTTTGCAAGTCGACACAATGGCGCTAGATTACTTCTCAGGGAGCCCACATTTTTAGCTCAGCTCTCCACGTGGCCTCCAAGTTGCGGGTGAGTGCAAAAATCAGTGGCTTGACGGAATCTGTTCTTAATATTCTTAGGGCGACTTTATGCTCTCTAATGCCCAAGTTCCGACACAGCGGGAGTATCCAGCAAGGTCTGCTGTTCATATAGGCCGGGCAAAAAAGAGTAACATGCTACAGTTTCCTTGGGGACACCTCAAGCTGGAGACCGCCAATCATCTACCCTAAAAGGTTTTGCCCCTTTAGCAGTGAACAAATGGAGGGGTAGAGGGCCATATTGAAATAGCAGATGCAGGCGCCTAGCTAGGGGAGGCTATATCTCATCCAGAAAATCCTCTCTGGAGAAAGAGTCCTTCACCAAAAGGAAGGCGTCGGTCAAAGGACCTTGGCCTGCCTAGGTATGCAATAGGGACTCTTAATGCTGCAACAGGCACATTTGATGTTGAACCTGGAGATCGTCCCTGCCTCACCCAGGGCACTCCAGAGTTGCCTTCCCAATCTCCCCCAGAGTGGCTTTCACATATTTGATCCGGGGTATATTTCTGGAGCCCGCAAAACTGAGCATTTCTTCTAAGCCTTTCTGATAGGCGTGGAGCCCTGGGATGGCCCAGATTCTCCTCCAATAAAGGATAGGGCGTAGTCGAGCTTTAGGCTGCGCTGCGTAATGTGTGCGTGCCACCTAGGAGGTTCAGTTAGTGTGATGCCCAAGTACGTAAAGGTATGCACTCACTCAAGGGGAATCCATGCTAGTGCTGGATGGGCCCTAGTCGAATTTCCTGGGTTCAAAAATCACATAATTGGTCTTGCCCACATTTATTTCTAGGCCCGCACCTTACAAAAGAACTCAAAACGGTCCAGGAGTTTTTGGAGGCCCATAGAGGACTTGGAAAGTAGAAGAGTATCGTCGGCAAACAAGAGGGCAAGGATCCTCATGTTTGGCAACCTAGGGACCTCATTATCACTCTGTTCTAAAATATTTATAAGGCCATTGACGTAAAGTGTCAATAACGTAGGAGCAAGTAAACACCCCTGTCTAACCCATCTAGTTACAGGAAATGACTAATTTCATTGGCCAGACCACACCTGACCTGCACAGTTACTAGCATGCTGTCTCACAATGTTGTTTAATAAGTAACTGGGTACCACCAACTCTTGTAGTACCGCCAAAGGGTCAGCCTGGGGACTAAGTCAAAGGCGGAATAAAGGTCCACAAATACGACACAGAGTCAGCCACCGCCAAGAGTAACAACATTCCAGTACAACATCAGAAGACAAAACAACCAATCGATCGTACTTTTGGATTCCCTAAGGCCCGCCTGTAACTGGGGCAAAATGTCATTTTCTCAGCCATTCCTGTAATCTGCTAAGTATGATCCTACTGAACAACTTTTGTGAGCTGTCAATGAGACTTATGGGTCTATAGTTGACTGGCAAGTCACGGGGGCCTTCTTGAATATAGGGATGATTTCAGCCCCGGCCCACGTCAAAGGCAAGGGTGCCCCTTTCAGGAAAGCAGTAAATAACAGAGAAATAGGCACTCCATATGCCTGCCTCGCTTCGGAATAAATCCCCAGGGATTAGGTCTTGTCCCAGAGCTTTATTTGTCATAATGCCCTTAATGGCTATACGGATTTCCTGGGCTGAGATTTCCTGGCCATAAAAGTGACACTTGGGGGCAGAAATTTCTAACGGGCCCACATCGATGCTATCCTCCACCTCGCCTATACTCTTGATTGATTGTCCTAAGGTCCCTTGGCTCATCTGATCACTATCAGCAGTGGTCAATTCTGCTATCTGCACATACAAGCTGGAGAACTGGGCAGCCCAATCACTGGTTAGAATGTTAGTTTCAATATAACTAAACACATACATGCTGCCAGAGGACACCAGGTGCTAGAAAGCATGATGGTCTTTCTGACTAGCAGTAGCCAGGAGGCTAACCGCCCCATCAATACCTGCTATGTGGGTTGGCGGATGAGTAGCGTTGGTGACCCCCTTTGAGATCAAATCATCTTGGCCAGCACTGTGGGCCGCTAAGGAGGTTTGCTGTCTCTCCTATATATCTGGCTACAGTCTTACCACTATTTGGTGATCCACAGGGCAATCAATCCTCATGTCTTGGTGGCGGTCTGTGTCAAGGGACCCCTTGCTGTGCCCCTCGCCCAACTAAAGCCCACAATCATCCATGGAGTGTGGGCCCTGATCTCCCCTAATACTATGTTTATGTGGGAAGGGGATCCTAGCGGGCCCTTTCTCTGTACTGGGTAAAGTGGCACTCCCTGTTTCAGAACAATCCTTATTACGGCCAGGGATAATCACTATCTTCCAACTGGAAGGCAGTCTACCCTAGTCAATCAGTCAAAATGATTGTGAGTCGGTATGGGAGAGATGTCACCGTATCTCCTAAGGTTGGGGCAGAACATAGCTGGCTGGGGTGGGGAATACCCCGTTGTATTTGCTGGTAAATCTGTAAATGCTGTTGCAAGGGAGTGCAATAGAAGTAGCCTAGAGGTAGGGGCTCTATGTGGGTCCCTGCTACTGGATTGCTGGAACTACCAAATAAGACGTTTTGGGCCAACAACGAAAATCTGAAGTTAATAAGAACGCAGTCGCCACCTCAGTCCACCTTCTCAGGCCCAATCCAAGCCACTCTTCTTGTTAGCAGGATGTTATTGGATTGTGAAAGGGGAAAGAAAGCCTCTGAAACGAACTAGCCATCCCAAGGTTTTGCTATGAAGCTTATCGTTTGTCTCACTTTGTCCTTCCTGCAAAGGGGGAACAAACTCTAGTTAAATCAACTATGTATGGGCAGGAGGCCAGAGGAAGATTGATCACTGGCAATTTTGGGTTCCCCATAGGGCTATGTGGTCTTGAGTTGCCAGAATATGACAGTTCGTCAACAATATAGTCATCTTACTGCAGCCTGTGCTATCTAAGCAGGGGGAAGGGCTAGGGTTTTTTCAAAAAGTGCCAGGCCGCCCCTGGGCCCAACTAGGGGGATCTGCAGGCGCTCTGGACTCGGGTGCAATATGCTAGAGCCTGGCTCCTGCACACTCAGTATAGAATACTCCGTATTCATGGCTCCCTGGGCTACACTAGGCTTCCTTGTGGCGTGGGGATAAGATGTCAAGAGGGCCTGCGCCTGTATACTAGCAGCCAGTTCTTTCTCAATAGCTGCTAGGCGGGCGCATATTGTGATTAATTGCTCCACTAATAGCTTCCTGACCTTGCACAAGCAATCATCCATAAGTTGCTTAATGCATTCGGGCGAGACTCCACCAATAAACTTTGCGGGGGATGCTTCAAGCAGCTCTTTACTATGGTGCAACAAGGTAGGGGTGATCTTGATTAAGCGACCTGCGGGCTAAGTTTCTTAGCTCTCCAAGTGGGTTGAACAGTGCTAATTATGCTTGGCTCAGTGGCACTCGCAAATTCAATTTATGGCACTCTGGGAGTATGGCAGGGTCGCATAGGTACGGCCAGTGGCATGGTGAAGGAGGATGTATCTGGATCGGACTCCAACGTGCTGCCTGTCTCTCCGAGTGCAAGGACAGCCACCATTCAGTGAGCTTGATCTTTGTACCAACGACCCCAATAGCTTTATATAACATCCTGTCGATAGATGTAGCCTTAGCCGGAAGGGGGGGGGGGCTTCCTATGGATTTCCTCTTGGCCATCTTAGCCGGGGTAGCTGAGTTCGGCAAGTGCAACTCAACAAGTGCAATTTACCCCCCCCCCCCCCCCCAAGCTATGTGTAAATATGACGAAAAAATAGGGAGAAAAAAAAGAAGAAGAGTGACAGGCCTAAGAAAGCTGGTAAACAAAAGGGGGCTTGGGGATGGGTAGATTTAAACCTCCGTTGATTAGGGCTGTAAAATCTGCTTGGAAAAGTGGGGAAGGTGAGCCGGTTGTATACAACGACGTAGTGATAGTAATAGGGTAGGTCAGCGTCCTGCAGCCCACCCAAGCCGAAGTAGCCTCTGTATGGGGCTATTAACAAATAGGACACTTTCCACACTTCTCCGCAATAATGCCGCAGCCGCTTTACGTTGGTTATGTCAAATTAAGCCTGCCCTCAGTCCAATAGTCAATTGTAGTCCAGGACACACTGTCTCTAGCTGGAGGTCGTGCCTTATGGCTTCAATGCTCTCTTGCAATACAAGAATGCAGCCAGATTTGCCCTCTGCCTTGAAGCAGGGACAGGTAGGATAAGCTATTAAATTGTCCCTGTTCAATATATATGCTACGGAAGTATCAGTCCGCCACGAGAGTGGTGTGGGTATGGCAGGTCTGATAAATAAATGAGTGCTGTGAAGCCAACTAGAGCATTGCTAAGGCAATGAAGGGAAACCTGATAACAGTACATTTACACAGACAGGAACTAAGTATGTCCAACCAATGAGCCAAGTTGGATGGCCCTGCCCTGCCTCTTCCTGGTGAACAGGCCTACCCTCAGCCCGTGAAGCAGGGTGCTGTCACTGATGCAGGGCTCCTCCTCCTTGCCTTTTGTGATATGGGACCAGTAGCCCCCTCGCTACGACAGAATTCAGGGTAAGAACCTCTCCCTGAGGTAATGGTATTTACTACCTGTGGTAAATATCCCACCCTGTTCAGGCAAACTTGTAATGTAGGCCAAAGTGTGTTAAATTGTCAAAAGCCTAGGTCAAAGTGTGTTAAGTTATCAAAATTTGTGGAAGATCAACCACGCCATACATATTATGCAACATAATGTTTAGTCAACCCTGCAACTTAATTCGACCTTCTATTCCATATAATTCCAGACACCCTGGTTTGAAGCTAGCGTTTTTCAACATTCATGAATATCAGATCCTATAGTCGTACAGTACGTGGATGTAGATGTTGCTCACATCAATAACTATGTATTATGTTATGTTATGTTATGTTACTGTTTTTTGTACCGCGCACAGCTACCCCAGCAAAGGGGCGTCCTGGCGCCAGAAAAGGTAAACACAACAACACAGAATGCAACGGGTTACAAAATTTTATTAAAAAGAAACGTTTTAATGACACCTCTGAACCTAGTTAAATCTTCCTCAGCACGGATGTCGTAGGGAAGAGCGTTCCAGAGCTTGGCAGCTACTACTCGAAAGGAGCGGCCACCCGTCCTGTTCAACAGAAAACGGGGAACAACAGCTAAGTTCTGGCCCAAGGATCTCAAAGAGCGAGAAGGAATGTACAGAGTTAGAAGGTTCGTGAGGATAGGAGGAGCCAAGCCTTTCAAAATTTTAAAGGCCAGGCAAAGCACCTTAAACTCAATGCGCCGCGCCACAGGCAGCCAGTGGAGAGTATGCAGTACTCCGGACACTGAGCAACGTTTGGGCAACCCAAATATTGCTCTTGCGGCGGCATTCTGCACTCGTTGTAGCCGCAGAAGTTCAGCCTTGTTCGTGCCTGCAAGCAGAGCACTGGCATAGTCTATCCTGGATAATACCGAGGCCTGGACCACCAGCTGTCTCGTGCTGGCATCAAAGAATTTGAGCACCGGCCTAATGCTCCTGATAATGCCGAAGCAAGAGGCAGCCACCTTCTTCGTATGGCAGGTGAAACTAAGGGAAGGGTCCAGCCAGACCCCAAGGTTCTTTAACTCCATTACAGGAGAAGGGATCATACCTAGCTCGGGGGGCCACCAACTATCATTCCAACATCCAGGAAGCTTACCAAACACCATCACCTCTGTCTTCTTAGTGTTCAATTGGAGACAGTTCTGATTCATCCAATTGGCCACCGAGCGCAACCCCTCACAAAAGTTGAGGGCATCCATAGCTGAGTCCCCACTTAGTGTGACCGCCAGCTGCGTGTCATCCGCATAGGAAACCATTGTCAGGCCCCAGCTTTTGACTACCGCAGCCAGCGGCCTCACATAAAGATTAAAAAGAGTGGGGCTCAGAGATGAACCCTGAGGAACCCCCGACGTGAGCGGGTGAGAGGTGGACTTACCGGGTGGTATCGCAACCTGGAAGGATCTGTTGGAAAGAAAGGAGCGGAACCAGCCTAGCGCCGACCCCCCAACCCCAGCTTCCTCTAGCCGCCGCATCAAGATGTCATGGGACACCGTATCAAAGGCGGCACTCAGGTCTAACAAAAGGAGTGCCGCTGTTTGACCGGTGTCCAGCACGGAGCGCAGATGTTCAGCCATGTATAGCAGGGCAGTCTCCGTGCCGTGGGCTTTACGGAAACCATTTTGTGTGGGGTCCAAGATGTTAGCTTTATCAAGATGGTCCGCCAGGATCCCATTCACGTGGGTTTCGACGACTTTGGCAGCCCACGGCAGCAAGGAGATGGGGCGGTAGTTCTCAGGTTTAGTGGGGTCGAGGGTAGGCTTTTTCAGAATGGGAGTGACTACCGCTTGCTTCCACTTCGTAGGTACGGTCCCTGAACCCAGAGACATATTGATGAGGGAAAGTAAGGGAGCACGGCATGTATCCCGCATGTTTTTAAATAAGGCCGGTTTGAGGGGGTCTGCCGGGGAGCCAGATTTAATTTTTTGGCTCAGGAGATCAAAACCCTCCTCCGATAGGGGGGCTAGACAGTCCAGGATCCTATCCTTGAACTCAGGACAATCAACAGGATTCAAACAGTGCACGGCAGTAGGGAAGGAGTGGTAAATAGCTTGCACCTTCTGAACAAAAAACAAGGCCAAGCGCTCGCAATGGGAGTCTGTGCATATTATGTATTTAATTACAAATCTCTGTAGCTTACAGGTTAAGGTGTCAAAGTGAAAGGTCCACAAACATAACTTGTTCGACTAAGTAAATGTTTTACATCGAATAATTTATAACCAGTAATTGGAACATTCTTGTCTGTTCAGCCTAACGTTTTATGCCTGACTTATGGTTGGATGTATTGCATAACTAACTTACCATGATTGTTAAAATGGCAATAAAAATATTACCCACATTTTTGTTTCTTTTTACTTAACACATTTTGCTTTAATGACAAATGCACTAACTCCAACATCGTACACTTGACTTTACATTTTATCTGTAGGCCTTCAAAACAGGACTACAAAAGTAGAAAAGTTTCTACTCACCATTGAAGGGGTTAATTTTTCTTGATATTCGTAAGTGGATTGCATCCCTAACTTCTTTCCTTCGCACACACTGAATTCCCAAATTCTGAAAACTAGAACACAGAAAATAATAATATGCACCTACAACAAATGTAAATACCCACATTTTATCATTCACTGCATCCTTTTCCAGTTACGGAAAACCTGGAAAAAAAACCTCTGTTTATTATGTATTCATTTATTTGTAGATTGTGAAATACAGAATGGTTAACTTGGGAGGGTGTACACCATCAACTAAATAATACAATATCTTTATAGGTCAAAGCACAGTTCACTGAGAAAACTTTACTTAAACTCCGGAGGAGCAGCACGCGAGTTGTATCAAACAACATTGAAGTCAATAAGCAACTCAATAAAATTCAGTGTAGAGCACTTGTGGAGCAGAGTCTTGCGGGTCGCACTGATAAAAAGTGCTCCTTAAGAATTCAGCGGCACAGGAGCGTAGCCCCACTGCTTTGAGGAGTGTAAAAGAAAAGAAATACAAAATGATAATAACTTGTAGTTATTATCATTTTATGTTTACTTCCTTTGTGGGGAGGCGGGTTGGCGGGCCAAGCCAGTCATGTGAACTTTTCCCTTTCTCCATGCAGGCTGCATTACAGCCTGCGTGGAGAACAAGCCCAGGCCCCCATTCCCTGGTTGAGCAGCGTTGTGACTGATCAGGGGAGCCTGGGTGCTTACCAATCACAACGCTGCATTGCAGCGTTAGAACTGGTCAGGGGAGTCTGGCTGTTCCACTGGCTTCCTTTCTCACAAGGAGAGAAGGAGCAATGAGCAGAGACGCAGCATCGGGGACTCAACGGCAAGGTAAGTGTGTAATTTTTAAAAAACATTTTGGTTTTCATTGCGCTACCTCATGCCCGCGCACCCCCTCACCACCCTACGCCTGCCCCAAAACCCGTGAGTCATGCCGGCCGCCACTGCTTAAGATTACTGTTTCTTCTGGAAGTCAAGCTTCTCCAGTGGGGCAGGGAAGTCAGTGAGGGTCACTCGAAGTCAAATACATCGATTTTTAACTCTTACTGAAGCCCTCCGTTTTTACTACAAATGCTCCAAGTGAGAAAGCTAGATCTTCTTGCTGCTGGGCGCTTTGCTCCTGGAAAGACTCTTCCACCTTTTCCCAGTCCCAAGACTGGAAATAGTCCCTCTTTGGTTTGTGAAATCTCCAGTTGAGCAAGAAGAGAAAGCAGTAGCAAAGGAAGGTTTTCAAATGGGGCTGCTTCTTTTTGGCAGCCCCACAGTAGCCTCAACCTTTGCTGGAAAAAGCTCTCCGGTGGCTAAAGTTGCAATCTGTAGCCAACGAGTTTGCACCTCTCTTAGACAGCTTTGGTGTTTTATCCAGGTATCCCAAGGGCCAAAAAATGACAATGACCTACTTTCTTTCAGATGCTGCAAAAGTCATTCGTGTTCCTCTCCCAGCTACCAGGATTCTACTAAAGGCTCCTAGGGGCCAAGCCTCTATCCATGCAGGGCTCCCACAGTGTCCAGAACAGTCCACTTCCAGCTGTACAGCTTGTTCACTGCACAGTACCGAACCCTCCCTATGTTTTTGTATTCCCAAGGCAGGTCAGATGCCAGACCCTTGGGGAGCAATTCTAATCTCTGGGTGCAAGTGGAGAGCATGATACATCTCAGTCGTAGTGTTCATGGGTAGATCCAGAAAGAATCTTCCTTCTTCAGATTTCTCACCAGTTCTTGGATTGCTCTAATGAGCTAGGGTGCGTTGTCTTGTTTATCCTGTGCACTAGATTGTGATTGGTGACAATATTTGAACAAATCCCCACAGAAATTGCACAGAATCACCCATTCCACTTTTGCAGCAATTTCTAGTTGCCTGCTTGGAAACTATCACAGAAGCCCTTGTTTGGGGATGGCTGGACTCTGGCCATCCCAAATTCCTCCCAGAGCCTACCCTATGAGAATCAAGACCCACTCTCTCAGACAGTGCTAGAACAGGTCCCATACCAACTGGGAGCTTTAACAAATACCTACATTTGGATCCTAGATTCCTCCACATTCTACATTAGGCATCAGCTGAAGAAGATGGGCTCTGGGGGATATTTGAAATAAGAGCTTGAGAAGTGTCGCACAGACCTGTTGGGGTGGGGGGGGGGGGTCAATCTGATAGGGAACATAGAGATACAGAAAAGTTAGGAAATGGATGGTTGCAGAGCACGGTGCTCACACATGGGTTCACCTACAGAGCATCTGGAAGAGGTGAGGGTGTACCAGGGACTGCACTGAAAAGCACAGTCAGAAGTTTAAAGATAGCCTGGTACTTAGCTGAGAGCTATCAAGTTAAAAGTTAGCACTAGGAAATGGGCATGGGCAGTGGCGGCTGGTGACATTTGAAAGTGGTGAGGCGTTAAATTATGACAGTTCTGCACTGAGGCGAGCAAGCGTAGCGAGCCAAAACAACCTTCGGGGTGTTCGGGGGTTCTCCCCAGAGAAAATTTTGAAAAAATAGAGGATAAATGGAGCATTTTCAAGCAAATAGGAGGAAGCAGGAAGGTTATTAATGCAATACACCCAGCAATGCCCCAGCCTCCTCCTTATGACCCCTATTACCCTCCCATCTCTCTCCTTTGCTTCTCTCCACCTCTCTCAAGGACCGGAAGAGCAGCAGCACTTTAATCAGGTCCTCTGGAATTATGCAACAGGAAGTACCAAATTATGCAGCAGGGTTGACTACATTTTACAGTGTAATGCAGGGTAGTATTTCATTATTATGTCATTTTCTGCACATGTTAACACTATGTGAAGGGCCATCCACTGTGCAGCAACATATTACTGCATTTTAAGTAACATTTGATCCTTTTTCTGATGGTTTTTGTTAAAATCTTCAATTTAGGCTGTAGATGATGGATTATATAGCTAAGGTATCAAATCCATAATCATGCCTAAAACGCAGCAGCATCGAATAAATCCTGTGGCCCTGGCTATAACACTGATACCCCAAAGTGGGGGGTGTGTTCATTATGTTCCTTCTATTTATATAAGAGTTCTGCCTTTTGCAAGTACCTCGGGAGAATGAGAGGAGGCAGGTAGATTATATGCCAATTGTATTCCAATGCAGAATCACATAATTGCCGTGGCCACTGGTTTAATGGTTTTGTGGCACTGGCTGTTGATGTAGGACTCAGGGTTCTGCCCCTGGCTTAACCACTTTATCACACTTTGTAATCTAGAGCAGATCTTTTGGTGCCTCAGTTCCCACACCTGCCAACATCGGGAGTGCTCAGAAACAACCGTAATGAAGGTTCAAAGCACTGGACTCACTAGTCGCTAGTCAAAGGGATGGTCACCTGCAAGGGCCAGTAGAACATCGTCCCTTTGACTGCTTTTTAATATTGGAAACTTTTTATTTTACAGCAGCGCAATTTATTTACAGGAACATAGTATTCATACAACTTTAGTGACTCCAAAAATGGGTTTAGCACATAGCAAATAACTTATTAGCAGTTGCAAAACCTCTGATTTTACAAACTAGACAGTTAGCGACCGCCACACATTTAGTACATCTGGCCATGATGTCTTGTAGTTTATTAGCCAGCACACATTGAATGTAGAGCTATGCTCATCAACAATATATCAGCACATAAGGAAATTGAAAGCATTTTACAAAGGGAGAACCGAGGAAGATATTATGCAGCAAGTGCTAGACTGTCACTATCCCCACAGGCCAAATAGAAACCAGTATGCTATATAAAAATCTGTTCTGTACAATGAATACAGTGCCTGGAATATTTATGCCTAGTTCATCATAGACTCAACTAACCTAGAGCCCGTTTCTCCCTCCCTCCCTCCCAGTCCAAGACATTGCCCCCACCTGCATACTGCCAATATTTTTCTACTGTCGAGAGAGGTGCTTTTATCAATCCAAATTGTATGGTCAAATCTCTCATGTTTGGATGCAGTCTATCATTTGACATGTGGGTCATGACAAGGACAATTGTATTTGTTCAATAATATTTGCCTTTGGACATTTGAGAAACTTATCAGCAATTTCACTTTGCAAAGACAAAAATGACTGCGCGCAGCCATCAAACTTTAAGTCAAAACTCTCAAGTCTTCCAATGTACTCAACGAAAACATTTGGAATTCATTCTTCACTCATTCACCTCAATAATTCCCTTTAAACGTCTAAAACTCAGCACCAGATTTATATGTTAGCAGTTGGACCGTTGTCCCACCAGGACAACGGAGTAATTTACTCATTTACCCTGGCGGAGGTCCTGACAGCCAAATGTAGAAAATTGGCTGTGGAGAGCTTCAAGTGGTCTGTGCGCGCTCGCACGCGATTGCTGCTGCGTCTGTCAGCAGCAGGCCGCCTCTGGAAGGGGGAATGAGGGATGACCTCTGATGAGATGGCGACCCGAGGTCACCAGTTACCAGGCATGTCCCTGTGTGACCCTCCCCGAGATAAGGCTCCTCGGGCCATTGCACACCGCTGGCCTTCCAAAGGCAGGCCTCGCGTTATTGGGGGAAAACTATGCAAGCACTGGGCGTGCTAGTGGGATGCGGGGAACTGTCGGAGACAAGAAACACCAAATACCGTTTACAGCCTGTATGCACAAATTATATAGCAACAGTAGTTTGGAAAGCAAGCGGTAGGATATTAACTGTTTAGCGCTCTAAAGTAATCCTACAGGTACCTCGTAGCGCGTTATAAAACGCGCAAATGAATAAATACCCTGAATGACACACAATATTACAGAAGAGGCAGGACATTGTGAGTGTTTACTTTTCAACGCGTCCACTCAGATGGCTATAAATCTGTTTTTCAGTCGCGGCTCGCAGTGAGTACTCGTGGGGGTGGGGGGCCGAGGGAGAAAATTTAAAAAATGAAAACTTACCTGACCGCCTCTCTCTGCTTCTGGTCCGCGTTGGCAATGGCGCCTCTTGGAACAGGACTGGAGTGACACACAACCCCATAGCCAATCCTGGCGCTGCTGCAGCGCCAGGATTGGCTTAGGGCACGGTTGCTCTTTGCCCGTCGCCTGCCCATTAGGAGTCCGAGGGGCTTCTAATGTGCATGCGCAAGCCAGTGGAAACGCAAGTGCGCATGGCTGGGCACGGGTGAAAAATTCACTCACCTTCCCCACTCATGCGCACTTGTGCTGCTGCCTGTCTCTGGCTGCTGGTCTGACAATGCATGTCAGTCAACATGACGCCGGACCGCCCACCCCCTTCAGACTCTGAAGGGGGTGGGCAGTCCGACGTCATGCTGACTGACATGATTGTCAGTTCTCCCTCGGCGATCTGAACTTAAGTAAACTAAGTTCAGAGACGCCGAGGGAGCTGTGGGCGCCATGGCAACACCCCAACGCCCCCAATGGATGCACCGCCACGGGGCATGGGAAGACTGATTGGATTCTAGGGAGCAGCTTTTATGTCCAGACCCAAAAGAACGTTGTGAAAATCCAACCAAGGACCTGATTTTGATATATTCCAGCTTGCTCATTACAAGTGTGCTGATGAGTGATTTGGCTATGGTGAAGGGGAGCCAAGAAGGAATTTTCCAGATTAATTTAGCAGCCAACTGGTTAGCATGCTGACTTATCATATCATGTTTGCGCTTTCGTATGGCACAAATGTGGCTTCTTGGCACTAGAGCTCTGAGTAACCCATGATTGGGGTGATGACTGACAGGATAACACTTAAAAGAGGCAGGTTTTGATGGATTAGCGGGATTGTACAAAATTAAAGACTTACTATCCCTGTCACAAAGTAATCTCCAGAACTGTACATTGAAGGCTGCAAGCAATAACAAACGAGTTACTGTTGAAGTAGAAACTTTTTACTACAGTACTCACCCTTCCACTCTTTACATGCTATAGTATTGTTCAGTATGGAAGAACAGAATTATTTCAATCCATGCTTAAATAGACCTCTCAATTGAGTAAATCATAGGCAGACTAGCGTCCCCATTATTTGTTTTGGGGGTCAATCGCAAATTCATTCATAATGCTTCACACTTCTCCCTCAGAAAATACAGATGACCTTAAAAACAATCAGTGGCAATGAATGTTTATATGGTCTCTATCACAGCATTGCACCTAATCCTCCTCTTCTTCTTCTCGGTCCTTGTAAACTGAGAAGGATTCCATTTCAGAGATGGAAAACTCTGTTGCTTTAAGACATTTAATTTCTCCCCCTCTGTGATAGTCCTGCCAATCCACCTCGACCGGGGCTACCCATCAAACAAACCTCACAAAATATCAACCCAATTATGGCCTTATTAGTCGCTAAGCGTGTCCTTGCAATGCACTGGTCTCGCGGCCCCCCTCCCACCGTGGCGCAGTGGTCTAGAGACATGTTGTATTGTACCACTCAAACAGAAGTGTATAGTGAACTGTTGCCTCCCCGGGACCGGACAAAAATCTTTTGGAGTCTGTACACTACCTATATGGCGTCTCTAGCGTCTCCTCCCCCACCTACCACCACGGAGGGGTCATGTTAGTTAGTAAGATCTCTGCTAGTATTGGAGCACCTGAGGCGGGTCTATAGCTTTTACTTGGTGTGATGTGTCCTCAATATTAAAGAGTCTTTATTATTTTTTCGCTGGTCAAAGCTATTTGAGATTGTTAAATGTATAATTTTGGATTTTATCCAATCGTTATTATATTATAGTTTTTGAATGTGCCTTGTAATATTGTATAATTTCATTTTTCATGATTTTTGGTATATTGTTTGTATTTATGATTTTTTTTGTGTTGTATTAACACAAAAGGAAAATAAAATAATAAAAAAGAAAACAAAAAAAATATCTCCCCAATTCCCAAGCACTAGGACAAATCCACCAACTGTTTGGGAAGACAGGTGGAGGAAGTAACCACAGCACTGAGGAAGAGTAGGACTAGAATTAAAGAGAATTACAATGAGTATTGTAGCCGTTGCCTCTTAATTTCTTTTCCTTGGTACAGTCTTTACAAAGTCAGGAATTCCAAAAAGTACCATTCTTAAGACTATCCAGAGATGTAAATTCAGACACAGATAGTCTGCTGTCCCTGTGAATATATCATTTGTTCAAAAGAAATGGGCACTGTACCTGCAGAGCTGGAGATGCCAATGACTATATGAACTGTGCAAAATGTGTGAATCGATGCCTGTGTGACGGCCCCACAAATGACGGCCACAGGAGCAATGGAGCTTGCCCAAGAAGCAGCCATAATGAATTTACTGAAGTTTGCAGAACAGTGATACTGCCATGGCAACCAACAATCAGGCTCCCTGACAAGCCCAGATTTATCATAGAATATTACAATAGCTCTCTGCACAACAACAGTAAAAAGAACCTCTCCTGTGGAAAGACTGAAGACAAGCTGTACACTGTGAAATGCAGACAAAATTTTAACCCAAAGGAGGCTCTGCTCCTAAACGAGATGGGCTTTCCAGACAAAAAGAACAATGTTCTACGCATATGAGATCCCAAGCCAAATCAACTGTCTTTCAAGAGTCAATTTCCATAAGCAAGAATCTCAGTTGAGATCCATTGACTCCAAATGCTCAAAATAGATGATTGGGGAACAGGGTTCCAAGGAGTCTAGTGGACTGAAAACACCAGACATTGTCGGAAGTAATATAAATATGACAAATCAAAGCAAAGTTTTTTCTTAAGAGTAACTTATTTCCCATCACTCCTGGTCAATGCTCGCAGTTACCAATTTCAGGACGATGTCAATAGCTAGGGGTAAACGTGATAAGGAATCAGCAACCACATTTCTTAACCAGTATTCCCTAACAAAATTGCAGCTTTCCAAATCTACCAACCACTTAGATATTCTGGGTGTGGTGTGATCTGAGCCCTTGCTTGTGAATGTCTCTCCTGATGAAGTGACTGTCAACTCCATCCGCTGCGTCCAGTGTCGGGAACCCTCGCCCTCCTGCCTCCCACCAATACTCCACCGCTGAGCTCCGGGCCCTGGACGCTGTAACAACAACTGCTGCACCACTTCCCCTCGATCAACAGAAGAACCCTTCACCTGCCGCCACTGCCATTTCACATGCAACTCAGGATCGCCCGCATAGGAACCCTCACTGCACCCACCCCACCGACCACGAACACCCCAGAACGGTTCCAGTGCATCCTGCTTAATACCCAGTCCCTCAGCTAACATGCCACCAAAATCTGAGACATCACTACCCTCACCCCCAATGTGATCATCACTGAGATCTAGCTCAACCCCTCCTCAACCCAGATATTGCCACCGCAATTCCCAATGGCTACAAGATGATACACCAGACCCGCACCTACAAACACGGAGGAGGCATCGCCATCATCGACAAGGAAACTCTGTTGCACCACCACTGAAGACAACATCACACCGAACATTCCAACTGACAGTTGGAACTGAACTTCCAACTCCAAACTGACAGCAGGACGACCATCGGCGGCACAGATCCCCAGGGCCTTGCCCTGGCATCTCCACTCTAGCTATTGACTACAAGCACTACATCTTCCTCTATGACCTCAACTTGCACCTGGACGACTCCAGAGACACCAACTCCACCAACCTCCTGAAAAACATGAGCAACATCGGCCTCTGCCAATTGGCCCCTAACCCCACACATTGCGCAGAACACATGCTGGGCCTGATCTTCACAGCCAGCAAAGGGAGTCAAGCACAGCCACATCACCGAGCTCGCCTGGACCAACCATGCCATAATTAATTTCAGCATCAAAGGCTCCTCGGTCACCACCACCACCAGGCCCCTGAGATCCTCCAACCGCAAATGGAACAAAGTAACAGAGACCCAGTGAACGGGCGCCCTCAACACCACCCAGCCTGATTATGCAACCAACCTGGAACAGGCTGTCCAGAACTTGCCCGCCTGGATCTCCAACTGCACCGACAGTCTCGCCCCCATGAAGTCAGCCACAACCAGCAGATCCACCAAATAAGCCAGTTGGAATACACCACAACTCAGGACCATAAAACAAAACTGTAAATGACTGGAAAGAAGATGGCGCAGCAGCAGACACCCCACAGACCGACCGACCTTCAAGGCAGCCCTCAACAAATACCACCAATGCCTCCAGGACACGAAAAAAGCCTATCCTAGCAACCGCATCAAAGCAAGCACCAACCATAGAAAGGAACTCTTTAGCATCGTCAGAGAATTCTCGTGCCCGTCAGCCACCGAGAACACAATCCGCCCTTCCCAGGAACTTTGCAACACCCTGCCTAACTACTTCCACAATAAGATATCGGTCATCTACAACAACTTCGAACACCAACCCACCGACCTCCACAACCTCCTCACACTAATGCTAATGTATGCCACCAACAACCACATGCTCACCAAACAAATCTACTCACCACACAAAACACCACAGCCATTATGAACTCCATCCACGCCGGAGCACCCACAGACCACTGCCCCCACCACTTCAAACTCAGAAACCAAGAAATAATCAGCGGTGAACTTACTTCCATTCTCAACACATTCATCACCACAGCTACCTTCCCAACAGACGGAAACACACAGAGGTCAGACCCCTCCTGAAGAAACCTTCAGCTGACCCCAGCAAACTCAAAACCTACTGCCCCATCTCACTGCTCCCCTTCCCCGCCAAAGTTCTTGAGAAGGCCATCAACCACCAGCTCACCAAACACCTAGGAAGCAAGAACCTGCTGGACGCCTCCCAATTAGGTTTCCATGTCAATCACAGCACCAAGACTGCCCTGATTGCCACCACCAGTGACATCAGAATCCTCCTCAACCAGGGTGGAACAGCGGCCCTCATCCTCCTGGACCTCTCCATGGCGTTCAATACCGTTTTCCCCCACATCCTCATCAAAAGACTCCACCAAGTCAGGATCCAGAGAGACTACCTCAAAAGAACCACATTCTTCCTCACAGGTCGTACCCAGAGAATCCGCCTATCACCCTTCACCTTGGAGACAAAGACCATCATCTGTGGCGTCCCTCAAGGCTCATCCCTCAGCCCTAACCTGTAATACCTACATGAGAATTTTGGCCGACATCATCAGAACCCATGGACTCAACATCATATACTACGCAAACAACACCCAGCTCATCCTGTCGCTCACAGAAGACCCCTCCATCACCAGGACTAACTTCCACAACGCCATGACGTGCATCGTCAACTGGATGAGGACCCACTGCCTGAAGCTCAACATGGACAAGACGGAAGTGTTGATTTTCTGGAACAACACCTCCCTGTGTCACGACACTTGGTGGCCACCCGAATTCGGACCCACACCGACAGACCACGCCTGTAACCTGGACATCCTTCAACACATCAAACTCATCATGAAATGCCAGATCAATGCAGTAGCCTCCGCCTGCTTCCACACCCTCCACATGCTCCCAAAAATCTTCAGACAGATCCCCGTTGAGGCCAGAAAAACCATCACACAAGAACTTGTCACCAACCGGCTGGACTTCGTAAACGCACTCTATGTTGGACTCACCATTCACCTACTGAAGAGACTTCAGACAACACAAAACTCAGCAGCCAAACTCATCCTCAACTTCCATAAACAGACCCACATCGCCACCCTCCCCCACCCCCCCCCCCCCATCAAGAAACCTCCGCTGGCTGCCCGTCTAGAAGAGATGCCGGTTCAAGATGCTAATACACGCTTACAAGGCCCTTCATGACCAGGGGCCAGCTTACATCAATCACTGCCTGAACTTCCCTCAACTCCAGACTCCTGTGCTCTGCCTCACTCGCACACATTCCCCACATTCGCCCAAGCTACAGCGGAGGTCGTTCCTTCTCGTACCTCGCCACCAAGGCCTGGAACGACCTACCTCTCCACCTGCGTACATCTCCCTTTCTCACTGAATTCAGAGAATGACTCAATGCCTGACTGTTTGACTGAGAACAGCAAGACTTTAGCCCTTGGATACCCTCAGAGGTGATTAGCCACTCTTGATAAATACTGCTTGATTGATTGACGTCTGCTCACAGAATGAACCTTGCTCACGAGTAACTACAAACCGCACATTCAATAAAAGGATCATTTAAAAGTTCTTTCTGCACGCATAGAGGTTTACCCAGCGAGCCTGGAGGTTTCAAATCGCTCCCACCCCCCAATGAACCCTCATACAACGTCTTTGTGTTTATATAGATCACGATCTGGAAAGGTTTTTGTGGATGCAAATTTTAAACAAGCTATTTTGTTAACTCTGTATTTCATGGCTCACTCCAAAACTCTAATATCTTGATGATTTATCGGAACATAGACAACTTTCTAATTAGGTGAAATATTAACTAGTAAAAACATTCGTCCTGTCAGTGTGTGTGAACCAATCCTGTATGTTATTCGAAGAATTTTCATCACAGAAAAGGTGCCCTTTCTCCAAGTTTTACCACCCCACTGCAAGTTAATATCCCATTTCTTCTGCATCTGTTCTCTCTGCACAACTTAGCAGAAGCTGAACAGGAAACAGCCCTGAAAGATGGTACCACAAAACCACCAGCCAAAAAGAATTTAGAGAAAAATAAGTCAGGCGATATATTATTTTCTGTTGCGTGGGGAGGCTGGGTGAAGGCGTTAATGATGTCACCAAGAGTGACAGCAGCTGATTGTCTTCCTACACACTGTGGACTCTTGAGCTTGAAAGATGACACCGTTGACGATATTCACAGTTGCACAAAAGCGCAGAGCGCTCAATGGGCTAAAAGGCTTCAGCACCTGCTCCCAAGCTGTGAGTCTTAGCCCAGGCTGATGCAGTTTCCAGGAAAAATACAATTCTTCAATTTCTGAGTGCAGGACTGCACTAGAGATGTGGCCTCAGTGACAGTCTCATACAAAGTACTTTGCAGTTCATCCACAGGTTGAGGTGCATAGAAAGTATGGAAAGTGTGCTACAGTAATGGATGGGAAATGCATTATTTTATGTTATGAAAGCTCAGTTGGTTAATGCAATCCCTGCAGATGTCGGTGCATGTACCCAGTCACAGAACTGAATTCTGGCTTGTATACCATGGAATAGTGATGTGTATTTATAGTGCTATGAGAACCCATCACAGTCACAAATCACGGTGACAATGCAAATGATTATTCACACAGAATGAGATGGGCTGCCGTAAAATATACAAAGAGATTAAGACCCAGATTTAAGAACACTTTACACTGGATTTCCATCAAAAAAGTAACACAAACCCAGTGCAAACTGTTTTGTGATTTACTTACCAACGCAAATCATTATTTATGTTGGAGAGTTACCCAATATAATGCCAAGTAGTGCTATGCACTACTTTGCATCAATGGGGCATACTATGGGTGATACATGTGCATTCCCATGCAACCAACCATGAGTTTTGTTGCTAACCTCCGTCTACTAACATTGGTAAACAGGAATTTGCTCCAGAAAATTATACCTCGTTGACAGAGGTGTATCAGTGGAGCAACTTTAAAAAGTTGTTACATTTTTGCTTGTGAGCTGCACTCTACAGCACAAGTAAAAAGTGGGAAAAGTATTTAAGCACATTTGTTGTACTGGAAGGGTCCACTTCAACTATGAAACCTAAAGAACAAGGTACTTACCTTCGGTAACGATATATCTGTAAGACACATTAGTTAGTTAGATTCCTCACCTTAGACTATCCCCAGGCGTCAGGCTGGATCCGGAAAGATTTGTCAGCAATACCCTTGCGCGTCGCTAGGCGTCGTCTGCGGCTCCGCGTCCGTCGTCGGCGTCGTCGTGGGAGTACTTAGACGCCGCCCTCGCGCGCTGATGTCAGTTCTTGTACATAGCTTTCCGTGCCAGGAACGCAGAGCCATGCAAGAGACCGACACTGGTGCCAAAAAATTCTAAGGCCCTGAAAGGTATGACCTCAACCCTAGATATCGGTTAGCAGAACGGGGAGGATGGGTGGGTCAGTGAGGAATCTAACTAACTAATGTTTCTTACAGATATATCGTTACCGAAGGTAAGAAACTTGTTCATCTGAAAGAAATACGTTAGTTAGATTCCTCACCTTAGAATAGATACCCCAGCAATACCAACCCCGGTGGTGAGTCTGCGAACCAAGATCACACCAGAAAGTCTTGGAGAACAGAATGGCCAAAGAAGCCGTCTCTCCGGACTTGTCTGTCCAGGCATTAATGTTTGGCAAACGTGTGCAGCTAGGCCCACGTTGCTGCCTGACAAATGTCCTGCAAGGGGACTCCCCAGCCCAGGGCAGTGGTCGCCGCTGTGGCCAGAGTAGAATGGGCCCTCAGCACCACAGGAGGTTCCTTTTTAGATGAGTAGCAGGTCTTGATACACAAAACGACCCACCGAGAGATGGTTCGTTTGTGCACCGCTCGTCCCTTCTGAGCGCCCACGTAACCGACAAAGAGTTGGTCGTCCACCCGGGACTGCTTGGTGCGGTCCAAATAGAAGGACAGCGCCCGTTTTGGGTCCAGACAGTGGAGCCTCTCTTCCTCTTTCGAGGAATGCGGAGGCGCAAAGAAGGTGGGCTGGGTAACCGACTGCCCGATGTGAAAGGCAGTCACCACCTTAGGAAGTCCTGAGAACAACTTTGTCCGGATGGACAGAAAGGAAAGGAGGCTTAGAAGAGAGAGCCTGGAGCTCACTCACCCGTCTAGCAGAGGTGATGGCCAGCAGGAAAGCAGTCCTAAGTGTCAACAGACAAAGGGGACAATTATGAAGTGGCTCAAAGGGAGCGCACATCAGATATGTCAATACAAGATTCAAATCCCACTGAGGCATTACGAAAGGGACAGGAGGAAACATGTGAGTAATGCCCCTAAAGAAGCGAGAAACAACAGGGGATTTGAAAAGAGAAGGCTGATCAGGGAGCCGTAGGAAAGCAGAGATAGCAGAAAGATAACCTTTAAGAGTGCCCAGAGCAGAGCCCTGCTGGGCCATGGAAAGAAGGAAGAGGAGAACCACAGAAAGAGGGGCGGAAAGGGGATCTACAGCCTTTGTGTGCACCATGCCACAAATTTGTTCCACCTGCAGGCGTATACCGATTTTGTGGAGGGAGGACTGGCTGCCAGAATAACATCACAGACTTCAGGAGGCAAGTCAAATGGCATTAACTGTCGCCGCTCAATCTCCACGCATGGAGGTGGAGACTGGACAGGTTCGGGTGGAGGACCGTCCCCTGCTGCTGCGACAGAAGGTCCTCCTGAAGAGGCAGTTGTACCGGGGGATCGATCAACAGACTGAGTAGCTCGGGATACCAGTACCTTTGTGCCCAATCCGGAGCCACCAAGATGACTTGGGCCGGTCGCGCCTGATCTTCTTCAGCACTGCGCAGAAGTGGTATAGGTAGAAAGGCGTACAACAGACCGCAACTCCACTCGCGACGAAAGGCGTCCCCGAGCGAGTGTCGCCTTGGAAACTCCAACGTGCAGAACTGCTGACATTGCGCGTTCTCTTCGGTGGCGAATAGATCTTACCAAGGCTCTCCCCACTGCTGAAAGAGGCCTTGTGCCACGTCCGAGTTGAGACACCATTCGTGATCCATCATGCACCGGCGGCGGAGTTCGTCTGCTCTGGCGTTCAGAGAGCCCGCCAGATGTTAAACCACCAGGGTGATGCCCTGATGTTCCAGCCATGTCCAGAGGTGCAGAGCCTCCTGACAAAGGGTCCACGACCCCACCCGCCCTGTTTGTTGCAATACCACATGGTGGTGGTGTTGTCCGTGAACACCTGCACTACACTTCCCTGGACAGAGGGAAGGAATGCCTTCAGTGCAAGTCGGATCGCTCTCAGCTCCAAAAGGTTGATATGGAGCCAAGACTCCGCCGTAGACCAGAGTCCTCTGATCTCCGCCTCTCCCATGTGACCCCCCCATCCCAGGAGGGACGCATCCGTCACCACTACATGCTCCGGTTGGGGTAGGAAGAGGAATCTGCCACTGACCCAATCGCGGTCCGTGAGCCACCACTGCAACTGTCTTGCAGTGCCCTCCGAGAGCAAGACATGGTCGGACAGGTTGCCCCGATGCTGGGCCCACTGAAACTTCAGGTCCCACTGCAGAGCCCGCATCCGCCACCTGGCGTGATGTACCAGCAGGATGCAGGAAGCCATCAGACCCAGACGCCGCAGCACCAACCTGACCGAAACCCGGGATAGAGGCCGAAAGAAGGGAATCAGAGCCTGAATATCCGTGAACCGCAGGTAACGCCGGTGGGCCGGCAGGACGGTGATGTGGAAATAAGCGTCCTGCAAGTCCAACGCTACCATCCAGTCTCCAGGTTCTAGGGCAGCCAGAACATGAGCTAAGGTGAGCATCTTGAACCTCTCCTTCCGGAGCAAGGCGTTGACGCTCCTGAGGTCCAAGATAGGGCGTAGGCCCCCTTTACCCATCTTGGGAACCAGAAAGTAGTGGTAATAACAACCACAACCTACTTCTGGACCAGGAACGCGCTCGATGGCCCCCTTGGCCAAGAGGGCCGTAACTTTCTCCTGTAGAAGATTCAAGTGATCCCCCGACATGCGGTGGTACTGCGGTGGCATGGCTGGAGGGGTCACCTCGAAGGGGAGGGAGTAGCCCCTTCTGACGATTTGCAGCACCCACCTGTCCGACGTGATGGAACGCCAGTGGAGCAGGTGATGGTGAACTCTGCCTCCCACTGGCGTGGAAAGGGCCTGAAAGCACGGACTAGGAAGGCTTTGAGGTGGATGCTGCCGGGGTAGATGTGGACAGACTGGCACGTTGTCCCCCTGTACCGCCTCGGCGGAATCCACGTCCGCGACCGCGTGGAGGTTGGTTCTGTGGCCTGTGGCTAGGTGGATGTGAGGGGGCGCCCCTTCCTTGGCCACGAAAGGGGCGAAAAGCGGAGGCTAACGGGCGTGGGGCCGAGAGGCCCAAGGACTTGGCCGTAGCCCGGGAGTCCTTAAAGCGCTCCAGCGCACTATCCGCTTTGTTGCCAAAAAGGTGACTGCCATTGAAGGGCATGTCCATGAGGGTGCTCTGGACATCCCCAGAAAAACTCGTGGACCGCAGCCAGGCGTGGTGGCAAAGCACCACCGTGGTCGACATGGCCCTACCCAGCGAGTCCGTAGTGTCCAGTCCACATCTGATAGCGTGCCGTGCTGCATCCCGCCCCTCGGTAAGAGCCTGGGCGAGCCGTGTCCGGGCCTCCTCCGGACACTGGGGCAGCACGTCCTCCACTGTATCCCACAGGGAGTGGGAATAACGGTCCAAGAGACAAGCGGTGTTAATAGACCGCAGTCCCAAAATAAGGGAGGAGAACAGCTTCTTACCAAACTCTTCTAGTCTCTTGGATTCCCGATCCGGAGGAGCAGGCGGGAAGGAGGTCTGGGAAGTAGAGGCCTGGATAACCAGGCTCTCAGGCGTGGGGTGCATGGACAGAAAACTGGGGTCACCCGGTGCAGGGTGGTGGCGCCGGGCCACGTTCCGGTCCACAGGAGGTACTGTGGAGGGCTTGGACCAAGTGCCCTTCAGAACGTCCACTAGTGCTTCGTTAAACTGCAGCAGAGGCTCCGAGGAGCTTGCTGACTGTTGGAGCACTTCAGTGAGGAGGTTAGTCCTCACGGCCACAGCAGGTAGTTCCAGCCCAAGGGCTTCGACCGCCTTGTGCAGCACCACAGAAAATGCAGCACCCTCCTCCGAAGCCACGGTCGGAGGAGAGATGAAGCGAGTGTCAGGGGAGGTGTCAAGACCACTGGCATCTCCCAGCTCATCTGCCCAGTCCTGAGATAACCGGCCCTGCCAGGCCAGAGGGTCCTCAGACCCCTCCCAGTCGTCACCGTCATCCGATTCCTGGTAGACAGGTGGAATGATCGGAGCCGGGTGGAAGATGAAATTGCCACCCATCGGCGTCTGGTGCGGCGCCGGATGGCGCCGCTCCGACGCCGGGCCCGGACCGTGACTAAACTGGGGAACGACGTCGTCTGGGGACGGCGTCGGGGGTGGCACCGGAGGAGTCGGTGGAGGGGTCGTGAGGTCGACAGGTGCCGACTGGGGTCCAGGCCTGGACCCCCCGGGGACCTGCGGCATCGGGACCGGAGTCGACGATGGCGCCGGGGCCGGAGCCGCCGGCTCGCTAGGCCTCCCAGTCGAGCCTGCGGGGCCCGAAGGAGCGCCGGCAGGTGTCAACGGCGGAGCCAGGTTCCTCATGGCCACGAGCAAGGCACTGGTCTCCGCCGGAGTTGCGTCAGTCCCAGGGACCGGCGGGTATGGGGACGGATGGGACTCCTGCGGCTCTGACGGAGCCGTGTGGGTGGTACCACCCAAACCCTCAGCAGAGTCGTGCAACCGGCGAGGGGAGCCTTTAGAGCGATGTTGCCTCTTGGACTTCTTACTATGCTTCGACTTACCCGAAGACTTGGAACCAAACGAGTGGTGGTGGCTGTGACCGGGACCGTGAACGGCGCGGAGCCGACTGCCAGAGCTCGAGCAGCTTGCAGGACCGCTCTCGCCTAGCCTTCGAAGTCTAGGCCCGGCAGTCAAGGCACGACTCGGCATCGTGGTCGGCCCCAAGGCAGTAGAGGCACCGGCGGTGGTGGTCCGTAACCGACATCAGTCGATGACAGGAGTCACAGGGTTTAAAACCAGGCATCCTACCGGCACCAGAGTTGAGTCGACGAGAATAGACCAAAAGAGTCAAAAAAAGTGTATTAAAAAAATTACTAAGAGGGTATGCTCTTCCCGGATCGGCGCGGAAAAAATTAGAACTGATGTCAGCGCGCGGGGGCGGCGTCCAAGTACTCCGCCGACGTCATCCCGGCGCACGACGACGGACGCGGAGCCGCAGACGACGCCTAGCGACGCGCAAGGGTATTGCTGACGAAAATCTTTCCGGATCCAGCCTGACGCCTGGGGATATTCTAAGGTGAGGAATCTAACTAACGTGTTTCTTTCAGATGTTTACATTACGCATACACCCTTGAGCTATAGTGGAAGAATATGTGCATGGTGCAAGGCAGCCTAAAGTGCAAAAGTTTAAGCCAAAAAATCAGTGGTCATCCTGTTTGATCTTTCCACCATATTTGAAATGGGGGTCGTATGACATCCTTTTGCATACACTGGATAAGGCTGGTATTGCAGAAAAAGCATGGCATTGGTTGATGTCTTTCCGCTCCAACAGAAAACAAACTTTTTTAGCCCCCTACACTTCATGCTTTAGAGAAATGAGATGCAGCATACCACGGGGTTTGGCACTTAGCCCTACACTGTTCAATATCTATATGGCCCACTGGCACTTGTAGACTGATTTTGGGGGTTTATTAGCATGTCTTATGCGTATGACACAAAGCTGATGCTTGCATTTCAACAAGTAGATGACAATACACCTTGCAACTTCAATGGTTGTCTCTCGGACGTTGCTGTCTGAAGCTGAATTCGGACAAAAC
Organism: Triturus cristatus; assembly: GCF_964204655.1. Taxonomy (NCBI): domain Eukaryota; kingdom Metazoa; phylum Chordata; class Amphibia; order Caudata; family Salamandridae; genus Triturus; species Triturus cristatus. The sequence continues at coordinate 1,353,045,203 of NC_140589.1, forward strand.
CAAAATCCTTATATTCATGGACTCTTCCCCATTGGACACCAGGAGACTATGGGCTTCCAAGCTGGGCAAACCTACTCTTCAATCTTCAGTCGCGAGAAATATGGGGATGCAACTAGACATAGCTTTACCCTTTTAACCACAGGTATAGTACATTCCAGCCCTTTAAGAAAGACCCTCAAATTTCACTGGGAAAGACATTGTGCACTCTATGATCATATCCAGATTGGATTATGCCAATGTCTTGTGTCTGGGAGCCCCATTGGAACTGATAAACAGATTGCAATATGTGCAGAATGCGGCACTGCGACTTGTCTTTAACATTCCTAAATGGCAAGGTCTGAGGTCACTGCATTGGCTGATGATGAAACAAAGAGTGGAGATCAAAGTGCTAATGATGACTCACATGGCTGTACCCAAAAAAGGTCCTTCCTATTTACAGGGAAAAAAATGACGAAACACACCCCACAGGGCACTTCGCTCATCAAATCAAAATCTCCTCTGTATCCCTAGGGTGCACAAAGCCAGAGCAGAAGGAAGCTCTTTCTCCTTTTGTGCGCCCAGCCTGTGGAATTCCTTACCGGAACATCTTCGAGCAATGGTTATGAAACCCGCTTTTAAGGCAGGCTTGAAAACCATTCTGTTTAGTGAAGTGTAGATTGGTGTCCCTTTCTGTCTTAGTCCAGCGCAGAGACACTTCCTTGGAACAGCTGTTGCACTTGAGAAATGTATTTTCATTCATTCACCAATGCAAGTGAAAAAAGAAACCATACCCATATCCTAGCAGCTGTGGCTCTGTTCTGCTCTTTTTCATACTACACAGCACAGCAAATTATTTTTTTTTTTAAACTCTGTTTATTTAACATAGAGAAATTGGTCATGTTATACAATCTCGTTCAGTTACCAGCACAGCAAATTTGATTGCTGCGCTGCACTGTGTGAAAAGTTAGCATATCTGTCCTTTACTGTTTAACATGAAGCAAGCGCAATAAAAAATACATATTTTTTGTAACATGCTATTAACTGTACCTGGTGCAAATGTTTTCTTTATAAGTTTCCCTTAAAAGGGGACGCTCCAGAACTAAGTGGAAGCCCCCTTTTATTTCCTCTAAAAAAGAATACATCTTTTTCCTCATGAAGTCTTGAAGGACTATCAATTAAATGCACATACTGGCTCCCAAGCATGCTTTCGATTTGCTGATTAAAAATTGCACACATTTACAATTCTTTCAGGTAGCAGGCACCCCTGGCATAAAGGCTTATTTTGACTTTGTCTTCCTCTCCCTTGGTTACACAGAACAGGATAATGCCTCATCTTCTCTTTAGGGGAGGGGCACCTGGAGGTTGGATGTATCTGTCCTGGAATGGTTGTTTTTAAACAAAGGTAGAGAAACTGTCATTATAAAAGAGTAGAAACGTCGCTCCCAATAATTCCCATCTTCTTCAACCACGGAGGTCATACAAAAACCAATTTCAGGTGGAAGAGGCTTGGTTTGTTTTTTCAAGCTTCTGGTACCTCATAGTGTCATGCTCTATTTAGAGATCCCCACCTATCTGGCTGAGATTTCTGTGCTCTGTGGATAGGTGCGGCAGGGCCATTTCTGTCAGACTCTCTCCTTGCTTCCTCTATATGCAATGCACTCCGCCTTGATCTACACAATAACGAGGACCATTTTATGTTCAGGAAGGCTCTTAAAATTCATATATTTTGTTAATTATCTTCATATCTTTTTAGATGTTGTTAGTCAGTTCAGTGGCAAGATGCCGAAGGGTGTTCTTTGTACTATTTAAATGACGCAACTCATATCTTGTATATACAGGTTTTAAATGTATTTAGTGAGTGCACTCAGGCACTACATGCAGGGAAGTGGCGATTTTACAAGAATTTGAGCAGAACTTGTGGGCTGTGGCTCTGTCCTTCGGTGATGAGCATTGACACATGATTTACAGCTCGGCTATATTGCGGGTGATCTATGGGTCGCAGCTGTGTGAAGCTTGAATAGGTAGTTTATGTCTAAGCAGAGTCATACCTTTTCCGCATTATGCAAATGCCTCTATGATCAGTTTCTCAGAGTGCATTGTAAGACAGATGTAGAATTTGCTTTAACATATGTCTTTTGTGTTATTTCACCGGGATGGTGTTATACAGAGGAAGTACATCAATACTCCAGCTGTATAGGTATTGCATGACTGTGTCCTGTCTCTTCAAACAAGTATAGTTTGGCAGCAAATTGCTTGAGAAACCATATTTGTCTGTCAGGCTAAGCCTGTGGCTGTGCAAAATCAGCATGAGTTTGATACTGTGTATAACAACTTATCAATGCAAAGGGACTGCATAATAAAAAGCACTACTTTGTGCACTATTTGTTCAAGTATGACAATACAAACTGGTAACCATGTTGTCTGCCTGGTGTGTCTCTTATGCATCAATCGAGGGTGTCCTTTTGCTGCCCAGACCAGCATAATTGCTACAAATAGCATAGATATTTAAGAACAACTAATATAAAGAATATTGCCATTCTTCTTAAAGGAATTTTGAAGAAGTTTGCAACAAACATTGCATTTTATAATTTGCACTGCCCCACGCAATTTAATTAGAAAATTGACATTTTAGTGAAATTGATAGTTTATGTGCTGGGGCGACAAAACAAAACTTAACATTGTTTTTTGTTATTAAATAACAAGTTACTTACCTTCGGTAACTATGTATTTGTAAGAAACATTAGTTAGTTAGATTCCTCACCTTAGAATATCCCCAGGCGTCAGGCTGGATCCGGAAAGATTTTGTGTCAGCAATACCCCTTGCGCGTCGCTAGGTGTCGTCTGCGGCTCCGCGTCCGTCGTCGGTGTCGTGCGCTGGAATGACGTCGTCTGAGTACTTAGCTTTCCGCGCCAGGAACGCAGAGCCATGCAAGAGACCGACACTGGTGCCAAAAAATCTAGGGCCCTGAAAAGGACAGCCTAAACCCTAGATGTCAGTTCGCAGAACGGGGAGGATGGGTGGGTCGGTGAGGAATCTAACTAACTAATGTTTCTTACAGATACATCGTTACCGAAGGTAAGTAACTTGTTCATCTGAAAGAAGCACGTTAGTTAGATTCCTCACCTTAGAATAGATACCCCAGAAATACCAACCCCGGAGTTGGGTCTGCGAACCAAGATCACACCAGAAAGTCCTGGAGAACAGAACGGCCAAAGAAGCAGTCTCTCCGGACTTGGCTGTCCAGGCAATAGTGCTTGGCAAACGTGTGCAGTGAAGCCCACGTCGCCGCCTGACAGATGTCCTGCAAGGGGACTCCCCGGCCCAGGGCAGTAGTAGCCACTGTGGCCCGGGTGATATGGGCCCTCAACCCAACAGGGGGGTCCTTTTTTGCCAAGGAGTAACAAATTTTAATACACAACACGACTCACCGCGAGATGGTCCGTTTGTGTACCGCTTTCCCCTTCTTAGCTCCTACGTATCCAACAAAAAGTTGGTCGTCCACCCGGAACTGTTTGGTGCGGTCCACATAAAAGGACAGCGCCCGTTTTGGGCCCAGACGGTGGAGCCTCTCTTCCTCTTTTGAAGGATGCGGAGGCGGAATGAAGGTGGGCAACGTGACTGATTGCCAGAGATGAAATGGGGTCACCACTTTCGGTAGAAAAGAAGGACGAGGACGGAGGACAACCTTGTCCGGATGAACAGAAATAAAGGGAGGCTTAGATGACAGAGCCTGGAGCTCACTCACCCGTCTAGCCGAGGTGATAGCTACCAGGAAAGCAGTTTTCAGGGTCAGAAGACGAATGGAACAATTGTGAAGAGGCTCAAAAGGAGCGCACATCAGAAAGGTCAGAACAAGATTCAAGTCCTACTGAGGCATTACGAAGGGGACAGGAGGGAACATGTGAGTAATGCCTTTGAGAAAACGTGAAACAACAGGGGACTTGAAAACTGAAGGCTGATCAGGAAGCCGTAAGAAGGCAGAGATTGCAGCAAGATAACCTTTCAAGGTGCCCAGAGCAGAGCCCTGCTGGGCCAAAGAAAGAAGAAAGAGTAGAACCTCAGACAGAGGGGCGGAAAGGGGATCCACAGCCTTTGCTGTGCACCATGCCACAAATTTAATCCACCGGCAGGCGTATACCGTCTTTGTGGAGGGATGCCTGGCTGCCAGAATTACATCACAGACTTCAGGAGGCAAGTCAAATGGCATCAACTGCCGCCGCTCAATCTCCACGCATGGAGGTGGAGGCTGGACAGGTTCGGGTGGAGGACCGTCCCCTGCTGCTGCCACAGAAGGTCCTCCTGAAGAGGCAGTCGTTTCGGAGGATCGATTGACATACTGAGAAGCTCGGGATACCAGAACCTTCGTGCCCAATCCAGAGCCACTAAGATAACTTGGGCCCGGTCGCAGCTGATCTTCTTCAGCACTCTGGGCAGAAGTGGTATAGGCGGAAAGGCGTACAACAGACCGCAACTCCACTCGCGACGAAAAGCGTCTCAGAGCGAGTGCTGCCTTGGAAATTCCAACACGCAGAACTGCTGACATTGCGCGTTCTCTTCGGTGGCGAATAGATCTATCCAAGGCTCTCCCCACTGCAGAAAGAGACCTTGCACCATGTCCGAGTTCAGACGCCATTCGTGATCCATCATGCACCGGCGGCTGAGTTAGTCTGATCTGGCGTTCAGAGAGCCCGCCAGATGTTGAACCACCAGGGTGATGCCCTGGTGTTCCAGCCATGTCCAGAGGCGCAGAGCCTCCTGACAAAGGGTCCACGACCCCACCCCGCCCTGTTTGTTGCAATACCACATGGCGGTGGTGTTGTCCGTGAACACCTGCACGACACTTCCCCGGACAGAGGGAAGGAAGGCTTTCAGTGCAAGCCGGATCGCTCTCAGCTCCAAAAGGTTGATAGGGAGTTGAGACTCCGCCGGAGACCAGAGTCCTCTGATCTCCGCCTCTCCCATGTGGCCCCCCCATCCCAGAAGGGACGCGACCGTCACTACTACATGCTCCGGTTGGGATAGGGAGAGGCATCTGCGGCTGACCCAATCGCGGTCCGTGAGCCACCACTGCAACTGTTTCGCAGTGCCCTCCGAGATCAAGACATGGTCGGACAGGTTGCCTCGATGCTAGGCCCACTGAAACTTCAGGTCCCACTGCAGAGCCCGCATTCGCCACCTGGCGTAATGCACCAAAAGGATGCAGGAGGCCATCAGCCCCAGAAGCCGCAGCACCAACCTGACCGAAACCCAGGATAGAGGCCGAAAGATGGGAATCAGAGCCTGAATATCCCGGACCCGCTGTTCGGGAGGATAAGCCCGGAACTGCGCCGAATCGAGAACCGCTCCGATGAAGAGGAGCTTCTGGGAGGGACTCAGGTGTGACTTCGGCATGTTGATGGAGAACCCCAGCAAATGCAGGTCGGCTGTAGTCTGGAGGTGGGAGACGACTTGCTGGGGCGAGGCCGCCTTCAACAGCCAGTCGTCGAGATAGGGGAAGACTGGAACCCCCGATCTGCGCAGATGAGCTGCAACCACCGCCATCACTTTCGTGAACACCCAAGGGGCACTGGTGAGGCCGAAGGGGAGCACGGTGAACTGAAAGTGCTCCTGACCCACCGTGAACCGCAGGTAATGCCGGTGGGCCGGCAGCACGGGGATGTGAAAATAGGCGTCCTGCAAGTCCAACGCTACCATCCAGTCTCCAGGGTCGAGGGCAGCCAGAACCTGAGCTAAAGTTAGCATCTTGAACCGTTCCTTCCGAAGGAAGGTGTTGACGCTCCTGAGGTCCAAGATAGGGCGTAGGCCCCCTTTGCCCTTCTTGGGAACCTGAAAAAAATAGTGGGAATAGCAACCACGGCCTACTTCTGGACCAGGAATGCGCTCGACGGCCTCTTTGGCCAGGAGGGCCGTAACTTCCTCCCGCAGAAGATTCAAGTGATCCTCCGATATACGGTGGCACTGCGGTGGCATGGCTGGAGGGGTCGTCTCAAAGGGGAGGGAGTAGCCCCTTCAGACGATTTGCAGCACCCACCTGTCCGAAGTGATGGAGCGCCAGTGGAGCAGGTGATGGCGAACTCTGCCGCCCACTGGCGTGGAATGGGCCTGAAAGCTCGGACTAGGAAGGCTTTGAGGCGGATGCTGCCAGGGTGGATGTGGACTGACCGGCACGTTGTCCTCTAGAACCACCACGGCGGAACCCACGTCCGCGACCGCGTGCAGGTTGGTTCTGCGGCCGGTGGCAATGCGGACGTGAGGAGGCGCCCCTTCCTTGTCCATGAAAGGGGCGAAAGGCGGAAGTGTGCGGCCGTGGGGCCGAGAGACCCAAGGACGTGGCCGTAGCCCAGGAGTCCTTAAAACGAGCCAGCGCACTATCCGCCTTCTCACCAAAAAGGCGAGCGCCATTAAAGGGCATATCCATGAGGGTACTCTGGACATCCCCCGAAAAAGATGTGGACCTCAGCCAGGCGTGGTGCCGGAGCGCAACCGTGGTGGAAATCGCCCTACCCAGCGAGTCCGTGGTGTCAAGTCCACACCGTATGGCGTGTCGCGCTGCATCTCGCCCGTCGGCAAGTGCCTGGGAGAGACGTGTCCGGGCCTCCACCGGACACAGTGGCAGCACGTCCTCCACTGTATCCCACAGAGAGTGGGAGAAACGGTCCAAGAGGCAAGCGGTGTTCAAAGACCGCAGGCCCAAACTCCGGGAAGAGAACAGTTTCTTGTCTAACTGTTCCAGCCTCTTGGATTCCCGATCCGGAGGAGCGGACGGGAAGGAGGATTGGGAAGTGGAGGCCTGGATAACCAGGCTCTCGGGGGTGGGGTGTTGGGACAGGAAACTGGGGTCGCCCGGAGCAGGGCGGTGGCGCCGGGCCACGTTCCGATCCACAGGAGGAACTGTGGAGGGCTTGGACCAAGTGCCCTGCAGAACGTCGACGAGGGCCTCATTGAACTGCAGCAGAGGCTCTGTGGAGCTTGCTGACGGTTGAAGCACCTCTGTGAGGATATTAGTCCTCACGGCCACAGCAGGCAACTCGAGCCCCAGGGCTTCGGCCGCCTTGCGCAGCACCACGGAAAAAGATGCACCTTCCTCCGAAGCCACAGTCGGAGGAGAGATGAAGCCAGCGTCCGGCGAAGTATCCAGACCACTGGCATCCCCCAGTTTGTCTGCCCAGTCCTGTGCAAGTTGACCCTGGAGGGCCATAGGGTCCTCAGACCCATCCCAGCCGCCCCCGTCATCCGATTCCTGATAAACAGGAGGAACGATCGGAGCCGGACGGTAGATGAAACGTTCATCCATCGGCGTCGGTTGCGGCGCCGTGCCGGCGTCGGGTCCGGACAGGGACTAAACCGGGGAACGGCGTCGTCCGGAGACGGCGCCGGAGGTGGAACCGGTGTCGGCGCCGGCGGAGGAGGCGTCGTGAGGTCGACCGGCACTGACAGAGATCCAGGGCTGGATCTCTCGGGGACCTGCGGCGTCGGGACCAAAGTCGTCGACGTCGATGGCGCCGGGGCCGGAGCCGAAAGCGCGCGAGTTCGCCCAGTCGAGCCCGCGTGGCCCGAAGGCGCGCCGGCAGGCGTCGATGGTGGAGCCAGGCCCCTCATGGCCGAGAGGAAGGCACTGACCTCCGCCGGAGTTGCGTCAGTCCCAGGGACCGGCGGGTATGGAGACGGACGCGGCTCCTGTGGCTCCGGCAGAGCTGCGGGGGTGGGACCACCCTGACCCTCGGCCGAGTCGCGCGATCGGCGGGGGGAGTTCAAAGAGCGGTGTCGCCTCTTGGACTTCTTGGATCGCTTCGACTTACCCGAAGACTTCGAGCCCGACGAGCGATCATGATGACTGCGGCTCCGCGACCGGTCCTTGGACCTCCTCCTGGACCGGGACCGTGAGCGGCGCGGAGCCAAGTGCCAAAGCTCGAGAAGCTATGGGACCGCTCCTGCCTAGCCTTCGAGGTCAAGGCCTGACAGTCGGGGCACGACTCCGCGTCGTGGTCGGCCCCCAGGCAGTAAAGGCACCAGCGATGGTGATCCGTCACCGACATCAGGCGATGACAGGCGTCACAGGCCTTAAAACCAGGCATCCTACCGGCACCAGAGTCGAGTCGACAAAGACCAAAAACAGTCAAAAAGTTTTAGTCAAAAATTGACTAAGGGGTAAGCTCTTCCCGGATCGGCGCTGTCTGGCACGGAAAAAAGAAGAACTGACGTCAGTGCGCGAGGGCGCCGTCCAAGTACTCCGACGACGTCATTCCGGCGCACGACGCCGACGACGGACGCGGAGCCGCAGACGACGCCTAGCGAGGCGCAAGGGGTATTGCTGACAAAAAATCTTTCTGGATCCAGCCTGACGCCTGGGGATATTCTAAGGTGAGGAATCTAACTAATGTGTTTCTCTCGTATATATGATATAAGGATCCATGATTTCTGTTTCTATTGCAATGACCCATTTGCAGGATGTTGCCCATCAGTTACATTCTGTGTGTTCTGGACACAGAAGGAATACTTGCATTCTTTGTATGCTAGAACAGTGGTTTTTATTCTTTTCACTTCTGTGGACCTTCATTTTATCATTACTGGAATCCAGGGAACCCCACTAAATTATTATTGGAAGCCTGGGACTCCCACTGAGGCATTATTGCAATTCGGGAAACTCGGCCTAAGCAATTTTGAGGATTTGACCTGCAAACCAAAAGACAAAAATACGGAAGCAAACATTCATCAAACAAATATGCAAATTGTGAACTATTTAATTTAATTCACAAACCAGTATTAAAAAAATATATTTTAGTTTAATTGGAACATTAGAGCTTTTCTAAATTCAATTGAGACCATTAGTTGTCCATACAATGCACTATATTCTGTTTGATTTTTAATTGTACTCCTTTATTTATATACACTTTATTAATCTGTTAATATTATTTAATTTTCTAAGCTTTCGCAGAACATTGGAGTAGGTGTTACAGACCCACCAGGATCCCGGGCAACAGGTTAAGAACTGCTGTGCTTGAACACCATGTTGCAAAGTTATTCAAGACAACTACTTTCTTTTTGCAAGTTCTTTAGGTTTGTCGGTTTCCTGCATGGATGTAGCCCAGTCATATCATATGAGAACAACTCAATGTGGGATGCTAGCTTACTATCTTATTTTGGTTCGGGATAGCACAGATTCCTCACAGAGGAATTAACGTGAGGTAACATTGCCAACTGATTGGTACTCACTTATTCATTAATCGGAGGAATGAAAGACAAATTAGGAATCAAGCCTGTGACTTGGCAGTCACACATCCCAAAATCAGGTCTGTTAACCCACTAACTTGAATTTTCTGAGACCTGTGAGCATCCTCAAACAAGCTTATGTTGCAACGTCATGATGAGCAGACTGAAGGCGTGCTAGAAGAGTACCTTTGGTCAACAGTCAGGCAGCACCTTCCTGAAGATGGAATTAAAAATATTTCATGAGCTTATTGTCATTTCACAGAAGGAATTTTTAGAGCTTTGGCAAAAATGGTCGTGGTCTTGAGGCAGCTTTGCAAAAACCGGTTCTAAGGTGCTTTGTGTTGAAATCTGTAGAAGTTGCTTTTCAGTTGTCAAATCGCTCAGTTGCCTTTTAAAAGATTTCTGTCAGTGGACTACTAGACTTTGGCAAATTCACTAAAACGTGTTTGCTGTAATCATATCAGATTTAACCAATATTTTTTTTAATGCGCTATCACTATTTTCATGTACTGGTTCTAAGGCTAGCTCTGCCCCATTGCTTGAAAAATGTTACACCCGCCTTCTGTTAAATCCCTGCAGTTCCGCCACCCGATATTCTGGTCTAGTCAGTTGCACCCTGGCTGCACTTGTCTGTTATAAGATGGTAATAACTCCTATCATGTTTCGCAATGTTTCATCATTAAAAGGGTTTAACCAAACCGACTCCTTCATCAGGTACCGTGGGAGCTGATCACGGGGCATAGCACAGATAGAGGCTTCAGTTCTTCATTTCTCAGGCACTTTTCATCACATTACGTTTTCTCGTCGTAAAAACGCTTTGAAGAGACTTGCCTTTCATTTGCAAATAACGCTGCCAGGTCACGGCCTGGGGAATCCCCTGCCCCTCCCTTCTCTCGCCGTGTCCTACTTGGAAAAACCGTGACGTCACTGAAGCACGGGGGTGGGTCTCAGGAAGCAGAAACTAATATTGCGATCAAGCTCGCGCAGACAAAGTCATCCTAGGTTTATGAAAACGACGTAAGGGCAATGACAAGGTGCAGTGAACGTTTTAACTATCTAAAAGGCCAAAAAATAAACACCCAGATCCGAAAATATTAACACCCCCCCCACCCCCGCCTCCATAATCCCACCTAACTCCCATTAATTTAATAATCTACCACAGAGTAACTGGAATGAATGCATGAAATGGTTTGTTGAACCGTACAATACTAATCCCGATAACTAGCTATTTTCCAATAACACTGGACTAACCACTAACGTAAAGAGCTTCAACGCCTTTTCAGGGGGTATTAAGCGCTATGTAAACACAATTACAATACAATAAAACCATCAGAGCTATTGTTTTAGCGGAGTTTAAGGGCTTGCATTTCAATCTATTTTTTACTGACTCTGCCAGCTGGAGCGCATATAGTTTCAGACGCGGTCGGTATGACGCGCGGGTGGGGGGTTGCGCAGGGGAGATTTAATAAAAAAAAAAAGGTTACATTAACTAACCTTTGCCGGTCCGTCCTGCGTCATCTGTCTCCATCGTCCTACAACAGGAAGCAACCGCAGGCAGCCTCCCTCCCCTCCCATAAGCCAATCACAACGCTGCAATGGCAGCGCTGTGATTGGCTGGGACGCCGACCCCGAAGGCGTCTATGGGGAGGCCATTTTCTCTATGTAGGCTGCATGCCTACATAAAGAAAATGCAGAGTGCGTATGACTGGTTGGGTTGGCCCTGGGGCTGACCAAACAGTCAGCGCCCTCAACAGTGGGCAAGCCACTTCTCCCCTGCCCTCCAGCAGACACGCCCACCCACCCGCCCCCAACCAAACCCTGCCTTCTGCTTTCTCAGAGTGCGAGAAGCAGACACAAAGGAAAATGCTACTTACCAGTATGCATCTGTTCTTGGCATGTAGAGCTGCAGATCCACACACTATGCATAGATCGCCATCTGGTGTTGGGCCCGGATGGTTGCACTTGTTTTTGTCTTGGAAAAGTCTTTGGAAGTCACGAGATAGGTGACTCCTCCTTTGGATGATAGTGCGCATGGGCATCGGCTCCATCTTCAGATTTTTTTTCGCCAGCAGGGAAATGGAGTTTTGTGAGAAACAGATAAGATGCCCATGTATGCTGTATCTAAATAAGATAGTACTGGAACAGATAAGGGTAGCCGGGGAGGTGGGTGGGTGTGTGTGGATCTGCAGCTCTACATGCCAAGAACAGATGCATACTGGTAAGTAGCATTTTCCGTTCGAGGCATATGAGCTGCAGATCACACACTATGCATAGATTGTATAGCAGTACCCATCTCTAGCGGCGACCACCAGTATCTGTTGCAGTAGTTTGAAATAGTGTTTTGAGTACAGAATGGCCCACACTAGCTTGCTGTTTAGATTGCACATCTACACAATAGTGCTTTGAGAATGTGTGCGGTGTAGACTATGTAGCTGCTTTGCAGATGTCATCTAGGGGAATGTTCCCTAAAAATGCCATAGAAGCCCCTATCTTCCGTGTAGAGTGGGCTTTAGGAGGAACAGATAATGTACGTTTTGCTTTGTGATAGCAAATTTGTATGCATTTGACAATCCACCTTGCTATCCCAGACTTTGATATGTGGTTGCCTTTATGTGGTTGTGAGAATGACACGAAAAGTTGTTTGGTCTTGCGAAAATGTTTTGTTCTTTCAATATAATAAAGCAGTGCTCTTTTAACATCGAGAGTGTGTAGAGCTCTTTCTGCGACTGTCTGTGGTTGCGAGAAAAACACCGGCAGTTCCACAGACTGGTTGAGATGGAAGGGAGAAGTAACTTTAGGAAGGAATTTTGGATCAGTTCTGAGAACAACTTTGTTATGATGATGTTGTAAAAATGGTTCTTGGATAGTGAGTGCTTGTAGCTCACTCACTCTTCTAAGGGAAGTAATGGCCAATAGGAAAGCGACTTTCCATGTTAGAAATTGTAGCTCGCATCTGTGCAGAGGTTCGAATGGAGGGCCCATTAGTCTTGTGAGAACAATGTTCAAATTCCACACAGGTGATGGTGGAACCCTGGGAGGAATTATTCTTTTGAGGCCTTCCATAAACGCTTTGATGGCAGGTACTCTGAATAGTGACAGGTGTTGTCTATTTTGTAAATAGGCTGCTATAGCAGCGAGGTGTAATCTAATAGATGTGTATGCTAAGTTACACCTGTGGAGATGCAGTAGATAACCTATGATGTGTGGAATAGACACATCTAAAGGATTGATGTTGTTGTTGTGACAACATATCACAAATCTTTTCCACTTGGCTGCATAGCAGGCTCTACTGGTGGGGCGTCTAGCTTCTCTGATAACATTCATACAGTCAGGGGGAAGGTTAAGGTAACCAAATTCTAGGACCTCAGGAGCCAGATCGCTAGGTTGAGCTGTGCTGGGTGTCTGATCTCTCCACGGTCTGGGTTAGGAGACGTGGAGAGAGGTGTAGTTTTAGGTGCGGGTCTACAGATAGTTCCAGTAATGTGGTGTACCACAGTTGTCTGGTCCATGTTGGAGCAACTAGGATGAGAGCCAGTGAATGTTGCTGCAGTTTGCGCATGACCAGTGGAATGAGTGGGAGAGGCGGAAAAGCATATGCAAATCTGCCTGACCAATTCATCCATATCGCATTGCCTTTGGACAATGAGTGTGGATATCTGGCGGCAAAGCTTGGGCATTTGGTGTTTTTGTGTGTGGCGAAGAGAACTATCTCTGGCTGCCCCATGTGGAAAAACGGTTGAAGAACTTGTGGATGAAGTTCCCACTCGTGAACCTGTTGCGTTTGATGAATTAGCAGATCGGCTATATTGTTCTGGACTCCCGGGACATGTTGGGCTAGGAGAAAAATGTTCTGAGGAATAGCCCATCTCCATATGCTTTGCGCTAGTTGCGAAAGCTGTAGGGAGTGTGTCCTGCCTTGCTTCTGTATGTAGTACATGGCTGTTATGTTGTCGGTGCGGACTAGGACAGCCTTGCCTGATATGTGTTTTTGGAATTACTTTAAGGCCAGGAATATGGCTAGTAATTCCAGGTGATTGATGCAGAGTATCTTTTGGCGAGGAGTCCGCCTGCCCTGCATGGTGTGATGTAATAGATGAGCTCCCCAGCCAGAGAGCGATGCATCCTCTGTTAGCACGATCTGTGGAACTGGCTCGATGAACGGTCGCCCTTTGAAAAGGTTCTCTGTGTTCCATCATTGCAGAGAGCTACGAGTGCGACCGTCCACCAACATTAGATCTGTCAGCTGACCCTAAGACTGGTTCCACTGACGTGCTAAGCATTCCTGCAGAGGGCGCATCTGGAGTCTTGCGTGGGGTACTATAAATATGCAAGAGGCCATCATCCCTATGAGTTGCATGAAAACTCGAGCTGGAAGAGAGTGTTGCGGCTGAAATTTGGTTATGAGAGTTTGTATGCTTGCTATCCTGGCTGGACTGGGATATGCAAGTGCTTTTGAGGTGTCTATTGTGGCACCTAGGTATTGTTGTATGTGGGAAGGTTGTAGGCGAGACTTTGCGTGGTTTACTGTGAACCCCAAGTCATGGAGTAGCTGGATTGTGGTGTGAGTGTGATGTACACACTGATTGTATGAGTTGGCTTTTATGAGCCAATCGTACAAGTACGGGAAGACGTGAATGTGCTGTCATCTTAGATGAGCTGCGACTACTGCCAGACACTTGGTGAATACTCTGGGTGCTGTGGTGACTCCGAAAGGAAGTACCTTGAATTGGTAGTGTTGCCTGTCCACTACAAACCTGAGATATTTCCTGTGAGAGGTGTGATTAGGAATATGAAAGTAGGCGTCCTTGAGATCTGAAGTGGCAATGAAGTCGCCTTGTGAGAGAAGAGGAAGGACCGGTTGAAGTGTCACCGTGTGAAAATGGTCCGAGTGTATGTACAGGTTTAGGGGTCTGAGGTCTAGTATAGGTCTCAGGGAACCGTCCTTCTTTGGAATGAGAAAGTACAGGGAGTAAACACCTGTGTGTTGCTGATGCAGGGGAACTGGTTCTATTGCATGTTTTTGTAGGAGGGAGATTACCTCCTGCTTTATCAGCGATAAGTGTTCTGGTGACATTGGGCGCTGTCTGGGTGGATGTAAGTTCTAGACAGTATTCTGACTGAACTATTTGTCTCACCCACCTGTCTGTGGTGATGTTGTTCCTGACAGGAAGGAACTGTAGCAATCTTCCCCCAACCGGAGTGGAATGGTCTAGGGGGAGCGGAGGGAAGTCATTGGGTAGGGGTGGAGGCAGAGCAGGTATTGTTGGTCTTGCCTCTGCCCTGGTTATTATTGCCTCTGTAGCCTCCTATTTGGCAACCTCTGGTGAATGTAGTTTGGGTGGGAGTTTTGTAAGATGGGTTGTCTGAGGAATAGTCTGTGGAGGTGCCCCTGTAAGAGGAGCGACAAAAGGAACGTCTGGGAGCTTGCGATTGCAAGGCTCCCATTGATTTTGCCGTGTCCGTGTCTTTCTTCATCTTTTCTAGCGATGAGTCTACAGTAGGTCCGAACAAGTGTTGCTGGTCAAATGGCTGATTAAGAATGGCAGTCTAGACTTCATGTTTGAAACCTGAAATGCGTAGCCAAGCATGTCTATGCAGCAGGACACTTGTGTCTGCTACGTCTAGAGCGCAGCGGATGGAGGTGTTGGTAATAAGCTTACCCTCCTGTATTAGCTCATTAGCCTTAGCTTTATATTTTTCTGGAAGATGCTGTAGTAGGGTCTCTAGCTCATCATCGTCATAATGAGCCCTATCATATCTTGCTAACAAAGCTTGAGTATTGGCGATACGCCATATGTTAGCTGCTTGTGATGCTGTGCGCTTGCCAGAGGCGTCTAAGAGTTTAGACTCTTTGTCTGGAGGTGGAGCATTGCCTGAGGTTTGAGAATTAGCCCTCTTTTTGACATTGGATACTACCAAGGAGTCTAACGGTATGTGGCCCTTGATTTATACTGGGTCTGCTGGGGCAGCT
Source organism: Triturus cristatus (assembly GCF_964204655.1). Lineage (NCBI taxonomy): Eukaryota > Metazoa > Chordata > Amphibia > Caudata > Salamandridae > Triturus > Triturus cristatus. The sequence continues at coordinate 1,353,060,364 of NC_140589.1, forward strand.
TTATATTTCTGTTCAATCCTGGGGTTAATAACTCTAGCCCTAACAGGGTCTTTAAACACCTCTGGTGCGTGTTTAATTACCCCTTTCAACATGGGTAAAATGGAGGTGGACTTTTGTGAGATATCTAAAGTATCTAATAAGAAATTTTCTTCCACGGGGTCTGTGTGTAAGTCGGCCCTGTGGTATTGTGCAGCTCTGTGGACTAGCTGGTTGAAACCCATGGTATCCTCTGGAGGGGAAGGTCTAGAGGGATAGATGTCATCCTGTGGCACGTTAGGGACATCCGGCATGTTATAAATATCCCAGGGGTCTAGGGTAGAAGGTGGGCTAGGATCCCCTAGTGGCTCATTGTCTGCATCGTCCCCAGTGTGATCAGAAGAATCATCATCGTCCAGTGGTGGAGGAGATGGTGTAGGAGAGTGATGTGGTGGGGGGGGTGGAGGCGGAGGAGGTGGAGAAGGGATCCTGAGGGGGGATGTTGCAATATCTCTCCCTTTAGGTGGTGGAGCTGGTATAGGCGTGTCCAGTGGTCATTTCTTGGAGCCAAGAGTGAGTTGACCGTCTTTGGATCTCTTAGAAGAGTCTTTTGGGTGGGGTCTGGTTTAAAAAGCTCTTCTGTTGGAGGCTGTTCTTTTGGTGCCGATTTTTTTAGTTCCGAAGACTTGCATGGCACTGAGGCGGGTTTGTGCTGTTTAGGCTTGGAACTGTGAGGTTTTAAAGTCTCTGTAGGAACGTGCGGGCCGGTTGTTTTTTCGGTTCCGGCTGCTTTTTCGGTTCCGAAGGTTGAGTGTGTGACCCTTTCGGGAGCGGCTTTTTGCTCGGTTCCGATGTTTTAGTTGGGTTGGTGGTAGTCTATTTCGGTGCAGAGTGCGTGAATGTGGAGGCAGTAGTCGGCACCGAGGAGGAGGAGGACTGTTTCTTTTTCGGTGTTGTTTGGGGTTCGGCACCGACGGTAGGCTGACTCGAGCTCGAGTGGCCGAAAGGCTTAGTTGTTGGCTTCTTTGTCGGGCACGAAGGTGGGGCGTGAGAAGCGCTTTCTCGTGTGCACCTGAGCGTGAAGGTGTGACCGAAGCCTTTTTTGGTGGTAGGGAGAGGGGGTCGGGGTCGACGTCTCTACTTATGACACGCTACTCAGGAGTGATGTCCTCGATGTCGGAGTTATCGGCTTCAGAGGCGCTGACTAGTCCTTCTTTGGCCTGCACTTGCTCTGGAACAGCAACACCCTCGTGGAAGATGTCGTCGGAGATGGAGGTCGACGAGCGAGCCATTGTTCGTTGAGCTCGACGATCTTGAATAGTCTTTTTGGAGCGGAAAGAGGCACAAGCTGGACAGTCTCTGGCCTTGTGTTCCAGGGAGAGGCAGAGGCTACACACCTCATGCAGATCTGTGTGGGCGAACTTCAACCCACATTGAGGACACTTCTTGAATGGAGTCCTTTCCATGAGCCAAAAGTCAAGGCCCAGGTAGGCCCGAAGGCCTTCGTCGACGACCGGAATCGAGGACTTCGATGTTGAAGAGATGCGCGACAACTAGAGAGGGGTGAAGGATTGCGCATCAAAAGTAGGATCGGTATGGTACCGAACTGGAGCGCGGAAAACACAGCCGAGCCCGATGGCGGAAAAAAAACAATCTGAAGATGGAGCCGATGCCCATGTGTACTATCATCCAAAGGAGGAGTCACCTATCTTGTGACTTCCAAAGACTTTTCCAAGACAAAAACAAGTGCAAACATCCGGGCCCAACACCAGATGCGATCTATGTATAGTGTGCATATGCCACGAACATAGTATTTAAAATACAATTTTATGTTTCTGCTTCTCGCACGGCGAGAAAGCAGTGGGGTGACATACCTCCGCCCACATGGAGGAGCCGCCCCTGTATAGTTTAGTGAATACTCTCTCAGAGACAGCCAAACCACGCAATGCAGTGCCCTAGGCTGAGTAATGGTACTCGTCCTACCCATGCTTCTTTCTTTCCCACAGAATCAAAGGACACCTCTGCTGGGTCACAGCGTACACCTAATGGCATTGCCAATCTTTAGCTCACATAACAAAAAATATCTTCTCTCTCACAATGCTCACTTTCATCTCCATTTCTGTACTTGCCCAAAGTGTAACAATCCCACTGAGAATGTTTATCAATGCTCTCATACACGAGCCTATAGCACTGCACCCTGAGGGGTCTACCTTATGCAATGCAAAACCAATAAATGACCATGCATTCAATGAGGTGAAACAGTGAAAATTGAACACAGTTCATCACTCGCATATACCCATACACTTTTTAAATTCAGATTTCTGGTACTATGTACTTTCTCAAAAAAGATGACCTTTTAGTACACAGTCCAGCACCTCTATACGCAGAGTACTTTCCTGATGATGCTCTCAAGAGATGCTAATAAGACCACATTTTGAGTACTGAGGGCTATCTTTTATAATTTCAAAGATCTTGGCCCACCGTTTCACACTTGGAATTGATCAATATGGAAGAACAATATTCATTGATTCATGCTCACCTGACTTATAGTTCTGAAGACATATACTTCAATATAGCAAGTGCCATGCCCATTCATCGTTCAGGTGTGATAGACTATATGAGGCCCATTAGGTTGGGTGACAGTTATTAGTACTAGATAAACCAGATGCTTGAAATCATTGTTGAAGTATTTAGACTAGTGCTTCCCAAACTTTCAGTAGCACAACTCAATTTTTCGGACAAACTATCGCAACCCACCTAGCTTTAATGGACACGACGTGGGGGTGATTTTTTAATGGAAAAACAGCAACTGTTTATAAACGTCACAGGCTTGACCAAGCCCTTCGATATCAGACTTTGGCCAAAATACTGATCTGTCCCAAAGAAGTGGCAGGCGATGAACTGCACAGGAGTCTGGAACACTTTTCAGATTAGGGTGCTGGCCTGTGGAATCTGTTCACTAAAACCACACGGATTTTGAAAAGTCATGGTGTTGATTACAGTGATTTTAGCAGATTTGAGAAACCAATTCTGCAACAGAGCCAAGGAAAAAAAGGGGGGGGGGGGCTAAATGAGATTTCCACAGGGATTTTTGTAACACGCTACAGCTAAACGGCTGAATGGAATTTCACTACATTGGGCAGAAAGCTAGATCTGGGTCCTGAAAGTGTGCTTTTTGTGATTTGGTGTACATCCGAGCAGTACTTTTTGAGAAATTAGGGTTAAAAAATATTTGTGTATTTGGATGGTTGGGTTGGTGGGACTCTCAAGAAAAAATTAATAAATTGAGGGTCTGATGCCACAGCAGAAGGACAGTCAATACTGCACGGTGGACTACACCTACAACAGACAGCCACTCCATTACCATTATTTCCTTTAAATAAAACAAAAACCTCTTACTAGCCCCTCTCCCAGAGATACCTATGAAAGACCATCCAGCCAGAGGACAAAACCAGTCATCAGGTTGAACTCAGTAGCAGCCAAAGAGGGAGGGAAGTAAATGATGCTAACTAGGACGAATGAACTCCAAAGAAAATGTAGTTACTAGTCAGTTAATTTAGATGTTGCTTCCCTGGTCTCTACCTTGTTGCTGTCACTTCTGGGCGACTTACACTAAAGCACACAAGCTGAGATGGCCTGCTTCTCCACAGTAGACACCTGGAAGACGTAAACCAAGCCTGCTTATAGTTGTCTCACCCATGGAGTCAAACAGAGGTACAAACAAACATGACACAAGCTTGTATGTCTGTTACACCAGTACAGAAACAACCCAGCCAGGTGTAGTCTTCTGGGTAGGCGGTCTTTGTTCTGCTCCTCCTAGGAAATGGGGTGGAAACAAGAGCTTTCTTGTTGGGTGAAAAGTAAGTTGTGTCAATGGTGTGCCAGTCTGTCAGAATTGGACTTGTGTTGTCCAGTAATGGCTGTAATAATGGACTTATTTATAGTAATGGATTACCAGTAAGTACTTCAAAAATTTCCATAACGGGGTAATGGTGGATGACGGATCCAAAAGCAATACCTGTACCCAGGCTTTCTAGATGCAAGTTCGAAATTAGGACATTACTTTGAGATAGAGGTAATCACAGCTTTTTAGGCTAATGTCAATGATGTATCACTAAAGGACCTGAGGCACTGCACTGAAGCAAGAGTAAGGTTCAGACGAAAAGGTGCGTGTTTCTGGCTGGTGCAACATAAAGGAGCATGTGGAAGTATTGATACGAATTAAATGCTGTGCCATTTACCAAGGAAAAGTGTCATTTCAGATTATGTGAAGGGAAGGGAGAAGATAGTGCTACTTGTGGGTTCATTGGTGGCAGAGCAGAGAGGATTATGGTAAAAAATGATCTTTGCTTTCTCGCTACATTGACATCTTTTTTATGGTCAAGACTACCTGCACACACTCAGCACTACCTCATTTGTCCTAAAAACTTGACAAAAAGATATACTCCATAATAATTTTGAGAGCAACTCTTCTGAACTAAGAGGACATGCAAAACATATTCCAGATTAATGGTTGTCAACTACATAAACACCATAGACTCAGTAATGGACAACAAGAACATGTTAGATTTGTGAGGTTATCCCTGTAAGGTCCTGATGAGGCATAAGAGCTAATTGTCAGAATCCTTGCTTCTCTCACCTTACACCACATACCATAAAACACCATGTTCAATTTATATGAAACACACAGCTACATCACCACATCACACACAAGTAAACATTGTCACCAATCATTCCAGACATATACTGCCAATTTTAACAACCTCATCAGTATTCTACTCCTCACATTGCACACAAAATACATTGAACGCACACGCTCTTTATGTTGAAAAATAGACAAACTCCAGTCTCACATCAGCGGACATAGCAGATCTCATCTCCTCTCATAACCTTGATACCATCTTTACTGCAGTGAGCTGATTCTCTACAACCACACATTCAGCACATTGATCCAATAAAATAGAACGAGGCATCTTGGCTTCCAACTGATCATTTTGGTCTTAAACCTTACAGCAGCAACCAGCCTTTTCCAACTCTCAGCAACACAAGCTATTGCCCTCGATCAAACCTACTAGCCACCTCAACCCAATGTACCGTTCAATTACAAACCACTAGCCATCATTACTGCATCATCAATCAGATATGGTAACATCTTCCTAAATGACTTCAAACTCCAGGTCAATACAATAATCGAGTCAAGGAAAGGTACACTTATGACAAATTCACTCACCTCATTCCACACTGATCAAGGAGAATATTTTAAACTCATGCTGCTCTTCTATGTACATCCTGCTCTCTTAGAGAGCAACCAAAGCCATCTTAACAGCTGACCCGGTCATTCACTTCTGCTTCAGCATTCACCATGACATCCTGACAGCTCTGGCTGCCTCTTTCCACCCTAAAGTAAACATTATGACGCCTACTTCATGATTCTACCCAGACCATGCAGATGACAGTTGACAACCACGTCCCACCCAAATTCCACATGACGAAGTTCAAATCCTTTGTGCCATGTCATAGCCAGAAGCTCACCGATAATCACCAACAGAAGGTGGGATGAGGGGGGGAAAGCAAGGGGCTAAGCACAATGATAAAACGTAAAGAGGTGCCTGGATGAGGGAGAGAGGAGAGGGGCATGATCACCAGGACAGCAATAGGAGTGGGAACAGACAGGGTGAAAAAGGCAGCTGTAACAGAGATAGGAGGGAAGAGGAGAAGGAGACCTGTGACAAAGAATCATGAAGGAGGCTTGGGAGAAAAGGGATACTGTGGATATATATTTAAAATGGACTCAAGCATATGGAAAGGCCATATGTTAATGTGCCCTAGGAACACACGTTTTACTTGTCATTTGCTGTAACAGAAAAGTCACATGGTGTACTCCTTTATGAGCAACAGTCCAAACAAATATATTCTTGATTTTTCAGATACTGAAAGGTCATCAAGTGAAGTATCAGCTAGGTCTCATCAGAAGCCAGCTTGTGAAAGCACTCCCCTCCCTTAACTTGGAGGAGTAGATCAGCCAAGAAAACAGTTGGCTCAAACACATACTCCTCTTGCTGGACACACCGAAAAGTAGAGCTGCCCTTGGGCACTGAAGGACCAGGCTGATACAATTATGGACATGGTATGTAGTTCACTGCAGACTTCACAGATTTTATGCAATTCTTAATATGGTTGAAGTTTCTGCTTTTCATAGCCCAGAAATCGGGACAAACTTGTTTAGCAAAAACCCAGACCAGGGAAGAGGGGGAAGTGCAAGAGGGTCCTCCTTGACATGAATATAAAAGCTAGTGCATGTGCACAGGTGGGGAGAGCTTCGACACTGGCCCCATGGATCATTATGCTAACATTAAACCTTAGCTGTATACTTTGAACCCCTGAGAGCGTTTGTTGGTATTGAAAATGTTCGCTACACAGAATTGTGAGGCACTGTTGAAATTACACAGGGAGACTATGCAACAAGCAAAACAATCAATCATCAGCCTGCTGGATTCAGTGGGTGAACACAAATGTTGTGAGTCTATGCCACGGGAGGAATCCTGACACTTCTCACTGGAGACCAGGATTGATGGAAATGGTCAGCTGGTAAGGGAGAAGGGGACAGAAGATAAACCACCATGATAGGACTAAGCAGGAAAGGGGTGAGGAAGGAGGGGAACATGAGCCCCAGACTCATTAGTTGGGCATGGCGAAAGGGGAGAGGTAGAGGAGGGCATTGGACCAAGCACAATGAAGTTGTACAAGTAAGCAAAAAGCAATAGGGACCTAACCACCATGGTTGGATTGGACAAAACAAACGCTGGGGTCAGGGTACTGAACATAGGGGAGGCATGGACAGGAGGTGGGGAAAGGAAGGATAGGGGATTGAGAACTGGGCACCACAAGAAATCGGAATAGGGACTGGACATGATGAAGCAGTGGTGCAAGACAAAGGACATGCGCTCATTACAGGGGTCAAGTAGGGACACAGATACCACTGGAGGATAATAGGACACAGAAGAGGATGAAGGTAGGCTTCCAAGGCCTCCATGGTGCTTTAACCTTTGCTAAAGGCGGACAAAAATGTCAAGAAAAGAAGGTAGTATGAGCAGCCAGAGGAAGAGCACTAGGAAGGGAAATGAGGAGGAGCTGGTGGGAGCAGTTTAAAAGGAAAGGAATGGCTAGTGTGAATGCTATAGAGAGAAAAGTGGCTTTAAGATGGAGATTGTATACGGGGACATGAATGGCTGGGGGCTCTAAGAGGGAAAGCAGCAAGAACACAAGTAACTCGTAAGTGGAAAGAACAAGGACATAAATGGCTTGGGGAGAAGACATAAGTGACCAGATGTACGACCGTTTTTGCTTGCAAACCCGTTTGCGCATGCAATAACAGCATGGGCCATGTTCAAAGCCTATTTTGGGACTCGCAAAATAGTGTTTTGCGACTCGCTATTAGGAAGGGGCGTTCCCTTCCTAATACCGAGCGCAACCCCATGTATGAATGTTTTGTGTCCAAAACACTCGCAAATTACCTCCCTCTTCAAGGGGGTGTTAATGCACTCGCAAAAGGGAAGGGGACCCCTTCCCCTTTGCAAATGCAGGGGAAAATATTTCTTAAGAGCAGGCAGTGGTCCCAGGGACCACTACCTGACCTTAAAAAATTAAACGAAAATGTTTACATTTTTGCTTTTTAAATGCATCCCGTTTTCCTTTATTTAAAAGTAATCCCAGACATGGTGGTCTGCTGAGCCCAGCAGGCCACCATACCTGGGAAGGCCTGCCATTCTCAATTTGCGACCCCATTGGGAATCACAAACAGTGTGAAATATGCTGTTGTACATAGGAAATAGTGCCTCGCAAATCGCGAGTCACAAAAAACTCACAATATGCGAGGCGCTATTTTCTTGGTCGTACATCTGGCCCTCGGAATCTAGAGGGAGCCGAAGCAGTACAAGATTCCTGTGTATCCAACTGGAAATATCAATATTAATTAAATATACTGTTTCAGTAGGGGTCCTAGATAGTACATTTAGTATCTAAATCCAAATAAGTCAATGGAAGCATTAAATATGGGGAAAATATCGACCAAAAATCACCAGACCAACTACCAACCAATAATCACCAAATGAGAATACAAGGAACATTACTTTCCTACGCATTTTTTTTGTTGAAACATTTTTTATTAGTTTCCAAATCAACAACAACTGTTCATTACATCACGGGTTCCCTCGTGCCGTAAGAGCAGCCCCCCTCCCAATCCCCAATCCCAACTCGTCCCCCCCCTCCCGCCCCCATGTCAGTGCACCCCTGCCCCCCATTTCACCCTTGATGTGCCCCCCCGACCTTGGAGTTCAGTTGCAGTTGCTCACCTCCTCTCTACGGAAGCAAATCGTCCCTCGTGGCCAGGCCTCCGGCCTTTGTCTGGGGGCCACCCTCATCCCCTTCCTAACTCAATCCCCAGGTCCCCTCGCCTCATGCCGATCCGATGCGCTCCCTTCTTCCTCCACCTCAGACATCAGCCCCTGGAGCTCCACTACCAACGCTTCCCATGCCCTTGCTGTCGCTAACGCTTTCTCATCGTCACCCCTCAGAGCCATCTGCACCCGGAGCGTACCCTCCGCTCCCGCCCATCTCACTAGCGCTGCCCTCCACCGCACATAGCTAGGCCCCCCCCTGGATTTCCAGTGCAGGGTCAATTCTCTCTTAGCTAATATCAGCCCCAGATCATAGAACCTACTAGTGACCTTCGTGCGGCGGGTGTGGGGAAACCATAGTAACAAGCATGTCCCCATCTCTGGAGTGAGAGAGCGGTCTGTCACCTGATTCAGGCAATCCACTACCTCCGCCCAATAATCGCCTAACTGTGGACAGGCCCAAAACATGTGGCGAAAATCCGCCCCCTCACCCCCACATCGAGGGCATGGAGATTGCGCTCCACCAAAGTATTGCAGGATCTTGGCCGGCGTCATATACGCCCTATGTAATGTGAAAAACTGAACGAGCTGGAATCGTGCATTCCGAGTCCCCTTCCAGGCCCTCCGCACTAGCGTAGACCATGTGGTTTCCGGGATCGTTTTCCCGAGGTCCCTTTCCCACTTTTCTCGCAGGGCGGCCAGTGGTTGCAAACCCTCCGTCGATAATCTGCGGTATAAGCATGTTATGGCTTTGGCCGTCCCTGCTGCCATTACAACATACTGACAACCCGCCGCGGTCGGGGGTTCCGACAGCCCCATGTTCCAATGCTTCTGAATGCTCGCCACCAAAGCCGCATGAAGCAGAAAGTCCCCCTGCGGGAGCCCATAGGCGTCCAGCAATTCCTGGAAAGACAATAACGCACCGTCCCGGTAAAGATCCCCTACCATCTGTACCCCTAGCTCCTCCCAAATCGCTAGCCCCGACCAATCTCCCCCATGCGGGAGCGCTGTACACATCCCAAGGGGGATTTCCGGAGCGTACGGGCGGACTATAGCTGCCCGCCTCTGGCACCTATTCCAGCACTGCCGGAGGGTGCGTTCCTCCAGGGTCAGCTGAGTCAGATCCAGTCTCTGCTGGAGAACAATGAAGGCCAGCACATGCCGTGGGATCAACCTGTCCCGTGGGCCCTCAGGGCCTCGATACTCCCGGGCCACCGCCTGTGTGAGCCACTGGAGCTGCGCCGCCAGATAGTACCACTCAAAGTCGGGGGCTGCCAGGCCCCCCTCCGCTCGCGGCCTCCGCAACGTGGCCAACTACTTTCCTACGCATTATCTGATTTGTTTTTAAACTTAACAGACTCCAGGAAAAAAATAAACAAGGGCAGTAGGGGTTCTATGGTTAATTTTGATTTTCATCACTCCTCACCAACCATCCTAGACAGTCTTTAGAGTCAGTAGCTGCTGCTCACATTGGGAAGTGGGAGGCTGGGGGGAGGAGGGGAATACAAACAAAACAATCACGTCAGACAATTAAAAATACACAAAATTATACTTAGCTTCCGCTTCAGCAGCTGCCGCCTAGCTCCTTTCTCCCCATCATCGGCAGTCCAGGGCTGGTGCACACTACGCAGACTCCCAGATGCCAATTCCAGTGCTTTTCTCATGCTGGGAGTACTAAGCAATGGGAATGGTCTGAGTGGCCTGGTTTGCAACTCAGACAGTGTCTGGGAGCCTGAAACTGTTCTCTACTTGGCTGTGCAACACAGTTCGGGTTGGAGAAAGGCTAAGTGCGCAGGTCAGTTTGGCCAGCCTAAGACGGCCGTCCAAACCGAAATGGGCACCAGCAGTGCCTATTTCTCCTCTAAGAGCTGAGGATGGCTCCAAGCTGGCTGGCTTTGGTTCAGGGAAACATTAAATAATTATACTAATGTTTTATTATCCTTTTATTTTTCATGTTTGCCTCTGCTGTCTTTCAGTAGGAGGGTGACACTCCTCCGCCATAACAGAGGAGCCGCCCCGGTTTAGTGCCTTTTAACATTGGAGACATTCGAGTTGCATGCTTGCAGCCAAATTGGTGATAAAAAGATCCCCGGCAAAGAGCCCCCAAGAGGGACCTGCTTGGCATTGCAGCACCAGTCCAACGAGGAGCATGGCCTGATGATGAAACATGTCACCTATGGGTGGGCGAGGGCTTGTGTTCTACATAGCTAATACTTTCATTGACCTAGTTAGATCTAGATACCGAAGGTACTATCTAAGACCCCAAGCGGAACAGTATACTTCATTAATATTGATTTTACTTGGGAGGGCGCATACTGTCTTTCAGTCTTCTTCATTTTAAGATATCAAACTGGGAAACCAGACATGTCAATGAATGGCATGTGCACCAGCTGCAGCAAAAAATGTATAAAATAAACCAAATGTGGAAAATGGCGACATCAGAGGGCAGCAGCGAATTGTCAAACAGATTCATTTTTCTATCAGGAAAAGAAAAACAATGATTTGCACAAAACAGGTTCTGTGCACCATGCGCCAACTATCCACTGCAACATAATTTGGAATGGAATCATGGTTTAGCTGACTAGAGAAATGTGACTTAACTTCCTTCTTAATGCCTCACTCAATCTCAATCAAATGGTTTCTAACACGGAGCCACTACACTAAAACTTAAAATGGTCCATGCATGTTTTCGGCAAGTCTATCCAATTCTCCCCATTGCCAGAGTATTTGGAACTCAGCTGCTCAACCAGAGCAGGGTCTCGTTTTGAAACCCTTACTCTTTGGGCTTCAGAACGCTTGCAATGTCAATATCTATACTAAAACAGTTTAAATGTCATAATCTGAAGGTTTATTGCAGGATGGAATCCAGTGATATTGTTCACATCTTGATCCAGAGAGGCATTTGGCCGCAGCAAATACGGTTTGACTGAACTACATTTCAAAGGGCAGTCAGACTCTGTGGCTCAATGACAGTTGTAGATGTTTGCAACTTTGGAAGCAGTGCTAAGAGTTTTCTAAACAGATGCTGTACAGAATGAAACTCAAGGTATTTCTTTAGATTCAGCCCTGATATATACGGTTAGTAAATTATTGCTACCTTGGATTGGCTTTTCAGCCTGTGTTGATGTTTTGCTTTGTAAGCTGCATTTCACTTGAGGAGTTTGTAGTCAATGTGCTATATGCCTAACAGCAGTGGACATTCAAGTGACTGTGTATGCTTCATGCTGCATTGACCATGGGCCTGCAGCTGATATTGCACCTGCATCACAGCATGGTCCTGTGGTTCCTGGGTCTCAGAAAATGCTGCATGCAGCCCCCCAGCTGCAGTCTGTGAGTTTCACTCACTAAGGGCTGCCTTCCCTCATGCTCCTGGGCTCCTAGCTGCTGCTCCTTCAGCTCCAAAATGGCAAACACCTGTGTGAGGGGTTCCAGCTCCCTTTAAAAGCTATTCCGCAATTAGTCTGGTCCAGGGTTTTGTTCCTATCTCTTTCCCTTTCCCATCATGGCAGCTTCTACCTCGATTAACTTATGATTTCCCCAATCCATTGTGATTCCTGTCATATACGTCTGATGTAATTTTTATTTTCGATTCTATCACTATATAAGACTTCAGTCTGGTTGGCGGGTGAGTTGCACAATGCTGTGTTCCTGCACTTGTTTTCTCAACCACTCCGCTTGCTGATCCAGACTCTTCGATCCTGATGATTTCTACTTTTTCATTCCGACTTCTGGGTTTCTTCAACCCTTGAAGTCTTCACGCAGGAAGGAGGTTTTTGACTCCTTTGGCTTGTTCTTCCTGGGAAAGTGGCAGCTTCTGTTGGACACTTGACTACCACCTATTCCAATGTGTGGCGAAATCGAGGCTTCCAGGAACAGTCGCCCGTACATCGGAAGAACCTGTACCCTGATTACGGATGAGCATCCAGACCTGAACTGCTGATTAGCTCAGAGTCTGTGATATCACAGTGGAAAGCAAAGGCCATCTGGCTGTATTTTGTGTGTGAAAGAACCAACTGGGACTTTAGAGGAAAAGCAGCAGATTGTGCAGTGAAGGAAAGTGGGTTTCTATTTCAGTACCCCACTCCCCAACTTTTTGCCTGGCGTTTGATGCAACTTAGACTGTAGAGTACTGGGTCCTGGCTAACCAGGTTCCCTGTACTAGTGTTCTTTCGCTAAACCTATTCCAGAATTGGCACCCCTTTAGCTCACATATCAGTTCTAGAAAAAGGGACCCCTGGTACCAAGGGCCTTGTGGTTAAAGAGGGTCCCTAAGGGCTGCAGCACAATTTGTGCCACCCTAAGGGACCCCTCACCAAGCACATGCACAGTGCCACTGTGACCTGCGTGTGTCGTGGTGCAGACGAAACTGAAGAGTTGACATGGCATACATCCCTGTGTGCCATGCTCACAGACACTGCACGAGATATAGGTAAGACACCCCTCTAGTAGGCCAGGTGCACTATATCTCCTGTGAGAACATATCTGCATGAACAAATATGCCCCAGCAATATCCTTGTTGATTCCTGGATATTGTAAGTGACCAGGGAAGCCATAGTAAGTACATGGGCTGGACACTCATTACGAGTTCCCCAGCTCCATGGTGCCTTCCCTGAAGTATGGGATGTTTGGTACCAAACATCTCAGCATAATCCTGCACAGACCTATTAAAAATTGCATGCAGAGGACCACTTACAGGGAGGCCCTGAAACCTTCCAATCCTTTGTGTGGTCACTGACTGGCCTGAGCCAGCCTGCTATTACCAGACAGTGAGTTGACCTCATGGGGAGAGTTCGTGTGCGCTCTGAGGTCAGGAAGAATGCCTTTCGTGGGTGGAGGTGTTCACATCTACCCCTTGTCAGGAAGAGCCATCTGGGTGTGGGAGCTTCAAAGGTCTTGCAGCCATTGTACTGCAACCCCAGCCTCTCCTGTTAGGGGAGAAAGCCACCTTCCTGTCCTCACCCCCTTTTTGGGAGGCGGACAGGTGAGAAAACCTAGAATGAATAGGAGGTGTGCCCCCTCTGCCAACTTCACCCCTGAGGTGCTGGAGGCAAGGCAAAGTGTAGTTTTAAATGCCCACCATCTTCAAGATGGTGGCACTTATCCAATCAGGGCTAGGTCTATGTCCCCCTCCCACAGGTGGTGGGCATAATAGAGGGTGTAGACATCCCAGGTAGGGGGCCCACTGGCCACTACCTCTCACTTCCTTGTAACATCCCATAATCTAGTATTTAGGTGGCATCCTCAGACCCTGGACTTCAGTTCCTGATGACCTAAGACGAGCCGGACACTACAGTCGCACCTGCAGAGAGGAATGCAGAGAACTACTGATTTGGCCCCAGCCGTACAGGGTCTGTCTGCAGCCCTCGACGATCCTGCGCCAAAAGAAGACTTGTCCTGCAACCCAGTGACCTCCAAAACCTTGGGAGGACTGCCTGCTTTTGACAAAGACCAAGATTTCCCCAGAACAGTAGACCTGTTCACAAAGAAACCATCTTCAAGAAAAAGACTCTGTGACCTGAAGAACCGCGAACCTACCAGCAGTTCCACCTCTGCACTCAACGCCTCCAGCCAGAGTCCAAGTGGCCCACTGGTTCCAGCGAGTTTCCCCAGCGCTCCAGAGCCCGAGTCCACTGTCACCTGACCTCACTTGGACTCCTCGACGTAGCCTGCAGCCTCTGCCTGGAGACCTCCCCCCCCGCCCACCCCCAACCGCGACCTGCTCCGTTAAGCCGTTTCCAAAGCCAAAAGACAAACCTGCACCCATCCGCTCTGGGCCTTGGTGAAGAAGACCAAAGGTTTCTTTATGTCCCTGATCATCCCAACTTACCTCTGCAGCTGTGTGTTTCTTTCTACGGGATTCCTGGCCTGAGCCTGCAGTCTTTGTCCGATTTGGCCTTTCTCTACTGCTTTGCATGGGGCACCCGATGCTGTGTTTGCACCCTGCAACCGACTGCCCCTGTGCTGCTGGTGGTGTAGTGTTGGTCCCCCCAGTGTTTGCTTCAACCCCTGGAGACTGGCCCCCCACACCGCTGCCACTTACCTGCAAGCAGCCTCTGTCCAATTGCTCTCAATCCCAATTGATTTGCTTTGGGCGCCCGACCACAAGCTTGCATCCTGCACCTGCCCGCCCCTTTGCCGCTGGTGGTGGACTGTAGGTGCTGAACTGAACCTTGCCCAATGCTGACCTTAACTTCCAAAGAATGGTCTTGTAAGTCGATGCAATCCCTATGCATGCTGAATGTTTTCTTCCTCCGATAGGTTACCATTGCAAAGCCTCAAAATTGCACGAAGTGTCCATTTTAGAAACTGAAAGGTATTTCTATGGAAAAACATATTTACCTATGACAAAGTGCTGTGGTTCTGCAAAATAAATATAAACAACTATTATCATTTTTAGAAATTAGTCTCGGATTTATTCATTGAGCGCGTGTCTCATTTATTGCCACTGTGTGTACAGCAAATGCTTATCACTACCCTCTGAGAAGCCTAACTGCTCTCCCACACTTCCACAAAAGAGAGCATTAGTATCATCTACTTTAGCCTCTGTAAAGCCTCAGGGGATCCACTGGACTCTTTGCACACAATACCTCTTTTTGGTATACTATATAGAAAGCCAGCTTCCTACATGCAGTCTGCTGAATTTGAAGATTGAAGGTAGTACATGGTAAGGTTAATATCTAAGACCCTTTCTGACACTTAGTATATAGAGGGCCCCTGGCTCCCAGACACGTGGGAAAAGTTGGTAAAGCCCATCTCCTCTGTCAGAAAAGCACTTGGCTGAGAAGCAAACACAAACAGAAGATTGTGGACAATCCCCAAAACACATTTTGGCGACACTGACAAAGCGGTATCCTAATGCTAACTTAAGACTGGCAGTTAGATAGGATGTATAAAAGGCAGAATGAGCGAGGGAAATAAATGAGCCTAGAGGGGTGAGAAATCATACAGCTTAGTGCCCTACCTAACACGAAGATGTATGGTTTCTTACATACTACTAGTGTCAGAGATACCCTGTACTTGGGAAGATGACCCTTTAGGAAATGGGATTCATTCAGAAACAGCTTGCATCTGAGGATTCTCCGAAAAGCATACCTACCAGGCAGTAGAATTAATGGGAATTTATCTCTAACTTTTTTTTAGTAGGGCTGTCACACTCCTAAGAATAAAGTGTTTTTGTGCTCACAGGTGTTAAACTTATTTGCTGTTGATGCACCATAAAAAAGATTTTTCTCATCATTCTTTCAAACCATCGTCAAACATGAATATTGTGAGTTTTCACGCTTGCCTATCTTTGATGCTGAACTCCAAAACAGATACGTTTAAACTTGATCTCTCAATGTACTTAACTTGGGTAACCTGACATTTTCACTAATCAATTAATGACAGCTGCTTAAGGTAAAAACAAAAAGGTTAAATGAAAGTATACACCACTGTTCTGTGTTTATGGGCTTTTATGCTCAGAAAAACATATCATGTTTACAAGCCCTTGAAGAAATCCCTCTCTGGGTTTTTCGAGTGCAAAAATCATCAATTATTAGGTTATGGTCCGAACATCAAAGCCCAATATCACCTCGTGAAAGCTGTATGATGCAACTGCTCCCTGACAACACGCCAACATAGGTATAAATGATGGAGTCGGAATTCAGTGACTTGGCAAAGGATATTCTGTTAGAAAAGTAGTGGTTTACCATAAAATTCCTACAGGACCCCTTTGGGATGCCTTCCCTTCAAGGGAAAAGCAGAACAAATAAATTATGAGAGTCAGTAAAACCTTTCTGCCAGTAAACAGAATACTTGACACCAAATGCAATGCAATTTATGGACAGAATATGTAAAACTTTGGACATCCAATGTAATCTATTGACAATTTCATAAATGAACTGCTTTGTCAAATCAAATCAAGATAGCTTTATTCGATTTTATATCATAAAATCATAAAAGCACAGTATACAAACACAGTCACAAATACAATTCTCCAGATTCAAATATACTCAGCACAATAATAAGACTACAGTTAATATAAAAACAAGAATGCATAATATATTCCATATATGTACACCAAATGTTGTAGGAACGCCAGGTATTCACAGTTTTTTTTTGTGTTTTTTTTTCACATGGTGTTCCGAAACTTTATAATAGTTTTTAAAAAAAGAGGAGATGGCAACGATAATAATAACTGCTTTGTCTTTAAGTGGACTAAAACGTCTTTATGCATTCCATATGTGTGAATAGACGAAAAGGCATTGTAGACCGAAACTAACTAGATAGATAATCTGGTAATTTGACTCATGTGACAAAGTAGAATCTCTTAATAATAGATTATCCTGTTACATACACCATTCTGTACAGTTTAGGGCGCTGATCCTCACACAGCAAGAAAGTGAGGATCACTCTCCTGTTAACTAATCACAGCACCAAAACCTTGAGCCGATCAACTGACCCGACTGGAGTGGTGGCCCTTCAATAGCCTAGCAACAGACACACAGTATGCCTGATTCTAGAGCCTATCGAAAATACCTAATATAATATATGATATACACAATTTTCACATGCAAGAAATGTTTCCTTCTATAGTCTTGCATCATCAAACCCCATGCTATCTCAAAAATTTCCTCTAGATCTTTAAAATACAACATGAAAAACTGAACTTCAATTAAAAATTCAGATTTTTGCCTCTCCTTTTTAGTTCGAGCCTAGCGGCAGCACGCATCCGCTGCTTGCTCTGCGAGACTGCTGTAGTAGAGTATGGGAGAGAAGCCGCGCCCACTCTCCTCCCATATTTTCATTGGCTTGTGTCATTGTCTTTCGTAAATGCTGGCTTCGGATTTGTTTATAGGCTTGTTGATCCCTCCTTAGTATGGCTTTATCTTCATTTGTAGCCTCCCATGGCAACAGGCCCCTTTACTTTGGTTGTTTCACGGAACCTATTATTTAGTCTGTAAGCACAATTTACTTTATTGAGTTTCTCTTACTGCAGGCCAGACAAGTGCTGCTTCAGCTGAAACAGCCTGTGTTTTTTTAAGCAGCACAGCCGCGACGTATCACAGGCGCCTGCTTTCAATCACTTTAACCCGGCATTATCTTGCATCTATTTCAAACTCCCCCACCCCCCAAGTAAAATGGATTTAGAAATGATGAGCGAATTAAGTCATGTGACTTCCAGGCAGCACAAACTCCTGTTCTAATGGGCTGAAGCTGACATCAGCACATCTGTGTTACATGTCATCTATACTAAGGCCACCCGACGGGTTATTTTAAAAAACACCTGTTTTATTAACACCACCACCAATACCACCACCTCCATCAATATCACCACCAATACCACCACCACCAATACCACCTCCACCGCCAACACCACCAAAACCAATATCACCACCAACACCACTAATACCACCACCATTACCACTACCAACACCACCACCAATCGCACCACCAATACTAATACCACCACCACCACTAATACCACCACCACCAATACCCATACCACCACCAATGCCACTACCAATGCCACTACCACCACCACCAATACCAGTACCAAAACCACCAGTACCAATACCACCACCACCAATACCAATACCACCACCAATACCACCACCAATACCACCACCACCATTACCACCAATGCCACCGCCACCACCAGCACCACCAATACTACCAACACCACAAATACCAACAATACCAATTCCACCACCACCAATACCACCACCTCAGCGCTCACTAGTAATAGCAGGGGCACTGTATGAGACCGGAGCTGCAGCCGGGACAATCCCTCCCTCCCTCCCTCCATGGTTACCATAAAGCACAGCCCGTCCGTCCTGCACCAGGAGATGAAGCCAGGGCCCTACTACAGCTGGAGTGCTTTTTATTAGGCCAAAGATAGCAATTACATTACGCAATGCCACACTGCACACTCATCACGGAGAGGGCAGGAAATACCCCCCCCCTCTCTTCCTTCTGAGCTGCAACACAGAGCGAAAGTTGTTGGAGCGCTTTGCTAGGGTTTATAGCTCGGATCATATGTAGCTCTCACTTCACACTTTGTGTCTGTGTAATTTACAACACTTGTACATCTTCTTTACTGCACTATTTATCACTACTTTGAAGATGTCGCAGGCCAGTCTCTTCCTCTGATATTTATAATGTAACAAGCGATCGAGAAGGCCCTGTATTGCGATGCACTAGGTCTCGCATTTGCTAGAGTTTAAGCTATTAGTATTGTAAATGACAATGCCTTTCATTTATGTTTTAAAATCCAAAACATAAATAAAAGGCATTGTCGTTTACAATGCCAATAGCTCAAACTTGCGTGAATGTGAGACCTATTGCATTGCAAAGGATTGTTTCTTTCTGATGGCCCTCTCCTTCCCTTCCATCCTCTGCATGCCTCTTCTCTCTGAGTACAACCTACTCTGATACACATGTTTGTCTTATTATGATTTTATTTCTGCAAATTGCCCACACCTCATTTACATCATAACCTCTCCTCCTTTCCCTGAAAGGCATACCCTTGCAACCTAACAAACCTAATCTCCTCTAGCTCATATATTAATTCCACCAACCATGTGCATGAGCTCAGTTACTAATGATCACAACGAACTACTATTAATTTAATCAACAACAAGGTCACTGGAATAAATGCAAGGAATGGTTTGATTGGGCACACAAGACTAATCCCAAAAGATAACAATAACCAAATACTACTGGCTTAACCACTAACCTTGGTTTCCGTAGAAGCATGCTGCCGGGCATAAACTATTTCAATGCCTAGTCAGGAGTAGTAAGCGCGATAGAACTGCAATTATAATGCAATACAATCAACCTTGAAAATAACTAATTGGGAGACAACCTTTGTATTGCACTTATAGGAGGGTTTGTAATATGGGCATATGGTGCTCGGCTAGAACATACTTTCCTAAATATGTTGAGATTCATGGATTCATCCTGTCCATCTACGGAACAGTGCATACAACTGTATATCTGTAAAGGTGAAGCATGCACATCCAGATATTTGAGCAGGAATTTGCTCTATGGAGAACTCTACGACAGGACAAACCTGAAAGAGGTCAGATCATGTACCACACCAACTACAAAAACTCCAGTCTCAGTAGTGCTAATTACTATATTTGTGTTTGCCGCAGGGTGTTGTGCTGCTGTACTAACGCTACATGCAATGCTTTGTAAAACTGATAGAAAAGTAGAAGCAATTGAGTATACATTATCAGACATCAATTCAAATAAGGAAAGGCATTTGAATAGAACACAAAAGCAATTGCACTCTTTGCAACTGTTGATGTAACCGATATTGGTTCCACTACATCTCTCGCTCTCCGGAATCTGATTCTCCTCTCCAATCTGACAGTGTTAAAAAAGTTACCCCTTCTACCTCCTTCATACCAGCTACTCTCTAGCTGCCAAGTTAGCCCAAGTAATAGGCCATAGACTTCAAAGAGATCTCTGGCCATCTCAGGTTAGAATTACTCTTCCTGGGACCAACCCCCTCAGTCTGGGATGACTCCTGCCGCCCACCGCATTGGGAACTCTCTCCCACCCCTATGGGACACACGTATCCTCATCATCATCATCATACTGGACTCCTCGCTCACAATGAACCACCAGATCAATGCTGTATCCTCATCTTTCTTCCACACCCTCCCCATGCTTTGAAAGACATTCAGATGGAGCCCCACAGAATCCAGAAAGACTCTTGAAATGCAGATATTGTTGCACACCATTGCCACGTACCTTTAAAGTGATTGTTTACCATAAATGTTCCAATTTCTTATATGGTTTGTTACTCCTCATTCCATTATTCTGAAAAGTAATTCTAGCTGATCTTTAACTTGGTGGTTAAAACTGCAATAGACTAAGGTAATAACTTCACCAACTGGTATTGACTCTTCACTAACTATATCACCAGCATTGTAACTTGGAATATTAATGAAGGTGTCCACAGTTGACTTTGCATCTTTGGTACCACCAGAGCACTACATTGAATACATTTCCTTAGTATGCGTTTAGAGCTAAAGGGACTCAATTTATTATTTGGAAAGAAGATATGAGCTTCTATGAAAATCATTGTTCATGTTAAATAACAAAACATAATTTTCCAGAACAACTTGCTCATTCAATGACACAAGAATGCAGATCCTCTTACCATATTTTCAACTGAGACCTGTGGCTATGTTTATGCCTGCCCAAGCCACCGAATAGTAAAATCCAATGCATTTTTAAATGCAAGTTGACCCCTACATACGTATTGTGGGTAACTTGAAAAAATGACTGGATTTTAAGGTTTAGAGTTTCGAACAAGTCCATATGTCCTACATAGTGACGTACATGAATGAAACAAAAGCAGAGGTTTCTTTGACCGAAGCCGGGTGCGCATTCAATTAGGCCATTGAAAGAAAGTAAAGGAAACAGGATATGGTTTTTCCTTAGAACCTACCACAACGAAGGTCATCAGAGGCTTGCATCCGCTGAAGATCTAAATGGCCAATATGTAGACTTGTGCTACACCTACCTGTGATTTACAGCGACAACTAATATTCTTGTGAAAATAATATGCTAACATGCCTCTTTAGTTGCACACATTTTCACCAGTCCATTTTAATTCAGGTCTGCCAGGAATGCAGTTCAAGTAAAATCATTTCAAACAGATCAGTGCCAGTGCACCCATCGGAATATCATGCAATACATAAGGGTATGTATTATATTTCGGCACTTACGCTAAAACTCTTCTTTCTGGTCCAAACTCAGCCTCGTAGTAGCCTTCTTTGCAGTCTTTTCCAACAAGGTCGTGGGGGTGCGGCTTGCACGGCTCATTCTTGGTCACTAAGCTCACACGCACTTTGCCTTTCCCTGCATAGTTCATGATCTGCAAAGACAGAATCAACCGTAAAATAATAACTGCAGGCATAAGCAAACGCTAGTATGAAAACGGGTAGAGCCCCCGATAACTTGGGGTCACACTCGATTCACCAATTGGGTGAGGAATGGGATGGTCTGGGGGACATGTAGCACTCTTGAAAGTATGGGTAAGGTCGTCTATCCCTTCAAATTACAAACATCAAGAGTGTGAACAGTATCAAATGTTATACATGTAAACCATGACTTACTAAACATGACACATTACATACGAAAAATTGTGTTTATTATTTTCTCCATATGACCATGGACTTTTCTTTTTTTCTCAGGTTACTTGTGCTGCAATATTTCTTTACCACAGCGAGTCACCCAATTTTGTGCTTAGCGGGCAGTTAAGCCTAGGACTTTTTCAAGGATGAACATCATTTTGTAAAAGTAATCATCAAAAGTGATACATAGTGGGAGAGGAATAAAAAGGTTCTTACGTAGAGTAGAATTCAAAACAAAGATGGGGCACAGCAAATGTGGAACATACAGAAAATACACAAAAGCAGGGGCTAGAATAATCGGTGGTAGTGTTTTCCAAGGCTGTCCATTTTGAATGTATTTACAGAAGAAAAGCAAACTCCTTGGAAGGAGCTTAAGGTAGGCGGCTGAAAGGCAAATAGGAGGAAGGAAAGTCATCAAGAGGGAATAAAACTCGGTATGATGGAGGACGTGTTCTGCCGCACAACATGATGGACACGACTACCGAGAGCTTCGCTCCCGCACCCTCTAAATCCCTAATACCCAAGCCTGAGTGAGACCCGGAGACCAAGGGGATTGCATTGGGACCATGTAAAAGAAGATCAGGAATGGCTGGAGCAGGACCTTGATACACTGGGCTGGGGCTGGCAGCAAATCTGCGATAGTGCCACAGGCTGAATGGGTGGAGCCTTAGTTGTGCAGCCCTGGTCCCGGCAGAGGATGCAGAAGGGGGAGAGGTGCCGATAGGGGGCCTGCCATACTGGACACTGTGGACCTCCCCACCCGGACATTGGACCAGGCCCATAGGGCCTGGAGTGCTACAT
This sequence comes from Triturus cristatus, assembly GCF_964204655.1. Taxonomy (NCBI): domain Eukaryota; kingdom Metazoa; phylum Chordata; class Amphibia; order Caudata; family Salamandridae; genus Triturus; species Triturus cristatus. The sequence goes on from NC_140589.1 coordinate 1,353,082,670, forward strand.
GGAGGTGAGAGGCCAGAGTTGGGAAGACAGGCTGGTGGCAGCCGCTGGCAGCGCAGGAGGAGGCATTTATTTGCAGTGGAGCCCAAAGCATGGCCTGAGTGGACCAGCCCAGCTGTGCTTCATCTGACATCCCACCGCTACCGCTTCCACCGGAATCACAGTGGTGTATGGAAGCATGAGGAACAGCACGGCCTTCTTTCACTTCTTCCCTCCCCCTGAGCATGGAAGGGGACTTCAAAGATCTCACCTTGCATGGCCCAGCCCTCTGGATTGTGCCAAGGATGTGCGGGCCACCCGGACAGTGGAAGCCGGTTCAGGGAGACAGCCCCTGGCTTGTCTGGAAGAAAAATTTAGGAACTTGAATGGAAAGACTGACTGGGAGGGGTTGTTGCTGCAATGAGGAACTCATCACTTGCAAAACAGCAAACAGAACTCAAAATCCCTCCCTACAGGATGTAAAGTGCTATGCAGGGAGAGGATCTGCAGGATAAACACACAATTTATCCTCACAACAAATCACACAACAAAGGAGAAAGATTCTAAGTGGTCAGCAAGAAATGGCCTGAGCAGCAACCAAGCCGACTAAAGAGCTTAAGGGCCTGATAAACACAGTGGTATCAGGCTTCCAGGGTTGTCCGGACAGCTTGTGCCACCCGAGGTCATTGAAGCAGGCAGGTCAGTGGCCTGCTCACTTAAAATATCAACGTTGAAAATACAAGCTGCACTTTACACATCTGGAAGACAACTTCACAGGTGACGGAATAAAGGCAAAAGAGAATGCAGATTTCCCCCAAATAAGCAAGATGGGCAAGTATTCCAAAATGATATCCCCAAAAACTGGGGTGACAGACACGTTGGTGGAGAACCACAGGACCAGAGTCAATGCATGCTGGCAACTTTAATGATCCCGCAGCCCATACAACTTGAAGCAGGCTCTGGAGATTAAAATAAGCAAGGTGGGGATGCAGATCACCTTTTTGAGGTGGGATCTCAGAAACAAATGGATGGAGTGACAGAAGCGCATGACTGCATCAGTGAGTTGGAGGAAACTATCAGGGTACTTAAAACCACAACTAAAGCAGACTTCCAACAAATTATCAGCTAGCGAATAAGATGTCGCGGTCATCACAATAATGTGCAGTTTTTCTTGGCTTCCCTGAAGGAGGGAAGGGCCCCATGCCAGACTTTCCTCGAAATTTTGCTGAAGGGTCTTTGGCCAGTGGACAGGCTTTCCCTGTGCTTTCTAGTGGAAAGAGCACACCGATCTCTCAACATAAAGCCACCGAAGGGGCATTTGTAAGCCTCCTGATTGTCAGATTCTTGAAACATACAGACAGAGATGTAGTGTTAAAGATATTTCAGGAACAAGAAGAACTATTGATTGATCCACAAAAAATCCTTTTTTTTTTTAATCACACCTGACTGGTCTAAACACAATGAAAATTGTTTGAATGTTTCAAACAAAAAAATGAGAGCGATAGGTTTGAAATATACCCTACTCTACCCAGGCAAATTAAGGGTCATTTTTCAAGACAAATCCTTTCTTTGAGACCCCTGGCCACGCCAGGCCCTGGGTTGAAGAAAGAGACCCAGACCCCAGGAGCATCGAGCAAACCAGTCCTCCGAGAGAAGCAGGCCCCAAGGTAAAAAGACCTCAGCAAAGACCAAGACCTTGCTGGTGGAGGAAGGTTGCAATATGATTCCCATCAGAAGAAGGTGAATAGACTTGGGGAGGGGAGACATTATGATTGATGGTTCAGCAGGGCCCGCAGAGAAAATATGAAGAAAGATGCAGACGAGGGGGATGGAGCATGAGGGTGAGAACAATCCACTGTATACACATTGGATCCTGCCTTAACTGCAAGGATAAACTGTACAAAGTTACCCCCAGTTAAGCCCCACAAGGAGCAGCTAACCTCTAAATGGTCAGTGTAATTAAGCTGATGTGAGCCACTCTGCCCAAATTGACACCATCACAGACAGAAATAGGGCTGGCACAACAAATGTCATCGGAGGGTGATTGCTTGAGCTACAAATCTCGTTGTTGTCTTCATATTAAAAGTGAAAAATGTATATGGGCGACAGATGCTTCAAGATTGGAAGTATGGGGTGGGAACATTATTACGGGGAACTTATTTGGTTTTTTTTGTGTTGAAATGTTAGATACACCACTGGCATAATCATACTAGGCACTCAGACTGGTGGAAAATGGGCCACCCCCTCCATGCTACACAACATAATAACAAAACAATATCACATTATATCTTGGACTGTGGATGGTAAAGGTCTCAAAACGTGGTTATTTAATCAATAATGCTTTCCCTTTCTTGTTGTGTTAGTCCGATGGCGCCGGGAAACCTCCGGGTAGCTGTGCGCCTTATAAGATTAGATTAATAATAATAATAATAAAATTAAGAGCGAGGCAGTCATGCACTATGTGAAGAGATACTACCCAGAAATAATACTCCTTCAAGGAACCCATCTCTTGGGTACAAATTGTGGCTTATTTGCCACATGGATACATCAGAACACAGAGACAAAGCAAGTAAGTTGCTATACAGGCTGGCCAAGAAGGAAGAGGGGACTAGAATTGTTCGCTCAACTGTTGATATCAATGGGGAATTGGTCACCAAAAGCATAGGAATATCTGAAACATTTCCAAAATAATAAAAATACCTCTACAAGTAACCAACTCCACAACAGGCATACCTTGCCTGACCCATAGTCAGAGATCCGATCTTGTACGCTTAACAACTAATATTAAAGAGGAGCTGGACCCCCCTTTATCAGAGGAAGAGATGCTGAGGGCAATTTCAAGTATGTCAATGGATAAGACGCAAGGCTGGCTGGAAAGGGTTCTCCCGTGAATTCCTCAAAAAATATGCTTTGCTGATCATCCTCCATCTAAAAGCATTGTTTGGGGAGGCTATACAAACTACAACCCTAACTTTTGAACTATTAGGTACCACAGTGATACTGAAATCCAATAAACCACTGGACAAGTGTTCTTCCTACAGTCCAATTACTTTAACAAATATTGAGGTCAAAATTCTGGCAAAGGTCCTCGAAAGCAGGCTAGTCAAAGTGGTACGCACTCTGGTTGACAGGTATCTAACCGGCTTCACGCCGGGTAGGAGTACCCCCACCACTAATAAGCACCATCCTGTTGCTCTGGCAAGAGAAGAGCAGCAGATTTTGGCTGCATTAGTAGGGTTGGGCTTGCAGAAAGCATTTAACTGGTTACACTGGCCCTTTATGCATCAAATGCTAAAGAGGATGAACTCTGCTCCTCTCTTTCTTAAATATAATGCAGCTACCTAGGAGGCTTCTTGGGGCCAAGTAAACAGAGTGGTATCCATCCCAATCACAGTAGAGTGGGGCATCAGTATGGAGTGCCTGCTGTCCCCTCCTACTCTCTGCACTGGTGACTGAATCATTTGCAGAGTGGACACAGCAAGACAGGCAGTTGAAGGGATTTCGGGGAAGGTATGGGTATGAAGACAGAGTGTCCTTACATCCAGACGGCATGATTCTCTACATTCAACAACCCCATACGTCTCTCCCGAAGTTTATCCAAATCCCATGGATCTATAGTGATGCAGCAAGACTTAAAGTCAACTGAGTTAAGGCTGTTTTTGTCTCAGTGAAAGGCATTATCTGTCATGCTTAGCAAACACTCAACTGCGTGTCCCAGAATACCACTTTAAATACGTAGGCATACATGTGGCGACAGACCCACATAAATATTGGGACCTATACCTTCCACCACTAATTAAACAAAACAGGAGCAGGAGGGATCAGCTTCCACGCCGATTTCTATAATAGGTAGGGGCGCACTTGTTAACATGATTTATTTCCCACAACTTCTAGATGGGCTCCAGAACAACTTGCAAGTCATGCATCCCATTTCTTCACAGAATTTCAATCTATGATCAGCAGGTTCCTATGGGTGGGGCAACAGGTGTGATTCAGTAGTGAGACTGGAACTCAATCTGCTGGAGAGGCCCAGGGTACACTCCCTCTATATGGCACCAAAATCCCCTACACACGGCCACCAATAACTAGGGTACCTATACTACTTTGGTAAGTGGCCATAAAACACAATGAATGGCTGTCGAGTTAAGCAAATATAACTACTCTACATAAAATGGTGGAGCTCCCCAAGGGGGGGGGGGGGGGGGGGGGGGGAAGTTAGAAAGGTTCCAACAATGGGTCATGAGAGGCATATCAAAACCTGTAAGTCACGAGTCGCAGAGCATATTAAGTGATTTGAGCAACATTCAGGGGAATTCTCTCTAGACAATATGCATGTTTTTAGATACCTGCAGCTGCGTCATTTCCAACAACCCTATCAGGATAAGTTAACAGCCTTACCAAACGTTAACCCTTTGTAACCTAACTTAACTATAGAACAAATCGAAAAAGGGCATTTCCAGAAATACAAATCAACCAGCCTATTCCCCTGAGAGGGTAGAAGGAGAAGTTGGAGCAAGAGCCTAAGAGCTAGAGAAAACTGAGTGGACTGAGGCGAAAATGGCCTCACACACATTGTCCATCTCATTTCACCTCAGGCTAATTCAATTTAAATACTTTCACAGAGTTCATTTCCACTTGGTGCAACTTTGACAAATGGGGAGGGTTCCAACCCCAATTCACCAAATCCAAGTGTAAGTTACAACTTTGGAGTAAATTTACACTCAGATTTTGCGAATAGCCAAAAAGTAGTGAACTTAAGCAAAAGTGTAAATAACTGAAAAGTGGAAGTTACCTTTGTGAATCAGGACCTAACTGTTTACAAATCCTCTGACTCTGCTCTCTACAGTTTCTCAATTTGATCCCCTAATCTGTTGAGCCTTGCTTACATAATTTATTAAGATGCAAATTGTCCACGTTATCTTGAAGACTTAACAGAATGCACCATTAGGGTGCAGCAAGTCTACATTTAGCTTCCAATAATGTTCTAGCTCACTTAATCTAAATATACTATGGTAGTAAGAGACTGTCTGCAACCTTATGCCAGAACTTTGCAGCTTGTCGGTCCACACAACTTTTTTTTTTTTTTTATAAGAAACCTTTATTACACATTAAAAAGGATACAAACAAGGGCCTACAACCTCAAGGGCCGGCCGCTAGAAAGCTCGGGAGCCAACAAGGCAGCGCCATACATTCAAATGAGCCAGAAGCAAAAGCTCCCGGTAGTTCGTAAGCACATATAACAGGCCGCGGCCACAGTCCAAGGGCGATCAAAAAGGACGGTTTCATATTTTTTAATAGAAGAAAAAAAACAAAAAACAACAATAACACACAAACAAGGCAATGAGAGTCCGACATAGCAGCGTGCGCTCCACATAACTTTTAAACTTAGGGTGCATCATCTGATATCGCCCAAATATTGAACCCACCAGTATGCAAATGGCCTTGATTAACAAAACCCATATGCATCCTGGTATACAGATTGTGCATAGATGAATTAAATTACTATCCTTCAACAGCAGGATGCTTTTGTTTGGCTCTTCACAGCTCCATCAAAACAAAAGCCTCAGTTATTTGAATTAATGACTTAGGGACTGATTTAAATGTCAGCGGACAGGTTACTCTGTCACAACGGTGACGGATATTGCGTCCTCCGCAATATAAATCCCATAAAATCCTATGGGATTTATATTTCGGCGGACGGGATACCCGTCACTGTTGTGACAGAGTAACCTGCCCGCCGAAATCTAAATCAGACCCTTAGTTCACATCTGCTTTACTATTTGATCTGGCTTATATCGCCTCCAGAAGGCCGCTAAAATGACATAAACCTAGTATAAGCCGTTACAACCTTAAATAAGTGCACCCTTCATCAGGGGCAGCTCCTCCACGTGGGCATCGGAGAATCGCCCCACTGCTTTCTCGCAGTGCGAGAAGCAGAAACGTAAAATGGTATGAATACCATTTTAAGTTTCTGCTTCTCGCACTGCGAGAAAGCAGAAGGTTACACCTGGTTGGGGGTGGGCGGGTCAGGGAGGAGTGGCTAGCCCAATGTTATTGGCGCGGACTGTTTGGTCGGACCCAAACCAGTCATAGGCACTCTCCAGTTTTCTCCATGTAGGCTGCATGCAGCCAACATGGAGAAAACGGCCTTCACATAGATGCCTGTACGGACGGCGTCCTAGACAATCACAACGCTGCCATTGCAGCATTGTGATTGGCTTAGGGGAGGAGAGGGAGGCTGCCTGCTTCTGCTTCCTGTGAGTAGAGAGAGAACAGGAGAGGCGATGCGAGAGCCCGGGACCGGAGGCAAAGGCGAAGGTAATTTATTTAATTTTTTTAATTTTATTAAATTACACACCCTCCCCGCGCGACCCCCCACCCGCGAGTCATGCCGGCCGCGACTGCCCTTCATTACATAAAAGAATACCTTTTCCTTTATATTTGGAGCAGGCAAATCAAAACTAAAATTCTTTTGTTAAATGGGTCTCCCTTTACTAACAAATACCTTATAGAACTGTCAATGTATGTTTTAACTACTCAGAATAGGAGCTAAAGAACGATGATGGATTCAACCCAGATCTGTGACTGGGGGTTAGTGTCTGTAAAGTCTCAGGGCTCCGTCCATGATCTCCTTGTGTTTGCTACATGAACCTTGCACCTAAATTACTTACCAGAGTGCATGTTTTACTGATTGCATTTCAACAGCATGATAGCCACAGCTTCAGTAAATATTTGTTGCCTGATTTCTTGCATTTTGTACTCAAATGTTGAGTCTCTTCTGAAGTCAATTACACTCCGACCACACGCTATGCTTGTTCTTTACTCTGAAGAGGTATTTCAACCATAAACAAGGGAATCAAATATCAACTCAGTTGGTACTCAAGAGGAAACCCCCCCCAATGGTGTTAATGGATTGGTAAACTGTAGTAGTCTCTTGTAATTTATACCTTACTACTCCCTTAATACTCTAACTCATAAAGGAAGAGTCAAAAGTATTTAAGGAGACCCGATCTTCTGAAGAAATTAATGAGCAATGTAGGCGGTAAGGAACACTATCTCGAAAGACTATGTGGTGAGGATCAAGATGGAGATCCCAACAAAGTCCTCAAATCCCTGTGGAAAGCCCCCATGAGGTTTGTGAAAATGACTCCCAACCACAGATTGTTTGTTGCATGCTTCATCATAGAGTGCCTCATCCAGATTGATAGTGCATGTGGATGGGCTTAACCCTCCTAAGGGAGGTCTTGGTATTGCATGGGATCAAAAGCAGGTGAGTTAAAATTACCTTGTTGATTATCCAATCTGATAATATATTATTTGGTTCCATAAAAAGATTATAAAGAGCACTGAATATACAGAAAGACCCAAGAAGCTGATTAGTACTCCAGTGTTGTAGGGTCTACATGTTATGTTCGTTCAATGCCTTCTATGTCAGCTGGCCTTCATCAGGAAGAAGAAATCCGTATCTATTACACTGCAGATCTCAACTTGATGCAAGGAACCTCAGAAGGGAGTTAAACGTGTGTAGATCAAGCTATCTAAACACTGCTGTTTTGCAATTAATCTTAAAAAGAAACGCTGAAAACGAAAACACCCTGAAAGGCCCGATATACAAACATTATGATATTAGTCATTCTTCACCATTTTAAAATATACTTGAAAAGCTTGCAAGTAATGCTGGAATGCAGCAGCATTGCTATACTTGTGACATAAGAGCCTCATTATGCCCAAGACAACAAAACTAATCATAAAAGGGCACCCTCCTAAGAAAATGCCTAAAAGACACCAAGAAACAGCCCCTCCAGTCATTTTGATACTACAATACTTCTTGAAAAGGTAGATACAAAAGATTTGAAAATGAAGACAGTGAAAACTGGTAAAACAAAAAAAATAGACCCGCTGATTCCTGAGTAGCCAATAAAAGGAAAGAGATGGCAGTATTCCCGGCCTAGAGCTATTTATGCAAAAACTAAACTCCCTGCACAACCTGGTCCAATCCACTAAAACAAGCAAAGATAGCATGCAAAACAAACGCTCTGGCATAAGGAAACATCTCTGTGACCTGGGAGGTAGAATGGTAGAGGATGAATACCGCATTGGTGATCTACAAGACAATAAACCAAACATAGAAAAAGTACATTCTAACCATACCAACAGGATTGTATCACTAGAAAAATGTGTTGTAAAGCTAGAAGACCAAAACAGAAGAGGAAATGTATAAGTATTTGGTCTTCCTGAAAGAACAGTGGATGACGCACAATCCTGCACAGCCTTTCTGGAATTCTGTATCCCACAGACCCTAGGAATTATTTGAACTTCACTTTGAAATCACATATGCATACAGAATAACTCCTTTCAAACCAAAAAAACTCAAATTTCTATCATCTTCCACTGAGATATGCGCACTTGGATATGATAATTGCTTAAACGAAGAAACACCAACACATCAACTGGAAAGGACTCAAATTTGGTACATTACAAGATTACCAAAATGGAACTTTGAAAAAAAGGAAAATATTTCTCTCTAAAATAAAAGCACTTAAAGTTCTCTCAATCTAGTTATCCTTTGCTGGACCAGCTTAACTCAAAATAATGTACAATGGAAAGCAAAATATATTTCAGGACCCGGCTGAACTTGACACTTTCATCTCCAATATTGCTGATACCCAAATAGTTTACTGAGTGGATTGCACTCCATTACTAAAGGTACTAATCCTAAGTAACACTACTAACCAACTTCACTACTCAACCTTAGCTAACCAAATCTTAAAAGCATTTCCACTTTCTTAGTACAACTATAGCACATTTCTAACATCGCCAACACATTTCATCACAGTAACATATACTAACAATAGATGTTTTCATCCATACCCACCACAATTAATATCACAACAAATATCACTTACAAAATGATTGTTTTGCCAAGCCAGCTATACAAACTAGACCAACTCTACAGACGCCGCTTAGGATACGCAAAGACATTACAAGGCAAACATGCTATGTTATCATTATGATATGTCTCATGTTACAATACAACATGGTATGCGATCTCATGTTATGATACAAGATGCTAGGATACTCCGAAATCTGACATGTCACGCCTAAGATACTTTGTGATTTACTATGTTTTAACATGCAAGACTTTTTACAAGGTGGTACGGGGAACTACTTATCCATGTTTGATTCAGAATCTTAATATAAAACTCTTTTCCAACAACCATTCTATCCACTAATACATACCCACTTAACTGCTGCATCCACATTCACACCATGTACTCAACTTACATGAATGTTAAGTTACCTGAAAATCAAGCGTTCACTGAGGGGATGTGCCACCTGGAGAGGGCAGGCCACCCGTGGCATCTCCTGCCTTATATATATTGTTGGGGAGGGTGTTTTCTTATTATTATTAGGGGTGGGATTCTCTCAGTTTTCTTAATCTTTTTTGTGCTGCTTGTCTCCCTTTCCTTCTCTTCATCTCTGCCCCCTATCTACACTATTACCTCTCTCCCCTCATCACTTCCTTCCTCCTAGATAGGACCCTTAATGCACACTAGAAATAGGCCCTTCAACCCACATATTTATCCATTTTCTAAAATTACCTCTGTTGTCAGACTTTCATCTTAAGACTGAATAACCACCAGGCAGTTTCAACCAACATATTATACCAACTAGCTTGCTACACTTCTATATAGCAAACATTATGATTACATTCCTGAACACAAAAGGTCTAAACCACCCGATCAAACATCAAAAAACTCTTGACTACTGTTTTAAGACAAAAGGTGAGCTAATTCTATTGTTAGAAATAAGAATAGGTTCCAAAACAGCACTCCAAATGCACAAGGGTTTGATCGATGATTTTGCCTTTGCCCCAGCACAAAAGAAGATGAACGGTCTAGTAACCCTAATCTCATGATCGTCAGGCCTAAAAATTCTGACTCTTTAATCAGATAATGAGGGTAGGTGGCTACTCACTAGACTACAAAAAGGAGACACTGAAATCTATGTAATGAACATATATGCACCTACCAATGATAAACTTAATTTTAGGGTATAACTGAACAAGATACGATCACAAATCCTACCTAAATAAGATTAATACTTGGAGGAGACGTTAACTTTCCTAGGGACGAAGACATGGACAGAATTTCTAAATGTGTCTTTAGACCAAACTAAATATCACAAATGTCAAACCTATGCAATACGCATAAACATAAAGAGGTTTGGAGACGTACTACCCAAACAGGTAAGGAATATACCTTCTTTTCACATCCACAACACATTTTCCAGAACTGATTACATGTTGATAGACTAATCCCATGTGAACAAGGCCAGAGATCCTACCATTGAACCAATACTAATTTCCGACCATGCTACATTACAGTCTCTTATAATAAACCAATAAAAAACAAACTATGGAGAATGAACAATCTGATTAGAGAAAACAAGAAGTATTTAGAGCTGATCAAAGAAAATATTAAGGATTATTTAGACTATAACTCTAATGTCACAATCCACAAACTTTACTGAATGCCCTTTAAGCCACAATGAGAGGCAATATGATTAGCCTGATTGTAAGGAAAAATAGCCTAAGAATGGAGATCCTTGAAAATGACACTAGAAAACTAGAACAATCCCTAGGGAAATCATCATTTCTTTTTTTTTTTAAAAAAAAGACTTTTATCGAGTTTCACAGGGTAACATATTCAAACCTCCTGCTAGGGAAATCATCATGACATAGGAAAACTGAGCAAATTGGAAGAGCTAAAATATGAATTAAACACAATTATATCAACTAAAGCTCTCCTTGTTGTTACAAAAACACAAAGGACTACATTTCAGTGCATGTAAAACATCAAGAAGACTTCTTGCCACCTATCTAAATCAAAATAAACCAAAACCATTAAGACTCGCAAAGGGCGTGGCTTAGCGGCCCATAGAGTAAGACTTGCTCCGGAGGGTTTCCATGCTACCGTTATCTTTTAAAGCTAATATAACGGCACCGAGGCATTGGGGAGACCCCAGAGGGCATATCAATCACCGGAAGGAGCAGCGAGCAGACTGGTCGCATAGCCCCCCCTCGCACAGGCTCTCTGGCCGAATATAAAGACCGGTCCGACTGAGAAGCCAAAGCCGAGGCTGCCATCTTGAGATGCTTGGCGGCATCGCTGGGCAAGGAATATTGGTGCAGCCTTACTCCCCGATAACAGCGGGCTGTCTGGGTGCAGCGCTAACCGGAAGACGAGCGATTGCGCTAGCAATGCCAGAGGAGGTGCGGCGAAAGGAATCTGTGCCTTCGTCGCAATAAAATGCAGCCTCCTGATCGGGGTGAGACCCTGAGGCCATTATCTTAGGATGCTAGGCGGCGTTGCCGGAAAGAGAACGTCTGCGAGACCCAACTGCATGAAAACAACAAGCTCCCTGAGACCTGCAGCCCAATAGAAGGCGGGCGATCACGGTGGCGTCTTCGGTGGATGCGCGTGATGGGAATGCGCTTCAGCAGCGAAAGAGGCTCAGTCTCCCAGCTGGGCTGATGACTGAGGCTGCCATCTTGAGCTATGCGGCTGCACAGCCGAACGAAGAATGCTTAGAGGGCCGCGCAGCTTGAGTATGGTGAACACCCACAACAGAGCTGAATGCCGGAGGAAGGACAACGAGAAAGCGCAATCAGTGGAGGCACAATAGAAGGTACTTGGTGCCTCGACAGTCCCCATTGTGGACCCTCAGCGAACATCCCCAGGGCCTTGGAACGACATCGGGAGCCAAGACCGCCATCTTGGATCGAGCAGCGGCGCTGACAGGCGAGATGCGCTGGCGAGGCCATGCAGTTTGACGGAGGCGAGCTCCCTTGGTGAGGTGGTTTGCCGGAAGAGGAGCAGAAGAAACAGCGCAATCAGCGGGGGTGCTCTAGAGGGAGCCCAGCGCCTCCACAATCATCAGCACCCCCTTTGAACGGCCCCGGGCCTGGAAGAGCCCTTGAGCAAGCTGTGAGGCCCTCTTCTTTGCAGAAACCAGCGATGGTGTGGTGGTGTGGATCCTGCGGCAGGAGGAGACCTCGAGCACTGACGGTACCCAACAACGATTGCACAGGGGCCTCGCTGAGAACTGGTAGGCCCGGTGGGGTTGAGACAGCCCATGGAGTGATGCTGGAGAAGGTAAGAGAACCACGGCCTGCGCGGCCTAGTTGGCCTTTTGTATGTGGGATTGAGCCCTCAACAAACACATGAGCCCGCAAATACTCCCTAGGGTAAACACCCTCGGAGAGGGGAGAGAGCCTGAAACCCCCCTTCCACATAGACAGGGTTTCGCTTTATCCTCGTTCCCGTTGTCGACACAGGGGCCCCATCCTGATGTTGGATCTGACCTGGGCCCATCATCCATATCCTTACGCATCTAGGCGCAGTAATCGAACTGATCGGCCAAGCGCCAGGCCCCCCCACACCCCCTACTGAGCTGCAATACAGAGCTAGATAGCATTTGCAAACCCGAACAGGGAGAAGCCTCACTGGGTGGGACCACGGTGGATATTGCCCCACAGAACTGTGCCACTTACAGCTACCTTCAGCGGGGTGCCTCTTTTCAACGCAGGAACCTGCCTGGCTGTCTGGGAAGTTGTTCCACACCACGCCACAGTACATTAAAAACTAACCTGAGACTGCCTAGATAGGTGACCTGGTTACATCTCTAAGGGAAACGCAACCCATGTAATATACCATGCCCAAGGAAGTTAAAGACGTTGCTTCAAGCTTATCCAAAGACAATCCAGTGACTTCCCTGCCTCCATGGCATCCTCCTCAGAAGGGGCGACTGAGCCACTCATCCAAGCCTATATGAATACATTTCTTCAAGAAACCAAATCAGTAATTGGCTCTCCTACAACCGAATTTGCATCATTTTTTTTATTTAGAAATCTGTTTATTGAGTTTGCAACCGGAATCATACAATACATTTCAGGTGGGCTGAGAGCATAGTTACATATACCACATGGTAAAGTCTTATAACACATCACATGTGATCCTAACATCCTGTACCAATTGTGTGGCTCGCAGCATTGCCCCAGGCGAGAAACTTCGAGGATGTGAGGAAAATTACCCCCGCATGCGGATTTGCAGTCTTATCACGTATGGAGTTTAACATATCGCCGTTTCTATCGCCAAATGCGTACTTTTCCCAGGTGCACCAGCAAACAGATAATCAAACAGTACTAAACGCCCCATTCTGCAACTGGGGAGCTGTCTACTCCACAGCTTAACAACCAAAACAACATCCAACAGCAGCTCTTAACACGATTCTAGGAGCCCGTTCCCTCCCAACCCCTCTCCCGCCGGGTCCCTGCCCCCGGCCCCTGCCTCCAGGAGTGTTATATCTACTACAATCTACGCAGCGCCATGCATCATCGTCTGCGTCAAAGTAGCAATACCCAGCGTCGCGACACCCCGTAAGGCAAGACAGTCCCCTAATTCATAACGCAGCTCCTGCAGTTCACCGCCATCATCCTCCGGGGTTGCCCCCTCTGACTGCAGAAGGGCCCGCAGCATCTCCCCCCATTGGGTTGCGATAGGCGTTATCCTAAGGCCCAGTGTTTCCTCCAGTCGAAGTGCCACCTCCTCCGCCTTTGCCCAGACTGAGAAAGAGCCACGCCATGCCCGTACATGTGGCGCAGTGTCCGCCTTCCAGTGCTTGGTGATAAGTCGCTTCGCCACTATGATCCCCAGGTCTGCAAAACGAGAGGCAACCTTAGCCGGGGGTGGTCTATGGAAGAGGTGCAGCAGGTAAGTAGTCCACTCAGAGGGGAGTTCCTGCCCTGTGCACCTGCGTAGTACCTCCTGTATTGTCTGCCAGTATGTGTCCAGCGCCGGGCAACCCCACATCATGTGGATTAGATCAGCATCAACTTCCGTACAACGAGGACAGCATGCGTCCACGCCATGGAAATACCTATTAATGGCAGCCGGCGTGAGGTATGCCCTATGGATGATGAAGAATTGTATCTGACGGAATCTCATATTCCTAGGCACCCTCCTCGGTCCCTGTAGCACCCTCTCCTATTCTTTGTCAGTCATAGGGCGGGCAAGGTCTACCTCCCACTTCCCACGCAATGGCCCTAGGCTCAGCGCCGCCTGCGTTCGCAAGGCCGCGGCAAACCATTTAATCAGGTGGCTCCCACGTCCCATGACATGAAGATATTGCACCACTAGGTGCTGTTCCGGCTCCACCCGTAGGTCTCCCCAGTGGTCTGCTAGCGTCTCCACCAGAGCCCGATGGCGGAGAAACTGGCCCTGAGCTAGCCCAGCTTCCTCCGCAAGGGTCGTGAACGGTAGAAGACCTCCATCACGATAGAGGTCCTCTAAAGTGTGGATATCGGCTGCATGCCAGTCCCTCAGCTCTACAGCCCCAAGTACTCCCCGTCCGCAAGGGGAGCCCTCCAAGGGTATAGCTGGCGCGTACGGGATCCTGGTGTTGGTAAGCCGGAGACTTCTACGGTAGCATTTGCAGGCCACCACTAATAGCATCGGCGTGGGTCGCACTGCACCTGTCGTCGGGTGAAAAATCCGAAGCATTTCAGCCAGCGCCAGCAGAGGGTCCTCTGCCGTTGCCGTGTCCTCACGGCCTCGGTCTGCCAGCCAGCGGGCCACCCATTGTAATTGCGCCGCCAAATAGTAGTGTTCAAAGCATGGCATTGCGAGCCCACCCTGGCCGACGGGGAGATACAGTTTGGGCAGAGCGACCCTGTGACGCGCCGTTCCCCATACGAAGTCTCGGAGAGAGCGCGTGAAACTCACGAAGAAGGACGCCGGAACGTATAGTGGCAGATTAGCAAAATAATACAGCAGTCGAGGCAGCACTACCATTTTTACCAGTGCTATTCGGCCGGTGACCGAGAGGGCAAGTGTGTTCCAGAAGGTCATCTGAGCCCTGATCGCATTTACGGTTCTTCCCAGGTTACCCTCCACCAGATCCGCCGGGCGGCGATATATCTGGACTCCTAAATAGCGAAAGACCGAATTTGCATCATGCCTCAAATAATTTAAAAAAGACATTACTGAAATTGGTGAAAGAGTCGACGACCTAGAAAGGACTGTTGACAACTGTGCGGAAGATCAGGGAAACCTTTGGAAATTAATGACTGCACTCGGGGCCAACATATTGAACTTCAGATAAAGCAGGAGGATTTAGAAAATAGAAGTAGACAGAACAACCTCCAAATCAGAGGCATACCCAAAGGGGTCGAGGGTTCAGACATCATGGCATTCATAGCAGAGCTAATCCATGACATCAGAGGGGTTGATGACGCATCCCAGCCAGCACTGGAGAGGGCACATCGAGTAGCTACACTCCCCCGGACGCCCTGAACTGGTTCCAGATATCCTAACCAGGGTACACTTTTTCATGGCAAAGGAAGCAATATTACAGGCCTCACAAAATAAATCAGAATTGACATACAAGCGGTACACAGTTCAACTCTTCCAAGACATTTCCCCAGTGGCGCACATAGAATGAATAGGGCAGAACGCACATTATTGGCACTGAAACAAAAATAGTACAATGGGGGGGAGGGGGGGCGAAGTGAGCTCCATCTTGGCGCGTCGGCTGAGATGGAGGGCAGCAAAGGCACATATTGCTAAAATCAAAACTGCAGAAGACACATGTGCCATCACCGTAAAAGACAAACTGACAGCCTTCCACACGTACTATTCTACCCTCTATGATCGAGGGACCACACACCAGAGTGAGATACAATCAATACTCTTCAACTGTCCATGGGCCCACCCCCTAGAAAAACAATATGCACAACTTTTCGAGGAACCTATTACACTAGAAGAGCTCCGACAGGCTTTGAAGGACTTGCCTGGGGGCAAAACACCGGGCCCGGATGGCCTACCGGTTCAATTCTACAGCATGATCTTTCTGCAAATCCAAGACCAAAATTGCGCCTTTTTAACTCATTCACAGACATTACAGGCACAACGGCCACAATTGCCATGGCAGAAATAGCACGTATCCCCAAACCTAGCAAAGATCATACATTATGCTCTTCCTACCGCCCTATTGCGCTTCTCAACACAGATAAAATCTACACAAAAATCATTGCCAACTGCCTGGAACCATACCTCCCGGGTCTCATTGACCCGGACCAAGTCGGATTTATTCGACAACGTCAGGGAGCCGACAATGTGTGGCGGATAGCCCATTTGGAAGAAAAGATACACCGTCAGAACATCCCTGCCTGTCTACGATCACTAGATGCTGAGAAAGCATTCGACCGGGTAGATTGGGATTTCTTGCGGTAGTTCTCCAGAAGATAGGGCTGGGACCCACGATGGTCTTCAGGATAATGGCATCGTACACTTCCCCCCACCCCCCCCAAAGACCAGGTCAGGGTCAATGGACAGCTCACACAACCGATAGCTATTCAACGCTCAGAAGATATTAGTGGCATCCCTTTTGGAGGAGTAGATCATAAGATAGCCTTATTTGCGGACGACTTACTACTTACCCTGTCGAAACTACACACCTCGTTACCAGCCCTTATTACGCTTCTAAAATCATTTGAAGAGGCCTCCAGCCTCAAAATTAATCTCACTAAATCTTGGGCACTGAAATCTAACCATCCCCAATGAAGATATCCCGGAACTACAATCCCTTACCCCCTTTCAATGGATTACACACTCGATATGACATCTTGGACTTCATCTAACTTTCACAGTATCTACGTGGACACAGACAAACTGGCTGGAATATAGAAAAGCGGTCCTCAAGGAGCTACGTACGTGGAAGTCCCTACTGTTATAATGGCTAGGAGGGCTTAATGCAATCAAAATGTCTGTTCCGCCGAAAATACTATATTTATTCCATACACTCCCCACCCCAAAACCGCAAACTTACATAAAAACACTTGCAACAAGACCTAATCACCTTTATATGGGGAGGAAAATGGCCACAATTCCCACATAAACTCCTTATGCTACCTCGAGACAGAGGTGGGTTAGCATGCCCCAATCTTCTAGAATACTATTGGGCGTCACATATTCCGATACATCTCTGAGTGGGTGGTCCGCAAGAGCGAGAAACATTTAGCTACATATGGACAGGGAACTGGCCTGCAGACTCTATGGGACTTAACATGGCTTCCGCTGGGGTCTCGACCATGTAGCGCATATATAGCCGCCCTCACAAAGACTGTGTTGGAAATCTGGGATGGGGGCCTCACTTCCTTCCTATCCCCTATTACACCCCTGGCATGCAACTCGAACTTTCCACCAGCACTACAACTCCTTCCCAACATGGGCAGAAGGGGAATGTCAAACAATTTGGGATCTCTTCGAGGGCGATCAGTATAAAACATTCGATCAGTGCAAAAAGGAATTCCACCGACCTGAGGAGGCTAGGCTACAATACTTCAAGATCTGGCACTGACTGCACACACCATTGAACATCCAGGGAGCGACCCAGCCTTAAACCCCCTTTGAGACATTTGTTCGCTCTTATGATGGGTCCCGAAGTCTGATCTCTCGCACCTACCAAGTATTACAACACTCTACTCCGATTAAGTCCCACACGTACCAGACACATTGGCAAACGGTCAGCACTGATGAGATCACCCGCAAGCAATGGGAACAACTTTGGCAAAATATACCAAAAACATTTAGAAGCATACGGCAGCGGGTGACCGCGTATAAACTCTTGACACAATGGTATTATACCCCCCCCAACGACTACACAAAATGTTTCCCAATACCTCACCCAATTTCTGCCGCTGTCAACAAGCGATTGGAGACTTCTTGCCCATATGGTGGTCCTGTCCATGGTTGGCCACCTATTGGAAAGAGGTCCTCAGTCATATAAAAGATGTGATAGGCTACCCTATACCACCAGCCCCAATAGTGATCATCCTGGGAGTTGGGTCGTTGACCCTCCTTGCTATGACCTATGCAGACTGGCGCATAATATCTCAAATGCTTGGAGCAGCCAAGCAGGTAATAGCAGTCGCGGCCGGCATGACTTGCAGGTGGGGAAGGGGGGGGGGAGGGGAGTGTGGGGGGGGGAAGGGGGGAGCGGGAGTGCGGGGGTCACGCGGGGGGAGGTCATGTGCAAAGGGGGCAGAGGGTTCATTTTAAATAGAAACGTACCATTGCCAGCCCGGTCCAGTCCCGCGTCGAGTTGTCTCTGCTCCGAGTCCTCGCAGGAAGCCTCCCTCCCCTAAGCCAATCGCAATGCTGCAATGGCAGCGTTCTGATTGGCTGGGATGCCGTCCACACAGGCGTCTACGGGGAGGCCATTTTCTCCATGTAGGCTGCATGCACTACACATGTAGAAAAGGGAGAGTGCGTATGACTGGTTTGGTCGGCCCTGGTGCCGACCAAACAGTCAGCGCCCACATCTCTGGGCAAGCCACTCCTCCCCTACCCTGGAGCAGGACCACCCACCCGCCCCCAAACAAACCCTTCTGCTTTCTCGCAGTGCAAGAAGCAGAAATATAAAATGGTATTTATAATACTATTTTATGTTTCTGCTTCTCTCACTGTGAGAAAGCAGAGGGACGACCCTCCTCCGCCCGCATGGAGGAGCTGCCCTGGGTAATAGCACTATATTGGAAAAAAACATCTACACCACTAATCGACCTATGGTTTCCCCGCCTATGGCATTCTATGGCAATGGAACTTCTCACGACTCGATTAACACATACTAAATCTACGTACACAAACACATGGCAAACTCTAATAGACATGTTTTACCCCACCAAACCTTCGAGCCTTACAACTCTTTGAAGACACGCCATCAATTCCGAATACCGACATATTACAAGAGACATATCAGACGGCCCACCCAGGGAGTCCACTACCTAGTCCCTAGCTTTAAACGGGAAAACCTGGGATCCTTTCGCTGGTAGTACCTCACCTCCTCCCAATCCTGGAATCCTCCTTCTTCCTGTCATTCTGTTTCTGACTTCCTGTTGTTCTCCCATGATTACAGTTATATGGTGAAAGTAAAATAGAATTATAAACACTGCAAAATGACTAAGTAATTTGGGGCCAGATGCATCAAAGGGTTTTGCCCATTCTGTCTCTATGGGAAAATATGTTCATGCATATGGCCGTTGATGTATAATTATGATGCAGACGCTGATTTGATGTAAATTTCCAAAGCCAATGTTGCGTGACATTGCATTTTGTTTAAATACTTTCACCTTGCTTTTCTTTTCAATAAACAGATTAGAAAAAAAAAAAGAATCATAAAGGGACTATACCTACCAAAGAGGAAGACATTCTTTCAACATTTGAAGATTTCTATCTTAACTATATTTGAAGTGCAACTCCTCAACCTATGAAGAATGTATACAATACCTCAATAAACATCCTATACCCACAAGCAAGCAAAAAATGTAACAACCCAATTTTCCCTCAGGAAATTAAAATAGCAATCTATTACATAAATCCCAGGAATGCACAGGTCCCCAAGGCTTTCTGCTTTTCTTTGTGCTGCACTAGAACGTATACACAATACACTAATACAGCCACTTAGAGTCCTCTTCATTCATTGTTCAGACAAAGGCTTAGTTATCGGTACTACTTCTAATGCGACAATCGTTGTCTTCCCAAAAGAAGGCAAGAATCCACACGACACAAACTATTGCCCTATATTGATACTGATTGAAGTATATTCTAAAATTCTTAACTGACTCAAACCATTCGTCAAATTAATTGTTCACTCTTCTCAGTCAAGCTTCGTCAAGGACAACATTAGATTGTCTAGTCATGTCATAGACTCATACTCTATGTACCTTCATAATTACTGTGCCTGTCAGATATTTGTATAGAGTCCCACTCAGTTTGTTATCTATTCCTATAAAACACAGTAAAATTACTTTGAGATGAAAAATATTCTAACAGTCATATCATGAATCTTCTAGACACAGGTCTAGGAGGGGACTGCTGCTACAGGATTCTGTTTGCAGTAATAACACTACATTGCTGATGTTAATGATTTCTCAAGGCAGTTGAGATTAACCACTGAATAAAAGAGTGCATGCTCACCTTCTGCTAAACCAAACAACATTATTGTGCTGAAGTCCTGCCTTTGTCACAATTTAATCTTTGGCTAGACCAGGTATCATCCCCTGATGATAGCTTCACATGGAAGTTTGCTCTTTCTGATGTCTTCAATTCCACCTAACAATCACACTTTATCTCTAATAGGTACATTATAAAGCTCACAGATTCCAAGACATTTGTTCTACATACTTCACATCGTTAGGATGTGTTCTCGCTCAGGACGTCCCTCACTCAGCCATGTCGCCTCCTCATTAGGGGTTCTTGGTCACAGTGTCTGACCTGATGGCAAATTGTGGAGTTCAGTCACTCCGTCCAAGATCTTGCTGGTAATTCACTAGTTCCCCTCATCTCATCAGCTGGCATTGTCCTAGCCAGGTGACCCGCAGCTAATTGGCAACGCCCGTCCAGATGGAATATGCTGGTCAAAGAGCGCCTGATCTGCATACCTCGGGTACCAAGCTGCCCCCTTCATTCCATCTTCCTCACAGTCAGCAGGACATACATCTGTTCAATTTTCTAGAATTTACAGTCAAGAGAAGCCTTTTTACAGGTGCCAAGAACAGAAAGCACCAAGACCCCATTCACCCTGTTGATTTGCTTAGGATCGGGCCCAATCGTATATCTCAGTTTGACCCTGGGGAGTTCCACACGTCTATTTCTGAACATGTGTGTCGGAGGTCACTTAATTCAGGATTATATGGTGGGAGGATGCAGAGTTTCAATGCACAATATTGTTTGCAAATATAGGTGTTTGTAGCTGCAGCACAGCAACTGCCTCAACTGCACGCGTTAACAGTGTTACAGTGTATTCGACAAATCTATTTTTGCAGATATACTAACATTAACTCAAGTTTAAAATGTTTTGTGAGACAGAGAGGAAGAGAGAGTATGTGGGTGGTAAGTGAGAGACAAATATTTCCCTCCGAATCTAAATATATATTCACACAATTATCTTTTATTGAACTGTATGTGTGTGCCTACACAAAATACCACCTCTTCCTTCACTTAAATCGTTTTGGGTGTATGCCAAGTTAATATCTTCCACTTCCACCACACAAGGATTAACTCTTCGATAGAAGTGCCAAAGATGGTGAAAGATATCATGAAATGAATCAGAAATTAGCAGCAGCTGGGCAAGTTAAATCAATTCCAGCATTACGCTATTGTCAGAAAGAAATTGCATCAAATTATTAAAGTAGGCCCTTCTCGTGTATGGTTTACCAACAAACTAGAGGTCACTCTAATCAAGTCTAAGTGGATCTGTGTAATATAAGTCTTCTAAAAAATGTAGAATCAGAAACAAATAAGGTAACATTTGAAAAACAGCCCATCTTCCAAGTATGCCTTAATCATTCTGACACGTAGCTGAGTGACATTGATACACTGGAACAAGGATACTGCACTGCATTTACTGGCTTCAACACATGTCAAAAGGCAAGTAATGGCCAAAAACCACCTCTGGAACACAACATCGTAACCATATAGCTAGCAAAATGGTTCTGTGAATTACACACTTGGTGCTGACGTCTGTGTGATCAGTAGGTCACTAGCTCATTCCCTGGTACGTGAAACTCTGTTTCCATCCTACCAAGGAGCCAAGGAGGGAAATTAATTACCATGAAATTGGGTAATAGTTGCATGTTACTTAACGTACGTAACTGTAGTATTACGCGCTAGATAAGCAGGTTGGTACTGGAATTATTATTTTCCATGCTTTTAAAATAAAGTTTGAGGCAGCAAAATGCATGCGCTGGATTTCTGTGCAGACTGAACTACACACTCTACACCATAATCTCAAAACAACTCCTACGCAGACTCCAGAACACCGCTGTATGACTCAAACTCGACCTCCCATGCCACACCTACATCCAACCGAACCTCAAGAGGCTTCACTGGCTCCCCATTCACAAGCGCAGCCAATTCAAACTTCTCATGCACATATACTAAGCTTTACCCAACACAGGACCAGAATACCTAAACAGACACATTCGCTTAAACCAATCGACCAGACGCCTCACTCTCACTTGCACATATTCCCCTCACCGCAAAAGCAAAACTGAACTGTGCCTTATTAATGTATTGGAGGCCACGGACCTCACGCAGATTGAGCAAACATGGGCCACATTGGGGTGGGCCATCGCAAAACGCAACAATGCACAGAGATGGGGGGTGGGGACAGCCCGTGCTTGCGTGATTGGGCTATTGACATGGATACAGCAATGATTGCTGAAAAGGATGTGTTCAAGCATAGAGGGTGCCCGAAGAAATGGGACTATAAGTGGGGGAGGTGGAATAAATACAGGGGCGATATATGCTGGTCTCCTTCAGTTGAACTGCAACATGAAAGACGTCTATTGTTGGATGAACCTGGAAGTGATGCGACAAACTTGCCCTAACGATGCAATAGTGAGATGCCATTTGGTATGTGCGATGTTCGTAATCCTCTATCCCTTAATACCAGATGTTTATTGCTTTGGCTTGACACTGGCTTACCTTTGGGAAGTGCATGGTGCTTATCGACTGATTTCTGTATTGCAACATGTGTCGTTTTATTGTAGACCCGACTATTGTTTTATCATTGCCTTGTACCTTATTTTTCTTTCTCTAATAAAATTGTTTACAAAAAAAAAAATAATGTCCTCCTTGAACCTGACAAGCTGTAGGTACCACACCCAAACAGAATTTTATGAGAAGTATTTTCATTTTTCCAGTGGGAAGACTGATCTAGATACTTTTCTAGACCAATTTATCATACATTTTCCTAGCAGAGCTTTAGTTGATTAAACTAAATTTAACCAGAGCAATTTAATTTGTGCTTCTGGCGTTTCCAACATATAGGATCTATCTGGGTGTTCTTGAGGGCTAACTCAACTTGAATAAGTCTTGGTGATGCTCTGGGCAGAAAGGTAGCCTCAATTTATTTTATTTCTTTATTATTTAAACATTTAAACGACATGCACCATTAAGTGAATTGTCTCAAGGCATCCCAATGAGCATAGATAACAATAAACCACTAGAGGACAAACCCATTGAACTGAACACTCTAATTGGTTATGAGATACGTTTTGATAGTTTTTCAGACCTCAAGAAGGTAGGTTTGTTTTTGAGTCGACTGATAGAGCATTGCAGTTATTTGATCCTGTCATCAGGAATCATCAATCAACTTAAAAGGCAAGTTTTCAGAATAATCACAAGCCCAAGATATGAGGGTTTTGGTCACAACAATGTATGGTGATGTTCGACTGAAGATACTGTGGAGCTAAACTTATTTTGTATGTGATCTGTTTCTCCACAAGTATCTGATGTAAGAATTTCAAGACTTCATATATACTCACTGTCTTCTTGATATTCAAGGCAAGTAAGCGGATTCTAAATAACCTCAATGGTGTGTTTGAAACTTAAGAATCAGTGAACAGAGGAGAAGCTCATAGTCGACTATCAAACACTACAGAAGGATCGAGGAGTATCAAAAGGGACAGATGATCCTCGTCTGTTGACAAGATATTCAAAGAGGCATTCTCTGCACTAGCAGTTGGGTAGGCTTCCCACAAGCCCAAGTTGATATTCAAGTAATAGTTTGACTATAGCTTTAAGCTGATATACAAGCACCAATTCCATGATGAAGCCCACAAACATTTGAATGAGCTTTAGGAGTAACGCTCCGCTGCTTAGAAATGCTTGTCTCAGCAATCATCTACCTACATTTCCTAACCAGAGAAGACAGATGAACTCATCTAGAAAAGAAAAGGACTGAACTCTATCCTGACTGACTTCCTTTGCTGTGTTATAGGTATCTAAGTTCCAAAGGCTATAGGCCCTGATTGGGACTATCCCAGATTGGTAGATACGATAGATATTGCAGTATATAAAATCCAACGATCCAAGTTTTGGAATGTATTCTGTGCGATAAAATGCACCTACTCTGAATATTTGGGGCATGACATGCAGATTCTGGTACTGTAATTATTGGTCTCTTTATTGCTGTGAAAGTCTGGCACTTTTAACTGGCAGAAACTTACCAAAGGGTGCAAACTATCATACTCAGTAATTTTCCAGTGCTGTAAACTCGCACAATTCGAAATTTCAACTCCTGTGAAAAAGGGTTTGCACAGAGATGCTTATATTGGGTTACAAAATCCTTAGTAAGGCCTTGGCTAGCCGCCTGCAGCCACATATACCCCACCTGATCCAGAAAGATCAGAATGGCTTTATTCCACTTCGCAGCACCTTCTTGAACATCCAGTGCCTATAGGGTACTGGATGAGATCCCAGTTGACACGGCACCAAAGGCAGTGGTACTATCTTTTTGAGTAAGGCCTGCAATACCTTAAAATGGAGATACATGCTAGCGGTCATGGCCCGCATGAACATGGACCTAGATTGGGCAAAATGGATATCACTTCTATACACTAGGGCTTGAGCCTGCTTAAAAACTGGGCAAAACAGCTAGGCAGGAGTTTGAACAGGTGGATTTTAGGGAGGTATATAGGGAGTGGATAGCAGAAGAAGCGGAGTCTGATCACGGAGAGCAGAAAGAGTTTAGCCTCTCCACAGGGCAGACTATTGAATGTGATAGACTGGAGCAAGGACACTTGGCTGGCCCAAGCACCTATGGGAGTTAGGACAGCCCGGAGTGGGGTGTCAAAGGGGAGTACGGTAGGGGGGTATGGTAGGGCCCCGGGGAGAGTATGCGGGAGCAGGCAAGAGGCCTACAAGCCCCCCTCGCGCCCGTTTAGCAGCAGATAACTTGGTATGGAAGGACAGGGAGGAGGAACGGAAGAACAGGCATGGGCAGGGGGCGGCCTGGTCCAGACTGGGGAGCATAGCCAGTGTCCTTGAAGTCATGCATCCGGGCAAGGTATTTGTGAGGCCCATTAAGAAGGAGACTGGGCAAAAGAGGGCGGGCCGGCCAGGGGACAGTATCAGGGGGACCTAAGGTGCATTCCTGGTTAGTCCAATGACCTGGGGAGGGGGGTCCTCCATCAGGCAGTGAGGAGGTGGGACAGGGGTCAGGTCAGGTGTTTGAGCGAGTGGAGCTGGGTAGCACTGGGCCATGTCTCTGTTTTTCAGGTTGGCAGGTTCATTGGGGGGCCAGACTCAGGAGAGCCAGGTGCGATGCAACAAGCACGAGGTGAAGAGACAGCGCGGCTAGCTGCAATCCATCGCGGATGGGAAGATCACGGGACCTCAACGCGCAGAAGGACTTGGGGAGTCCTCCTCCACGTCAAAGTACAGGACTACGCGTCCTGCAGTGTTGGAAAGGTGGGGAGGGCAAGGTATGGCCCTCCCTGGTAGGTATTTTGCATGCAAATGAGCCCATGTAAAGGTGGGTGGACAGTGGGGCGCTCGGGATCTGGGGCCACAGACTGAGTGGACAATGCTCGATTACGACGAGGGAAGTTTCGAGGAAGAGGAACTGAGGGACGAAGACAAGGGTCAGGTGGAAGTACAAAACTGGTGGTGGGAGGGTGGGGTGGCGGGATCTTTTAACCCATCTGTACCTAGAATGTTACAGAATCCAAAGGCCCCGCAGAACACAGAGTTGTGACAAGACCTGGAGACAACAGTCGATGGAGAAGCAGGGGGTCCCCAAGCAGGCACTGACCTTGGCGCCAGGTAAGGTACCGAAGTATGGGCTCCACACGCCCTGCACGTTATATAGGGGTCCAAGCTAATGAGGTTCGAGGAAGTGGGGAGGCCCCCTCAAGAGTGATGTTAGGAGGGTCGAGGCCATGGAGTCTCCAGCAAGAGGGGAGGCCCGCCAAAAGAGGACACACATTGGGGTCGAGGCTAGGTGCCTCAAACAAGCTGGGAGGCCAGCAAAAAAATGGTGTCCACTGGGATCGGGTCAAGGGAGACTCAAGACAGCGGGGGAGGTCCGCCTAAGGAAGGGGAGTCGGGTGCGGAACACTAGCATGGGCACCGAGGAGCCTATAGTGCGCACAAATAATGCCACAGTGCAGCTGGGGGAAAAGAAACAAGAGATCTAAAAACAAGGGAAGATTATCTTTGATCAAGGGTGTACATCCCATAAGGTTACGGCCACAGGGGTAGGAACAGAGTCGGGCGGGGGCAAAGAGTGACACACAAGCGGAGGCGGGTGACAAGCTGGAGAGGAAAGAGATTAAGATCAAGAAGTTGCCCTTCATGGGAACGGCCAAGCGGTTGGGGGAACACCTTATGCAGCCCAAAGAGAAGATATGGAAGGGGAAGTATGTCGAGATGATGAAACTCCTCCATAGGAAGCTGAGGTCCAAGGAAGGGTCTAAGGAGGAGGAATTAGAGCTCTGAAAACAGCCAAGAGTGCCAGTGACAATAGAAAACTGGACTGCAGCGTTCCTCATTTATGAGAGTGTTTACTGCGAGAAGTACCCAGAAAGGTCAGTTGCACTGTTTAAATACATGGACACTATAAGAAAGGCGCAGTTAAATTACGGAGGCTATGCTTGGGTCCAGTATAAGGAGGAGTTCCGGGTGCAGATGGCAGTGGACCCGGGCGCACAATGGGGATAATTGGACATCGACTTATGGCAACACACTATGGGCCTGGCAAAACTATTTTTACGGTGTGTGGTCTGCTGATCACTTACAAGCCATTTCAAGGGCACCCCACCCAGGGAGGGGTGGGGGTGTTCCAGCAAAGGTCAAAGTAGCCAAAGTGGGGCCTGTTGGGACTACAACAAAGGACTGTGTACGAGGGAACTTTGTAAGTTCTGACATGAGTGCTCAAAGTGGTCAGGCAGACACCAATTGGTCGCATGCTTCGGTGTAAGCAGGGCTAGTTATGCAACCAGCTATGGACAACAGCAAGGGGCACCAGGTGGACAAAAGGGGATCTTGCACAGTCAGGCCACAGGTTTCAGGTCTGGTAGGGGCAGACAGGGATCTGAAGGGAAGGGCACATAGGTGCATTAACTAGGACAGACTCACTTTTTGGCCTGCTCAGTATGACAGGAAGGAAGACGCTAGATTATTGAAGGAATGCATTACAGACAATTTTAGGCTTAGATACGATGGGCCGAGGGTGCGTTGCTGGGCAGCCAATTTGAAATCAGAGAGTAAACTTTATTTTTTTTGTAGGTGCCCCTGGTTTGGGAGACTGCCAGCGCTTGCTGGTTAGCTTCCAAGCACTCATGGGTGACATAGGTATTCCCTTGGCAGCGGAGAAGACAGTAGGGCCCAGTACCGTCTTATGCTTTCTGGGTATTGAGATAAAGTCCGCAGCCATGGTGGCAAGGTTGTCTGATGACAATAAGCTTAACATGCTGAACCTTCTGAACACAATGCTGGGTAAACAGAAGGCGACAGTGAAGGAAGTGCAGGTGTTGCTCGGTCATCAGAATTACGCCTGCAGGATGGTGAGAGCAGGGAGGATGTTCTGTAGACAGCTACGTTTGCCACTCGCGGTTCTGCCCTTACTGAACCATCATGTCAGATTGTCGGCAGGGGTTTACGAGGATCTGAGAATGTGGAAGACTATTTTAAAAGTCATTCAGTGGTATCCAATTGGCAGCCTTGACAGATTTTGAATGGGACGCACAACTATTGTCAGACACTGCAGGGGTTGCGGCTTTGGCCTGTATTGGCTGGGCCATTGGTGTGTGGAGGAGTAGCCTGAAAAGTGGAAGGAGGTTAAGAGTAGTATTGCCTTCCTAAAATGTTTACCCTTGGTAGTAGCGGTGGTGCTATGGGGGTACAGCTGGCCCACAAGAGAGTTCTGTTTCGCGTTGACATGTCAGTCGTGCATGTAGTCAACAGACAGTCCGCCAGGGAGCCTCAGTTGTGGCAGCTTCTGAGGGTTTTTGTACTACACATCTTGAATCTTCAGATTACTTTCAGAGCTAGACACGTTCCGGGGGTGGACAAATTACATTGCCGATGCCTTGTCCCATTCACAGTGGGAGAGGTTCCATGGGCTGGCCACGGAAGCGGATCCATGAAGACACAGATGCCACAAGAAATCTGGTCATTAGGAGAAAGAGGATGCTCCAATAGTTAGCTGGGTCTTTAGCCATTTCCACGAGTAGGGCCTTCCATCAAGCATGGTCTGAATTCTTGTTTGGTGGAGCCACAAGGATGTCACGGGAATAGGAGAGGGTGAAGGATGTAGTACAATTCATACTCTCCCTCAGAGAAAAGGAAGAATCGAAGGTTACAATCATCGCACACAAGTTGTCTGGTATTGCATTCATGGGCAAGCTCCTATGGGGCTACGTGCCTTCAGCGGGAAAACTGATGACTAGGATTTTGGAGGGTTCGGTGAGGGAAGCAGGGCATGGGACACACAGGTGTAGGCCTCTGGCCCCTTGAGATCTTGTCCGAGGTGATTATGTCCCTTAGGACGGTGTGCTCCATGAGGAGGGAGAGAGTTCTCTTTTCAACCCTCATGTCCTAAATATTTTTTGGGGCATTCAGGGTATCGGACCTTTAGCAGGGTAGGGGGTGTGCTATGGAAGGAGGTGCACTGCAGGGAAAAAGATGTGCAGGTTTGTCTGTACAAGTCTAAGACCAACCAAAGGAGGGAGGGGAGAACTGGGTATGCCCAGGTGTGGGTCTCGTGCTCTTCATGCCACTGGATTCAAGCTAACCTGACTGATGAGGGCTGAAAGCCCGAAACTGGTCCTAGGATGCTTGTTTCCAGTCTAGGGAGGAACTGGCCTGGCAGTTCGGGCTGGACTGCTCCCATTGGGTGCAAGGTCAAGACTGATTTGCATATGGCTGGGTCCAAACTGGAATGGCATGGTGAGCAAAAAAATCGATGGATTTAGGCCCAGATCTCTGTACTGGGGTGATTGTATGACACTGTTCTGCATTCTGTCCATCAATTTTTGCCCTGACCATAGGCAGCAGGGATGAACATCTGGATTGTCGATCACTCTTTTGTGAAGTGGGGGGAGAGTCAAGCTAGGGACAGCAGACATCGCAGGAATCGGTAGTTTGACAAGTCGCTATATACTATCACTTCGGTGGAAAAAGGGGGGAGGCGTGGAAGGAGCTCATCCCCGGTCTGAATAGGCTTCTGGTGGGCGGGAAATATCGAGAATTGCTTCTAATCCATCTAGGGGATGATGACTTGGTAGTTCAGAAGGGCTTGGCACTTATTAAGGCCATGAAGGAGGACCAGAAGGAGATATGTATGGTTATGGGCCGGATGCCACACAATGTGGACTGAATTAATTCCCAGGAGAGTGTAGCGTGGGGCAGTCAGGCCAGCAGTCATAGATAAGGCAAGGAGGATTCTAAACAAAGAGATGCGAGCGTTCTGCAAGGATATTGGGATTGGTAGGATAAACCATTCGGATCTGATGGGGTAAATCTCTCATTCATGGGAATGGAGCTATACCTACTGCATGTCAAATTGGCTCTCGCTAAAGTACTGGGCGTTCCTGCTAGGCAGGGAACCTATGAGTGGGGTTGGAGGTCAGAGAAAAGGAGGGGGAGGGAGGAGAGCGACTTAACCCATTTCTTCCTCTCCCCTCCCTCTTGCTCAGGGGTTGAGAAGTTTCCATGATTTACAGATGTTTGTTTGTCAGCTGCAGTTCAGGCTGAAAGGGAACTGGTAGGCAAGTTCACGCCTGGACGACATAGGAAGTTCAAGGTTAGGAAGTTCAATGGGGTTCAAAAGGTAATTGAGGTAGGAAAGCAAAAGGGATTTTAGAGGTCCCAGTTAGAGTTGGTCAGTTCTGATGCAAGTATTTTGTTAAGGTTTTAAGATTGTTATGGGGGAGGGGTAGCTTATCATAGGTGATTAATATAGCCTTATAGCCCGCCGTAGCGGGCTATACCGGCTATTAAAGGCCCGCTGCAGCATTAAAGGCCCGAGGCGAGGGACTTTAACAAAGGAGCGGGACTTTAATGCCGGTATAGCCCTGCTACGAAGGGCTATAAGGCTATTAGAACAGTCTGCCACTAGAGGGCAGAATGTTCTAACAAATAAAGCCTTCAGGGAGCGCGAGGGGATTGAAATCCCCTCGGGATCCCTGAAGCCTTTGTTCACAGCCAGATGGACAAAGAAACATTGGAAAATTGGTGCTCTGGGCTCATACCAGCCATTATAAGCCAGGAGCACTCCATTGTTTTCAATGGAGCTTCCAACGTTCCAATAATGCATAGTGCGGTTATAGTTTTGAACAGCAAAGGCCCAGGTTATGTTGTAATGTGCACCTATTTCAATAAAGCTGCCTTTTTTCACACACAATACGGGTGTCTTTGCTCTGTGCTACTCCTCTCTTCCCCAATGAAAAGTCGCAACTTGAACAAGGCAAAGTGACACTATACATCTTTCTTCTTTACACAACAAAGAAAACAACAACTCAAAAGTTCCTAGTTCCCAAATACCCACAGAATTACAAACAACTAGAGGATGATGTAGATGGAGAGTCGGAAATAAAATCAAATTAAAAACAAGTACTAAACATCTAGACTATAAATGAAGTTGAACAATTTATGTACAGCAATAGGAACTAATGGAAATAATCAAAACAAGGTTTTAACTAACTACAAAATTAATCACATTTTCTTGGCTATATTACTGAGCATCCCAACCTTCTCACACATCTGCAAAAGCGTCTTTACTTCACTTTCGTACGTAAACCGTACAGATAAACTCTCACTGTCATTCTCTCTTTCTTAACACAACATTGGAATATGGAAGTTCGTCATTTTCATAGCGCGAACCTTGTGTATGAACAGGAACACAGGTATCATGATAGGAAAGGCTCTCATCATTTACAAGTGGAACCCTCTCTGAAAAAAAAAATCCTCTACAGCACCATGCACATCTGCAGAGTTAAAGAAACTCACTTGCCGATCCCTGCATATTGATATCCTACTGAAATGCCAACCCTTCCCATCACTTAACCTTTTAAAGACCTGATAGGATTATTAATTCGCACACAATCTCCTACTGCTTAACTTTGTATTCCTTGTACACTGCTTGTGTCTTTTGAATGTTCTCTATAATTCTGGTGGGAGACCAATCTTTATGTATTTCAACCGTTACCCAGCACAAGTTATTCCTGTATACGATTCCTTTCCTCTTAAAATCATGAAGGGACTGAACCAAGTAACATCTGGGGTTATCAGATATGCTCAAATCAATCTCAATTCGTTTTCCCACAACATAGAGGTGAACTTATGTTTTAAACCATTTTTGGAAAAGAAATCCTAAACTTCCTTTGAACAAAATGGAGTTCCACTGTCACTTACAATACACTTAGGTAGTCCTTCGCTCTGGCATACACATGGCTAATGACGTAATGACAAGAAAAATCAACCTTAATCAACATCTTACCTTTAGGCCGGTTCAAAAATATGTCAAGTAATACAACGAGGTATTTGACACCGCCACCCGCCATATGTCCTAGGAGGTCAACTGCTAATGCCTCCCACTGTGTTTCTGGTGATTCACAAATCATACTTAAATTAGCTGTAATGGTTCATAATATTCTATGATGTCATTCTCTTGAGACCCTTAAGCAATTAAATACTTTCCTACGTGTTTCCTCAAATGCATATCACAAGAGCTTCTGAATGTCCAATGTTCTGTATGGACAGCAGCTGTTTCTTTGTACTATGACCTAAAGGCACTGAGGAACAGAATAATGAATAAACCACAGCCACTGGTAATTACTCTAGGCCCATCGTGCCACCTCAGACAAGAACCAGCCACATGCAAATCAAACTTGGTCCCGCTCCTATAGGTGCAGTCAAGCTCAAACTGCCAGGTCATACTTTCTCTGAACTGGAATGCAAGCAACCTCACACCTGTTAGCACACCTTGTAGGGCTCTATATGTGCAAAAATAAACGATCTTGACATACTTGTCCTCTATACAACAGATTCCCACGTAGTCTTGAGAGAAGACCACCTAAACTAGTTGATAGCTCGGTACAGAACTCCAATAATATTTTCAGATTAGACAAAACAGCAGTAGGGTTATAGCATGCAACAAAGCACAAGGTAAGTACTGGGTGGTAATCTTCCTGAAAGTTAATGTGGAGAAGATTACGGTTAGGGTGAAGAACTGGACATGGAAGAAGAGTTTGTATTTATGTGGAGAAAAGATATATTGACACAGTATTGTTACTGGGAATGACTTTTGATGTAAATTGATTCAGACTTTTGTAATACAAAGTCAGACATACCCATGGTAGTGACAGGAGGAATTGGATTAGATATATTCTTTATGTATACTGGCTCACTGTGGGTAAGGATTACTGAAAGCTTAAAATGCTAAGAACTCCCTCTTTATGTGTGCCATAGAATGCCCTTCAATTAATAAAGTTGATGAGCTGGAGAAAACGGAGGGTGAATTTTGAAAATACGGTCTTTGTTCACAACATACGGCCATGGTATTGGATCTAGGTCTAGAAAAAATGTTCTTTAAATTATTTTCAGCAATGATTTGATAGTGATAATAACTGGTGAATGCACAGATGAGAATGTTTACAAAAACTCTTATGGATGAATATGGTAAATGATAAGTATAATCCAAAATTGAAAGTAAAAAAGTAGCAGACAATTGAAATGTTCATATTGCTTATAAGATCTAAAAGTGAACACATTAGAATAAATCCTGATCTCCATGCATTTAGAAATGGGCATGATCGAACCTCTTTCCACCTTTCTTTATGTTCTCTCCTAAAGTCTCGAAGGTCTGCTGAACAGGATTTGCTGCTGCGGAGAAAAAGGTAGCGGGTCAGGCCAACCGGAGATGCACCTTCGGCAGATAGACAAGCAGGTTGATTCCGGTCTTCCCTCGGTTCTCAGACAAGACTTTACCCAAAAATGTTCTAAGTCCCAAGTTTTGGATTTTGCCTATCTGGGCACCTTTAACACCACAACCAAGTTTCCAAGACCGGAGGAGCATCACTTTGGGCTTCAGGACTCCCTCAGGCTAGGTCCAGGTGCAGGTTCAAGATGTTGAGAGCATTTAATGTCCCTGAGGCTCTGGCAGGAGACCAGCAAATTAGTCCTTCGGGTCACTCTGGTAGTCTTGGGTTGAAGTGATAAAGCAGGGCTCAAGCAGCAGGGCAACCCTCTGAGGTTCAAAGGCAGGCTCCAGGTATCAATGCAGTCCTTCCAGATGCAGCTAAGCATTCTTGTGGAGTGCGCAGCAGGAGGGAGTCCTCTGAGAGTCGTTCCACAGGTCCTGAAAGTGAACTAAAGAGTGGGTCGGAGGGCCCCTTTCTTATATCTTGAACCTTCTTTGAAGAAGATGTTTCTTGAAGTGTCCCTTTGAAGTGCTTGAAATTTCCTCTCTTGCCCTGCTTGGCTCTAATCTTGCTGCATGGACAATGTAGTGTTAACTAGTCTTTTGTATGAAGGCAGACCATAGCCTGCCTTTTCAGTCGCAAGTGGGGCTATGCCCACCACCGCCATCCCCATCCAGGCAGTTGATGGTCTATCCAGGAACGCCTTTTCCCTGTATTGTGTGGCTGCCTCTGAGAAATCCCTGAAGTCCAGCTGCCAACTATGCCCAGTCATGTGACCTAGGACAGGCTGCATGCACCAAATAGCAGGTAATGCCAACTTTCTAAAAGTAAAGTATACAAAAAAGTGATGGATGGGATGCTCAAATTAATTTCAGCCACTGGTAATTACTTGGGCATATAACTAAGGTGAAACCGGTTCTGGGTTGCTTAAGTTTCAGTTCAAGAAGGACCTGACTTGGCAGTTCAGGTTGGACTGTTCCGACTGAAGCAAAGTCTAGACTGATTTGCATATAGCTGGGTCCATACTGAGATGACATTGTGTGAAAAATAACAATTGATTGGAATGCAGTCTGAGTATTTACCAGTGGCTGAGATTAATTCAAGTATTCCATCCATCATTTTTTTTATATTTTAACTTTCGAAAAATGGCATTTTTAAAATTGTAATTTAAAATCTGATTTTACTATTAAGGAGGGGTTTTTAATTACAATTGCATAGATACAAAACACAAAATGCTTACCTTTTCCCAATCAAAAGTTAGCACTTATTAAAATGTAATAAGGCAACCTCATTTTATAATACAGGACAGGTAGGCCTAACTGTAGCGGGAGACTAATTTAGGAGTTTTCACTACCAGGACAGGGAAAACTTAAATGTATATGTCCAACCATTTAATTACAATGCACCCTGCCCTATGGGCTCCCTACAACCTACCTGAGAGGTGACTTATATGCAATAAAAGGAGAGTTTAAGGCTTGGCAAGGGGGTTATATTGCCAAGTCGAATTGACAGTTCAAAACTGCATTCAGGCTGCAATGGCAGGCTCGGACATGTTTTAATGGGCTACTTATGTGGGTGGCACAATAAGTGCTGCAGACTCATTAGTAGCATTTAATTTGCAGGACTTGGGTATATGATATACCACTCTACAAGAGACTTATAAATAAAATAAATATGCCAATCAGGTGTTAGCCAATTTTACTACGTTTAAGGGAGCATGCACAAGTTTATCACTAGTTAGCAGTGGTAAAGTGCACAGAGCACTAAAGTTAACAAAAACAAATTCAGAAATAATAGAGATGTGAAGGCAAAACGTTTGGGGGTGACCCTGCAGAGGGGGCCAGGTCCAACAATACCCATATTAGAAGTGCAAGGTAAGATTTCACATAAAGAATGTACCTGCCCACCAGGTAATCTTGTTTTCAAAATTTGGAATATATAATAGGTGTGTGTAATAAACTAGTTATTTTATGGAAGAATGTTTTCAATGCCTATATTTTTTTAATACTTTGTGAAGCATATGAACGGACCTATGGCCTTTTTTTACAAACATGATGAGGTGAAGGTGTTCTAACTTTTTCTGAGCTTTAAAAACATGGTGGAATTCATATAATTTTAACCAAATGTGAATATTTGTGTGGTGAAACCCATTAACAAATATAATGAATACATTTAACTCAAGCTGACAAAGACACTACATTGTGTTAGTTTAAGCTCGGAATTAAGAGCTATATATATAGAAAACACACACAGGTCTTTTATGTACAATACACTAAAAGATAAATGCAGAAGAGAGCCTTTTGGAGCAAATTTTGTTTTTTACCTGAATGGCCGGATAGGTTCTATTATTATCAGTGCTGCGCTCTCCCGGAATGCTGCCTGCAGATCGACCTTCAACCTTGTACCTGAATCGCATACCTCTCTGTTTGGGCTGTTCGAATATTTCAACGTATGGTTGTTGTACACCTTAAAAAGATACACATATACCAAGTTACAAATCAAGAGTACACTGCGGACACCATCATCAAGTATCATTCTAATCATTTTAAGAATCAGAAAATCTTACCAATGAGTGTGGGCCTCTGCATCAGTGAGTGATGGTTGGGTACTACGGAAAAAGAAGAAATCATAAGTGGTGGGTGATAAAGCCAAATAGAGAATAAAATCATCATAAATGAAGTATTGTACATTTACAACATTGGGTAAAATTGGCACTCCGATTAAGAGGCAAGCAAGCCAACACATTAAAAGAGCAGATTCAAAAGTCTGGCTTGGCTCTAAGAGGCCAAACACAAACCGAGCCATCAGCATGTTTGCCATGTAAATCGTGCAACAAACCTCATGTAAAAATATGGTAGTATCTATTCAAAATTCGAAAAAGTGTTTCTTTAACATGTGGAAGTGTTTCACTTTAGTACATTAGGTTGTATAATTGCAATGATTGGCATTTACTATAAGTGGCAGTTTCTAAAAATGAACTTAGAAACATGCCTACTCCTTCCTCTGCCACTCTGATGATTACACCCCGGTCAGTTGTCATGTGTACCCTATATGTGCCCTGGGTTGTTGCTACTGATGGTTTAACACAATAGTCTATTATAACGTGCGCAAGATAGGTTTTCGCACAGTGTGCCTCCAGAAAATATGTATTTCAAGATTCTCTCAAATGTGATAAGGGAAATTATTGCCTCAGTCAAATATTGGAATTCTGATACCTTAAGCAACCTGGGGGTTAAAACAACAAAATGCACAAGTTGCATCCGAACCTGATGCCATAAGAATGGACAAGTGCATTTGCAAACCTGGACAGCCACACATACAAGTGCAGATTGTTATGATGTAGGCAAGGCTCCAATTGATGCGGACACCACCAGTGTTTACCCTACGGGACTAACATTATTGACTCCCGATCATTGACAGGATCCAATGTTTGGACCAGGTTGGATGATGGAGATAGTCCTCCGATCAGTACCTTAAAAGTTTTCAAGTACTTATGGTTTGTCCTGTAAAGCTCAACTCAAATGGCCGAAGCACATCAACCAGCACACTATAAGGTGTTCCTATTTCCTTTATTAATATGGAACAGTTGGATTAATTCTGATGGAATTTATGAACTGATAATTACTGATTTTATTGCCACTTCCAAGAACAATAAAACTATCTGTGGGTGAACTTTCAACATTAAATTCACATGGAGACACCCCAGACTTAAAAACAAATAATAGTAACCCACATTTGTAAAGCGCGAACAATCACCCATAAGGGTCTCTAGGCGCTGGGGGGCCGTCGGGAAGATTAAGCAAGCTATTGCCAAGAGTCACATGGTGCTGGAGTAATCTGCCGCCAGATCCGGGCATCGAACCGTGATCCCCAGATTCCGGAGTCAGTCGCCCTGGCCGCGGCACCACACCTCTCCCTGAAGACCTTTACAAGGACACTCAATGAATTAGAAATGTAAAATGTGTGCAAAAATGTCGTCGTAATTTATTTTGAGATGTAGTATCTTTTTGTTTAACTAGTGGTATATTTTATTTGTGACACATGGAGGTTAATCTGCACAAATAAAGTTGTGAGTAAATTACTAGGTGTCTCAATAGTAAGCTATGCTACTGTTGTGCCTAGCAAAGGATCTTGTTTTGTAATGTATCCTTGGAAGCTTCAAAAACCCTTGAGGAGGCTTGCATTCCCTCTAGGGAAACTCCTCAACTGACATAAAATGCTGCAACGTCAACATGCTTTTGATATCGAATACAAAGGAAATTGTGCAACAATGTGGAAAGACAGATCACATCTAAGCAAACATGTAGCTTGTTCATTTCCTATCAGACCACACCACACACATATCAATACCTTTTCTTCATGCATATAACTTGCACTTCAACTTTCTCTAGATGAGCACCAAATATGTCACTGAGTCAGAGTGGCCTTCCATAACACTGCTTTAAGACTGCATTCCAACGTAACAGAGTTCAGAATGCCTTCCCATATTTCTCTTTATATGGAGCTCCTCAGAGGAGATCAGCAGTGCCAGTTGTAACTCTGTTAAATTTACACAACTTACAGCCTCAATCCCTTTTACTAACAAGCTTCTCTCCAGTGGAACATCTCCCCTCGGTATGTCACCCAGCCTCTACAAAGCGCTAATTGATACACAAACCAATCAAATATTGCCACACTACATCAAACCAGCCTTATAAACTTTCAGGTGGATTCCTACACTTCTCTGAAGAGCCCCAAATAGAGTAAAATATGCATCAGAAGTTGCATTGACGCAAAATGTAAAATAAATGTATTACCATACGAGAAATTACAATGTCAGTAAAAGAATGGACTAAAGCAAAATGTGAGGAAATACATTACCTGGTGAACAGCAATAATTATTATAATGTATTGCGACTTGATTACATGTGCCATTACTGCAAGGACTAGATGCAATTGCGATGCCATAGATTTCATGCAAAATATGTAATTACAATCTCCATAGTGCAATCATAGATCAGACATAGGGAAAGCCAAGAAATACACCCAAAAACTATTATGGTGAGATTACAATAGAGTGCGCCTGCCTTGTGTGTCTTGGAGATGCATTGAAAGACTTATTCACCTTTCCTTTTCTATTTCATATAGAGCAAAGTAGGCTTCAAGAGCCAGCAAAGCACTGCTGATAGAACATCTCTATTACAGTGAGGAAAAGATTTACCATGAGACACTGTACAAAAAACGATATGGAACTTTTTGTGGGTGGAGAGGGCAGCGGTAAACAATGATAGAAACCTGGTATAGTTGCAGGGTTGGAAAATGTCATTAGGACACTACACTGAACAGGGGCTTTTTATATTGAACATATTTACAATGGGAGGTACAGAAAGATAAAGTGATTTCCCCAAAAGCATGCAAATGTTGTTTAAATGTTACAAACCGAATCAAAACCAGTTCTCTGTGACCTAAGCAATATAGCCACCAACAAAGTTTCTACTTTTTCTTCCTTGCTTATGGGCTTAACAGCATCAAAGAACATATATCATTCAAGATATTTAATGATTCAATATCCAAAACAGCCAGAAGACTTCATGAGGATGAAAGGGAGTAAGCTTCTAGAGTCTGAAAATCTTACATTTTGGTTGGCAGTGTGTGACAAGAGATCATTAATAAAAAAACAAAAACGATTACTACCATTGTGATTCTTGGTGGCTAATATGAACATGACTTCATGTTAAAAATCAGTTAAGTAAAGTCTGGGATAAATATTCTTTTCTGGGGCAATGTTTGAAGGAAGCAATGTTTAAGACTTGAAGTTTCCTACTTAATGGGTGAAGACATTTTAAAGTAGAGGCATTTGTTAACATAGAAAAACCTTGTTGATGTAAATATCAAAGTTAAGGTTCGCTCGAAAATCAATTTCTGTGTGAAGTATCATAAACAAGATTTTTCTGGGGGAAGAGTGCTGGGACAAGAAAGCCAGGTTGCCCATGGCAGGACGGTGGTACCTGCAAAATTTTCTATTAACTGGCGGGGCTGAGCATGGCTTGACCCAAGTTCCCAAAATGGTGTCCTTCAAAGCCTCAATGAAGAGCAGGAGGGGCTCAGAAGAGGTCTGACCCGGCTGCAGGACCTTAGTCAGAACATTCATTTTTACCTCCATGATGGGGAGCTGGAGATCAGGCCCTTTGGCAGCCCTGCCAATGACCATTGCATAGGATGCAGATTCTTTTGTGGCCTGTCCTGTGGGAGAGAAAAGAACTGTCTCTGGGGAGGTTTCATGGCAACTGGCCTCCTTCAAGTCCTCATACAAGTTGTCATCCTGAAAGGTCTGAGCGCACTCATCACCCGAGTCACATCGTTATTAAGAGTCTGTTTCAAAAAGGGAATGTAAAGAATGTTGCCTGCCTTTGGTAAATGTAGAGCAGACATGGACGCCTCGCTGGATTCAGGTGTGATGTCAGTCGAAGTCGGACCAGCAACCAATTGGTGTCAGTGAGGACATACGGGGCAAAAGTGGCGCAAATAAGCAGAAATCCACTCAGATTTCTTGCAGTTTTTTTGTACTTACCTGAAAAACTGGAGTGTGATGAAGACTGGTCTCTGGAGCGGCTCTTTAGACTCTGGTAATGAGAGCGGGACAGGGAGGAACCTTCGATGCGGAGCAAGATATAAAGCAGTCCCAGCGCTGAGTTTTCTTATACTTGGTGACAAAGTTTCACCTTGCTTTCCCCGATGGCCATAGGGTTCATCAACGCACAGTCTCCACACGTGGTTTAACACCAGACACTGCAGGAACACCTGATGGGGATCAGCCACAGGCATTTGCTTGTGACTGTCCCCATTCAACTTCAAACATAACATTTAAGGGGATGACATTCCTTGCACACTATCAGAAATTTGGAAAAAATCAAGGTAGGGTGTCTTAGAGAGATCAGAGGAAGTTAGGACAGGATCCGGGTCTGAATGCGGGGAAAGAAAGGAACTGACATCAGCATGCGGGAGTGGCACCTATAAAGGCCCACATGTCATTTCTGGATCATCAGTGAGAAGTCGCAAGGCGCCACAATCAGGCACACAGTGGTATTTCTAAAAACATTTCCAGATCCAATCTGATGCCTGGGCAATATGAAAAAGGTGAGGAATCTACGGCTAGAAGTCTCTTTCAGAAATTCAACCACGTATACCTTCTCCAAATAAAGGCACTAACAAGTATTTCCAGAAAGAAAGGCTCTGTGGGAGCCGAAATGTGTTGCAGTATCTGGTAAAATAAACAAGAAAAAAATAGCAAAATCGAAACCTGCGACTGCCTGTTATTTGGAGAAAGTGTACATGGTTGGATTATAAGAGTGGGATCCCTGTACACGTGCGTAGAAACTCTGAAGGTGGTAGGACTAATAATGACAAAACAAATGGGATATATATCTATAAAAAACTTACACACACACATACACACCCGACCCAGATGCAACATTTGTTTCCAACTGAAAGCCGAGATTGTAACAAGCACTCAATACCAATGTGTCTGGTTTTAAAGAATTCTCTATGGTAATGTGAAGCACTACAAGTAAATAGCACAGGAATGGACATGTATTTGTGTGGAAGCAAAGTACTGTAGAATAATACTGGTGTAGGTTAAAAAGTTAAGAGACAATTCCACTGTCAAGCCAGACCTAAAATTAGATGTAGGTTAATGTGACCTCCTCGCATCTGTGCTGCTGCCAGAAAAAGACATACACCATAAATTGTCTAGTTATCTAAGCCACTTTTACAGCCGTACAGTTTTACATGTGTGCGTCCCAGAAAGTTAAAGCTCAGCCAGCTGGATAAAAAAAAATTATCACAGCTGCCTGCAGGGCAAGCACATTTTTGGTGGAAGCACACAACTTCTGCCCAATCAAAACATGTACTCCTGACTCCCAACATGTAGTTGGAGACAAAGCCCTTCTGCAATGATGCTCACATAACTGTCTGGCAACAGCCGTGCTGTCAAGCCAGACCATGAAAAGCACACTGATGCAGTAACGAAACGTCTGACAAGCACACTGTTGCC
Organism: Triturus cristatus; assembly: GCF_964204655.1. NCBI lineage: Eukaryota > Metazoa > Chordata > Amphibia > Caudata > Salamandridae > Triturus > Triturus cristatus. Next base: position 1,353,123,451 of record NC_140589.1, read on the forward strand.
GAAGATGAAAATGAAACAACTGCCACTTCTCATGAGAAGAGTTAATGTAAGATGCAATGTCAGCATGACCACATCGAAAAACAGCTATCATAATTCTTTTGTATCCAAGTTGTTTCCCTTACCTTGCTGGTGCGACAGAGGGACACATGGGTACATTTGCCACAGAGGTGGCCTGTACTTCTCAATTTGTGCAATATGTAGAACAAAGACGTTTTAAGCCATGGGCAAAGTGGGCTCTGGCCCAGGTCCCCAGCCTTGCAGGGGGGCCATGATAGAGCCAGCTCTGTTATGCAGAGAGTCTTGCCCTGATGACCTATAATAATTCTTAAATAAATTGTTTTAAATACCTTTTTCCTTTAATTTATTTTTAATGTGGGTGATGTGTGAGAGTCAATTCCAGACATTTTGCAGATAGGTGTGTATGTGTTTATAAAAAGTTTATTTCACATAAAAACAGGACCTCACATATGAGAAATGGGAGGCTGTCACAGTAATTATTTGCAGTACTATGAGTGAGCTGCTGCTGTGTTACACTATTGAAAACACATGTCACTATCCCTAAATATTACATGTAAACACATTTAGAATCTAGATGATTATGCCAGGGCACGGTTAGTGACCTGGCCAAACAGGGCATGAAAGAGCTGGAATTGGATCATAAATTCAAAGCTGTTCTGAACAGGGGCCCCCAAAATACGTTTGGCCCAGGGCCCCCAAAATCCTTAAGACGTCCCTGAGGTGGAAGCTATAGGTGGAATTGGTCTTGAGTATTTGCATATTTTGTTATTGTTGTTGTGGAATGTGATAAAAAATGCTGGCTAATTCAAGAGAACATTGGATTTGACATAATGAAATGGGAATGTATTGTTACTGTTTTTGGATTTACTACTGCTTTGTTATTGAGCGAGCCCTGCTCTAAATGAAGGCCAGAAGCAAAAAACAAGTACTGAGATTTATAAAACGTAGAAAATAGGGCAGTGCTAGGACTTTAAAATAATGGTTTGCTTGCTTGCAAGAGACCTGTGGCAGAAACGTCTACCAGAGAGCACGTAGCGGAGCTTGACAGGAAGTAAAACAAGTTAAATCTTACAGAATTAAAGTGGTTATTACACTGTAATCCAGTGTAGGAACTCCTCCATTATCTTCTATTCTAGACTCTTTTCAACTGGACAAACCGTGGGACTACGTGTCCTAACCAAAAGACAAAATAATTGATCCTCCTTCCCAGTGCCAGGTCACATCATCTCTTCTAAATCTTCTTTTCAACCCTGCTCTCACTCCAGTTACTTCTGGCAGGTTAGGAGACTCAGGTAGGAGATAGTGTGGAATGAATCATGTCCAGGACCTTCTTGCAGAGGTGTGAGTTATGGCACATAGGGACGGATGTAAGGAGCATTTTCCTGCTCGCAAGCAGATCGATTTGCAGAATTTGCCTGTTTGCGACTGAAAAAAGCATTTTTAAATGTACAAAGCCCTATTTACGATTTAGTAAGCTATTAAATAGGGTTTGCAAGTCACTATTAGGAAGGGGCATGCTAAGGGCTTCCCTTCCTAATAGCGAGTCGCAGGGGCATTTATGAATGTTTTGCGACCGGAATGTGGTTGCAAAACATTCATACTTTACGAACTCCGTGAAGGAGAGGTGGTAACCCATTCGCAAACGGGAAGGAGTCCCCAAGGGACCCCTTCCCTTTTGTGAATGTGGGCACCAACATTTTTTAAGAGCGTCAGTGGTCCAACAGACCACTGCCTTCTCTTAAAAGATGAAAAAAAACCTTTTCATTTTTCTTTTTTAAATGCATCCCGTTTTCCTTTTAGGCAAACGAGCTGCATTTCAAAATAAAAAACTGCTTTATTTAAGAAGCAGTCACAGACATGGCGATCTGCTGACCCCAGCAGGCCACCATCCCTGTGAAGTGCTAGCCATTCCCAATGGGTCACAAATTGCGACCTGCCTCATAAATATTAATGAGCCAGGTTTGCAAACAGTGTAAAACACACTATTGTACATTGCTGTTTGTGATTTCCAAAAAGCGAAAATTTTCTGTTAGGAAATCGCAAACGGAAGCCTATATATTGGGGAGAGGATGTGGTTTCACGGCTAGACTGCCGACTTTGGAGCTGGGAAACCAAGGTTCGAGCCTCGGGGTCAACTCCACATCCTGTAATTCTGGGCAAATCACTTAATCTACCCGTACCTACCAAAAAAATAAATGAATGTGTCCTTGTGTAACGTAACTGGTGCTCATGTAAAGCGCTCCAATACCTTCGAGTCAAGTTCGTGCTATATAAATCTGCAAAATAAATAAATAACTATGTACATCTGGCCCATACTGTTTTTGATACAGGACTCTTCCTCTCTTTTCTGTATTTAATTTCTTGCTCTGAAATTCGGGCATGCTATTAGGTACTGCCAACCACCGTGCATTGTTTTCCTTGCATGACTTCAGTGAGACTTTACCTCAGCGTTAACCACGACTCACAAGCCTTGGGTTTGTAAATGATCTCCTGATGCCCCATTAAAGCATTCACAGAAGGGTGACTGAAGTTCTCAAAACTTCTGATTGAGGAGGGTGAGAAAGCATATGCCTAGATGAGGTGCAGCAAATTGTCTGCTGCCGCAGGCTTCAACTTGTCCAGCATTTTCAGGGCTATTATCTCACTTCAATGTCAACAGGAGTTTTAAATGATGCACAGAAACATCATTTCTTTAGAGAAATGTGATCTATATTTCCATTTTTTTTTTCCAAACACGAGAATGAAACAGTTGAGAGGCAAGCAGGCTTAAAAGGGTTAATATTAAGGATTTAAAATGTGATTTTCTTGAGGCGGCAGCCACAGATTCATGTAGTTATTATTCATAAAATTGCTCTGTAGTTTACCAGAGAAATATTTGTTGTAAAAGGTAATTCACGGGAAAAGTAGAGAAAGTTTAATGCTTAATTCGTACTGTGCTTTGAGCAGTTTAACATTTAATGGGTGCTGTTGCATAATAAACTGCATGACCATTTAAATTATGGGAACCAATCCTTTCAAACTGTCAAAATATAAGAGAGCCAAACGGTCAACATCATTATTTGCCTCATGTAACCATGTGTTAACCATTCACTCTGATCATCCATTCTATTCTTCTATTAATCCATGCACCCTTGCTTCAACCCGTGCATCCATCCATCGATGTATTTAGGCACTCATCCATTTAACATCTAGAAACTTACGGATGACCTTCCCTGCAAGTGTGAGTGTTGGAAGACAGTCTTGGGCAGGAAGCTTCAGGACAGGGAATGGAAGCTGGCTATGCAGCAAGTTCACAAGGTCTTGTGTAACACTTGCTTCAAATATACGCACTTTAATGATATACAAACCATTTGACCCCTACCCCACAGAATAAATATTATGCAGCAGATGGACCCCATGCAGTGCCCTAAGAGATGCTAGGTTTCTACATAGATATGGGAATGCCCAGAGATTAGGCAATTCTGCAGCACAGTGATAATCGAAGTGGAGCGTGCGCTGGGTACGAGGAATGTTGGCACCATGGACCTTCGCTTGTTGCGCATTTACTCATGGAAAAGACCGCGTAGAGTCGTTGACAGATTTATTGACCTGGCATGGTCTTGGCAAAAAGGAAAATCTACATTGGAGGTCGCGGGAAGGTCCCCCGCACACTCGCTGGTGCTCCTCCTGGAATTATGGGCCAGGGCAAAGGTGACGGCACTGCGGAGTGGGGAGAGACAGGGTGTGGAGACAGCCTATTGCGAGGCTCTGAGCGGAAGTTTTGGAGGCCTTTTTTAGTAGTGACGAGTGCGCGGTCCTGGCCCCCCAACTATGATGACACTTGAGGGCATGACTGGTTAAGGGTAGCTATTTATGCCTGCCAAGTTTTGGAGTCACGGTTCTGTGTTCTTTTTTCCTTTCTTCTTTCTATGTATCGGTATTTCCTCCTATGTGGGGTCGGGCTGCAACATGGACACCCAACTGGGGTGGAGCAAGGGCAATGCTGATCATTTGCAATCTGATGAGCGACTGCCCCCAACTATTAAGCGATTTGTAAATATTGATGGGAGTGGGCAATGCCATATAATTACTTTGCAGCTGTTGAATTTTTGCGCACCTATGATGGGGTGTGCCTGCCCGGACCTGTTTTTGTATTTGAGGAAATGCCAGTAAAGAAATATTGAAGAAAAAAAAATTAACATCTAGGAACCTGATTGCTTGGCCCATGCGCATCATGGGTACAAATTGTGCACCTGCTAATTACTCTGTGGTACAGTAATTAGCAGGGACGCATACTGCAATCAATTCCGTTTTGTACACACTTTGCTCACGATTTCAGTACTCTGGGGCAGCACAAATCGTAATCACATGTAACTTACAACTGTAATTCAAAGCAGAGTTTACCAGCCACATACTGTGGGGCAAACTCCTGTGTCATGTAGAATGTGTGCTTGACTTGTAACCCCATTTGTCACAAACAAGAGTTTAATCCTTATATGGAATTACTGGCCCACATATAATCGGGGCCTATGTTATGCCTTCAATGCTTCCATTCATCGACCAATGTACTGAAGCATATAGAAACACATGTATACATAAATATATATCTCCTTGCATTCATTAGTTTATCTTTTTTTCATTCGCCTATGTAGCACTCATGCCAGCATCCCCTCCTTCTGTGAATCCACATAGCCGTATATCCAACCATATTTCAGTCTATCCACAAGTAAATCAATTTTTTCTTGATATCAAAACTTCCACGTACCCATCCACTCATCTGTACATCATCCATGTTTATATATCTTGCTCTGTGTACATGGGTGTCAGCATGTACGTGTTGGCCTAGGCGTGCATTAATGTTTTTAGATATGTGCTCTGCGGACATGTGTATGTATGTCATGTCTGTTTGCTACTACTATATAAACTCATATCTACTGGCTATATCAATTATGTATTATTGTGGTATAGCAACAGCCATCTGCTACAATCATTCGTTGAGGTCGGTGCACATCAGACTCGACACAGAAAAGCTAAAGAGGCAACCACAAATATTGGTTGTGTTTCCTTAGACACCTGAGATACATCATTGTGAATTCTAAACAAGTACACATATTATAAAGTATATTTCCTCAAAGAGAGTCTTTCTCACTCTCACCGGGGTGGAAGGAGAAAGAGGAAGTTTAGTCTGTAGAGAAATGCATACAATGGCTGTGGTGTATGCAATTTTCCTCTCTCCCACACAGCTCAATTTACCTCCACGCCTGTGTTTTGCAATCTAGCTGAGATTAGCAATAAGAAAGTACACCTTTCTGAAGGTATACACGTTTCTAATTTAATTTTATACATGGTAATGCAATTTTATATACACATAAACAGTCTATAGAGCCACTGATTCAAATGGGAAGCATACACACTACAGTCTAGATAGAACAGGGGTCTGCAACCTTTTCGGTAGTCAGAGCTACTTATTTTCAGTGAAAATTATCACAAGCTACTAATATTATTACAGTTTTCATAGTGACTACATCAGAAGGTATTACATAATGATCATGTGATCAACCCTATCTGACAAGACATGCATCAGGTAGGGTTGCTAGCAGTAATGTAAAAGAACCCTTTTAGATGGGCCTGAACCGTCCATTTAAATATTAATAAATGACCCCTAAGTAGGCCTTATTGCCCATATGGCAGGGTGCTTAGCATTTAAAAGTAGGATATGTAAAAGTTTAATGTTAAACAAGTCCTTACAGTGAAAAGGCCCTAAAGCTATTTTCACTTTAGCAGGGTTGGCTGTTGCATAGCAAAGCACTGAGATACAAAATTAAGTTTCATAAATGCTATCGTTGGCTTGGGAACAGCGACAAATTTCATTTTTTGGCTTTTCTGAAATATTCATTACATGCCCAATTCCTAAATGAAGTTGAATTTGTAATAAATATTTTGCAAAGTAGACTTTTAGAAAGTTACCTTAGGCCTGCCTGAAGTCTGTGGAAGCAAAATCTGCATTTTGCTCTGCCATTTCTAGGAGAGGGAATTAGTGTTTAAATAGGTGTCAATGAGGTGTGAACTTGCTAGCAGGAGCAAATAGGCTGGCCTGAAAGGGCAGAGGTGACACATTTGAGCTTGACAGGGTATGCAGAGACGGGCAGTGGGGTTCTTTTTTGACATTAAAGTGTCAAATCTTACTTGAATGTCACATCCTGCTTGAAAGGTCTGTGAGGTTTGTACATATGACATTTGGGGCGTACTTCAAAGAGGCCTCCACTGCAACAGGCAAATGTTAGTGGACACCTGGACAGGGACCTTCTTTTGTCCCTCACAGCCAGACAGGCCCCAATCACAGAGGGCCTTGTATGGCATTACAGTGTCAAAGTCTATTTGACAGGTCTGCTGGATTTACATATAACATTTGGGGCGAGCTATAAAGGAGGAAGCTGTCAAAACAATTTGAGTACATCGGCTGTCTGGTTGCTGAAAACTCAGTTTTGTCCTACCAGAAATCTGTCTCTGAGGTTGTTGGAGGTACAGGACTTGCCTCAAACTTGACTTCTAGTGTTCTATATGGGAGGGCGCTAGATTTACTATAGTTTACTATAGTACACTCCCCACCAAAACCCCTAGCCTTCAGAGCCCAGGATGAGTATGGCCGGAGACTTCAGCTATCATGAAAATGCCCAAAGTGGGTAGGGTTAGCCCCAGGAACCTTTCCTCATTGGTTAGGCTATCTCTATGGGTCATTGCCATTCACTAGCTCATGCCAAGCATAAATGTGGCATCTCCAGGAACCCACTTCAGAACACTACTGGAAGATCAGGAGAGAACTGAACCTATTGTCGGAGACCTGCGAAAAACGTACACGGCTGGGCCTGCTCTCTCTTGTACCCAGGATAAAGTGGACTCCAAGGGTAATAAGGGAGTCCTGTTCAAGCTACAGAGTTACAAAAAGTTACGAGAGGCCTTTCCTGCAACTGCACAACTTATCAGTGGCAACTGGACCTGGACAGGACTCTGCTTGACATCCTGTGAGTCTCTTAAGTGCTATTCCCTCCGGAGGTCCTGGGATGCTTTAGAAATGTACTCCTGTGGCGGATTAGGACTTAATGGACTAAAGTCAGAAGGCAAAATCTTTTGCCCAGGCCAAATGTAGTTGGTGTATCTGACTGGCGCTCCACCACCGTCAGCGTCAAATTGCACCTAGGTGCAGTTCTACTGCGACCATTAATTATCATTGGCCGTTTGTGCTTCTTAGTGCTATTTTTACTTAAGACTTTAAAAATTCATATCTCCGGTTCCCCTAATTGGCTTCTTGTAATTTTGGTGTCACTGCGACCTGCCTAATCAATATTAAGCAGGTTGTTTTGCGACCCATTTGAATTTACAATTTCTGAGGGGGCCTAGTAGTACATAGGTCTTATCACAAATTGCATTCTCTCATGGTGCTTGGCGTATTGTGACCTGCCTAATTAATATAGATTAAGCAGGTTGTTTTACGACCTCATTCGAATTTACAATTTCTGAGGCAATCTATTCATATATAGGTCTCATTCTAAATTGTATTCTAATTTGCAAACCATAAAACCCTACATATTATTCTTAAACAGGTGCCCAATGTATGTAGGTAGTGCAGTATACATATTTACTTTATGTGGATATACTACATATACTAGTAAACAGCACACTGGCAATGTGGGCTCCAAACGGTGAACTGGTATGTAATTAATACAAATTATGTTTCTTCCAAAGCTTTACTTTGTGACCCCATTGCCAAGGGGGCACCCCAACATAAGGTCAAAAAATAACAGCTGAAAAGGAGCGTTCAATTCTATACAGGATTATCTGTTCCAAAATCAACAGATGGTTAAACTGTTCTCAAGCAATAGATCAAGTAGTCATGATGTGACGAATAAAAGTTATTCAGGAATCTTGCGATTTGCTTTTAATCCAATTTTATGCAACAAATGCCAATTTGACTCAAGCAATCCACTCAGCCCAGCGAACACGTTTCGTCCCAGTGGGACTTCATCAGGGCTTGATCAATATCCCAATGTTGTCCTCCACTCAGTGTTGGCTCCTGTTCTCTTATAAATTTTCATAGATATAATTTTGTACAACTACGCGCTCCCATCTTATCTTCGTCCTTTCGGTTTCCTGGTTCAAATGACCTATGAGTTGACACCTCAGAATTTATGCGATAAAAGGTATTCAGGAGTTTTGCCAATTACCTATTATCAGTCGCATCATGATGCGAGACATCCATTACAAAGCGGTCTTTACACCGCGATACGTTTACAACATGTTCATTACAACGCAAGTCATTACAAAGACTTGCGCTGGATAGCGCTATACACTAAAGAATAGTATGATTTACTATTCCAACACCTTCCCTACTGTTACGTAGGATGGAGTTGGAATAGTAAATCATACTATTCCTAAGTCCAGTGCCTCTAGCGCAAGTCGATGTAATGACTTGCGTTATAATGACCGTTTTGTAAACGTATCGCGGTGTAAAGACAGCGTTGTAACGTTATACATTCCATCATGACTACTTGATCTATTGCTGGAGAACAGTTTAACCATATGTTGATTTTGGAACAAGTAATCCTGTAAAGAATTGAACGCTCCTTTTCATTTGTTATTTCTTGGATATAGTACAGCTCTGGCACAAATCTGGTCCCTTTCTATGTTGGACACCCCCTTCTCCTTAAATCCATTATTGTACAAAGGGAACATTCTAAAGAGCAAGGTTTTAATTGTATCGAGCATTGTGCCGGACCAGTGGTACTCTCCTAATTCATTCTATTGTTACGCAGTTTAATGATACAGAGCAGAGGACTTCTAAAAGCACTAACATTTCTGGAATTCATTTATTTTATCACTCATTATCTATAGGATGGCCCAATCTTAGAAATAGTAGCTTTGAAGGAAGAAATGGGAAACATTTTCTACAGAAATGAAGCCATATATTTGCATACTCTTGGTACTGTTTTGTTTTGCTTGTATCTGTTCTAAATCAAGGGAATCAAAATTCGAATTCCCCTCAATCCAAATATGATGGACAGATTCTGGATCCCGTTGCGGCTGGCAAACTGTTCACAGATGTGTTTGCGTAAGTGTGCGTGTGTATTCTGTGTTTAGATGTGGAACTCAAATTTACATTTTTGGTATTTACTGGCATGGGCTCTAGGCCTTAGACGTGTTCTACAAACAGTTTCTTTTTTATAATCAACCTACAATAAGATTGTATTCAGAATGTCGACGATCAACATTACATAAAAGTAAGTGCACACAGGAAAGTATAGATTTATTTTTCTTAATTTAAAATCCACTTAAAAGAGGATATATGTGCGTGTGTGTGTATGTATATATGTAATATATATATATATTTTCCATGTTTACTACTAAATTAGCACTAGCACTTTAAATTGTGGGCTTGGCAATGCGTATGGTCAGGTGACCAAGGCTGCTTGGACGGCCGAAACGCGTCCTGAACATCGACATCAAAATTGGGAAATAAATAAAGCATACTGTTTGGTATAACAGTGGTCTGTGCCCGTAATTTTCCTCCAGGAAAAGACAAATTGCGAGTTGCTTCAAGTTTTAACCGGTGAATGGCTGTTGCCGGTTCACAGACCCCCTCCTGGATTGAGGCTTTGCCATAACCAGCTGATTGCCTAGGAGGTCGCCGAGCGGATACCGCCACGGGCTCGTGGTGAGTGACGGCGGGGACCCCTGGGGCACTACGTGTAATCCGGAAGAGGAGACCGGCTCAGCCCCTCGGAAACAAACCATCGAAGGAATCAAGGCGAGACGACACGATCCGGCTGCAATGTGAGGCGAGAGAAGGTGCTCCTTCGTACAACTGTGTGGGTGCCCGGTGGAACGGGAACCAATCGGAGGTGCATCGTAGGAAGCTCGCCTCCAAACGCCGGTAAGAGGAACTGTGTGTCACGGACATTGAAGTTTCTGAGTCGGAGGTATACCCGCATTAGGGGGAAGCAGACGCGGGAGAATAGGCTTTTTTTCTCTCGCCTGCATGATAAAGCCCCCACTGCGTAATCAACAGTGTGCATTAGACCCGTAATTTAAAGATGTCGACAGACGCGCGCAGAGCCCGAGAGCTTGCTGCCGACGAAATATTTTCAGATGCTCTAGAAGGGGAGGCTATACAACGAGCAGAGGTACAAAAGGGGAATAGCAATAGCCCGACTGAGCTGAGAGAACAATTTAAATTGTTGGAGCAATTGAAGAGGCGAGAAACAGCGAAATGGTGGGAGGCTCGCTCCCTTAAGAGATACCTGGACGTTGGCAGGATTCCAAGGGGGCTGCGCATCATGTTAGCCCCAAGTTATGAGACGCCCAATCCCCAGATGATGATTGAATGGGGTGAATGTAACCTGGAATCCTCGAGGCGCTTAGTACAGATCCTCGTAAAATATGCGGAAATAGATGGGGCGGAATTGATAACAAAAATAGACGCCCAAGAAGCATATATTAAACAACAAGGCAATGACCCCCAACAAGAAAGTAAATGGAGGGAGGAAATGAACAACAGGCTTGATAAAGAAGAGGAAAAAATAAAAGCGCGAAAAATTTGGAAATTCAAACGAGATCGCGATGATTATGCCAACGGCCAGATCTTCACCTTTTCACGACGTTATGACTCACTGAGAGTTGCGATTGCCAACAAAAGACAGGATGGGGGAAAAGGGAAGCAAAAAGAACAAATGGAGCCTTCCTCACCGTATAGCTCGGCGTTGGAGAGTGAATCCGACAATGAAGGTGTGAGGAACACCATGGGCATTAAGCTGACGGTGGGGGAAGAGCTGGACATTTTAAAACAGGGAAGAAGGGAGACATTGAGGCCAAGACCTCAAAATACAATGGCACCACAAAATGCCAAAGGAGACGGGCCAGGCGCAGGGCGAACAAACAGCGGCGAGCCAAAGAAACGAGGCCGCGGGCGTGCCCGGAGATATTAGAGAATGAGACCAAGGATTGCGAAGCCCAGGAGGTCAGAACTATTATCAATTTAGGGCAAACTGAACTGACCAAAGCGGAAAATCAACTATTAAGTCTGGGCTTAAGTTTCTGCCCGGAATCCAACTTCAAATACACTCAAACAAGAGCAGATGTGTATTTATCAGAAAACTGAAACTTAAAAAGTTCCATATGATTAAACCATCAAAGGATATGGACAATGGAATGCAGAGTGCAACCAATTCCACCGGTCTCCAAGTCTCTGACTTGGCCCTGTTCTCGGACATACACCATCTTGCAACAGCGGGGGATAGTATGGAAGCAGGTGAACTGTCCCCGCTTGTGAATCAAATTAAACCATATACACCCTTCAAGCCAAAGTCCAAATTCATCCCTATTTCCACCCATGATGGCTTAGATACCTTTAGTGAACATGTGGCAGTACAACTAAAGAAATTGACATATGTCAGCAACAAAGTAAGAAAAAGAAAGTATTATCATCAACAAGGAAAATTTATGCAGTTGATCTCCAAACTTCAGAAGGCGGACCTAGTCATCCGTAATTCAGATAAAGGAGGGAACATAGTCCTTTGGCCAACAGCTGAATATCTTAAAGAGGCCTACAGGCAGTTGGACGATGTGGCATGCTATAGTAAGAGCTCGCCACTTAAATACAAAAATGCACAAGAGACATTGTTTAAGGACCTATTGGCATGGAAAAGCCGGGGTCTTTTAAGTTGGGAAGAATTCAAGTTCATTAAAAAAGAACATCCATTAATACCATACATTTACTTCATCCCAAAAGTGCATAAAAGTTTGACGGAGCCTCCGGGACGACCGATTATTGCTGCCTGTGATGGCCCTCTTGAGAACTTATCACGATATATTGATTACTTTTTACAAGATCATATGAAAAAGTTAAAATCATATATTCAGGACACAGGAGACTTTCTCAAAAAAATAAACAACTTGAAATGGAAAGAAAGTTACCTGCTAGTCACATTAGACGTAAGTTCCCTCTACACTTGTATCAAACACAAGGATGGACTAAGAGCAGTGGAATTTTACTTGAGCACAAGACAAATGGAATATGCGGACCACTCCAGAATGATTTTGAATATGCTATCTTTTTGCCTAGAAAATAATTTCTTTTTGTTTAATGGGCAATTTTATCAACAAATACGAGGAGTAGCAATGGGGGCCAGCTTCTCCCCCAGCTATGCCTGTTTGTTTATGGGCTGGTGGGAGGAGCTGGTGGTCAGACAGCAATACAGTAATGTCTTTGCTCAAAATGTGATTTTATGGTTCCGCTTCATAGATGATCTTTTTATTATTTGGCAAGGTACTAAGGATAGTGTAATTAACTTTGTCAAAGATATCAACTGCAATGATCTTAATCTTTCCTTTACCTCTAACATCAGTGATGACTCAGTGACATTTTTAGATGTACAGGTTTTAATATCCAACAATATTTTAACTACTACCCTTTTTAGAAAACCTACGGCTGGCAATACACTTCTTCATGCCTCCAGCTCACACCCACCCCATTTAATAAATAGTATACCGTATGGGGAGATGCTCCGCATCCGTCGTATTTGCAGTAACCCTGAGGACGCGGAACACAAATTAAGGGAAAGTATGACTAGGTTTTTAGCAAGAGGGTACAGTTATGAGGTATTGGAAGCAGCCAAGAAAAAGGCCCAATCAAAACCCAGGGAAGAGCTTTTAGAATACAGAAAAAAAGAGGTTTCTGATCCTGATAAAGAACCTGTGCGTCTTATTTTAACATATTCTAGACAAGAAAAAGAATTGAGGAATATCATGAGAAAGAGCTGGCATCTAGTTCGTGAAGATCCGGTGATTGGCTGCCTTATGCCCCCAAATCCTCCAATCAGCTTCCGTAAGTCCAGAAGCATGGGGAATATGTTAACGGACAATAGCCAAGAAAGTTTTAAAAAACAGACATGGCTACCTGTAAGAAAAGGTTTTTTTAAATGCTCATCCTGCAAGGCCTGCCAGTTTGGTACAAATACAAAAACATATTGCACTGCTTTCTCAGAAATTCCAAGGGAAATCAAGCAACACCTGACGTGCAAACTAGACTTCTGTGTCTATGTGTTACAATGTGACTGTCCCTTAAAATACATAGGCAGTACCAAACTGGCGGTCCATAAACGAATCTTGCAGCATATCAGAGCTATTGTCAATAAGGACCAAAATTACCCAGTAGCCAGACACTTTGAAAAAATGCATGAAAGTAACCCCAAAAGTCTCAGGTACTTTGCAATTGAATCTGTTCCCCAGAAACGAAGGGGAGGGAATAGAGAAGCCACCCTACGTCGCCTGGAAACACAATATATATTAGAATTCGATTCCAAATGGCCGGGGGGGCTTAATGCAACAGAAGACCTCTATACCTTTTTATAAGGTTGAACAGTGCATCTGGCAATAAAAACACTGGGTGGTTGTCTCTCCCTGGGATTGCTATGTATTTTACTTTGAAGGTTCTTGGGCTTGTTCTGTATGAGAAAAAACATTATATATATTTTTAATGATTGATTTTAAAGGCAGGGTAGGTTTTATTAACCTTGTGTCTTTTTTATTGGTCATTTTAAATATGTCACACAGCCATCTTTCAGTGTATTATCTTACGATTGCATTTCTTTAAATAATTAATGACAAATTATTTACTGCACTTTATTTGTCTATGTCCCCTACCTCAACTCGCACAATTTGCACCAATAAGCATTAGTCACTTTAGGTCTATCGAATATGGTTGCACTTTATTTGTTAATGTCTCCTACCTCAACTTGCAAAATTTGCACTAACAAGCATCAGTCACTTTATGTCCATTTGATATAGTTGCATTTTATGCACTTTATTTGATTAACTTTATGTTAATTGCAGTGATGGACTATTGTGGAAATGTATATAGATCAAATATTTTGTGATTTGTATTTTTTAACTGCTAACACGGTTAAGTAAGCACTAATTTGTAGTAATCATGTGTCAGGAGAAAAATTCTTTATTGTCATTTTATTACCAAATATAGGGGAAATGTTTTGAAAAAAACTGAACTCTAGAAATAGTGGCATTTAGGCCTCCAAATTCTCAAGTATATCCTCTTTGTATTTGTTTACGCATTAGCAACATATGACTATGTTAAAAATGACGAGATTTACAGTAACTTTTCCATGTTTACTACTAAATTAGCACTAGCACTTTAATTTGTGGGCTTGGCAATGCGTATGGTCAGGTGACCAAGGCTGCTTGGACGGCCGAAACGCGTCCTGAACATCGACATCAAAATTGGGAAATAAATAAAGCATACTGTTTGGTATAACAGTGGTCTGTGCCCGTAATTTTCCTCCAGGAAAAGACAAATTGCGAGTTGCTTTATATATATATATATATATATATATATATACACATATACATATATATATATATATATATATATAGAGAGAGAGAGAGAGAGAGAGAGAGAGAGAGAGAGAGAGAGAGAGAGAGAGAGAGAGAGAGAGAGAGAGAGAGAGAGAGAGAGAGAGAGAGAGAGAGAGAGAGAGAGAGAGAGAGAGAGAGAGAGAGAGAGAGAGCGAGCGCGCTTGCTAGGGGAGGGACTTTGGGTAAGAGGTTTTTATACATTAGTCTGTTAAATTGTTTGCTTTCATCCACCACAGCAACAGCCTTGGGCAACGGCTCTGGCCACTTTGGCCATTGGCTCCCATCTCTGAGTTACACATTCTGCCTGTGCCTATATGCCATCGACCTCCAACACAGTAAATTTCAGTGCCAGCACTCGTGGCCTAATCTTTCTTTTTATTTACTTTTCCAAACTTATTTTTGGCGTTTGCCAGTTAATCTGTCCCTGTAACGCAATCTCTATTGGCTAATCAAACTGTGTCATACAATCCACACACCGCACATTTCGAGGCGCTGCCTCTCACCACGGGTGGCACATGAAGGTTCTTTTGATGCAACATCGCGACTCAGCATTATTTCCCATTTCTGCTCATATCCACAGGCACATACTACGCGTCATCACGTCTTGCGTTCGGCCCTGTAGAAGACTACTTTGATCCTTTCAAGAAGCAGATGCTCTCTCATCATGACTGGCTGTTTCTCTAAAACGGAAACTCTCAAGCCAAAGTAACTTTAGGTCCTCGAAAAAAGGCAATTTTGGGAAGCAGTTGGTTATGTGTTACATTCTTAACCTCACGTTTCTTCATTTGAGTTTTATAATTGTTCTCGACAATTATTGGGTTAAGACTGTCTCTTGCAAATAGTGCGGATTCTTTAATAATGTGCTCTAAACTGCTAGTGGCTGAAAGGAACCAACAGATTGCTGCTACCTGTAGAACACCGCAACATCCACCCCATCACCCATGGAGTACCAAATTGGTGGTTACCACAGGAGAGGAGAATTGCCCACCCAACAGCAAAAAACAGGACATAGAAGTGGGAGACTTCAATGAATAACATGGATCAGCATTCAGTGTGTTTCGATGTTAACAAATATTAATATTAGTCTGTGCGTATTCCATATTTATGGTCAAATTATATTATCTGAGAGAGGGAAATAGAGAATAAAACTGCTCGGCAACAAATTTATCATTGGAAAAATGCTGTGCATAGTCACAGTATTTCCCACGTACAACGCAGGGGTTAAAACTCCACTCAATAATTTAAGACGAGGCTAAAACTCAAACAACTGATAGTGAGTAGTGCTAATGCTGCAAAAACCACACTGGAGACCAGGTTCCTGCGAGTCTAGTGTGAGGGGTATTCATTATCACCCCCCCCCCCCCCAAAGACCTACATATTAGATCTCCACCTATATATGGCAGACAAGACTCAAAGATGTAGTCCCTGACTACCCAGGCAGAACATGTTGATCAATAGAAAGATAGTAAACACATTACCAAATTATTTTGTGCAACTGACGTGTGACGGTGTTCTACCACATTATCGAGTTCTTTATTTAGACCTACAAAAATATCAAACCTAAAATATCAACTCCCTCTATACGATCAATTTAAATAAACACAGCCAAGTATAGATTTAGCATTCTTAACTCTACGCCTGCATACCTTGACGACGAATTCACAGTGCTAGGTATGTCGATGAGGAGTTAAGTATAGTATATCTATTCTTACCTCTATATGCTGACATTGCCAACACAGTGGTAGTCGCTATTCTGGATTCAATATTTTTTGAAAGCTGAAATAAAAAAAAACTTGATATTTTGGCCAACAACACTTTGATTAAAGCAAAGATTTTCTCTAAAGATTCTTTTGGGTGTGATCTTCACCTAATAATAATCTGAATACAATCTGGTGTATATGAAGTACATAGGCGTGTGCAAAGTTAAAACAAGAGCAGTTACACAAGAAGGAAATTGTTTTTGTGCAATGTCTACAAAGGAAAGAATCAATGTGATCGTGTTAGACTTATACTCCAAGGCTCACAACAATATGGCACATCAAATACCCAAAATCACAATCCTTCCATTAAAATGGATACTTTTATATGAGTTGGTAACTTTTACTATTTGCGACTCTACAAGAACACATACAACAAAGCAGTAACAGAGCAAAACAGATGGCAAACTGAAAGTTTTACCTGGTACTTTGCAGAGATAGGGCATACTGTCTTGAAGTCGGAACACATTGTTTACTGGCTTGAAGAACATAAGACCACCTCCTGCGTTTAGTATCATCAAAAATGCAGAAACCCTATTGTGTTTGAAGCACAGACCCTACTTTAGGAGGGACTCAACTTTGATGATAATGGTGGGTTAGACTGCAGTCTTGCTACAAGAAACAGCGGAGGGGGAGTTTAAAGGCACAAATGACCTCTCTCAGAACACTGGAATCTCCCAATCGAGCTAGGTAGCAAGCCTACTGCATGCTGAACCAGCACAGCAAAACATTCAAATGAAAAAAAAAGTAGGAAAATAACAAAACATGGTTCAGTCAGTGAGTGTGCGCGATAGGCAGTCACAACTCAGTTCATCAGGACTTCATAGTAGAGGATTTCCTGGGTAACACTTTGCTCTGAATTCTGGCACGGGAGGAAGGTAGCTCCAAGTGACTGTGTCCATGCCCCTGGAGTACTTGGACCGGTTGGGTGGTTCCATATAGGCTAGTTTTGGAGCAGTAGGGCAGGCCAGAACAGCTTCAGCACCGACTTCACACAATATCCCAGACAAGCAGAAGTGAGCAGTACTCAGATTTAACTCTACTGCTGTTTGAAATTACAGAGTGCACAAATGGCCAGGTCTAAAATGGGGTTTACCAAACTGGAGGGGGCACAGGTTATATGTACCTGGCAGTAAGGCAGCAATTAAAAGCCCAGCCAAACATGTTGGGCACAGTTCGCATCCTTCAAGAATTCTGGAAAGGTTTTACTTTATGATGAGACTTAGGCATGCATGGACACTGTTATAGTTTGTAACTAAAATGTTTAATATTGTTATTATTATCTTAAGGTATCTAGACCTCCTGAAAGCGCAAGCACAACCCCATCCCTTGAGGGAGATAGTTTGCTCCAGCACAGCACGGGCTAATAAATGTAAACCCAGCATACTGATTCAGTGTTAATATTGTGCTGTATTGCTGTAATCTTTGAAATGTCAATTTAAAAAGTGTTAATAATAAGGGTTCTATCCCTTGAATGCAATGCAGGAAACTCTACATGTGGATAGAGGCTTCAGGGATACTTGAAGACTTCTCTGGCTGAAAATGTCGCGCATTACCTCCAGACAGCCAGGCAAAACAAATGAGGAAGAACTAGGGAAAGAGTATGTCCTCTGTGAGTAGCGTCCATACTGAAACCAGCATTCTTGCAAAATAAACGTTCAACATGTAGCTATGGGTAATTCTACTGACAGTGCATTGGTAATATTTGCTATGCACTTAACCCAGCACAAACATTATGACGAATGTAATCAGTGTGACAAGTTAAAAGCACCTTTCCAAACATTTCAAACATTCAGAAAATAATAAAAACAAAGGGCCCTAATCTGCCCTAAAACCACTGTTAATTTAGATGGAGGGACCAATAGGCAACACACAAAGTGCCACTACGCATCTCTAAATCTAGGAACTATGAATAAGAACATTTATATTAAAATAAGTTGAAGCTCATAAAAATATGGACACTTCCAATGCAAAAATCAGCAAAACATGGCATGTGCAAAGGGTGAAAGATGTGCTACTCACTTAATACAACACAAGGGCAACGAATTTATGGTCCCTGGTAACACCTAAGGAGTGTCCCAGATGAAAACCAAATTTGCACTTTTAAAGGTCCTGCAGGAATAGGGGTTCCACAAACGTTTGCTAAAAAGCAAAACAGAGGCACTTTCAATGAGAGATGAAAACGTCAGAAAGGGCACATCTGCAGGGTTAGTTGGAGACTTTAACTTTACAGGGAGAAAGACTAGATCATTCTTCTCCAAAGAGTAGCTCACGAGCTACTGGTAGTTCTCCAGCTCCCTGTAAGTAGCTCTCCCCTATATATACCTGCCTACTAAATTTGAACCTTATGCCTGGGTGAATGAATGCCAAAATTGTGTATTCTAGGCAAACGTGTACATTCGGAACTTATAAGCGGATAGTTGAAGAAAAATGGCTGAATTTACAAAGTAATAGACTGCATTGATTTTTGAGTGATAAAATTATGTTGGGAGACTAAATATTATTTTTGTGCCAGGGGTATTGCAGCAGTGCCTGTTATGTATTACCTATGTAGAGGCATCCCAAGTTGATAAATCCTTTTTTGCATTACTGCTGGCAACCCTGTCTTAGGCACTGAGCGGATCACTGTTAGAGATGTTGCATATGGAGGTCACTAATGTGATCATTCCTAATGTGGTCACTATTACAAAATTAATAATACTAGTAGCTCCCAGTATTTTTTTATTGAACATAAGCAGCTCTTATTGCACAAAAGGTCGGAGACCCCTGGACTAGATACAGAATTAGGGCCACCACAAAACATATGAATTCTGGGTGATTTAGTCTTTTTGTTGAAGACTGAGGCTGCTTTATAGGACCTTTAAAGGTTGCTTCGGCAGCAACCCCTTTTCACAATCCTCACTGGTTGTTCCCACAATAGGTCTGCAAGGTGGAAAATATCTCCCTAGTTTCCTGGGCAACTTAATCACTCAAAAGCGGAGGCAGGCATTTCAGAAGGGCTTGAAGAGGTTTTCTTGATTGGAAAGCAAAAGGATCATCAGTGTTATCTTGAGATTATCTCAACCTGAGGAGGAAGGGGTCAATGGCGGTTGGTGATCCTTGAAATTTTGACCTGCCTTGAGAACAATTTTTTAAAATATGGAGTCAAATAGTGCTTTTTAAAACACAATTGTCACATAAGCATTATTATGGAACGCTCCATGATTTACATGGTATGTCATTGAAGCCCAAAGATTACCGCAAGATAACCCCATTTTTTTCAAACTTTGTCATGGTTCCCCCTCTCTCTTATGTTAAGAATTATCTCCAGTGGGCCATTGCCAGCATTTTGCCACGAGTGCCATGCATATGCAATAGATGTCTCCTTATGTCAAGAATTGTGTGCAATATGCCAATACCAGAATTTTGCCTTTGATCAAGTACAGATTTTTCCATGGGTGCACCTATAGGCCAATAATTTACTCCAGTATGTCAGGGACCAGATTTTATCATGAGTGCATCCCTTACATTCAATTGGCAGTGCTACAATGTTGCCATGGGTGCCCCTATGAACTAAGTATAACCTTAAGTATACCATGGCCTGCGGCAGTCTACAAGTCTAACATGCTCATGCACCCTCACTCAGCCTTTTTAGCTCACTCGCACTCCTCCACTCATATTCTCTCACTCATACTTACAAACTCGCTCCAACTCCCACTTACTTATTCTGAGTCTCTCACACTTATTCATTCACACTACCCGACTCACTCTCACTCATTGCTTCTCACTCTCATTCATATACACACACACACTCTGTGATTCTCATTCACATTCTCTCTACCACACTCTCACTCACTACCACGACCTTACTGTCCCTTCTCTCCCTGTCACTCTCACTCCCCCACTACACTTGACTCTCAAAGGCTCCTTCACACTCACTCCTACTCCCTCACTCTCCTACTCCCACACTCTCTCACTTCTCATCTCCCTTAATCCTATCACCACTCCCCTTGCCTTCACTCCAACTCATTTCCATTCACTGATTCTTTCAATCTCATCCACTCAGGCATACTCATTCATAACCACATTAACCCAGACCCTCGCTGATTCACACTACATCTAATTCACTCACAAACACGCACACAGTGCAGCAGCACACATTTTTTACTTACCTTGTAACCCCTGCTTGCAACTCCAACATGGCAGCAACAGGGCAGGAATTGAGCGTTGGACATAGGAACCAGTAATGCATGATTCTTTGGCTGGCAACTGAATGCCAACCAGAGTAACGGCAAGGATAATAAAAGGGGAAAGCCCACCTTAAGGTTACCACCAGCTTCTGCTAGGGCTGAAATCAAAGCCTTTCAGCAATTGGGAAAGTGTTCGAGATCCTACCTCTACTGCACTTGGTGGTCTCCCTTTGCCACAGTGATGCACCGATGTGTGCCCTTGCAGGACCATTTTAGGCGATATACTGTGCTACCTGAGGCACGAGCAGTATGTCTGCTAAATAAAATATAGAATTTTCCTGGGTAGGGAAGCGCAATTGAATTACCCCCCTCAGACACAAGTAATCCAGGCATCCACCTATACAGTGGTGTGCTTTTTCAACAGTAGTCTTTATAAAGATGCAGATTTATTCATAGTTAATGTTTATTCAAGATAAAATGTATAGCATGCCGACATGCAACAACCTCCACCTTTAGCCTTGCGAGCTAAAACAAAGGGTGCAACCCACTCAGAACATTCAACTGGTTAAATGACCCTCTTGGCCACATAATTTGTATGATTCCTTCCTTAATCCGGTATGCAAGGCTAAGAGCGCTCTTTTAACCTTATGTACTACTGCTCATGCTTCTTACACTACTCTTATCTTATCCATGAAACCCTTGAATGTCCCCAACTTTTCTTGAAATACTTCAAGATAAGCTTTTTCCCCCCATGCATTTTTCTCCGTTAGAAAAATAATTTGCAAGTACTCCTTTCTTAGTACAACTTGAGCCGGGCTGTTGGGATCTAACAATATCTCCAAATTCTTTTGATCATGCCAACCCAAAAACAAGCATCATCTTTAGTACAATACACCTATCGTGACACGGTTTTGAAAATTAAATTCAGCTTCAAATCCTCCTACTACATCTATGGGCTTGCCTCCATTACCTACAGATCAAATTACAGAGTCCCTCAATTAAATTCCACCAAAAACCTCTTTCTATTTTTTCTCACTCAACAACGTGAACGAGGATCCGGAGTCTGACATAACTTTTACACCAACACCATTGATGTTTAGCATGCAGAAAGGGGTTTTATCATGTTCAAGGAAACACCCCACACAACCTCATTATTCTCATTTATCGATACATCCTTGACCGTTAATACCTCGCCTTCATCGCTCATGGAAACCTCATCCTTACATAACTTGCTATTTCTCCTCTGTGAATTTTGCTTGCTTGCATCCTGCCCGAGGATCTGAAAACCCTAGCAAAATGCCCTTTTCTCATGAACTTAGCACACAACTGCTCCTTGGCAGGACACAGACTGGCATTTCCCAAATGGGATGTGGTTCCACATCAATAACACTCCAATAGTTTAAAGTGTTGTTTTTAGCCAGGCTTATCAGTTACTTTTTCAACCTCTTCTTTCTTTTTCCCTTTCTTGTATTTACTCTTCACAGCTAACACATTCTGAGGAAGAGGCTTGGAATCTGATACAGTCATTTGTTCCATAAATGAAATTTTACTTTCAATCCTAGTCGCTATTTCTACTGCCTTTTCTAATGTTAGATTAGGAGTTGACGACAAAGCTTCTTGAACCTTTATATTTTTGTTTTTTTGACCAGCTGATCCCTGATCCTTTCTTCCTCAAAACCTTTATATTCACAAGAGACCGACAGAATTCTTAAAGCTCTGACAAAATTAGCAGACGACTCTCCAAGGATTTGAACCCTTCTGTGGAACTTGTCTCGCCATGACGAAATTTTTGCATGCCTTAAATCTTACATCTAGAGATATTATAGCCGATGCATATTCATCTACGTCACCATCACCATCAATTATCATGACTACTTCCTTCGGAATATGTTTCAATATTTTCTGACCTTACGAACCCAAACAATGATGAAGAATGGCAAATTTCATTTTGTGGGTGAAGGACTCACCTTCTAAAGCATCAAGAAACCTTCAAAGGCTTCTTTCAATTGTCCCCAGTCTGATTCAGGAACTATTGGATTCAGTGGAAAAAAAACAGAGGTGGTACTACTGAATGCTGCATTTTAACAGTAAAACTTACACTAAACACTCTGGACAATGCTAAAGACAACCAGACAGGTGCCTACAATATTGAAATATCCTGTTATGATAATGATTATACAGTACAAAGACAACCAGATGTGCCTGTCACCATGCGTACAGGGTTTCTCTATGTCGATTCTACTGTATTGGTGAGCCTGTTACCAATAATTAGACTGGCAATATATGTCAATGAATTCTGGTGTGACTATCAATGACCATGAAGGCTTGAACTAGATGCAACCTTTGGTGCGGGATGAGCAGTAAATGTGCATTATTCCCAACTCAAACTGGCGGCACGCAGGACATTACGAGGTAGTTGTAAAGTGGTGGGGGCGCTAGGCCCACATACTTTAGAAAGGAGCACACACACACCAGATTGATAGTAGTTAACTGGCCACGAGCATGTGCGCTCTGATCCTTTTTATTATCACGGTCAGCTGACTGGTGACGCCTGTGGTGGGTGGGTGTTTAGTGTGGGTTACAGCCTCAGAAACACTAGAATGTATCCAGCCGGTACTACATCAGCGACGACCTTCAGCTTCCCTTTAATGCACGCTGGCAATAACACATGCGATAGAGATGTTGCACGCATTCCACTGTCGCGCTACAACTGACAGCCCACGTGCTCTTCCCCTAATAGCAATTAATGGCCCACTCTTAAAGTTGGGGAAAGACTCCTGTGGTGGGTGGGTGTTTAGTGTGGGTTACAGCCTCAGAAATACTGGAATGTATCCAGCCGGATACTACATCCCTCCCAACTTTGGATAAAAGGAAATATAATAAGTCCAACCTGTAAAGAAAAACAGACACCCCAAATTAAACCACAAGTGGCATTATCTTTAGGCCGCAGGCCCGGCGGTGTTGGATTTCTTGGACCACCATTGTTCGTGACGTTCGGGTTCGTCTTGGCAAACCACCTGAGACCGACCTGGTCTATCAGTAACAATGTCTATGTACAAGAGTCCTTCATCAGGACACTGGCAGCTGTGATGAGATCCACTCTGTGATGTTTCTTGTCATGAGGTTTCTGCCTGGAGGTGACGTGCTAGCGGTTGTTCCAGTATCCTGACGGCCAAGATGCTTCCGACTTGCCTCTCTCACTTGGGCGCCTCTCTCACTTGGGCACCTCTCTCACCAGCGCCTCCGGGTGGGCTTTCCTGCTGGGCGGTCATGGGACCGTGTGGACCGTGCGGGCTCCGCGTGGGCCGCGCGAAGGCATCGCTTCCAAACTGCCAACGGGACTCGCAGTCTAGTCGCTCATGTGTCCACCAAGGGTGATGTTTCCATCTCTATGTCTTCGCCATCAGGAATCCGGTTCTGTGTATTCCTCTCAGGGTCGCATGGCAACCAGTCTCCGGCTGTGGCCTCCGTGCATCCTGCGCATGTCGAGTGGCTGCTGCCGAACATCTCTCCCATTCGGACTCCAATTTCACTGGAATTTCGCCGAGGCCCCTTGCCCCTGGATTTCCACTTGACCGCGTGGGCTGTGCAGGCCTTTGTGTAGGCTGCGCGTAGGGGTCGCTTCAGAACTCCCAATAGGGACACGGCCTAGTCTCGCTTTATCCCAAGGGGTGGATCTTCTAATGTCCGGTTGTGCTCTACTTCCGTATGCTGCAGGCTAACAGGGGTGCACAAACGGTTCCTGGGCGGCCTGCCTTCTTGGACTCCGGTTGCCTGGTGCGTGTGGATTCCCTTAGATGTTGTGCTGCTCCTTTGTGGTGTTGATGACTTCACCATTATTCTTTGATGGGGCAGTATGCGGCGGTCCGATGTCTCGGGGTGTTCTCTTCTGTGATGATGCCAGTACTCTGCCCGGTCACTTCGCCTCTTCTTCCTTTGCACCCCTGTGTTGGTTGTCTGCCCTGTGGCGTGATGCCACTGTACCTTCCTCCTTTGTAAGCTGACATCCTGTCATCCTCGTCTCCTCTTCTTTCTTCATGGCGTCTTGCCACTCACGCTCTTTCTTTTCTTTCCTTCCTTTGCGACGCGGTCTGGTCTTCTCGCATTCTCTCATATCCTAACCAGGCTTCTCCGTGTAGCGTGCACTCTACACGTTTCCCTCTGGTCTAGTCCCAGCAATAGGACACTCTTCTTTTCACTCTGTGACTGGACCGGTCGTCGCAACCTTCGTTCCTTCAACTCCTTCCAACTTCTGGTTACTGTTGTTGAATGTCTCGTCCGTCTCTTTCTGGTCCTTTTAGTGGACCTCTTGTGGGGTCCTCTTCACGGACATCCCCTCAGTTATTCACTTCACTGACTTCTTCTCCATTCTTCTGATCAGACCTCGTGTCAGGTCTCTCCTCTCTGACGACCATCAGGCTGGTCCGCTTCTTTTCTCTGGCGACCATCTGGCTGGTCGGCTTCTTCTCTTCTCTGGCGACCATCTGGCTGGTCGGCTTCTTCTCTTCTCTGGCGACCATCTGGCTGGCCGGCTTCGTTTCTTCTCTGGCGACCATCTGGCTGGTCGGCTTCTTCTCCCTTTCCCGGGTCTTTGTGCTTCTGGTGGTTCACGCAACCACCTCTTCTTTTCCACAATCACGTTGCTGTAGCGCGCTTCTGATGGCACTCTTCCGTTACCTCACTGGGTGGACTTCCTTTGTTCCTGGAGCAGTGTCTGCTGTTCTTGCGCGTCTTCGCACTTGCCTGGTGCTGAGGTCTTGAACCACTGTTCGTTTGTCTGGTGGTGCTCCTTCTTCCTGCTGCTGCAACGACGACCTGTGGCCATCAGGTGCCGCTACACTCTGTCTCAGCTCGGTTCAGTGCTTCTCTGGTGGTCTGCGCCACTGCTTCGTCGACCTGCTCCTGGTCACTCCCTTTTGCGCCCTTGTGACTGCGCTCTTCATCTCTTCTTGGGGTCCCAGTTCCCTGTAAGGTGCCACTGACCTTCCGTGTGCACCGATGCCTTGAACTCCCTCTATAGTGTATTCCCCGTTCTGGGCACCATCTGTGTGCATTATGCGGTCGTGGTGCAGACCTTGTGCTCTTCTGTCGCTCTGTCTTCTCCTGTTGCAACTTTCTGCCGTTGCACCTTTTACTTTCACTTTCCTAAGTGTAGCCACTGTTTCAGAGAAGCATTACTGGGTTCATTGCCCTGTTCTTGCTTTAGTAATTTTTTCTCTGAGGTGCGCTGCTGCTCCAAAACCACTAGGTGGCAGTGCTGCCTTTGCTGGCCTCCATTCACTCTCCTCAGCAGTTTCTCCTATGCTGCAGGCTTTCACCAGATGGCTGCTGCTCACACCCCCTCACCAGGCGCTCTACAAGCTGCGGGACAGTTCCTCTCTATGGGGTGAGTGTCTCTTTTCACTGGTGCACCTCGGATGGGTGCAACTGCAGTTAATCATGCGCTTAGCAGCCCT
Organism: Triturus cristatus; assembly: GCF_964204655.1. Classification (NCBI taxonomy): domain Eukaryota; kingdom Metazoa; phylum Chordata; class Amphibia; order Caudata; family Salamandridae; genus Triturus; species Triturus cristatus. The sequence continues at coordinate 1,353,149,251 of NC_140589.1, forward strand.
CTTGCCTTTTCACGGTTAACTGTGAAGGCCGCCTGGGGGCACCTCGTGCTGTTCAAGCTTCTTTTCGTATGTCGCGCCTCAATGCGCCTTTGATCCGCTGCCAGCCACCTGCTGACTTTGCCTCACTCTCCCCGCAACAACATCTTAATTCACGCGCTGCACGGGGCGGGGGAGGGTTAGCGCCGCTGCCGGAGCTCGCTTGCCCGGCAGTCGGCCATTCATTTGTACCGCTGCCACCTCCCGCTGCAGACCTCTTCCTTCTTGGGCTGCGACGGGGGGGGCGGCTGGTGCCTCACTGGTCAGCTGCCGGCGACACGCACACTTCTTTCTCCTTTCCCGCTTGCCCCCAGCAGCCTTATCCAGATCTTTTGCTGCACGGGGTAGGGGTTGGGGCCGCTGCTCTGACTTCCGGGCCCCTCACCGGTCAGTGTTCATTTTCGGCCATATAGGTGGGGTGGGCTCCCGATGGCCTCATAGCGCTCTGGGCATATAGCACTTCGCTGCGGGGCTTAATGAGCGGGGTGGGCTCCCGCTGGCCTTATCACGCTTGGGTCGCTTCCTTTGTTTAGTGTAGCCCCGCGTCCTCCTCCTGATTCACAGGCTCACCTCCGGCCGGCGGGCCTTCTCATCCACGCGGGTGGGCTCCGCATGTTTCTCCTCACTTGCGGGGGTCACTCCGTCGCAGCCGATGCGGGCGGGCTCCGCTCGCACTTCACTCAGGACACTTCCACGCAAGGGCGGCTCAAACCGGCAGGCTCATGAGGTGCGGGGTGGGCTCCCGATCACCTCATCCTCTTCATGCAGGCCCGGGGCTCGTCACATGCCCCACAGACCTTCAGGCAGCTGGCGCCTTCCTCGCAGGGGGTGGGTGCCGATTGCATGCAGCAGCTATCTCCCCTCACCCGTCTTCATCGGCCTCACACCTCCCCCACCAGGACCAGGGGAGGCGAAGCCACTGCACACATGGGATAAGACCCACTCGTCGCCATTGTAAAGTGGTGGGGGCGCTAGGCCCACATACTTTAGAAAGGAGCACACACACACCAGATTGATAGTAGTTAACTGGCTACGAGCACGTGCGCTCGGACCCTTTTTATTATCAGGGTCACCTGACTGGTGACGCCTGTGGTGGGTGGGTGTTTAGTGTGGGTTACAGCCTAAGAAACACTAGAATGTATCCAGCCGGATACTACATCAGTGACGACCTTCAGCTTCCCTTTAATGCACGCCGGCAATAACACATGCGATAGAGATGTTGCACGCATTCCACTGTCGCGCTACAACTGACAGCCCACGTGCTCTTCCCCTAATAGCAATTAATGGCCCACTCTTAAAGTTGGGGAAAGACTCGCTGGAACACTTCCCCGTCCTCCCTTCATGCAGCCTTGACCTCCGCTGCCCCGCGCAGCAGTAGAAGCAATGGACTCACCAAAATTTATAATGACAAACACAGGGCTGGCACACTGGCTGCAAATCTTCTCTCGGGACATACGAGGTGCATTCGTCCTGCTGGCAATGCTCATATTCGTCGCCAATACAAAGATGCAGATATCTTCACATGTTTATTAAAGATAAATGGCTGCATCAGCCTCCACCGCTCCTCTTTCAACTGTCAAGCTCTTTCCACTAACATTCCTTTACCATGGAGACTCCAACATTCCAATGACTGGAATGCAAAGGCCCAGCAGTCAGTAGATAGGTTGTACCTCAGCCACCTCAGACCCTCCTCCATTTGTCATCAGGACCCAGGACAGACCAAGATGGGTGACCTGCGCACTATCAGTGTTTATCAAAAACAAAAGTCATGTTCTCATGAACGCTGCTAAATTAAATAACAAGCAACTGGGCCAAAAGCAAGTAGCATTATATAGCAGCTCACAGGTGGCAGAGATGCACAAGGTGAAAACCCTGGTCATGAACAGGCCTGGAAGGGCCATATTTGGTATTATTGATGACACACTGTGAGGAAGTCACAAGGACGTCACTGCCCAGATAAGAGTAGAAGGGAAGATAAAGGCTTAAATGTGCTTTGCAAGAGCTCCACGACACAAACCCGGTGTGGTTTAATTACTCAATGAATAATAAACCTGAAGAATACAATTCTAATGATGGCAGTTCTTTCAAAACCTACTTTAGCAAACGTTTCATCTACCAAGAAATGTTGGCTGATAAACTGACGAAAAACTTGAAGTATCAGACTTTTGAAGAATAGAAGATCTTAGAAGTATATTTTCCACTTTCTCTACAAAAGAAAATATGTCTGTGTGAACACAAGAGGGAGATTTCATAAGATATGGAATGGGCGATGCTGACAAAGCTGAGAACAAGCCTAGCCAGAAGTCGAGAAATGGCTGTCAGCAAATGAGGGGCCTAAGGGTTACAGCGTATACTAAAGGAAAAGAGAGAAGGTTGAACAAATGAAATGAAAATGGCACATCAGGGAAAAACAACAGAAGAAAGGGAATCGAGGGACACAGGGAGTGGGAACCTCCTTATAAAAAAAAAAATAGAAAACTAAAAGAGGCTGCGTGTGCAACTTTTTTGTGGTAAAAACATTTCTCTTTTATGTTCTGGTTAGTTTCGCCATAATACGTGTATAACAAAGAGGAATGATATACTGAAGACAACACGTGTGGCTTTAGTGCTTACAACAAAACGCATTTAGCTAACATTTCAACAATTTCTGGATTACTTACAGCATGTCCTTACTGACATACAAACAGGCATAAAGACGCGTGTATACAGAAATATCCACAAATACATAGACGCATACACAAAGAAATGTATTCAGGCACACATGCACACAGGACAGACCAGTACCCATTCATGCGTGCACACACACACGTGCGTACACACACGCACCCACACACACATGCAGTAGGTATTGGGATTTGCCAGCCAACCTTGAGGAGGCAGCAAGTTGTACCAAGTAGTGCACCCTAAATTGTGATATTTCTTGACAAATAGACTATTTGATATTTATGGGAGTAATACGTCGCCTATAATTCTGCTGCTTCCGTAGCCGGCTGGCTGAATTGATTTAAAGTTCCCAGCCTGGCTGTTTTCAAGACTTGTTGGTTTCCCATTGCTAGTGAA